>NC_064639.1:896816048-897510215 GCF_023864345.2 Schistocerca serialis cubense
TCCGACAAGTGGCAGCGCTGTACAGAGCTGTTAAAATGGCGTCTGTAAGGGATGTGCGTTGCAAACAACGGGCAGTGATCGAGTTTCTTTTGGCGGAAAACCAGGGCATCTCAGATATTCATAGGCGCTTGCAGAATGTCTACGGTGATCTGGAAGTGGACAAAAGCACGGTGAGTCGTTGGGCAAAGCGTGTGTCATCATCGCCGCAAGGTCAAGCAAGACTGTCTGATCTCCCGCGTGCGGGCCGGCCGTGCACAGCTGTGACTCCTGCAATTTCGGAGCGTGCGAACACACTCGTTCGAGATGATCGACGGATCACCATCAAACAACTCAGTGCTCAACTTGACATCTCTGTTGGTAGTGCTGTCACAATTGTTCACCAGTTGGGATATTCAAAGGTTTGTTCCCGCTAGGTCCCTCGTTGTCTAACCGAACACCATAAAGAGCAAAGGAGAACCATCTGTGCGGAATTGCTTGCTCGTCATGTGGCTGAGGGTGACAATTTCTTGTCAAAGATTGTTACAGGCGATGAAACATGGGTTCATCACTTCGAACCCGAAACAAAACGGCAATCAATGGAGTGGCGCCACACCCACTCCCCTACCAAGAAAAAGTTTAAAGCCATACCCTCAGACGGTAAAGTCATGGTTAAAGTCTTCTGGGACGCTGAAGGGGTTATTCTGTTCGATGTCCTTCCCCATGGTCAAACGATCAACTCTGAAGTGTGTTCGTAGGCACAAAAATCTGAACGAACTTCTCCTTCTTCATGACAACGCAAGACCTCACACAAGTCTTCGCACCCGAGAGGAGCTCACAAAACTTCAGTGGACTGTTCTTCCTCATGCACCCTACAGCCCCGATCTCACACCGTCGGATTTCCATATGTTTGGCCCAATGAAGGACGCAATCCGTGGGAGGCACTACGCGGATGATGAAGAAGTTATTGATGCAGTACGACGTTGGCTCCGACATCGACCAGTGGAATGGTACCGTGCAGGCATACAGGCCCTCATTTCAAGGTGGCGTAAGGCCGTAGCATTGAATGGAGATTACGTTGAAAAATAGTGTTGTGCAGCTAAAAGATTGGGGAATAACCTGGTGTATTTCAATGCTGAATAAAACAACCCCTGTTTCAGAAAAAAAATGTGTTGCATTACTTCTTGAACTGCCCTCGTACATTAACTTCAGTAGAGAAATTCATTTCTGTTTAATAGGTTGCGGTCTCAGAGTACAGTGAGAAATCTGCACAGCAATTTTTAGTGTTACTTTATTCTCCTTTGTTGTATTTTGTATATATTTCAAATTCAGTAGCGCCATTTGAGATCTTATACCCATTTTACTAAAAACTAAAACTCCACCCGAACAGGCGATGAAGGCCCAACGTTACTGACCGGCCGCCGTGTCATCCTCGCCTCACTGGCGTCACTGGATGCGGATATCTATCTTACACACAGTACGATATGACTAGGGACTGTGCTTGTTGTGAGCGGACCCAAGGAGAGTTGGCTGCTGTCTGTAAACAGATGGAAGCTGCGTTGGCTACCGTCGACAAGCTTTTAGATAACGCTGAAAGTTGCGGTGACGTCGGAGCGCCAGTGGCGAGACCTGCTACACCTTTGTTGCCACTGGAATCCCCTGGTGGCCCAGACGTCACTGCAGCTTCCGATACGCAACATCTGATCAGTCCGTCCTAACTCCAGAGTGGGTGGTAGACAATGGTGGGTTCGTGTGTCACTGGGCGGCAGGCGAGAGAGCGGGCAGGCCGTGCGGCTGGCTCCCTACGTCTTAGCAACAGGTACAAGGTGCTACCCAGGTGTGATAATAACTCTGAGCCAGCACGGAATGCCTCTCCTGTTGGGCCAGCTGTCGATTTCCCTGCCCAGAGCGGACAAATACAAGAGGGTGGGTATGCTTGTCATTGGGAACTCCATTGTTACGCAGGTGATGGAGCACCTCAGGGACAAAGCAGGCAAGGCGGGAAAGAATACCAGTGTGCATTCGGTATGTTTGCTGGAAGATCTCATCTATGATGTAGAGGAGGCCCTGCCGGCGTGTATCGAGAGCACTGTGTGCAACCGGCTGCATTTAGTGGCCCATCTCGGCACGAATGACGCCTTCCGCTTGGGTTCTGAGGCCATCCTCGGCTCCTTTCATCGGATGGCTGATTTGGTGAAGGCAACTGGCAACGCACGCAGGGTGCAGGCTAAGCTGTCTATTTGTAGCATCGTACCCGGGATTGATGGCGGTGCTCTAGTTTGGAGCTGAGTGGAGGGTCTAAACCAGAGGCTCAGACGACTCTGCTACGGTATCGGATGCGAATTACTCGACCTTCCCTATCGGGTGCAGATTTGTAGGGTTCCCCTTAATATGTCAGGCGTCCACTACAAGCAGGAAGCGGCTACAAGGGTAGTGGAGTACGTGCGGCATTTTTAGGTTAGAGAACCCCGCCCTTGGGATCAAAGACGATTTGCCTGTTAAATCAGCCACTGTGACGTCAAAGAATCTGGGTTCTCGCAGGTCAAAGATAAAAAAGATTAATATGGTATTAGTAAACTGCAGGAGCATCCAAGGAAAGGTCCCAGAATTAGTATCACTTACTGAAGTTTATAATGCACATACAGTATTGGGAACGAAATGTTAGTTGAAACCAGACGTCAACGACAACGAAATCCTAACTTCAGATCGCAATGTTTTTCGTAAAGATAGAATAGTCGCCAATGGTGGCGGTGTGTTTATTGCAGAAAAAACTCTATAAAATCTAGCGAGGTTATCATGGATTCCGAATGTGAATTAACCTAGGTGAAATTGAGTACCAAAGAACGGTAAAAAATGGTGATCGGATGCTTCTATAGACCATCTCGGTCAGGATCTGTAGTTGTAGAGCGCTTCAGACAGAACTTGCAGAATATCATTAGTAATTTTCCTGATCATGCCGTTGTAATAGGGGTGGACTTCAACTTACCAGGCATAGATTGGGAGTGTTATGCCATCAAAATTGGTGCCAGAGACAGGTATTCGTGTGCCATTGTTCTGAATGTCTATCCGAAAATTACCTTGAGTAAATAGTTGGACAACCAACTCGTGAGGGTATCTTCTTAGTCCTCCTGGCAACAAACAAACCTGAACCTATCGAACCAGTTAACGTAGAGGAAGGTATCAGTGATCATAAGGCTGTGACAGCATCTATGACGACGGGGTCTACAAGGAATGTTAAGAAAGGTACGAAGATATATTTGCTCAGCAGGGGTGACAGGATACAAGTTTCAGGATATCTCAGCAGTTAGCGTAAAATGTTCGATGATGAGGACGAAGATGCGGAAATGGAAAAAATTCAAAGGCATCGCTCACTATGCCCTACACAAGTACGTTCTGAATAAGGTTTTAAGGGATGGGAAAGATCTATCATGGTTTAATAGCGGTGTTAGAAAAGCGCTACGTAAACTTCTCAGATTAAAGAGAAGTAAAAACCTAGCTGACAAACAAAAGCTGACCGGAGCGAAAATGAGCCTAAACAGAGCAATGAGAGAAGCTTTCAATGATTTTGAAAGTAAGACGTTGTCAACCGAACTGAGTAAAAATCCTAAGATTTTGGTCGTATGTAAAATCAGTATGTGGGTCAAAATCATCTATCCATTCTCTCAGCGACCAGACCGGCACGGAGACGCAAGATAACATAGAGAAGACCGAAATACTAAATTCGGTCGTCCGAAGTTGTTTCACTGCGGAAAATCGTAACATTGTCCCTCCTTTCAATCGCCGTGCGAACGTCGAAATGACAGATATTGAGATAACCGATCGCGAAATTGAAAAGCAGCTACAATCACTTAGTAGTGGAAAATCGTCGGGACCAGATGAGATACTTATAAAATTCTATAAAGATTATTCGAAAGATTTTGCTCCCCTTCTAGTAATTTATCGTAGATCGCTTCAGCAACGAAAGGTACCTAATCACTGGAAAAAAGCACAAGTCATTCCTGTTTTTAAGAAAGGCCGTAAGACAGATCCAGACAGTTATAGATCTATATCGTTGACGTCAATCTGTTGTAGAATTAAGGTCGGGACACACACGTCTGGACCGTGTCCGTGCCGAGACACGTCCGAGTATCGGCCGTCACCCGGACAACAAAATACATCATTAAAAGAAATATAGCGGGCGTCAGTTGACCGGGCCGTGCAAGGGGAACGTCAACGGGCCGGGGCCGGGCCGGGCGGGATTCGCCGTGTTTAAGGTCGGGACACACACGTCCGGGCCGTGTCAGGGCCGAGCGTCGGACGAGTGGCGGCGGTGCTCCGGTCCGTTCCTGCAGGGGCCACACGTGACCGGGGCACGTCCGTGTCTTTGTTGTTCCTTGTAGTGACTCGGACGTGGTGATCTGTGTTTCTGTGGCGGCCGGGGTGGCCGAGCGGTTCTAGGCGCTACAGTCTGCAACTGTGCGACCGCTACGGTCGCGGGTTCGAATCCTGCCTCAGGCATGGATGTGTGTGGTATCCTTGGGTTAGTTAGGTTTTAGTAGTTCTAAGTTATAGGGGACTGACGACATCAGAAGATAAGTCCCATAGTGCTCAGAGCCGTTTGAACCATTTGGTTTTTCTGTTTGTGAAATCTGTAAAACACGTTCACTAATTTTCGTAATAGTGAATTAGGACTTGCTTTACACGAAGATGGAAAAGAACGAAGGCAAACAAGAAGAAGAAAATTATGGATCCACAGTGCCTGGAAAACAAGACCAGTACAGAGAGAGTTTCGAACATTATTTTCTCATCTCATAGATGATGAGACTAAGTTTTATGAATATTTTAGTATGACGCAGTACACCTTCTGTGAAATTTTAAGGAAACTAGAACCAAGACCGAGAAGAAAACAACACTTTCTGGAGAGTATCATTTTCACCCAAAGAACAACTGGCCGTTTTTTTTTTAAGGTAGGTTAAAGAAAAGTACACAAAACACAAATAAATAAGAAGTTTTAAGGACAGCATTTTTGTTTTATTACTTTAGTAATTGAGAGATAAATACATAAGTTAGTAAATAATACAGTTAAATTTTTACTACCCTAAGAAAAACAAATGAGGACAATTCAGTGAATTAGTTTCTGGAGCTGATGAGGATGCAGGGGAACTTGGAGGATGATGGTTTTGGTTATTTATATACGAATTGTGGGAATCCCTTTGCAGATCGAAAAGCTGCTGTGTAGGTTCGGTTGACTCGTTTTCCACAGGTGAAGGATATGGTGTTGAAACAGATAGTGCTGAGGAATTGGAGGATGATGGAGTGAATTGATGGACTGGTACGTCATTCATGAGTCGCTCCAGTTCAAAGTCTTGTACAATTGAAAAAAATCCTACTTTTAGCTTGATGAAAAAGTAGTGGATGCAACGATTTTAGGGCTGGTGCTATACCAGCCATAAAAGCATCAATTGGGTTTTGTATATCTCTCTGTTTTTCAGCTTTTTTTCTGCCAAAATGTAAGCCTTGAGCTGGCTTGATGCAGATTCTTGTGATTTAAAGTCACGTTAAAATTTTCGTTTCAGTGGTGGTTTCATAAACGTGTTCTTATTTGAAGTGTCGGACGAATGAGCTGAGGACGTCTGAGAATGCCAAGTACGCTCTATCAAATTCTGTGTTTCACTACCCTGGGTTTTAATGATCCATTCTTCATCTGCAATGTCTTCTTGTGTAGACTGTTTTTCGTTTTCAACAATAGACGGCTCCTCTTGGGAATCTGTATTTGATTCTTGTTTATGCTCATTATTGTCCTGCGTGTAAGGAACATTGGAAACTGTTTCTCGTTCTACCATGTAAGGTAGCAGGAACTTTAAGAGATCTTCATACTTGTATTTATGTTGATGAACAGCGGGTTGTCCTGAAACAGTTTTCCTTTTCTGCAGGGTCTTCCTTAGTTGGTCACGAACAGATGCCCATTTTTTTTCCCCTCTATTCCACCTGTAGCAAAAATATTTTAAATCGCGTATTTATATTACAAGGTTTAAGATGCTGCAAATATTTTATAGATTATACAGTGTTTCTCATCTTATACAGTTCAATTTTTTTCTGGTTCCTTGCTACAGGAGATTCATTTAAAACTATTTCCTTCAGCTACAGGGTGAGAAAATCCACAGTTGCAGATATCGTCCATGACACCTCTACAACAGTTATCGATTTGTTGTTAGAAGAGGTGACGCCTGTGCCGAATGAAGAAAAATGTAATTCTATAACTGAGGAGTTTTGGGCAAAATGGCAGTTTCCAAACTGCATTGGACCTTTAGTTGGAAAGCACGTAACAATACATGCTCCAAACAACTCAGGAAGTCTCTATTGGAATTACAAAAAAACATATTCAATTGTGCTTCTTGCTCTGGTTGACCCATGCTATAATTTTATTGCAATAGATGTGGGAGCGTACGGAAAAAACTCTGATGGAGGCATTCTAGTAAATTTAAACCTTGGAAAGTCATTGGAGAACAATACGCTTAGCGTCCCAAAGAGTAAAACTTTACCCGGAACTGATGTTGAACTTCCAATGGTAATTGTAGGCGATGAAGCTTTTCCTCTCAAAACATGCTTGGTGCAGCCATATCCTGGCAGGAACTTAACAAATGACAAGGTTATACTTAATTATTGTTTGAGTCAGGCAAGAAGAATATCTGAAAATGCATTCGGCATATTGCAACAGAAATCTCGAATATTTAGAAGAATCCTTCAGGGAGATCCTAATAACCTTACAATGATTGTGACAGCTGTGTAAGGGTACTGTACCCTTACATATCTCCACCAAAATAATACTTTAATATGAAAAAATGTAATAGTGATATTAGATTTGAATATTGAAGTAGAAAAATATATAGAAAGACAAAAAAGAAAAAATGTAAAATTACATTATTTAGTCAAAACTATTTGATTATTAATGGAGAACCTCAAGTCATTAAGAATAATTCTCATTTGTGTAAGGAAAATGGTGTTTAAGAAATTCAGGTATTACTTAATCACAATACATTACTCAAATTATATCATTAAATCACTCACTAATTAGCAACAAGATAATAACAAGTGTCCATTAGGTTGTTCATGAATATTTTTTTTGTAATGAATTAAATACTAATGATCAGATAGTCACTATATTGAATAAATAGAAACATAGGCCTAACTGAATGAATTTGATCAAAAAATAAACAAAATAATAAACAGACAACTCTAACTAGTACACAATATTCACAGGAAAATATTCTATTACTACCCCACATAAATTAACACTCCAAGTGGCAGCATATTTTGGAAATGCGATACTGTTATATTTATGGCACACGGTTTACAGGGTTAGTAATACAAGAAGTTTGACAAAAGGCACATACCTTGAAAAGTAATCCATAAACAAATAATCACCTTTGAAAACACTTTTTTTACGTAGCGCCTCATATTTAATTACTCTGCTTTACGTCCCTGCCTATATGTTGAGTCGTAAATCACATGCAAACACGCTGGTTCACTACGCACTGAACTGTGGCATCGATACCGCCGGGGATATAGCACCACAATAACAATAACACTCTCACTGTTTACTCTGCTTTTTACCTTCCCTATATGATGCGATGCAAAACACAAGTATTCTTAGCTTTCGATGAATTATAGGGCTGTGGCATCAAAGCCGCTGGGGACTGTAGACTCGTTGTCTCTGCAAATTAGTGGAATTGTAGTAACAGCGTCATAACAGCGACTCCCGCGCCGTGAAGCTTGTTGTTGTTGTTGTTGATCAGCTGGCCGCTGACGTCAGCATCCCATGGTTCCGCATTCCACACAGCTCGCCAATCTGACCGGCTAGTGCAACGCTGGAACAGGCGACAGTCGCGCTGCGTGCTAGGTCCTCGTAGGGGTTGGTACATCCTCTACTGCAGTTGTAACATGTGACGATCGCGCTGCGCGCGCACCGCTTCACGTCGGTGGCTTCACATCGGCTCGCCAACATAGAAACACAAAACGGAATTACGGCAGTTGGGAAACAAAATACACTGCGCGCGCACGTCAATCAGTCTGTAGTAACCACAACACTCGCGCCACGCCTTCCTATTATTGCTTATAGACGTGTCTCTGACTCAAGCACTGCACAATGTTTACATGACGGCATAAAATGCTTAAAACTGATTGCATCTAGCACACAGTAGTTACCCGCTACTGTCCACTATAACTAACTCACAATAGCTACCGACTATTGTCCATTTATTTTCACACAGGCAAAATGATATGTACACAAATAACACAACGTTCATTTTTTTTTAAAGAGCATCTCTTGTCTTGCAACACTTCTTATAGATGATACGGTTTAATGTTTTCTACATGTTGTAGGCCATGATACTGACCGGACTGCACCATTTCAATTTCAACCGAATTAGGGTGAACAAGTTTTCTAATTTTAAATGGTCCTCTGTAGTAGTGATGAAACTTTTTTATCTCTTCATTTGCACTTGATGATTTCGTATGAGTTCGAATAAGTATTAAATCACCGACTTTGTACCCCAAACATGCGCCTCACCCTTCATGGGACTGACGCAAGTATCAATTTTAGTACGTTCCCTATAAAGCCTCGGAAACGCATATTTGAATTGTCTAATGAACGCAACTGCGTGGATGCCTTGTTTCGGTTCATATTCATGAAATTTTCCATCGCTCAGTCCATTGTCAACAATTACTTGCGGCAAACCAACAATATTGTTATCTGGATCACGCAATAATGCATTAATTTCATCGCGCAAAATTTCTTTATTAATTACATTTGACATTGTGTCGTTGTTCGTTACCTTTTGTCGTATCTCATGTACCTCATAACTTATTCATCACATCGCGTTTGTACGCCATTAACCATCTTAATTATCGACTCTTTGTTGGCTTTACAAGAACTTTTAATTTTGACGATTTCGTCATCTTGAGCCTTAACTTTGTCATTAACTTTGCAAATAAAATCTTCCATTTGCCTACACCGTCCGTTAACTTGAATTTTAAATCTGAAATTTCGCTGCCAATGGCCTCATGTTTGTCTTGACATTCTTTTCGGAGCTTATCATGCATTTGTTCAAATGAGCCGGTGAGTTCCGTACGCAAATTGCTAATCGCATTAGTTGGTGTCTCACAATCATTTTTGATTTCCTGATGGAACTTTCTTGTTTCCTCATAAAATTTTGTTACTTCCTCACGCACCTTTTTATTTTCCTCATGAAACGCTCTTGTTTCTACACGCACCTGTCTATTTTCTTCATGAAAGGCTTTTATTTCTATACACGCCTGTCTATTTTCCTCATGAACATTTTTGATTGCTTCTAACATTTGAGATATACAATCTTTACTGACAATAGCAGTTTCTGTTTGCTGGGTAACCATTGGCGTTGATCTTCTGTTAGCAAATCAAAACTAAGAATACCACTGTCCTCCATCGATTTAACTGTAGTGTTTTCCATCACATTAATTTGTTCTCCGTCAACCACGTTATTAAACTGTCCTCCTTCGTCTTTAGTAACACTACCGTTTCGTTCTGAATTAGCCATATTAACACTGTTCACAACAATCACTGTTCACAACAATCACTGTTCGTTATAACTTATGTTTGCTCTAAATTGAAAAGTTCACTCGCAACTTAAAAGTCGGATACACTATTGATTATTCCTATTCCTGTTCATTCCTACGAAACGTTGAGTTCACTTAATTTCGAAGCGCTGCTCTGCTGAAATGCTGCGGACTCACCGTTTGCTGTATTGTCTTCTCCGTCGTTTCCGAAGATTGCTGTGGAATCGAAGTCCGACACACGTGTCGCCATGTGCAACCTCCCTCAGTTTCGCACCGAACTATATTATTCGCATACGCTGTAGGTGAAGTAATATTTTAATTATTTTGGCATAATATATATCTTTCCTCCTTGTCATGAGACTCATTGTTGTCCACTTCCGTTATTGTGAAAATTACTAAATGATAACATCTCCTTTCTTAAATGCTGGAATTTATTAATTAAATAACTCAGTTTATAAACATTTATGAACATCAAACACTGTGTGCCATTCTGCCACTCGCCTCCGGCCTCGCTACCGAGCAACCTCTCTCTCTAGCCTCTCACACCCGACTCCCACCCACGAACTCCAACACTCGACTACTGCTTACCCACTCGCACATTGTTGACTGCACAGCAGTCTTTGCTTAAACCATATATGATCTCTGCATAGTGCATAATCGATACTACGTAAGGGTACTGTACCCTTACACCCTGCATCCTCATCAGCTTCAGAAACTAATTCATTGAATAGTCCTCATTTGTTTTTCTTAGGGTAGTAGAAATTTAACTGTATTATTTACTAACTTATGTGTTTATCTTTCAGTTACTAAAGTAATAAAATAAAAATGCTGTCCTCAAAACTTCTTATTTATTTGTGTTCTGTGTACTTTTCTTTAACCTACCTTAAAAAAAACAGCCAGTCGTTCTTTGGGTGAAACTGATACTCTCCAGAAAGTGTCGCTTTTTCTCAGTCTTGGTTATAGTTTCTTTAAATGTTCACAGAAGGTATACTGCGTCATCCTAAAATATTCATAAAACTTAGTCTCATCATCTATGAGATGAGAAAATAATGTTCGAAACTCTCCCTGTACTGGTCTTGTTTTCCAGGCACTGTGGATCCATAATTTTCTTTTAATTTTTCTCTTCGTCTAAAGCAAGTGCTATAAGTCCTAATTCACTATTACGAAAATTAGTGAACATGTTTTACAGCTTTCATAAACAGAAACACAGATCACCGCGTCCGAGTCACTACTAGGAACAACAAAGACAGGACGTGCCCCGGCCATGTGTGGCTCCTGCAGGAACGGACAGGAGCACGGCCATCACTCGTCCGACGCTCGGCCCTGACACGGCCCGGACGTGTGTGTCCCGACCTTTATGGAACATGTTCTATGCTCAACATTTATGATCTTTTTGGAAAATGAACCTCTATAAAAAGCAACATGGATCCCGCAAATAGAGATCCTGCGAAACTCAGCTCTCTCTGTTCCTCCGTGAGATCCACAGCGCCTTACAGAGTATCGGATCAAACTTGCTATTGGATTCAAGACATTCTTGCAGATAGAACTCGGCACGTCGCACTTAACGAAACTAATTCGACAGATGTAAAGGTAATATCCGGCGTACCACAGGCAAGTGTGATAGGACCGTTACTGTTAACAATATATACAAATGATCTAGTAGAAAGCGTCGGATGCTCTTTAAGGCTATTCGCAGATAATGTAGTTACCTGTACCAAAGTAGCAAACGCCAGAAGATAGTAAGAATTTGCAGAACGACCTGCAGAGAATTGATGAATGGTGCAGACTCTGGCAGTTGACCCTGAACGTAAATAAATGAACATATTGCACATACATAGGAAAAGAAATCCACTACTGTACAGCTACACCATTGATGACAAACATCTGGGGACAGCGCCCACCGAAAAATATCTAGGCGTAACTATCCAGAGCGACCTTATGTGGAATGATCACATAAAACAGATAGTGGGAAAAGCAGATACCAGACTCAGATTTATCGGAAGAATCTTAAGGAAATGTAACTCATCCACGAAAGGTATGGCTTATAAGGTGCTTGTTCGCCCGATTCCTGAGTATTGTTCATCTATTGGGATCTCTATCAGGTAGGACTGATAGAGAAGATCCAGCGAAGAGCGGCGGGATCGTTTAGCTGGCGAAAGAGCGTTACGGAGATGCTAAACCAACTCAACTGGCATACGTTACTAGAGAGGCGTTGTGCATCACGGAGAGATTTACTATTGAAATTTAAAGGGCAGCACTATTCAGGAGGAGTCGGACAACATATTATTTCCCCCCACATACATCTCGCTTATTGACCACGAGGAGAAAATTCGAGAAATTAGAGCCAATACAGAGACTTACCGACAATAATTCTTCCCCCGAATTATTTGATAGTGGAAGAGCGAGGGATCAGAAAGTACCCTCCGGCTCACACCATTAGTTGGCTTGCAGAGTATGATGTAGAAGTAGATGAAAACTGCTAGCGCGGCTTTTGAAATTGCCGCGACTGAGTGACGTCTTGTGAGGGCACATTTCCGAAATTTAGAATGACTGTGAAATGGTGTGTAAAATGCATAATCTCAAAGGAATTTTTGTGCTGATTCCAATACCGGTTTTAGATTGTGAGATCCTGTAATACTTCCAAAGTTGTGGAGCCTTTAGAATTATGATTAATATTTTATTAATATTAATTCACCTAGTGCGTTTACGATACAGTTGTATGTGCATAACATCATCCTTGGTCCTCTAGCATCAGTGGAATGAAACCCCTGCTGCGAGATGCGATATGATTGATATCTGACCTCAAACGCACACGCTTTCTAAAGACAAATGGCTCTGAGCACTATGGGACTTAACATCTGAGGTCATCAGTCCCCTAGAACTTAGAACTACTTAAACCTAACTAACCTAAGGACATCACACACATCTATGCCCGAGGCAGGATTCGAACCTGCGACCGTAGCAGTGGCGCGGTTTCGGACTATAGCGCCTAGAACCGCTCAGCCACACCGGTAAGACATCTGCATCTACATGGATATCGTGCAAATCACACTTAAGTGCCTGGCAGAGGATTCATCGAATCACCTTCATAATGATTCTCTATTATTCCACTCTCGGACAGCGCGCGAAAAAAAGTGAACACCACGTGAGAAGATTCCGCCGCAACAAGAAACACCCTTGTTTTAGTGATGTCCACTCCAAATGCCGTATCATGTCAGTGACACTCCCCTAATTCGCGTTAATACAAAATGTTCTGCTCTTCTTTGAACTTTGTCTATGTACCCCGTTAATCCCGTGTAGTAATACCAGACCGGGCAGCAGTACTCCAAAAGAGGATGGACAAGCATAGTGTAGACAGTCTCCTTAGAGGATCTATTACATTTTCCAAGTGTTCTGCCAATAAAACCCAGTTTTTGGTTAGCCTTCCCCGCAACATTTTCTACGTATTCTGTCCAGCTTAAATTGTTTGTGATTATGATTCCTACATACACTCCTGGAAATGGAAAAAAGAACACATTGACACGGGTGTGTCAGACCCACCATACTTGCTCCGGACACTGTGAGAGGGCTGTACAAGCAATGATCACACGCACGGCACAGCGGACACACCAGGAACCGCGGTGTTGGCCGTCGAATGGCGCTAGCTGCGCAGCATTTGTGCACCGCCGCCGTCAGTGTCAGCCAGTTTGCCGTGGCATACGGAGCTCCATCGCAGTCTTTAACACTGGTAGCATGCCGCGACAGCGTGGACGTGAACCGTATGTGCAGTTGACGGACTTTGAGAGAGGGCGTATAGTGGGCATGCGGGAGGCCGGGTGGACGTACCGCCGAATTGCTCAACACGTGGGGCGTGAGGTCTCCACAGTACATCGATGTTGTCGCCAGTGGTCGGCGGAAGGTGCACGTGCCCGTCGACCTGGGACCGGACCGCAGCGAAGCACGGATGCACGCCAAGACCGTAGGATCCTACGCAGTGCCGTAGGGGACCGCAGCGCCACTTCCCAGCAAATTAGGGACACTGTTGCTCCTGGGGTATCGGCGAGGACCATTCGCAACCGTCTCCATGAAGCTGGGCTACGGTCCCGCACACCGTTAGGCCGTCTTCCGCTCACGCCCCAACATCGTGCAGCCCGCCTCCAGTGGTGTCGCGACAGGCGTGAATGGAGGGACGAATGGAGACGTGTCGTCTCCAGCGATGAGAGTCGCTTCTGCCTTGGTGCCAATGATGGTCGTATGCGTGTTTGGCGCCGTGCAGGTGAGCGCCACAATCAGGACTGCATACGACCGAGGCACACAGGGCCAACACCCGGCATCATGGTGTGGGGAGCGATCTCCTGCACTGGCCGTACACCACTGGTGATCGTCGAGGGGACACTGAATAGTGCACGGTACATCCAAACCGTCATCGAACCCATCGTTCTACCATTCCTTGGCCGGCAAGGGAACTTGTTGTTCCAACAGGACAATGCACGTCCGCATGTATCCCGTGCCACCCAACGTGCTCTAGAAGGTGTAAGTCAACTACCCTGGCCAGCAAGATCTCCGGATCTGTCCCCCATTGAGCATGTTTGGGACTGGATGAAGCGTCGTCTCACGCGGTCTGCACGTCCAGCACGAACGCTGGTCCAACTGAGGCGCCAGGTGGAAATGGCATGGCAAGCATCTCTACGATCGTCTCCATGGGAGAATAGCAGCCTGCATTGCTGCGAAAGGTGGATATACACTGTACTAGTGCCGACATTGTGCATGCTCTGTTGCCTGTGTCTATGTGCCTGTGGTTCTGTCAGTGTGATCATGTGATGTATCTGACCCCAGGAATGTGTCAATAAAGTTTCCCCTTCCTGGGACAATGAATTCACGGTGTTCTTATTTCAATTTCCAGGAGTGTATTTAGCTGAATTTACGGTCTTTAGATTTGATTGATTTATCTTGTAACGGATTCCTTTTAGCACTCATGTGGATAGCCTCACACTTTTCGCTACTTAGGGTAAATTGCCAATATTCGCACCGTGCAGACATCTTTTCTGAATTGTTTTACAATTTCTTTTGATCTTCTGATGACTTTACTAGACAACAAACGACAGCTTCATTGGCAAACAACCTAAGACGGCTGCTCAGATTGTCTCCTAAATTGTTGATGCAGGATGGAGAAAAATTGTGTCACGAAATTTTAACGCTGGATAGCTGATGCCAGTACAAACCCAATCCAATAATGTTGTGTAGGTCGACAATGCACAATTTTTAAACCACTGAAACTTGGTGCCACGCGCTTCGATTGGCCGCGTGTGTGTATCACTTTGGGGAAGTGACGGAGCCAGGGAAGTTTGTATGTGTGAACCGACAACCATAGCGCTGCCTGTCAACCGACGAACGACAACAGGCCAATCGCATTGAAGTCTGCGCTATTTTTCGAGCTTCTGTAAAAGATCGCCAAACTTGTGGATTTTGCGACTGTTTAAATTTGGTTTCTTTTTTTCGTTGTTTCTCCAACAATGTTCTGATCCGTTTTGTGTACCAAGGAGGATCAGCTCCGTCATTTGTTAATTTGTTTGGTATGTTGTTGTGGTCTTCAGTCTAGAGACTGATTTGATGCAGCTCTATCCTGTGCAAGCTTCTTCATCTCCCAGTACCTACTGCAACCTACATCCTTCTGAATCTGTCTAGTTTATTCATCTCTTGGTCTCCCTCTACGACTTTTACCCTCCACGCTGCCCTCCAATACTAAATTCGTGATCCCTTGATGCCTCCGAATATGCCCTACCAACGGATCCCTTCTTCTAGTCAAGTTGTACCACAAGCTTCTCTTCTCCCCAATTCTATTCAATACCTCATTAGTTATGCGATCTACCCATCTAATCCTCAGCATTCTTCTGTAGCACCACATTTCGAAAGCATCTATTCTCTTTTTGTCTAAACTATTTATCGTCCACGTTTCACTTCCTGACATTTAAATCTATACTCGATATTAACAAATTTTTCTTCTTCAGAAACGCTTTCCTTGCCACTGCCAGTGTACATTTTATATCCTCTCTACTTCGACCATCATCAGTTATTTTGCTCCCCAAATAGCAAAACTCCTTTACTACTTTAAGGGTCTCAGTTCCTAATCTAATTCCCGCAGCATCACCCGATTTAATTCGACTACATTCCATTATCCTCATTTTGCTTTTGTTGATGTTCATCTTGTATCCTCCTATCAAGACACTGTCACTCCGTTCAGCTGCTCTTCTAGGTCCTTCGCTGTCTCTGACAGAATTACAATGTCATCGTCGAACCTCAAAATTTTTATTTCTTCTCCATGGATTTTAATTCCTACTCCGAATTTTTCTATTGTTCCCTTTACTGCTTGCTCAATATACTGATTGAATAACATCGGGGAGAGGCTGCAACCCTGTCTCACTCCCTTCCCAACCACAGCTTCCCTTCCTTGCCCCTCGACTCTTATAACTGCCATCTGGTTTCTGTACAAATTGTAAATAGTCTTTCGCTCCTTGTATTTTACCCCTGCCACCTTCAGAATTTGAAAGAGAGTATTCCAGTCAATATTGTCAATAGCTTTCTCTAAGTCTACAAATGCTAGAAACATAGGTTTGCCTTTCCTTAATCTATTTTCTAAGATTAGTCGTAGGGTCAGTATTGCCTCACGTGTTCCAACATTGCTACGGAATCCAAACTGATCTTCCCCGAGGTCGGCTTCTATTCGCCTGTAAAGAATTCGTGTTAGTATTTTGCATCCCTTGCTTATTAAACTGATAGTTCGGTAATTTTCACATCTGTCATCACCTGCTTTCTTTGGGATTGGAATTATTATACTCTTCTTGAAATCTGAGGGTATTTCGCATGTCTTATACATCTTGCTCACTAGATGGTAGATTTTGTTAGGTCTGGCTTTCCCAAGGCTGTTAGTATTCTAATGGAATATTATGTAGTCCCGGGGCCTTGCTTCGATGAATATTATGTAGTCCCGGGGCCTTGCTTCGACTTAGGTCTTTCAGTGCTCAATCAAACTCTTCACGCAGTATCATATTTCCTATTTCATCTTCATCTACATTCTCTTCCATTTCTACACTATTGTCCTCAAGAACATCGCCCATGTATAGACGCTCTACATACTCCTTCCACCTTTCTGCTTTCCCTTCTTTGCTTAGAACGAGATTTCCATCTGAGCTCTTGATATTCGTGCAAGTGGTTCTCTTTTCTCCAAAGGTCTCTTTAATTTTCCTGTAGGCAGTATATCTTACCCTTAGTGATATGCGCCTCTACATCCTTACATTTGTCCTCTAGCCATCCCTGCTTAGCCATTTTGCACTTCCTGTCGAACTAATTTTTGAGGCGTTTGCATTCCTTTTTGCCTGCTTCATTTACTGTTTTTTTTATATTTTCTCCTTTCATCAACTAAATTCAATATCTCTTCTGTTACCCAAGGATTTCTATTAGCCCTCGTCTTTTTACCTACTTGACCTTCTGCTACGTTCACTATTTCATCTCTCAAAGCTACCCATTCTTCTTCTACTGTATTTCTTTTCCCCATCCTTGTCAATCGTTCCCTAATGCTCTCCCTGAAGCTCTCTACAATCTCTGATTCTCTCAGTTTATCCAGGTCCCATCCCCTCAAATTTCCACCTTTTTGCAGTTTCTTCAGTTATAGTCTACAATTCATAACCAATAGATTGTGGTCAGCGTCCACATCTGCCCCTGGAAATGTCTTACGATTTAAAACCTGGTTCCTGAATCTCTGTCTTACCATTGTATAACCTATGTGAGCCCTTCCAGCATCTCCAGGCTTCTTCCATGTATACAATCTTCTTTTATGATTCTTGAACGAAGTGTTAGGTATGATTAATTTATGCTCTGTGCAAAACGCATTCCTTACTCCAATTCCACATTCACCTACTACGTTTCCTTCTCTTCCTTTTCCTACTATCGAGTTCCAGTCACTCATGACTATTAAATTTTCGTCTCCCTTCACTATCTGAATAATTTATCTCATCGTATATTTCATTAATCTCTTCGTCATCTGCTGAGCTAGTTGGCATATAAACTTGTACTACTGTGGGAGGCGTGGGCTTCGTATCTATCTTGGCCACAATAATGCGTTCACTAAGCTGTTTGTAGTAGCTTATTTGCATTCCTATTTTCCGATTCATTATTAAGCCTACTCCTGCATTACCCCTATTTGATTTTGTATTTATAACCCTGTATTCACCTGACCAGAAGTCTTGTTCCTCCTACCAAAAATGGTTCAAATGGCTCTGAGCACTATCTGTGGTCATCAGTCCCCTAGAACTTAGAACTACTTAAACCTAACTAACCTAAGGACATCACACACATCCATGCCCGAGGCAGGATTCGAACCTGCGACCGTAGCAGTCGCGCGGTTCCGGACTGAGCGCCTAGAACCGCTCGGCCACCGCGGCCGGCTCCTCCTACCACCTAACTTCACTAATTCCCACTATATCTAAGTTTAACCTATCCATTTCCCTTTTTAAATTTTCTAACGTAGCTGCCCGATTAAGGGATCTGACATACCACGCTCCGATCTGTAGAACGCCAGTTTTCTTTCTCCTAATAACAACGTCTTCCTGATTAGTCCCCTACCCGGAGATCCGAATGGGGGACTATTTTAACTCCGGAATATTTTACCCAAGAGGATGGCATGATCATTTAACCGTACAGTAAAGCTGCAGGTCCTCGGGAAAAATTGCGGGCCTTGTTTCCTCTTGCTTTCTGCCGTTTGCAGTACCAGCACAGCAAGGCCGTTTTGGTTAGTGTTACAAAGCCAGATCAGTCAATCATCGAGACTGTTGCCCTTCAACTACTGCAGCCCCTCTTCAGGAACCACACGTTTGTCTGGCCTCTCAACAGATCCCCCTCCGTTGTGGTTGCACCTACGGTACGGCTATCTGTATCGCTGAGGCACGCAAGCCTCCCCACCAACTGCAGGGTCGATGGTTCATGGGGGTGAGGCGTATAAATCTCTCAATTGCTGTTGCTGTCGAAACTATTTCTTTGGATTCAAGCTACATCTGGTCTACACTCACGTAATTAATTTGGAAGGAGTGGAGATTGTCTCTAAGGAAACCGTCAAGTGAATTTTTATCTGGTTTTTTGAATATGTGTATTTTTGCTTTATTTTCGGAGGATTGCGGGTTACAATATTCAATCTCGCTACGACAACCCTGTGTTCACTAATCCCTGTATCCGGTTTTACGCTCGTTGTTAGCTAACTCTCGTGCATCAAAGCTGTAGTACTGTACAAGTGCTGAGTGTCGGTGGCTGCCCACCGTGTGCGCCTAGTAGCGCCATGTCACCGCAGACACTGGCGCCGGCGCCCGACTGCTGGCTAGCTGGCTAGCTCGCTGGCTAGGTGTTTGCACCCGGCGCCCGCCCGGCTGTTTGTGCGCGTCGCGTCGCAGACGGCGCCATTAGGCGGCCTGCCTCCTTAATGAGCCGCGATTAATTGTGGCCGCGTCCCGCACTGTCGGCGCGACCGCCGCAGCTGCTACCACCACCACTGCGCTGCCCTCGTCTGCCTGTCTGGGCCCGCGACTAATCGCCCGCGTCCACGGTGCGGCCGCCGGCGCTCCGTCTCGCGCGCCCCTTATAATCACGGCGCTTTCTCAGCGCTGGGCGGACCGCTCGCTGCTTCTGGCTGAATTATCTGCGCGGCCGAGACGCGCGTACTGCCGCCGAGTCGGGTTTTACATTTGACTGTCAGACGTACTCTACTCTCATACGGTATGCTACTTATCAGTGTCCCGCTTCGTTAGTTTTCATCGAGCTTTCGAAACTTAACGCAGTCAGCGAACAAATTCAGGACCAGACAAGTCACACCTGTTTACCATCTACATCTACATTTCGTAAGCCACATCTCGGTAAGTGGCTGAGGGTAAACAGTGTTCCAAATAATCCCTTTCCCTCGCGACCTCTGAACCAGACAAGTCACAACTGTTTACCATGTACATCTACATCTCGCAAGCCACCTCTCGGTAAGTGCCTGAGGGTACACAGTGTTCCAAATAATCCCTTTCCCTCGAGACCCCACCGCTTCGCCTCTCCTGCTCTGTTCGCTAACTGTGCGTGGAAACGACATTTCTATCTGAGCCTCTGTGTTGTTTTCTTCAGGCTCTTCATCTCTGTATAACTACTGTAACCACATATTTGAAACTGCTTACGGTAGTCAATCCTTGGTGTACATTTATTACCCCTCCCTTCCCCCCCCCCCCCCCCCCCCAATTCCCTGCCCCCACACACAAACGGTTTGCCCCATCAAGAACATTATTGTTCCCTAATGTCTCAGGACGACTTTTTTTTACTGTCTATGATCCGGAACAATATACAAGAGAAAGTACAGCCACAACTTTATAGAATTGCATTTGTGTTTCTTTTCTTGTTTTTTCTTCCCAAAGTCTTCCAATTGTTCCGCAGATAGCTTGATATTTACACTCTTCTTCACAAAGAAAAAAAATTAAAATTTTTTTCAAAAAAATCGGAACATCTTCAATGACTAGAGACAGTACGTCAATATCCACAGGACACGAACATTAGTACCTTCTGCAGAAATGATTAGCATTTCAGTCACCTCGGCTCAGAATGTCTCCTGCTGCCTAGTAGCCACAGCGTCCGCAATGGCCCCTAGTAACTTGTTCCATGCGTGATGGAATCGACGCGTATAAGGCGCGAATCTCGTCCCGTGATATAGCCATCCATGCTGTATTCACCTGGAGCCGAAGTTCATCTTTGGTGGTTGGCATCGGCTCACAGCGCTGCCCCCGTCTTTTCACCATATCCCACACATTTTCGATTGGCGACGAGTCTGGTAATCTGGAGTTCCAGGATAAAAGGCTGACCGCCTTCGACACCAAGAAGGCACGTGTTCGTTCAGGAACGTATGGTCGTGCATTGTCTCGCTGAAAAATGGGGTCTGGTGTGTTGTGCAGAAAGGGCATGACTACAGGTCGCAGGATGTCATTCACGTAAGTCACACTGGTCACAGTGCCCTGGACACGCACCAACTGTGATTTTTGGTTGTACCCAGTAGCAACCCACACCACAAGGCACTGAGCTGGCACTGTATGTCTTTTGCGAATGCGGTCACTGTGATGCCGCTCCCTCTGTCTGCGGCGCATCAAAATGCGGCAATCGTTTTCAAACAAACATAGCCTGCGTAGTCCGAAAACACTATCTGATTCCATTCTTGTCCCCAGTGACGTCGTTACACACACCATTTCCGTCTAGCATGTTCGTGGACATTCGTCAAACGTAGTTGGAGAAGTGGACGACGCACACATAATCCATGTCGCAATAAACGGCGGCGGACTGTCACCCCTAATAGTGTGCGATGTGTTCCGCTGTTCCACTGTTGCTCCAGAGCCGAGGAGGAAGCATGTCTGTCCTGCAATGCCATTCGGATGATGTGACGATCTTCTCCGAGAGTGGTCTGGGTGGCGCGACCTGACCCATCTCGTCGTTTCCTACGGCTTTCTGTGAACCATTCTGCACACATCAGTTGCACTGCCGAAACACTTCGTCCCACACGAGCAGCAGTTTCCCGGATGGCATTTTGTCATGCAAATAATGCACCCTTTTCTCAAACTCACTGATTTGGTGGTACGCTTCGCACATACATCTACAATGCATCATGCTGCACGTCTGCTCAAGACACACCGATCCATTACCTTCGGTTTGTAGCAACAACGACAGCTGAAGGCACATTCTACCTGTAAATGGTGTTGCGCCGCGTGACGATGTTAACCTTGAAGATATACAAGAGGCTGTAAGAAGATCAGTGAAATAAAAAAAATGAAACAATAAGATCAGATTCAAAAATCATTTGAGTTAATGACAAGATAGAAGAGAACAGAGTGAATTGGAATGATCATGGTGATTCAATGACAGAAAATAGATTACCAAAAAAGATAACGAATTATCGGACGACTGGAAGGAGCGAACTAGGTAGACCTCGTAAGAGATGCGTGGATGGATGATGAACACCGGAACAAGTGATTACAACATCTAATTCTTGGAAGAGATGATGATGATGTCTCACGGTGTGCCGCATCAACGTTGCTTTCTCTTCTTTTGCCAAGTTTTTAAATTCAACTCCTTTTTTCTCCAGTTCGATTCAGCATCTCTTCAACACTTAATCTACTGACGTAATACTCGGCACTCTTCTCTAACATCGCAACTTCGAAAGCTTCTATTCTTCTCGTTTGTGTGAACTGTTAATTGTCGAGGTTTCATTTCCGTGGCAGGCTGCACTCTGTATAACACCTTTCAAACGAGGCTGTCTAGCACCCTAATTTACGTTGAGTGTTGATTAATTTTTTCGTTTTAGAAAGGGGTTGTTCCTGTTTCCATGTTACGTCCTCTTTACCGGTTTATATCTTCACTACTGTTGCCATCGTCCGTTATTTTGCTGCCAAAATAGCAAAACTCATTTACTAGTTTTAGTGTCTGTTCCGTAATCTTAGCCACTTAGCAGCGCATGATTTTATTTGACTACATTCTGTTACTCTTGTTTCACTTTTGTTTTTGTTTTTCTGACAGACGTTTTTCAGGACACAACCCATAAAGTTTATTTGATTTTCCAAGTGTTTTGCCATCCCTGGTAGAACTACAATGTAATCAGGAAGCCCTTTGTTTTCAATTTTTCTACCTGAAGTTTCGAAAACATCGCCTTGACAAAATGCAATTCCAGGTTTGTATTCTACCGACCAGAAGCAGTCATTAATATAGATATCAGCGATATTTCGCTCAGTTTTTAGTTGGACATTGTTACGGTAATTTCTGTTTTGTATGTTTTTAGCCTTTTATCCCTCTGTCATCCGTTTCAATCAATATATTATAAACATTATTTGCATGCCAACCAAACCAGGAATCTCTGAGGGTCCCCAAATTCTATTCTGATGCCCTGAATGTTGCTTAAAATTTATCTTCATTGTACCATAAACTGTATAAAAGGTAATTTGATTAAAATACACGTACTTGAATGTTTCAGGAAGCTTCACTGTGACATTAGAGACACTGCTAGCTGTTTGTTCGCCAACTGACGTTATGTTAACGTTCTCGTGCAGCGATTCACCTTAACTTCACTGTTGACGGCAGCTTTTCTGCCTGCCTTGTTACAAGAACTCTCCCAAACAACCCGTCTCACAGTTCGGCACAGTTGCCTTACGTCAGAAAGCTAAAATGAATGCACACGAGGGAAGGCGATTGTTAACCTTACGAGCAAGAACAGCATCAATGTTGTTGTTGACAATGTATTACGCAGACGCGGTGGCCTCTAAACTTCTTGCATCACGTCCGACATTAACGCATTGTGTCTGTCACCATAGCGCATAGGACCCACAAGGAAAAGCATAAATTAAGTGTAGGCCTCGAAGGCTGTTCAGCAGGAAGTTAAAAAACCCGTGGATACTTGATCTTTACAGACAACGCTAACTCAATCTCACACGTATCCGTACAAATGCGCAAACTTTTTATCTCTGCCACGCGGCACTTGAAATACAGTAATCGGAACACCACACTGCTGCGTTCACAGTCGCACCGACAACGGTTGCCAGATGCCGTCGCCAGAGGTCGCCCGTAAACATCGGCCGACAGCTTCGCCATAGTGCGTCCGATCTCCATCTGGTTTTGACGGGGTCGGGGAGGTAAGGTTAGGTTTGGTAGGAATCTATTCTGAGTATGAAGTAGGTTAGACTGTAGTCTCCTAAGGTGGGATGGATTGCGCGACCCCTCTGTGGTTCCAGACGAGTTCTGCATTGCGGCTTTTGCTCTTAAAAAGACGCCAAATATAAGTGAATGAGCCGTATCTGTCTCGAAAGGAGCGGGCCGAGTACTGTACACTCTGTCTCCAATTATCAGTATAACCAGACAAGTTTCACAAATATATGAGATGAAGGGAGAAACGTTCTGTTACACATTCGAGATGATTCGTGATGACATACAAACGAAAAATTCCAAATACTCTGTGCTGTTGCATTTATTTGAAATTGTGCAGCCATGCGTGAATTAACCGACAGTAACTGCCATTCAGCATACATGTGAAAGATTCAAGCATAAAGTTTAGAATAAAGTGCTTCGAACATCTAGAGCACTGAAAAATGGAAACACATACACAACATTTGTGAACCACTTCATATAACAGATTCACCACCTCACTGGTATAAAAACCCAGTGTTGTTGTTGTGGTCTTCAGTCCTGAGACTGGTTTGATGCAACTCTCCACGCTACTCTGTCCTGTGCAAGCTTCTTCATCTCCCAGTACCTACTGCAGCCTACATTCCTCTGAATCTGCTTAGTGTATTCATCCCTTGGTCTCCCTCTACGATATATACCCTCCACGCTGCCCTCCAATACTAAATTGATGATCCCTTGATGCCTCAGAACATGTCCTACCAACCGATCCCTTCTTTTAGTCAAGTTGTGCCACAAACTCCTCTTCTCCCCAATCCTATTCAGTACCTCCTCATTAGTTGTGTGATCTACCCATCTAATCTTCAGCATTCTTCTGTAGCACCACATTTCGAAAGCTTCTATTCTCTTCTTGTTCAAACTAGTTATCGTCCATGTTTCACTTCCATACATGGCTACACTCCATACATATACTTTCAGAAACGACTTCCTGACGCTTAAATCTATACTCGATGTTAACAAATTTCTCTTCTTCAGAAACGCTTTCCTAGCCATTGCCAGTCTACATTTTATATCCTCTCTACTTCGACCATCATCAGTTATTTTGCTCCCCAAATAGCAAAACTCCCTTACTACTTTAAGTGTCTCATTTTATAATCTAATTCCCTCAGCATCACCCGACTTAGTTCGACCCAGTATGCAGTAATAATAATTTGCAGCCAGTGAATGCCCATCTACCAGAAGAGAAACATACCTACAACAGTAACTATAAGATACGCCACCGTTCTCAGTTGAACAAACTATTATAATTTCGCCTAAAAGTTCCGATAAAGAATTTGGCTACTTATTGTTTCCAAAAACCTGCACTTTCAGTTCATAGATTACGAACTGTATCCCAATTATGAAATTATCATCTTTAGGATGCCACAAACTCACTCTTTCTTGGACGAAACGTATTAGTTTCTCACAGTTCATATGTCGCGTCTCAGAACGTCGGTCGACTTGACCGAAGAAAACAAACTGATTTGAATTTCACCGATTGTCGGCCGAAATCTGCACGTTCGGGCGACGGTATCGGGTACAGTGTGACCGCGCACGTTTTAGCGTACTGATTTGAAACTATCGGCCGTCTTCGGCCGATGTCGGTCGTCAGCGACCCTCACCAATCTCATTGCCACTGTGACCGCAGTCTACCGCCGCACGTTTCACTGCGCATCTTGACAGCGCAAGAAACGGCAAAAATGCTGATTCGGATAAATGAAACGACACAAAACAAAGCGCTTAGTTGTGACTTTTGATGCTTTCCCAACGGATCTGTTGCAAATACACTTCTCGGGTTTGCCGCCGGATCGTATTGTGTAAATCGCACAATGTTTCGTCATGCAACTACTCTACATCATCAGGTGGTGGCAGTTGCTGCTGTCACTGCGACTTGCAGTGCGATTTACACAATACGATCCAGCGGCAAACCCGAGAAGTGTTTCTGCAGAGCACTCAGTGTAAGCGCATTTACTTGGTCGGGAGGTATGCGAAGTCTTCCGTGTGCAGCTCCTTTTCTAAATACATTATTCACAAATTCAGAGTACACTTTAAAGAAAACTAAGCAAATGAATTGAATCTAAACGCTAACAGCTATTCAGTCTTTTACTTCGGCATCTGCAGGAAGCACACGCTGAACAGCTATCGCGTATTTGCGCTTCCGGGACGCCAGCCTCCGCCCATCCTCCTCTATGGAGTCACCCCGCACCCCCTCTACGACGGACATCCACGTGCTACGTCATTCATTCTTCCTTGTTGTCGCGTCTGGCACCACTTCAGATGTTTCTGACGTCTTTCTCAGATGTCAGCCTTCCATAAGAGATTATTACAACTTTTATTATGATCGCTAAGATCGGAAAAATGATACATCTATATCTACATCTACATTTATACTCCGCAAGCCACCCAACGGTGTGTGGCGGAGGGCACTTTACGTGCCACTGTCATTACCTCCATTTCCTGTTCCAGTCGCGTATGGTTCACGGGAAGAACGACCGCCGAAAAGCCTCCGTGCGCGCTCGAATCTCTCTAATTTTACATTCGTGATCTCCTCGGGAGGTATAAGTAGGGGCAACCAATATATTCGATACCTCTTCCAGAAACGCACCCTCTCGAAACCTGGCGAGCAAGCTACACCGCGATGCAGAGCGCCTCTCTTGCAGAGTCTGCCACTTGAGTTTGTTAAACATCTCCGTAACGCTATCGCGCTTACCAAATAACCCTGTGACGAAACGCGCCGCTCTTCTTTGGATCTTCTCTATCTCCTCCGTCAACCCGATCTGGTACGGATCCCACACTGATGGGCAATGGCCAAATATAGGTCGAACGAGTGTTTTGTAAGCCACCTCCTTTGTCGATGGACTACATTTTCTAAGGACTCTCCCAATGAAACTCAACCTGGTACCCGCCTTACCAACAATTAATTTTAATTGATCATTCCACTTCAAATCGTTCCGCACCGCATACTCCCAGATATTTTACAGAAGTAACTGCTACCAGTGTTTGTTCCGCTATAATACAATCATATAATAAAGGATCCTTCTTTCTATGTATTCGCAATACATTACATTTGTCTATGTTAAGGGTCAGTTGCCACTCCCTGCACCAAGTGCCTATCCGCTGCAGATCTCCCTGTATTTCGCTACAATTTTCTAATGCTGCAACTTCTCTGTATACTACAGCATCATCCCCGAAAAACCGCATGGAACTTCCGACACTATCTACTAGGTCATTTATATATATTGTGAAAAGCAATGGTCCCATAACACTCGCCTGTGGCACGCCGAAGGTTACTTTAATGTCTGTAGACGTCTCTCCATTGAGAACAACATGCTGTGTTCTGTTTGCTAAAAACTCTTCAATCCAGTCCAGTCACACAGCTGGTCTGATATTCCGTAGGCTCTTACTTTGTTTATCAGGCGACTGCAGTAATATTCCTTCCACGCCCACCCAAGTCAAGATTCTTTTTACTTGACTGAGTAGTGTGTCTTTTATACTCCTATAGAGCAGAAGGCCACCTACACAGAATGTTCTACAACATTCTCGAAGCTCTTGTAGCCCCTTCACACTGCTGCATTCCGTCATTCCCTGGCTGCGTGTGTCTTCCACGTCGTACGTCATACTCTGCATCCTGTCGCCCTGCGTAAGACGAATACAAAATTGACTTCCCGCGCCTCCTTCCTTTACGGCGTCTTGTTCATTTACATTAAATAAATTACCAGATTTCTTTTGTCGTTATACATAAAATAGTTACATCAGACGATTCAGGTAAGTGTGGCCTTTCGCCTGGAAACATTATAATGGTTATACCCTTCACTTTAGCTTGGAATTTATCGTTAACAAAATGAAAGTAATTTTGTTGCTACACTTCAGTATTGCAGTAGACATGTTCTTATTTGTCCTGGAAGCTAATAATAATAATAATAACAATAATAAAATATTACGTAAAGTTTGAGTTTGTAATTCAAACCTTCAGTATCATCTCAGACATCATGAAAAACTCTGGACGAAGCGACCTCAACCAAGATAAGTGTATCCACAATAATCGTGCATTAAGTTATTTATATGTGAGGAGTCGGTTATATACTACAAAGGAGACGTAGGTAGATCTCAGTACCGACGAAGTATCTACCCACGACAGAAGGACCACCCCCACTTGAAGAAGGGAAGATGACAGTTTAACGTTCAGAACAAGAGTAATTTGCCTGACAGAGCGCCCATCAAGCTTCCGGTACAAGAACAAGTCTTAGTATTTATGTCAATAAATAACAGCAAATCACGAGAACATATGTGACGCCATAAGAAAACAGCGGCCAGTATCCGAAAAGGGCGTACGCGCTCCCGCGCGCGCGCGCGCGCGCGTGTGTGTGTGTGTGTGTGTGTGTGTGTGTGTGTGTGTGTGTGTGCGTGCGTGCGTGCGTATCTGTGAGTAAATTATCCCTTGCGCGGCTCAACTGCTTTACATCACTTGGTAAGTATCAAAACACTGTCGACCGCAGTGATCATACTGACTCGATTATGACTGGTAGACAGTCTGATAAAACTCCCAGGTTCGTCTCCCCTTTACATTTTCATTTCTTTTCATTTTTCTCCTTAACTGTACTTAAAAGGCAAGCATTTCAGTAGGAAGGTGGGAACACTATTGGAAATACTGTCAATGCGAAAACCAAGATCATATTATAGTACTGTTGTCTGGTATTGTGGTAAAAAGACTCTGCAAAAGCTCATACATAATCAAGCAACATTATTCACTCTCAGACATATAATTTTAATGAAACAGCTTGGGCATTGCTCATAATCTAATCTTTCACATTCAGACGTCAATTTACACAAACCCTCACTACGTTTAGCAATATAAAACTCTGAATTTACGGCATTGTTATCGGCAGTGAAAATAATGCTTTTTGAAATGTTATATTATATTTTGTATGAAAAACAGAAAAGAAAGTAAGGCTTTTGTCGAATTAAGGATGCATCGTTCCATTCGAGTGGCATACCACGAAGAGGGAACGAGAACGAACAAAGGCGCCATCTGGATCGTCTCCGGTAACAATGTGACTGTTTTACAACTAGACATTTGTAAAGGCGCCCAGTTTGTCTTCCAGGAATAGAATCAAAGAGATTAGAATATATTGTTCTACCTTTACTTTTTTTTTTGTGTTCTTCATCCAGAGACTGGTTTGATGCAGCTCTCCATGCTACTCTCACCTGTGCAAGCTTCTTCATTTCCGAGTAACCACTGAAACATACATCCTTCTGAATCTGCTTGCTGTATTCATCTCTTGGTCTCCCTCTACGATTTTTACCCTCCACGCTTCCCTCCAATATTAAATTGGTGATCCCTTGATGCCCCAGAATGTATGCTACAAACCGATCCCTTCTTCTAGTCAAGTTGTGTCACAAATTTCTCTTCTCCCCAATTCTATTCCGTATCTCCTCATTAGTTATGCGATCTACCCATCTAATATTCAGCATTCTTCTGTAGCACCACATTTCGAAAGCGTCTATTCTCTTCTTGTCTGAACTGTTGATCGTCCATGTTTCACTTCCATACATGGCTACACTCCATACAAATACTTTCAGAAAAGACTTCCTGTCACTTAAATCTATACTCGATGTTAACAAATTTCTCTTCTTCAGAAACGCTTTTCATATCATAGCCAGTCTACATTTTATATTGTCTCTACTTCGACCATCATCAATTATTTTGCTCCCTAAATAGCAACACATACACTACTTTGTCTCATTTCCTCATCTAATTCCCTCAGCATCGTTTGATTTTATTCGATTACATTCCATTATTCTCGTTTTGCTTTTGTTGACCTTCATCTTATATCCCCCTTTCAAGACACTATCCATTCCGTTCAACTGCTCTTCCAGGTCCTTTGCTGTGTCTGACAGAATTACAGTGTCGTCGGAAAACCTCAAAAGTTTTTGTTTCTTCTCCATGTATTTTTATTTCTACTCCAAATTTTTCTTTTATTTCCTTTACTGCTTGCTCAATATGCAGACTGAACAACATCTGGTGTAGACTACACTCCTGCCTCACTCCCTTCTCAACCACTGCTTCCTTTTCATGCCCCTCGACTCTTATAACTGCCATCTGATTTCTGTGCACAAATAGTAAACAGGCTTTCGTTCCCTGTATTTGATCCTTGCCGTCTTCAGAATTTGAAAAAGAGTATTCCAGTCAACATGATCAAAAGCTTCCTCTAAGTCTATAAATGCTAGAAACGTAGGTTTGCCTTTCCTTAATCTATCAGGTCAGTATTGCCTCACGTGTCCCAACATTTCTACGGAATCGAAACTGATGTTTCCCGAGGTCGTCTTTTACCAGTTTTTCCATCCGTCTGCATGGAAATTTGTGTTTGTATTTTGCAGCCGTGACTTATTAAATTGACAGCTCGGTAATTTTCACACCTGTCAACACCTGCTTTCTTTGAAATTGGAATTATTCTATTCTTCTTGAAGTCTGAGGGTACTTCGGCTGTCTCATACACCTTGCTCACCAGATGATACAGTTTTGCCATGGCTGGCTCTCCCAGGCCTATAAGTACTTCTAATGGAATGTTGTCTATTCCCGGCGCCTTGTTTCGACTTAGGTGTTTCAGTGTCTGTCAGATTCATCACGCAGTATCATATCACCCATTTAATCTTCATCTACGAATTCTTCCATTTCCATAATATTGTCGCCAAGAATATTGCCATTGTATAGACCCTCTACATACTCCTTCCACCTTTCTGCTTTCCCTTCTTTGCTTAGGACTGGTTTTCCATATGAGCTCTTGATATTCATACAGGTCGTTCTCTTTTCTCCAAAGGTCTCTTTAATTTTCCTGTAAGGCAGTATCTATCTTACCCCTATTGATAAATGCATCCACATCCTTACATATGTCCTCTAGAGATGCCTGCTGAACCATTTTGCTCTTCTTGTTCTTCCTCATTTTTAAGACGTTGGTACCCCTTTTCGCCTTCTTCATTTACTGCATTTTTATATTTCCTCCTTTCATCAATTAAATTCAATATCTCTTATGTTAACTAAGGATTTCTGCTAGCGTTCATCTTTTTACCTACTTGATCCTCCGCTGCCTTCACTTTTTCATCTCTCAAAGCTACACATTCTTCTTCTATTGTATTTCTTTCCCCTGTTCTTGTCAGTCGTTTTCTAATGCTATCTCTGAAACTCTCTCCAACCACTGTTTCTTTCAGTTTATCCAGGTCCCATCTCCTTAAATTCCTACCTTTTTGCAGTTTCCTCTGTTCTAATCTGCAGATCATAATCAATAATTGTAGTAAGAGTCCACATCTGCCCCTGAAAATATCTTAAAATTTAAAACTAGGTTCCTAAATCTCTGTCTTACCATTATATAATGTATCTGAAACCTTCCAATGTCTGCAATCCTCTTCCGCGTATACAACCTTATTTCATGATTCTTAAACCAAGTGTTTGCTATGATTAAGTTATGAGCTGTGCAAAATTCTGCCAGGCGGGTTCCTCTTTCATTCCTTACCCATATTCCATTTGTGCTCGTGACGCCAAGATTAAAAAGCACATTGATGGCAAATCGGTCTCACTATGTTGCCAATTAGTTCTTGTGCACTTTTTTTTCTTCTTACAATCATCAGTCCGTCGACTAGCTTTACCCTCTTGGCTGTTTATTACTGTCATATTCTAATTCTTATTCTATACACGATCCAACATCTTCAGTTATCTCAGCTGCGCACTCTAATCAATACACTCGCTGTAATTTCTTCCAGATACGCTACGTGCTCTAGCTTTGTTGTTTATTGTAGTCCTTGTAACACCAGCGAGAAGATTTGTGATCGCGTTCCACTAACGTTCTTTCTCTCCCCCTTTTTTCTATTTAGGTGCAGTCAATTCTTAAAATTCTTTTGTACTAGTGTAAGACTGGTTTGACGCATTATGTAATAAATTCGAGATTGCTGATATAGCACTTCAGTTATGTATTTGTTGTGATGGATCCATTTCGGCTAGAATGCTATCTCCATATATCATCAGTGGTCGGTGTCATTATGTATTGTATTACAACGGGGTGTAGATTTAGGACTCCTATGCTATAAGCTGTTTTGTGGTTCGCTCCTGTTCTTAATGGCCCTTTCTTGTAATCTTCGCTATATATAAAAGGCAATGTCCTGACTGAGTGACTGATTCATAATCGCCCAGCCCAAGCCGCAAAGGATAGAAACTTGAAATTTGGAGGTGTGGATGTTACACTGTAGCCGTGGTTTAAGACGGGACTTTTCGAAATTCCAACCCTAATAGGGTGACATAGGGAATGAAGGTTTCCTTGAAAAATATTGCTATTAAGGCAATTTTGAAGCTAGATCTACGAAAATTGGAATTTGGTTTCTCGGTAAGAAATAAAGAAATACGTGTGTCAGCATTTTTGGGAATAAACCCTATAGGGGTGAAATAGCGCCTCAAAGTTTCTTTTTTTGAAAATATATCATCATTAAAGAACTACTAAAATATTTTTAAAGCTACTTCTATCTACACTGGTATTCGACTTCTCAGTTACAAACGAAAAAATACGTGTCTCAGTGTTTTTGGAAACTGAACTCCTAATGGGGTGAAATAGGATATGGGATATTTTATGAAAATATTTTACTGTGAAAGCATCTTTAAGGCTAAATCTGTGAAAGTTTAAATTCGGCTTCTCCGTTAGAAATAAAAAATACTTGTTTTACTGGAAATCCCACAGGAATTTCCAGTGAAACGGCGGATGAAACTTTTTATGGAAATATTTCATTATGCACGCATTTTCGAAGCAAAATCTATGAAAATTTCTGTTTGTCTTCTCTGTTAGAAATAAAATAGACGCATGTCATTGTTTTTCGAAATTCAATCCCTAAGGGGTAAAACGTTTTATGCAAATATTTCATTACGAAAGCATTTTTAAAGCTAAATCTTTGAAAACTGGTGTTTGGCTTCTCTGTTAGAGATGAAAATGTACATGTTTCACTGTATTTGGGAATTCAACCCCTAAGAGGGTGAAATAGGGTCAGATGATCCACTGACTGATCATCGGCTAGCCCTAACTGCTAAGGATTGAAACTTGAAGTTCGGAGACGGTGTGGATCTTAGCCGGCCGAAGTGGCCGTGCGGTTCTAGGCGCTACAGTCTGGAACCGCGAGACCACTGCGGTCGCAGGTTCGAATCCTGCCTCGGGCATGGATGTGTGTGCTGTCCTTAGGTTAGTTAGGTTTAACTGGTTCTAAGTTCTAGGGGACTAATGACCTCAGAAGTTGAGTCCCATAGTGCTCAGAGCCATTTGAACCATTTTTTTGTGGATCTTATACCGTAGGCATCGTTTAGGAAGCGAATGTCCGAAATTCCACTCCTAAGGTGTGAAATAGGGGATGAAAGACTTTTTGAAAGTATGTCGTTATTCAGGGAATTTTGAAGCTAGAACTACGAAAACTGGTATTTGGTTTCTCCGTCAGTCAATGAAAAATGCGTGTTTGAGCATTTTTGGAAATTCAACGACTAAGGGGGTAAAATAGAGGTTTAAAATTTTTTGAAAATAAGTAATCACTAAAGACCTACTACAGGATTTTTATGGCTGCATCTATGACAATTGGTATTGGACTTCTCTGTTAGAAATAAAAAATACGTGTTTCAGTATTTCTAGAAGTTCAACCCCTGATGAGCAATACGGGATGAAAATTTTTAAGAAGATACTTCGTTACATTTAAAAAATTTTAAAGCTAAATTTTCGGAAATTGGTATTTCACTTCTGGGTTAGGTATAACGAAGTATTTACAAAGCTATGAAAGTTGATATGGAAATGTTTCCACAAGAACGCGAAAGGCACCATTAACAAAAACTTTGGACTCCAGCTAGGAGGTTCGCTTTTTGGTCAGAAGCACATTGGGAAAAGATCATACTTATATGGCGTTAATTGGCCTGAAAAGCTTAGGTGTTCCTTTTTCTTACGCGAGCGCAACAGTGGGCGCTAAGTTACTTTTTTTTATAATTTGTAGTTTTATCGCCAGATTTGACAGATTGACATCAATGACAGTGTGAACCACTTTTCTTGCCATTAGCAGGATGCATCTTATATCCTCTTTACCTCCACCATTGTCACCTATTTTGCTGGCCAAATAAAAAATTCAACGAGTTTCCGTGTCTCACGTCCTATTTCACTGTGACACGGTAGCAGCGTGGTAAAGCATCAAACTACATTTCCAAATGTCCCGGTTTTGACTCCTGGTCAGTCTTCGAATGTTTGTCACTTATCGCTTCTTTCGCCTCTCGCGATGTTTGTTAATATGAAACGTCAGAGCTGCACTGTGGTTCAGAATCTGCATCAGACTGTCGATCCACCCTATAGCTGGCTGGGAAAGTCAGTTTACAGATCGGAGGAAGGCAGTGGCAAACGGGTGCCAGTAGGACCAACAGATAGGCACTTCGTGTTCAGAGCAGCCCTCGGGTACACCTTCACCTCTCCTAATCTAATTCCCTGAACAGAGCATAATTTAAATCGAGTACACTGCAGTGTCCTTTTTTCATTTTTCTTGACGCTCTAAGATATAATTTTATATAAAAATGAATTTGAATATTCATAGTAATATGGTTGCGTTGTTAAAATGTTCTGTGCTTATTGGTATTCTTTTCGGCATCGGACTGCCTTACATTTTTGTTGACGCTGCAGACGACGAAGGACTCCGGGGACACTGGCGCTTGTCGTAATCACGAAAACCCTCTTCCTGTAATTTCCGTCTTCACTTACTTCAATAAATAAAATGCTTGATACGGTTTAGTTAACATTATATTATTCACTCACACATATAATGCATCAAGATCGCAATGATTCATCTCTAAAATCGCACATCCTCATCGTCCTTCTACATACGAGAGAGTCAGTTTGTGTCTCTCTAAAACAGGAAACTGTACAACAAATTGAATGAAAAAATGTTTTCGTTCGTCTGCGCCATACCCCGCGTTCATAATTAACGTCTTTGCCAACCCTCAGCTGCCGGCCGTCGCGGCCGAGCGGTTCTAGGCGCTTCAGTCTAGAACCGCGCGACCGCTACGGTCGCAGGTTCGAATCCTGCCTCGGGCATGGGTGTGTGTGATGTCCTTAGGTTAGTTAGGTTTAAGTAGTTCTAAGTTCTAGGGGACTGATGACCTCAGATTTTAAGCCCCATAGTGCTCACAGCCATTTGAACCAACCCTCAGCTTACTCGGTGTTTAAATTTTTTCTATATATACCTTAATTTTAGGGCATCCTGGGCGCCTTTCATCATGTACTTATACAACACTCAGATCATAACCTCATTTCAAGACTTTATGCATTCCGTTCGACTGATCTTCCACGTCCCCCACTGTCTCTGACAGAATTACAATGTGATCAGCAAGCCTAAAAATTTTTCTTTCTCCTCCTTGAACCTTAATTACCTTTACAAATTTCTCCTCGGTTTTCGTCACAGCTTTGCTCAATGTACTGTTATGGAAACAGGGAGTTGGGGGTGTAAAATAATTACTCGTGTAGTCGATTGATTGATTATACAATACAAGATCAAATTTATTTATCAAACTGCACAATAGTGACCTTAAGTAAAAATACACTGAAGTGCCAAAGAAACAGGTACAGGCATGAGTATTCAAATACCGAGGTATGTAAACAGGCAGAATACGGCGCTGCGGTCGGCAACGCCTATATAAGACAAGTGTCTGGCGCAGTTGTTAGATCCGTTACTGCTGCTACAATGGCACGTTATCAAAATTTAAGTGAGTTTGAACGTGGCGTTATAGTCGGTGCACGAGCGATGGGAGAGAACATCTCCGAGGTAGCGACAAAGAGGGCCCCGGTGAGGCATCAAATCGCCGACGTCGCTGCGGCCGGAAAAAGATTCAGCATGAACGCGACCAATGACGGCTGAAGAAAATCGTTCAACGTGACAGAAGTGCAACCCTTGCGCAAATTGCTGCAGATTTCAATGCTGGGCGATCAACAAGTGTCAGCATGCGAACCATTCAACGAAACATCATCGATATGGGCCCACTCGTTTACTGTTGATGACACAAAGCTTTACGCCTCGCCTGGGCCCATTAACACCGACCGTGGACTGTTGAGCTGGTGGAGGCTCTGTAATGGTGTGGGACGTGTGCAGTTGGAGTGATATGGGACCTGTGATGCTTCTAGATACGACTGACAGGTGATTCGTACGTAAGCATCCTGTCTGATCACCTGCATCCATTTAATATTCGTACATCCATAGTTGAAATGGAGGATAGTGGGACGTCAGCTGGTATACATTTATATTAAAAATGAGGAAATTCCTCCAGCTGTATTTAAGGCGTCGATTTTATTTTGGCAACTAGTTTCAACGTTGTAACAACGTCATCTTCAGGCCCATAAACTTGTTGACGTCAACTGTGTGCGGCTGGTACTAGAAGTCAATGGTGAGATATGGACGTGCTCCGTGTGGAAGGTAGGTAGTAATGAGTTACATTCCACCTTCAACACGGAGCACGTCCATATCTCACCACTAACTTCTAGTATCAGCCGCACACAGTTGACGTCAACAAGTGTATGGGCCTGAAGATGACGATGTTACAACGTTGAAACTAGTTGCCAAAATAAAGTCTGCACCTTAAATACAGCTGGAGGAATTTCTTCATTTTTAACATAAATATGCATCTATTCATGTCCATTGTGTATTCTGACGGACTTGGGCAATTCCAGCAGGACAATGCGACCGCCTACACGTCCAGAATTGCTACAGTGTGGCTCCAGGAACACTCATATAAGTTTAAACACTTCCGATGGTCACCGAACTCCCGAGATATGAACATTACTGAGCATATCTGGGATGCATGCAACGTGCTGTTCAGAAGAAACTTCACCCCCTCGTACTCCTCCGGATTTATGGAGAGTCCTGCAGGATTCATGGTGTTGACTTCCTCCAGCAGTACTTCAGACATTAGTCGAGTCCATGCCACGTCGTGCTGCGGCACTTTTGCGTACTCGTGGGGCCCGTGCACGATATTAGGTAGGCGTAGCTGTTTCTTGGCCTCTTCAGTGTAGCAAACTTAGTACAACGTAATGATTGCAAGTTAATACGAGAAAGACTAACGGGGCAAAGCTACTAAACATTGAATTGGTACAGCAAAATCTTATCAGAAAACAGTTCCGAAACTTTAACTTCCATAATTATTTTCTGTTAATCAAAGACAACTGGATGTTACGACAAAAATATTTAAAAACAACAAATACAAAATTCAAAATTATTAATTTTATGCAACCATAATACAATCACCCTGATTTATCCCCTTTGTCGAACGAACCATAGTAATGGAACACACTGTTTTTCATCCACGTTAGAGACCCGTTACGACAAGAATCTTTAAAAACAACAAATAAAAAATTCAAATTTATTAATTCTATGTAACCATAATACAATCACCCTGATTTATCCCCTTTGTCGAACGAACCATAGTAATGGAACACACTGTTTTTCATCCACGTTAGACCCCGTAGAAATCTGAAATGAATAAAAAATATTCTTCCCTTCTGTCGCAGCACGCCAAAACCGCTGCCACTATTCTGTCCAGCAATTCAGCAGCGTATAACGTGTATATAGCATGTTTTCCTTTTACAGAAGCGACATTACATTGAGTTCGCGGCACAGATCGTGGCCTCCTACACATAGGACTTAGACGCTGGTTCCGTTAACCTGCAACAGGTGTATGTTACACACTGGAAGCAATAACACATCATCAGCTTAACAAATAATATGGAAGCACTCGTAATGAGGTCAGTAGCGCCAGATTGCTACCAACACTTTTGGAGAAACACCGGTCTGTTACTAAAAAATGGTTCAAATGGCTCTGAGCACTATGGGACTTAACTTCTGAGGCCATCAGTCCCCTAGAACTTAGAACTACTTAAACCTAACTAACCTAAGGACATCACAAACATCCGTGCCCGAGGCAGAATTCGAACCTGCGACCGTAGAGGTCGCACAGTTCTAGATTGTAGTGCCTAGAACCGCTCGGCCACCCCGGCCGGCGGTCTATTACTTTGGCGCCTTATAAGGATGCCGCTAACGTTCCTTTTGAAATACCATTGACACATTTCGAAGCACGAACGACTGTTAAATTCATCGCCTGGTCTCAGAACCGCAAACAGTACTCGGTATTTCACACAAGATAGACCATAACGACAGCTGTGAACAGTTCCAAGACGCTTCGTCAGTAAACTCTCAGCAGAGACACAGTACAATCGTACCTCAATGCAAACTTCGGATACCTACGTCCTTATATCGGCACAAAATGCAGCTATCATGTTTTCCGATCAAGGATTGGTAATTGTGCAGTAACAATGCTTGAACAAGACACCGTGTTCGCCAAGTGTCCGACTTGCCACACTCCAGTCAACAACCACCTCTCTCGCCGCCGACCACCGCGCCAGAGCGAGCCTCCCAGAGCTTGCTAGCCCGAAGAGCCTCCCAGAGCTTGCTAGCCCGAAGATTGGTCATTGCCCCTTGATGCGACTAGCGATAAGTGCCGACGTGGCACGGTACAGATTGAACAACATTGGGGACAGAGGGAAATCCTCCGTCACTTACTTCTCAGTTACTGCTTCCCATTGTACTCATAATGTTGCCATCCTTGCTTTTATTTTAACGGAAGTTGTTTTGGCTTATATGCTGAGTCAGTCTTTCTGGTAATCATTCCTTTTTCGATTTTTTTTTTTTTATGTAGCCATTTCGCCTTACCTTCGCTGCACTTCCTATTTATTTCATTCTTCAGCGACTTGTATTTCTGTATTCCTGTATTTCCCTGAACATTTGTTTACTTTCTTCTTACATCGATCAACTGAAATATTTCTTCATTTAGCCATGGTTTCTTCGCAGTTACCTTCCTTATACCTATATTTTTCTTTCCAATTTCTGTGGTTGCCCTTTTTAGAGACGTCCATTCCTTTTCAACTGTACTGCCTACTGAACTACTACGTATTGCTGTAGCTATAACCTTAGAGAACTTCAAGCGTATCTCATCATTCCATAGTTCTTCTGTATCTCACTTCTTTGCGTATTGATTCTTCCTGACTAATCCCCTATACTTCAGCCTACTCTTCATCACTACTGCAGTGTGATCTGAGTCAATATCTGCTCCTGGGTACGCCGTACAATCTAGATTCTGATTTCGGAATCTCTGCCTCACCATGATGTAATCTAACTGAAATCATTCCGTATCTTCCGGCCTTTTCGTAGTATACCTTCCCCTCTTGTAATTCTTGAACAGAGTATTCGCTATTACTAGATGAAATTTATTACAGAACCCAATTAGTCTTTCTCATTCCTCATCCCAATCCCATATTCTCCCGTAACCCTTTATTCTACTCCTTCCCCTACAACCGCATTCCAATCTCCCATGAATATTAGGTTTTTTGATCTCCCTTTACATACTGAATTATCCGTTCAGTATCCTTGTATGCTTTCTCTATCTCTTCATCTTCAGCTTGCTACGTCGGCATGTATACTTGAACTATCGTTGTCGATGTTGGTTTGCTGTCGATTCTGATAATAACAACCCTATCACTGAACAGTTCACAGTAACACAATCTCTGCCCTATCTTCCTATTCATAATGAACTCTACTCCCGTTGAGAGGTGGCGTGAGCCCCCTCTCATATTTCTATCTTACTCTGAGTAATTCGATTTTCCTCTCTAATTGCATGCGGTGAAAAGTTGCTATTCCTTCACACGCGGACTTCTCACGCAGCGTCTCTCGTCACCCTGGTGGTCTGGTGACAGGCGGGTACTGCTGATCTTGACAGGGTTAAGCCGACGGGTGAGAGGGAGTCGAGTGGATGCTTTCCAGACACCGACATTGTCATAAGAGCGGGGACAACACGCCCACAGGGGCCTGACGGAGCGGCTGGGCTAGAGATTCCGTTACTTCGCAGAAACTTAGTGAAAACACTTTCTGGCGGGCTACTAGCGAGGCGTGGGAATGACTTGTGTTCCCAGACAGTCTTGGCGGCTAAATTACCGCGTTTTCTGCAAAATCATAACTGTGATTCGCTTGCTCAGGGGATAGCTCCGTGACGTAGCAAAATCGGCGCGGAAATTGGCGCCAAGTATCTCCATTGGTGGAATAGTAGTGCGTCGGCAATAGAGTGGAATTTTACGCCGGTATTCGAGTTGCTGATTGGAACGTTTAACCACGGCCACTGTTGTGGGGGCGGGAATGTTCTGTGTTCCGCTTGTATGGATGCTCCTGAGAGGGGTTGGCTCTCGTCTTTCGGTCGAAGTAGGTTACAAGACTGAGCTCTCGCTGCTCTGGACAGCCTGCCTTCCATTGGCTGTCTAATATACTTTCATTTAATTGTAACCGTTTGACGAAGTTGCTGAAGTTTCGACTTCTACATAACTTTCCGAGTACAGTTGGCAATTGAGCGTTCTGCGTACAAGCGGCCTATGTTGTCCGTCTTGATCAGTTTTGGCTAAAGGTGACTGTATCGGAGTTACTGTGTTACTTCACTTGTTAAAATCAATCACTGTACCGTCAGTGATTGTGTGGGGAGCCTTCTTCGTCTCCCTTAGAGGCGCATTTGTATTGCTAGGAAGTCTTCAGTCTGGAACAACCAGACCAGGATAATTTGTTTCGGGCTATACTCGTGAAATTATCATCACCACGACTGGACGTCGAAGCAACCAGCCATCGCTTCCGGTACGCCAGATCGTGTCCTTGCAGTTAAGAAGACAGCTTGGTAATGTATGTCCGCAGCACCGGCAGGCTAGGGAATTTAGCTACGTCACAATCAGAGCTCAGCAGAGGGCGCCTGTTCCCGTCTTTTCTAACGTAGTTCTGTCTTGGGTGTTCATTGTCTGAGTTCTCACTACTGTAACAGCAGTTAATGTTGGGTTGGCTGGGTGTTTCTCTTAAGATTTGAGTTGCAAGGAATTGGCTCCACATACCACTTGATCATAAACGTCACGAGGTAGTTTAAGGACAACTTCACCTTCACAGCATTTATTTCAGTATCCCATTTGACGTATTGTAAACGTTTCATGTGTTGTGTTTATTACTTCGAGTTTAGTCATAATAAATCAAATTGTTATTTTGGACAGAACTTTCATTCTGTAGATCGGTAGAGCAACCCTTTCATTTCTCACCACATTAATGAAATTTATCAAATTAATTTCTATCAAATTAAATTATTGCAGGTGCCAAACTCTTTTCTACTCCACTTGCAGTGTCGATTACAGTCAGTTCGCGTTTCTTCTTAATCCATGTGCAACAGCAAAAGTCGGAGTTAAAAAAGGGGGGACTTAGAGCATCATTTCCATATGAAGTTTCTAGAAGAATTTAGTGTTAAATACACTGCTAGCCCCGGCACCTCGCACCGTTATAGCATTTCCTGCTGCTGTTGATATCACACTATACTCATCTGACCAGAAATACTTGTCTTCTTTCCATTTCACTTAACTGACCCCCCCCCCCCCCCCAACCACCAATATCTAGGTTGAGCCTTAGCAGTTCCCTTTTCAAATTTTCTAGCTTCAATACCACTTTCAAACTTCTGACATTCCACACCCCGAATCGTACAGCGTTATCCATCTGCTGGTTATTCGGTGTTTTTCTCATGGCCACTTGCCCCTTGGCAGTCCCCTCCCGGATACCCCAATGAAGGACTAGTCCGGAATCTTTTGCCAATGAAGAGGTCGTCATGATACTTTTTGAGTCAGAGGCCTGTTGATACACGTTATTTGTCTTTAACGCACTGTCTTCCATTGCCTTCTGCATCCTGAAGCCGTAGCTGACAAGTATCTGGGTAAGGATTTTCCTCTGTCCCCAATGTTGTTGAATCTGTACTGTTGCTGATTCTTCCGCCTTTGGGGGCAGTTTCCCATCTTAAGGAAAAGAGAGAATTTTAGTGTTAGATTTCCAAAGGTTTTGAGGACACTGCCAGTCTTAAATATGTTTTCGATCTGTTTTCAAGATCATTTACCATTTTAATTGAAAGCGATCCTGTGCCTGTGCTAATGGAACAGATTGATCTGCAGTGTAATTCCCATTTAAAAGGCAATGTCTTTTGCATTAAAATTGTCCACGAGGTCTATATTGTTTTCCTAGGGTAGAGCTTCTACATCACCATAATGAGGTTGCAAACGTGATATAACTGTTTCGATGAAGGTATGTGCTTGAAAGGCCTTTTTCGACAGTATAACTAAGTAAGTTAAAATTAAATATCAACGTGAGTGCAAAAATGTGAGAAATTGTCTGTCTCTGTCCGTATGTCGATAGTTTGCACCAGATAAACATTAGAGTATGTTAATATTTATCGAATATTCCGTCGGTTCTTGGAGGAACATAGACACATTAAAAACTTGAAAACACAGTATTAATGCTCCTCAGTAATACTTATTTACTAGTTCGTTATGAACCGGCTTTCAGCTTCTTAGGCCATTAGATAACTTAATAGTTTATCTCAGGACGGTCTAAGAAGCTGTCTATCCAAGTTTTTAACAATGACGTTACGATATATCTTTAGCATGCCAAAAATACACTGGTGTTCAAAATTAAAGCAACAGTTGGAAATATTGCAAGGTTGCACTCATTTTGCCACAAAACAGGATAAACAGGTGACAGTAAATTAGAAACAACGTAAAGAATACAGAAAGTAAACAACTACAACATGCATAGCTGTAGCCAAAAATACACTTCATTTTTTCCTACTTAACGGACTTGCCCAGACATTACGACGTCTGTTTAATGTGGTCAGTAAGGGATGTGACTGTTAGTGGTAGCAATACGGGCCTGTCAACGATGAGGCATCCTGTCAATCGCATTCCCCCTGTAGAACTGTTCGCAAGTATTGGAGACAGGTTGGTGGATGGTGATGTGATGCATCCCGCCTCCCTATTGCGTCGCAGACATGCTCTTCTCCAGATGCGAATCTGTCGAGAATCACTCTCCAGACCAAATCGGGATTCATCTGGGAAAAGAACATTGGCCAGCTGTTCGACCATCCAGATGGCATGTTAACGACTCCACTCTAGGCGTACCCTTCTGTGAAGACGCATCATCATCATCATTTAAGACTGATTATGCCTTTCAGCGTTCAGTCTGGAGCATAGTCCCCCTTATAAAATTCCTCCATGATCCCCTGTTCAGTGCTAACATTGATGCCTCTTCTGATGTTAAGCCTATTACTTCAAAATCATTCTTAACCGAATCCAGGTACCTTCTCCTTGGTCTACTCCGAGTCCTCCTACCCTCTACTGCTGAACCCATGAGTCTCTTGGGTAACCTTGCTTCTCCCATGCGTGTAACATGCCCCCACCATCTAAGCCTGTTCGCCCTGACTGCTACCTCTACAGAGTTCATTCCCAGTTTTTCTTTGATTTCCTCATTGTGGACACCCCCCTGCCATTGTTCCCATCTACTAGTACCTGCAATCATCCTAGCTACTTTCATATCCGTAACCTCAACCTTATTGATAAGGTAACCTGAATCCACCCAGCTTTCGCTCCCATACAACAAAGTTGGTCGAAAGATTGAACGGTGCACAGATAACTTAGTCTTGGTACTGACTTCCTTCTTGTAGAAGAGACTAGATCGTAGCTGAGCGCTCACTGCATTAGCTTTGCATTAGCTTTGCTACACCTCGCATCGGAGGAAAAAATACAACAGGTCTCTGACAACAATGGCCACTCTTCCGAAGCCGTTTGCCTCGATACAACACGTCCAGTGGATGCTGCGAGGTGAGATGCCAGTTTCTGTGCAGTACTAAGACAGTACCATTGTGCCCTTACATCCGAATAACGGTCAACTCTTTCTGATGTCATACGTGGTCGGTCCTGCCCTGATCTCCGGGATACAGTTTCGGTCTCTACAAAATGTCGCAACATCCGAAAAGCAACAGGACAGTTCCCATTATGCCATCGGACCACATCATTTTGCGACTGTCCTTCTTCCATTCTTCCTGTCGCCCTCCACCGCAGAGAGTCTGGTAGACGTCTTCTTTGTGCCATACTGCGCCATCTGTGACTGAGCCTGTCCATGTGGCCGAGCGGTTCTAGGCGCTTCAGTCTGGAACCGTGCGACCGCTACGGTTGCAGGTTCGAATCCTGCTTTGGGCATGGGTGTGTCTGATGTACTTAGGTTAGTTAGGTTTAAGTAGTTCTAATTTATAGGGGACTGATGACCTCAGATGTTATGTCCCATAGTGCCCAGAGCCATTTGAACCATTTTCTGACAGCCAGTTGGCGTAGAGGTGGGGGAAGTGTGTGGCACGTGAGCGAGAGCACTGGCCGCGTGCCGAATTCTTGACTGTCCTTGCTTCACACGCACTTCATTCCTTGGAGCCACGCCTGCTCCTACAAACTCTCCCAATTTCAGTGCGCAGGTTTTGTAACCGAGTCTAAGAAAGCAGAGGGTGTCTGAACGGGACGGACGTGGTCAACTGCGGCGGAACGTCGGCTTCTCGCCCGCGACGCCCCAGCTGCACGGTGTCCGGTCGTACCGGGAAGTACCCACCGTGGACAAAGGCGGCGACGCGACTCTTCCCAATGCCGGCCGGCAGTTGGCACCTCGGCGGAGCTAACGTAATGAGAGCGGCCGCCGCTCTGCCCGCAAATTGGATCCTGCGTCGCAGGCGGTGGATGGAGGCGGTGGCCGCAGCACAGATGAAAGTGCGCCTGGCACTGGGAGCCGGCCGCGGGGTTATTGCGGTCCCTGGAAGGCGCCCTTCCCAGGACTCGTAAACATTTTGCCGCGTCGCCGCGCCGAGCAGCGCCCGACAGCTGCTAGAGAGGGCGGTGTCTCCTCCACTGTGCATGTGTGGGTGGGGATATTGCTGCTGCCCACGGAGGCAGTCCGCCGACGCCCCGCTTCGCTTAGTCGCGATACAGCTACACAACATCGATGTGTGTACCGTGTAAGAGAGCGTACGGTGTATGGCGGAGAAACGCCACTGACCTTTAAAAGCCATATATACTTATACATATACACTGGAGCGCCAAACAAACTGGTGTAGGCATGCATATTCAAATAGAGAGGTATGTAAACAGGCAGCATACGGTACTGCGGTCGGCAACGCCTATATAAGACATCATGTGTCTGGCGGAGTTGTTAGATCGGTTACTGTTGCTACAATGGCAAGTTATCAAGATCTGAGTTTGAAAGAGGTGTTACAATCGACGCACGAGCGATAAGACACAGCATCTCCGGGGCAGCGATGAAGTGGGGATTTTCCCTTTCGACCATTTCACGAGTGTACAGTGAGTATCAGGAATCCGGTAAAACATCAAATCTCCGACATCGATGCGTCCGGATAAAGATCCTGCAAGAACAGGACCAACGACGGCTGAAGAGCACTTATCAGCGCGACAGAAGTGCTACCCTTCTGCAAATTGCTGCAGATATGAATACTGGGCCATAAACAAATGTCAGCCTGCGAAGCATTCAACAAAACATCGATATCGGCTTTCCGAGCCGAAGGTGCACTCGTTTACCCTTGATGACTGCACGATGTAACCTCTCCACAAAAATTTGTAAGACTTAATAAATAATAAATGGGAGCCAAGCGTAACCTCCCTAGCAATGAATTCTACTGACAACGACAATAAAAATGTGAAAATCGCAATCTGACCCAGGTGTAAGCTCTCACGAAAATAATGAAAAACAATTCAATGCTAATGAGACTTCAGTGACGATGTAAACTCAATTAAACCGAAATATCGGTCTTTGGCCCTGTGCAAAAAATCATAATTAATTTCTTACCTCATTCGAAACTGCATGTCAAAGTTCTGCTCTTATTGTTGGCCACGGCTTGGAGGAAATGCATTGCAAGTATTATTTTTTATTTTTTTATTTTAGAAATTTAACTGAAACTTTTCTTTAAAGGAAATGGAAGGAAATCGTTGGTTCAATTAAATGGTACTTTTGTTAAAAATTGCTTTGAAATCAAAATTATTATTGGGGCACTTGTTGAAAATTAATTACAATAAATAAACTTTACATTATCTGATGTGCGCAATGCAGCTTGGTTACCTTAATTAACAATATACCTCATTCAGCATCTTGACCAGAGAGACCCATGTCGACGCCTGCGACTGCGTCCCGCTCGCGACCGTACTCGACTACTAATGCTAACAGACTGCCATTCGCAACTGAACTCGACTACTGCTACCGACAGAGTGCAACAGACAACTGCACTGGGCTGCTACTACCGACAGACTACTGCTCGCAACACTCGCGCGGTCAAGCGCAGACTAGGAATGACAAATAGCTCTCTGGTCAGAGACTCTGCAATGCCTCGCCATCGCCGCCACACAACATACGTGTTTCAACGACACCAAGCTTTACGCCTCGCCTGGGCCCGTCAGCACCGACAATGGACTATTGATGACTGGAAACATGTAGCCTGGTCGGATGAGTCCCGTTTCAAACTGTACCGAGCGGATGCAAGTGTATGGTTATGGAGATAATGGTATGAATCCATGAGCTCCTCATGTCAGCAGGGGACTGTTCAAGTCGTGGAGGCTCTGTAATGGTGTGGGACGGGTGCAGTTGGAGGGATTTGGGATCCTGATACGTCTAGATACGACTCTGACAGGTGACACATACTTAAGCTTGCTGTCTGATCACCTGCATCCATTCATGTCCATTGTGCATTCTGAGGGAGTTGGGCAATTCCAGCAGGAGAATGAGACACCGCATAGGTCCAGAGTTGCTATAGAGTGGATACAGGAACACTCTTATGAGTTTAAACACTTCCGCTGACTACTAAACTCCCCAGACATGATCATTATTGAGCATATCTGTGATGCCTTGCAACATGCTACTCAGAAGAGATCTCCAACCCCCTCGTTGCCTTACGGATTTATAGATAGTCCTCCAGGATTCGTGGCGTCAATTCTCTCCAGCACTACTTCAGATATTAGTCCAGTACATGCCATTCATGCTGCGCCACTTTTGTGTACTCGCGGGGGCCCTACACGATATTAGGCAGGTGTACCAGTTTCTTTGGCTCTTAACTGTATATTTACGGTATGGTAGGAAGGAACTGTGATTAAATTTGCAGGTCATTTCATGTTATACACGATGCCAAATTTAGTGAATACGGCTGCCACTTCTGGGAGCAACAGTGACCCTAACTCAGTTGGACACAGAGTCGAACAGAGCTTGGATGACAGGGACAGATATGTCATTCCGCGCTATTGAACTTTAGGTGAGGGTTCAGCGGTAGTAACTGGCGAGTAGTGGCGGGGGAGTTTCTCAGCACCCCACTGCCAGAGGTTGTCAGTGGTCGACAAGTCTGCAGGATGTGCTGGCCAGGACAACAGTGGAACACCTTCTCTATCGATGTAGGCCAGGAAAACAAGGGCAGTGTGCCGTCTTGCGTTATCTTGTTGAAAGATGACGTCACATAGACCGCAAAGGTAGAACTCCACCATTGGTCGTCACACTTCAAATATATTAGGTCTCCAGTCCAAATTAATGGTTATGCGAATGAGAGGTGATCGTGTTGCGCACCGGATGGTACAGCTTACCACTATGGGAGGTTCTGGGTCTGTATGATGACGACGAATGCAATGTTGATATGTCTGTTCTCCTTGTAGCCTCCACATGTGGAGCACGCGCCTTATGATGCTATAGACAGAACCGGGACTAGATGGCAAGCCGCCACTGCATGGCTGAGAGAATAAGTGTATGTTTTCTACCTGGCGCTACTCGCGTGCGGTCTCTGAGTTCCACAGCATGGCTTTCAGTGTGGTTCTACTCAACCTATCGATCCCATATCCGCATGACAGTCGACGGATCCCGATCAATCGACCACCAATATTCCGACAGGTGCTGGCGGTGTTTCCCCTTCTTACACAAGGCACAGCACGGTCTTCTTGCAATCAATCGTCAAATACCTAAAAACTAGTGTCCCTTGCGGTCGCTAATCAGCTGTTTCCTGAAGATGGTCCAAAAAGCAGAAAAACAGGTAGAAATTAAGAATAATCAGTAGAATAAAAACAGTTAACTTACTATTTAACTTTAAAAATCAAATACGATTTCTGAGTGAGAAGCCTTTTGCATGGTCTTCCTGAAACAGATAATGTAGATGGAGTCACTCCTCCCATCTTGTGTAGTTTCACTGAATTGCCAAGCGTTTACTTGTCCAGAGATGTGGTACACTTCTCGCAAATTTGGCGATGCCGCATTCATGGTGTTGCAATTTCAATGACCAGTAGTGTATGTCACTTGTTGAAATGTTTTTCCCAAAACTAGCAGTTATCTAAATAGCAGAAGTTGTTGAACCTAAGTGCTTGAGAAGCACGGTAACGTGTAGGATCCAGTACAAATATTCATCAGGGGTTGGACAAAAATAAGGAAACATCAAAAACAAAACACACTGCCATGCCTAAAACTGTGTAGTAAACCCGTTGTCATTCAGAACAGCTTCCAGTCGTCTCGGAATGGATAAATACAGGTCTTGTACGGTTTTTAAGAGAATTTTATATCATTTGTGCTGCAAAATAGTGGCGATTTCAGATTACAGTGAAGGAGGTTGATAGCGATCCAGCGCCCTTCTCTCAAAAGTAGACCACAAAGGCGCAGTCATATTGAGATCAGGTAACCGTGGCGGCCAGGGGAGATTTGACAATTTACCGTCGTGTTCCACAGTCCAGTTCTGGACGATACGATCTGTGTGAATAGGCGTCGTGTCACCTCGGAACACAACTTCAGCAACGGGGAACAAATATTGTTTCATGGGATTGATTTCATTTATTGCTCATCTAGGGACCTGTTGCCTTACATTTCATTTTAGAGCTTTTCATGTAAATTACGAAACATATTCCATATTACGAACAGCAATTATTGTTTTCAACAATTAAAATTTATGTAATAATAAATTAAAAATACATTAGAAACTGAAAGAAAAAAAACAAAAAATATTCAAATTTTGAGAAGATAGGATGATAGGAGAGACTTGGATAATAAGAGAGAGAGAGAGAGAGAGAAATGTTAGTCTATCTGAGACAGCCTGGTCTGAGAGCCTCGCCGGCCGCTGTGACCGAGCGGTTCTAGGAACTTCACTCCGGAATCGCGCTGCTGCTGCTACAGTTTAATTTACAGGTTAATATTTCTAAACACTGTTTAGAAAAACACTATAACTATTATGTTCATTGTGGAAAATGCAGCGGTGTGTGAGTGTAATGTATGTTATTTCTTGCGGTTATTAGCTAACCTTCAGTTCTTATGTGTTTTGAATTTTACCTGTTATACTGACTGTATACTAAGTATTCGGTTACAAGTGTCACATTCCAACTGAGGTATAATGACCACGGAATGGATGTACCTGCTGTTTATACTTAAGCTAGAACAGGTTTATAGGGTTGATTGAATTACACTGTTTATTCTGATACAGTTTAATTATTTTAGATGCTGTGTAAGGTTGTCTATGGTATGTGTTGGTGAAAGTGTTTGCTGTTTGAGTGAGTGTGTGTTTCGGTACTGCTGTCTGTATTGGTACACGAATTGGAATTGGTGTCTTGCGTGCTTCGTGTGTGTTGCAGTGTTCTGTTATACGGCGGTGTCTGTCTGTGTTGTCACGTAATGTCCTTGAGACATCATCAGCGATTTTAATATATCCCACTCGTCTTTGTCTCTTATTACCCGTATGTGTTCTGGGGATCCACGTTCCCCACATGTACAAGTAGCACTCTGACTGCGGTCTATGCGGTGTAAGAGCGCAGGTAAGGGCCGTGACTGTCAGGGAGTGAACCATACTCTGGCTGTGACTGATATGGTTCAGTCTCAGACGTTCCCTGATGTCCGGGAAGAACTATACACCCTACGACCCTTGTCGCTTAACTCCCATTTCCTTTGCCAGGTATCCACCCGCCGTTTAACGAGTTGGCGCTTCTCGGTAATACCCTGTCCGGTAATCTCGATTACCTTCTCCTGTCTCCCACTCCTCAGCCAGTACACCGCAGCCCGAAAGCGAATAGTTATGTCGATAGGGAAGGGTTGGGGTTGGGTTGTTTGGGGGAGGAGACCAGACAGCGAGGTCATCGGTCTCATCGGATTAGGGAAGGACGGGGAAGGAAGTCGGCCGTGCCCTTTCAAAGGAACCATCCCAGCATTTGCCTGGAGCGATTTATGGAAATAACGGAAAACTAAATCAGGATGGCCAGACGCAGGATTGAACCGTCGCCTTCCCGAATGCGAGTGCAGTGTGCTAGCCACTGCGCCACCTCGCTCGGTTCCAAGCGTCACGCAGAGTGATTGCATTGACGTGGTGTTGAAAGTTCGTGACAGCCTTACGAGAGAACTTCTCTCCCCTCGCCGCACGACGTTCTGATTCGTCACCAGACGTACTCTGTGGACCCACGTACTGGCTGCAAAACAGACCATAGACTCAAAGAGCGCACAATGGTAAGTTCTCAGTGTGTGTAATGGTGCACTGAAGTGTGTTATGTTGAATCTGCAAACTTTTGCATGATCTTAGCAGACCCGTCAGTGGTTGTTCGTCAAAGGACAGTTATTCGTCGAGTTGCACACCAAGATGTCGTGTTTTCCGTTGTCTGCGTATGTTAATGCCATGTAATTGTCTAGCGGTTCTAGGCGCTCAGTCCGGAACCGCGCGACTGCTACGGTCGCAGGTTCGAATCCTGCCTCGGACATGGATGTGTGTGAAGTCCTTAGGTTAGTTAGGTTTAAGTAGTTCTAAGTTCCAGGCGACTGCTGACCACAGATGTTAAGTCCCATAGTGCTCAGAGCCATTTTTTTGTCATGTAATTTTATGGTTGGATTACTTTGTAGCGTTCCTTTGAGTAGTATATAAACTATATGAAGTTTATTATATTTGCATCACTGGCTGATGCTTGTGAGTAGCTATGTTGAGTGGTGTTCAAGTTGCGCTGTTGAATCCGCGGAGGTCACCATCAGAAGGTCATCTGCATATGCTATCGCCTCGTTCGCACTATTATCCCCATCCAGTTGATGTAGGAGGGATTCAGAGGTGACATGCCAAAAGACGGGGCCACACATTGATCATCCAGTTGATGTAGGAGGGATTCAGAGGTGACATGCCAAAAGACGGGGCCACAGATTGATCATCCAGTTGATGTAGGAGGGATTCAGAGGTGACATGCCAAAAGACGGGGCCACAGATTGATCATCCAGTTGATGTAGGAGGGATTCAGAGGTGACATGCCAAAAGACGGGGCCACAGATTGATCATCCAGTTGATGTAGGAGGGATTCAGAGGTGACATGCCAAAAGACGGGGCCACAGATTGATCCTTGTGGCAACCTTTGGTGATTCTTTTAATCATTTTCTGATTTCCCGCGCGCCATTCAACCACCCTGTTTCTACAGTAGTTCGAGAGGCTATCGTAGAGGGCCTTATGTACCTGCATCTCTGAGTCTTGCAAACATTGCTGCCACCAGAGACTATCAAAGGCGCCCGAAATGTCTATAATAATAGGAACTGTGTATTTGTTTTCTGTGTTATTAACAGTGGTTAGTACCTTATTTACTGCGTCATTTATAGATTTTCCCGCCCTGAAACCGAACGGGTGCGCACTAATTCCCAGGAGCTCCCTGTGTGCTTGTAAGCGGTCGCACGGAAGTCTGTCCTGGACCTTGGCCAAGGTGTTAATTAAGCTTATGGGTCTGTACGTTTCTGTATCTGAAAGATCATTGTCCCCTTATTTTTTAATTATGACGGCATTTGTTGTTTTCTAAACAGCAGGTACCCGTCCCAGATGTAACACTTCGTTGAGTAGATCCGTCAGGTATGGAACAATCTGTGGAACAATTTTCAGTGTCTCGGAATTGATACCATCTGGACCAGGGGCTTTTTGTTCTTTAGTTTGGCAATCGCGAGCGCGGCTTCCTCACTTGCAAAGGGAATAATGACGGCACCATTTTCATGGCGAGAGTTCACTATGGTTCGTTGTCTATTATGAATCTGTTCATCCGACTGTTGCTCGTCATCGGGGAGGAGATCTTGGAGCTGTTTCTGCACGTGTGTGTTCCAATGTCCTTCTCGTGTTTTTTGTAACTCTTCTTTGTACCGTTGTTTTGGTTTCCTAAACTGTATGAGATCTCTGTCCCTTTCCGTTGTCGCTCTTTGATACCATTTCGCTTGTTTCTAGCTTCTTTGGGGTACCTTGTTAGTCTTCTAGTCCATTATTTAACTTTCGTCCTGTCTCAGCGGTCGGAATTGCGGCCCTTTGCGCTTTTTGTAGTAAGTCAGTCAAAATATGTGCTTTATAGTCCACTGACCCCTCAACTGTATCTAGGGGGAAGGCCTCAATCATCTGTCTTAGTTTTGTCCAGTCCTCCTTGTAAAATAAGTAGGTGTGTATATTTGTGTTTCTGTGTTCATGATGATAGCGTTACGGTCGCTGTGAGTAGCGCCATCCGTGACCTCTCACCCCATTATAAGTGGAAGTGCACTTGTATTTGTGATTGTTATGTCAATCCTGCTGCTGGCTCCCGATGCCGCTATGTAGGCGGGTGGCTGATGCGGACTGTTGACGATGTAGAGGTTGTGTTCAGTTAGCACCTCATGGACTTTTGGTGCCCCCGGTCGTCCTATTAGTAATTTTCTGTTATTCAACAACGTCTCTGATGTAACCGAGATATGGTTCAATGTCGTGCCAGTACTGTGCGTATAACGACGCAATAATCCACTTCTCGCCTTCGTGCACTATTTTCTCTGTTGCTAGGTGCTCGGTACGTAGACAAGCTATCTTGTAACTGTAAAGTTTCAATCTGTGACAACGATAGTAGCTTTAGCATTGGATGTACTTGTTACGATGATTTTTTTGTGGTCAAAACCTACTAGTTTGTCGTTCCTGGCGTAGGGCTCCTGCAACCAGACCACGTCCGCGTGCACTTCATCCACTGGTTTAGGTAGCTCCATACTAACTAGTGTCTGGTTGTTTGCACTCAGTTGTGAGTGTTCCATGGGTGTCGGGTATATATAAAACATTTAGATCCCTCTTAATTGTAATCGAAGTATACTCGTCCGTGGGCCCTCTCAAGGTCTTTGTATACGTTTTTTAGAATGAGCTTTTCGCCCCTTCTTGTGCAGGCTTTTTGTAGTAGTGCAGTCAGGAAGTTATAACGTCTGTCGGTATATTAGCTGATTTCAGCAGAAATCTGTCTGCTCGGTCGTCGGATAGCAGATTGTGACACCTTTTCAGTTACTAATTTTAGTCACAAGTCGCAGTGCTGTTTGGAATGTGTATCTGTTTTGTAGCCTCGAAAGGCGTATATTTTCTTCTAGGTTTAAAATTTCGTTTGTTCCTCAAGTTCTGTGTTCTTGCGCTGTGTCTGATCATTCTCTCGCTGTCTGCTCGGGCTGCGAGTGTGTCTTGTTTACGTTCGAGCTTATGTGGTTGAAGCTGTATTGGGTTGTCTGTTTATTTGTGTTCTTTTCGATTCCTCGAATTTTCACTTTTTTTTCCCTTCCATGCAGTTCATCATCATGCGTTGTGATATTGTGTGCTGTGTTACTTGTGTTTTGTGACCCCCTCCCCCCTCCCCCTGAGATGAACGTCAGTGGTTTGATGTGGCTTTACACTTTTAGGTGTTGCATGCCCTTTTTGACCGAGTGGTTCTAGGTGCTACAGTCTGGAACCGCGCGACCGCTACGGTCACAGGTTCGAATCCTGTCTCGGGCATGGATGTGTGTGATGTCCTTAGGTTAGTTAGGTTTAAGTAGTTCTAAGTTCTAGGGGACTGATGACCTCAGAAGTTAAGTCCCATAGTGCTCAGAGCCATTTGAACCTTTTTTGCATACCCTGTTGTGTTCCAATGTGTCAGGTTTGTGTTCTGTCACGGTACTTTTTCCTATGTTTCTGTTTTGGGTGTCTGTGCAAGTTCCGTGAGATGTGTAGTTGTTGGTGCACATTTCATCATTAATTTTGTGTTGCTCTTGTTTGTGATGTTTACGTTTTCCACGATCATTACTAACGAGCTGTATTTCTAATTGTTATATTATTAACAACAAGCATGTCTGCTTGGAAGCCCGTTGGCACATTTCACCTTTTACGTGCCTAGCTACCTCATACTCTATGGCGCCGTAATGCACACTAGATCGATGTGCTCCGTTGTCTGCGAGGAATGACGCTGAACCGCGTCGCTGGCGCAACCAATGACGGGAGGATTTCTGTATCATCGAACGTCTCCGGGAGGAAACATATTTGTTGCCACCATGGAATTGTGCGGCGGCATGACCTCACCCTGTCAGATGGAATTTTTTTTTCCGGCGGTGAATGTCTTCGTAAGCGCTGCCGAGATGTGTGGAATGAAGGTCCTCTTGACATGTCATGATCTCGGTAGACAGTTTCGATAATTGTAGTTGTGTTAGCGGTACGTTTTTCAAGTAACTGTTTATATGTGGGGCATTCCGTACCACCTTCTTTGTTGCAAGTACGGTTTCTCTACATAGATGGTATGCAACCAACCGCCTTTTCTGTACAATCGGTTTGGGTGTGTCGCGGTTTGGTGCGTCTCGCCTATAGCGCTTAAACTGGGTATTGAGTCATGGCAAGGGTAGCATTTCTACAGAGCGTTATGAAAGTTTGTATTCTACGTGTTTCGAAATTGGTGTATACGCGTTCTCTTTGCATAAGGGCAAACCATATTCACGGGCTAAACTCAGTAATGTCATTCACCGCACGCTTGTTTTTCGGTCCTATTTTAAACTTAAGCTTCACTTCTTCGCCAAACATTTCTTTGCTGACGTTCTCACTGATGTTAATCTCATACAGTTCCTCCATGAAATCCTTGTCCGGAATGGACGTGGGGACGTTGTATATTGACATTGTGGTCCGTTTTTCCGGGCCTCTTCGCATTTGATGTCTCTTAGCTGCCATGTTTTCTCTACTCTTTTCATGGCATTCGTCTTAGTCTCGGTTTCGGTAATCACTGTGTTTGTTGTTCACCTAATGCCCTTTATTTTGATTTTATCCTGTAGAGATTAATCGTTTTAGTCAATTTATCTCGTACCGCCCTTTTGTCCTGATGATTTGGGAGCTTATATACAGAACATTTGTTTTGTTTGCCTTTATTTACTGATTTCCACTAACCAGTTCGTTTATCAATTTCCTGGCACTAGGTGCAGAAACTGCTGCAGCGTATATAGGAGCGTTTGGCCTGACCAAGAACAAGTGACCAAAGTTTTTGTCTAACAGGTGCTGTGATTGTTGAGGATGCCCTTTTTTGTTTCAATTCAGCGTGGAAGTCTGCGAGAATATCACCAAGAGGTTCTATCAGTTCTCTCTCCAAACTTGCGTCATCGCGGCAAGCGCCCCCCCCCCCCTTTCCCCCACGAGCTAGTTGCTCCGGTCTGTGTGTTGTTCCCGCCGCCTGACGTGTGTTTTATGTTCATACCCAGGGATCGGATTGCGCCATCACATCACTATTTGCAGCCGTTGCCGCCAGCGTATACCAAGTTACTTACTCCAGTGTCTGCGCATTAGCGCGGACATGGAGCTATTCCTAATGGAGAGTCTAATGTCTTGTCGCGTAATCCCCAACGCACACCCTTTTTACTTTATATGCAGTTTATATGGCATAATATTTTAATTAATTTTATATTGCTTATTGTTGCGAACACGACAGATGAAATACGATTTTCACTATTAGTTTCTGCAACTGAAAATATTTTAACTTTATGCACTTTGACCTATTATGTGGGGAAACCCACAACACTGAAGGATTTCCTGCTGTGGACGTACGATCTTTAATTTGCAAACTATTATTATATAACACTGATCTGGCTTGTTAGACATGGAACATGGTATCATTCCTGTAACTAATTATGAAATAAAAAAAAATGTCCTTCGCTACTTTCATCTCTTGAATGCGCAGAAAATTACTCTTATTACCTGTACGGAAGTTACAGTATGTTATGTTCATGAAACATAAAAGCTGCAGTGGATTGTTTTTTAAATATATGAACACTATTAACTGCCACGACTAACATGAGAGCATGAAACTAAAAAAAAATTAAATTTTATTATTAAGTTATTAGCCAGAACAGGTTTTGCACAGCAGTCTTTGATCGCACACAAGTAAAATTTTATCACTCGTGAATTATTTACGTAACTGATAACGTAATAGCAGCTGCCCACGTTCACCTGAAAATTATATAATAAAATCCACAATTTCCCTCTGAAGTCACAAGGAAGCTGAAAGAGATAATTTTAATGTACCGTTACCTGCCCGCTATATTGCGGGGCAACTGCTTCCATTGAGTTTAATTTCAATTTGCCGAGGCAGCGGCTCCCGCGATCGCTGCACGGCTCTGCGTCACGAAAAATTCCTAACATGCTGAAAAATGTTAAGAATGTGGAATGAAATCTTGGGCAAGCTACCAATAAATTATTACAAATGGTTCAAATGGCTCTGAGCACTATGGGACTTAACTGCTGTGGTCATCAGTCCCCTAGAACTTAGAACTAGGTAAACCTAACTAACCTAAGAACATCACACACATCCATGCTCGAGGCAGGATTCGAACCTGCGACCGTAGCGGTCGCTCGGTGCCAGGCTGTAGCGCCTAGAACCGCTCGGCCACTTCGGCCGACTAAATTATTACAGGTAATAATTTTAACAATATCTACACTACTGGCCATTAAAATTGCTACACCACGGAGATGACGTGCTACAGATGCGAAATTTAACCGACAGGAAGAAGATGCTGTGATATGCAAATGATTAGCTTTTCAGAGCATTCACACGAGGTTGGCGCAGGCGGCGACGCCTACAACGTGCTGACATGAGGAACGTTTCCAACCGATTTCTCAGACACAAACAGCAGTTGACCGGCTTTGCCTGGTGAAATGTTGTGATGCCTCGTGTAAGGAGGAGAAATGCGTACCATCACGTTTCCGACTTTGATAAAGGTCGGATTGTAGCCTATCGCGATTGCAGTTTATCGTATCGCGACATTGCTGCTCGCGTTGGTCGAGATCCAATGGCTGTTAGCAGAATATGGAATCGGTGGGTTCAGGAGGGTAATACAGAACGCCGTGCTGGATCCCAACGGCCTCGTATCACTAGCAGTCGAGATGACAGGCATCTTATCCGCATAGCTGTAACGGATCGTGCAGCCACGTCTAGATCCCTGAGTCAGCAGATGGGGACGTTTGCAAGACAACAACCATCGGCACGAACAGCTCGACGACGTTTGCAGCAGCACGGACTATCAGCTCGGAGACCATGGCTGCGGTTACCCTTGACCCTTGACGCTGCATCACAGACAGGAACGCCTGCGATGGTGTACACAACGACGAACATGGGTGCACGAACGGCAAAACGTCAATTTTTCGGATGAATCCATGTTCTGTTTAGAGCATCATGATGGTCGCATCCGTGTTTGGTGACATCGCGGTGAACGCACGCATAAGCGTGTATTCGTCCTCGCCATACTTGCGTATCACCCGGCGTGATGGTATGGGGTGCCATTGGTTACACGTCTCAGTCACTTCTTGTTCGCATTGACGACACTTTGAACAGTGGACGTTACATTTCAGATGTGTTACGACCCGTGGCTCTACGCTTCATTTGATCCCTGCGAAACCCTACATTTCAGCAGGATAATACACGACCGCATGTTGCAGGTCGTGTACGGGCCTTTCTGGATACAGGAAATGTTCGACTGCTGCCCTGGCCAGCACATTCTCCAGATCTCTCACCAATTGAAAACGTCTGGTCAATGGTGGCCGAGCAACTGGCTCGTCACAATACGCCAGTCACTACTCTTGATGAACTGTGGTATCGTGTTGAAGGTGCATGGGCAGCTGTACCTGTACACGCCATCCAAGCTCTGTTTGACCCAATGCCCAAGCGTATCAGGGCCGATATTACGGCCAGAGGTGGTTGTTCTGGGTAGTGATTTCTCAGGATCTACGCACCCAAATTGCTTGAAAATGTAATCACATGTCGGTTCTATTTATTTATTTTTTTATTTTTTATTTATTGTTCCGTGGGACCAAATTAAGGAGAAGTCTCCATGGTCATGGAAAGAGTCAATACATGAAATTATAACACGATATTAGAAACAGATGAAATGAAATATTAAAAAAACATATTCAGGTGACAAGTCGTAAGATTAAATAAAGAAAATCAACAATGTAACACTGGAATTTGCTTAATTTTTTAGCTTTTCCAGGAGCTCCTCGACAGAAAAGAAGGAGTGAGCCATGAGGAAACTCTTCAGTTTAGACTTGAAAGAGTTTGGGCTACTGCTAAGATTTTTGAGTTCTTGTGGTAGCTTATTGAAAATGAATGCAGCAGAATACTGCACTCCTTTTTGCACAAGAGTCAAGGAAGTGCATTCCACATGCAGATTTGATTTCTGCCTAGTATTAACTGAGTGAAAGGTGCTAACTCTTGGGAATAGGCTAATATTGCTAACAACAAACGACATTAAAGAAAATATATACTGTGAGGGCAATGTCAGAATTCCCAGACTATTGAATAGGGGTCGACAAGAGGTTCTCGAACTTACACCACATATAGCTCGAACAGCCCGTTTTTGAGCCAAAAATACCCTGTCTGAATCAGAAGAATTACCCCAAAAAATAATACCATACGACATACGCGTATGAAAATATGCGAAGTAGACAACTTTTCGTGTTGAAGTGTCACTTATTTCAGATACTGTTCTAATGGTAAATAAAGCAGCATTTAGTTTCTGAACAAGATCCTGGACATGGGCTTTCCACAACAGCTTACTATCTATCCGAACGCCTAGGAACTTGAACTGTTCCGTCTCGCTTATAATATGCCCATTCTGTCTGATCAAAATATCAGTTCTTGTTGAATTGTGAGTTAGAAACTGTAAAAACTGAGTCTTACTGTGATTTAGCATCAAATTATTTTCCACAAGCCACGAACTTATTTCATGAACTACATTATTTGATACTGTTTCAATATTACACACAAGATCCTTCACTACCAAGCTGGTGACATCAGCAAACTGAAATATTGTTGAATCACCTGTAATACTAGAATGCATATCATTTACATAAATAAGAAACAGCAGTGGCCAGAGCACCGACCATTGGGGAACGCCCCACTTAACAGTGCCCCATTGGGACTGACTTCCCCCATGAACCATGGACCTTGCCGTTGGTGGGGAGGCTTGCGTGCCTCAGCGATACAGATGGCCGTACTGTAGGTGCAACCACAACGGAGGGGTATCTGTTGAGAGGCCAGACAAACATGTGGTACCTGAAGAGGGGCAGCAGCCTTTTCAGTAGTTGCAGGGGCAACAGTCTGGATGATTGACTGATCTGGCCTTGTAACATTAACCAAAACGGCCTTGCTGTGCTGGTACTGCGAACGGCTGAAAGCAAGGGGAAACTACAGCCGTAATTTTTCCCGAGGACATGCAGCTTTACTGTATGATTAAATGATGATGGCGTCCTCTTGGGTAAAATATTCCGGAGGTAAAATAGTCCCCCATTCGGATCTCCGGGCGGGGACTACTCAAGAGGACGTCGTTATCAGGAGAAACAAAACTGGCATTCTACGGATCGGAGCGTGGAATGTCAGATCCCTTAATCGGGCAGGTAGGTTAGAAAATTTAAAAAGGGAAATGGATAGGTTAAAGTTAGATATAGTGGGAATTAGTGAAGTTCGGTGGCAGGAGGAGCAAGACTTTTGGTCAGGTGATTACAGGGTTATAAATACAAAATCAAATAGGGGTAATGCAGGAGTAGGTTTAATAATGAATAAAAAAATAGGAGTGCGGGTTAGCTACTACAAACAGCATAGTGAACGCATTATTATGGCCAAGATAGACACAAAGCCCATGCCTACTACAGTAGTACAAGTTTATATGCCAACTAGCTCTGCAGATGATGAAGAAATTGATGAAATGTATGACGAGATAAAAGAAATTATTCAGGTGTTGAAGGGAGACGAAAATTTAATAGTCATGGGTGACTGGAATTCGTCAGTAGGAAAAGGGAGAGAAGGAAATATAGTAGGTGAATATGGATTGGGGGGAAGAAATGAAAGAGGAAGCCGCCTTGTAGAATTTTGCACAGAGCATAACTTAATCATAGCTAACACTTGGTTCAAGAATCATAAAAGAAGGTTGTATACCTGGAAGAATCCTGGAGATACTAGTAGGTATCAGATAGATTATATAATGGTAAGACAGAGATTTAGGAACCAGGTTTTAAATTGTAAGACATTTCCAGGGGCAGATGTGGATTCTGACCACAATCTATTGGTTATGAACTGCAGATTGAAACTGAAGAAACTGCAAAAAGGTGGGAATTTAACGAGATGGGACCTGGATAAACTGAAAGAACCAGAGGTTGTAGAGAGTTTCAGGGAGAGCATAAGGGAACAATTGACAGGAATGGGGGAAAGAAATACAGTAGAAGAAGAATGGGTAGCTCTGAGGGATGAAGTAGTGAAGGCAGCAGAGGATCAAGTAGGTAAAAAGACGAGGGCTAATAGAAATCCTTGGGTAACAGAAGAAATATTGAATTTAATTGATGAAAGGAGAAAATATAAAAATGCAGTAAATGAAGCAGGCAAAAGGGAATACAAACGTCTCAAAAATGAGATCGACAGAAAGTGCAAAATGGCTAAGCAGGGATGGCTAGAGGACAAATGTAAGGATGTAGAGGATTGTCTCACTAGGGGTAAGATAGATACTGCCTACAGGAAAATTAAAGAGACCTTTGGAGAGAAGAGAACCACTTGTATGAATATCAAGAGCTCAGATGGCAACCCAGTTCTAAGCAAAGAAGGGAAGGCAGAAAGGTGTGGGGGACTGATGACCTTCGCTGTTTAGTCCCCCTTAAACATCCCAACAACCACCGCAGAAAGGTGGAAGGAGTATATAGAAGGTTTATACAAGGGCGATGTACTTGAGGACAGTATTATGGAAATGGAAGAGGATGTAGATGAAGATGAAATGGGAGATAAGATACTGCGTGAAGAGTTTGACAGAGCACTGAAAGACCTGAGTCGAAACAAGGCCCCGGGAGTAGACAACATTCCATTAGAACCACTGATGGCCTTGGGAGAGCCAGTCATGACAAAACTCTACCATCTGGTGAGCAAGATGTATGAGACAGGCGAAATACCCACAGACTTCAAGAAGAATATAATAATTCCAATACCAAAGAAAGCAGGTGTTGACAGATGTGAAAATTACCGAACTATCAGTTTAATAAGTCACAGCTGCAAAATACTGACGCGAATTCTTTACAGACGAATGGAAAAACTGGTAGAAGCGGACCTCGGGGAAGATCAGTTTGGATTCCGTAGAAATGTTGGAACACGTGAGGCAATACTAACCTTACGTCTTATCTTAGAAGAAAGATTAAGAAAAGGCAAACCTACGTTTCTAGCATTTGTAGACTTAGAGAAAGCTTTTGACAACGTTAACTGGAATACTGTCTTTCAAATTCTGAAGGTGGCAGGGGTAAAATACAGGGAGCGAAAGGCTATTTACAATTTGTACAGAAACCAGATGGCAGTTATAAGAGTCGAGGGGCATGAAAGGGAAGCAGTGGTTGGGAAGGGAGTGAGACAGGGTTGTAGCCTCTCCCCGATGTTATTCAATCTGTATATTGAGCAAGCAGTAAAGGAAACAAAAGAAAAATTCGGAGTAGGTATTAAAATTCATGGAGAAGAAGTAAAAACTTTGAGGTTCGCCGATGACATTGTAATTCTGTCAGAGACAGCAAAGGACTTGGAAGAGCAGTTGAACGGAATGGACAGTGTCTTGAAAGGAGGATATAAGATGAACATCAACAAAATCAAAACGAGGATAATGGAATGTAGTCAAATTAAATCGGGTGATGCTGAGGGGATTAGATTAGGAAATGAGACACTTAAAGTGGTAAAGGAGTTTTGCTATTTAGGGAGTAAAATAACTGATGATGGTCGAAGTAGAGAGGATATAAAATGTAGACTGGCAATGGCAAGGAAATCGTTTGTGAAGAAGAGAAATTTGTTAACATCGAGTATAGATTTAAGTGTCAGGAAGTCGTTTCTGAAAGTATTTGTATGGAGTGTAGCCATGTATGGAAGTGAAACATGGACGATAACCAGTTTGGACAAGAAGAGAATAGAAGCTTTCGAAATGTGGTGCTACAGAAGAATGCTGAAGATAAGGTGGGTAGATCACGTAACTAATGAGGAGGTATTGAACAGGATTGGGGAGAAGAGAAGTTTGTGGCACAACTTGACTAGAAGAAGGGATCGGTTGGTAGGACATGTTTTGAGGCATCAAGGGATCACAAATTTAGCATTGGAGGGCAGTGTGGAGGGTAAAAATCGTAGAGGGAGACCAAGAGATCAGTACACTAAGCAGATTCAGAAGGATGTAGGTTGCAGTAGGTACTGGGAGATGAAGAAGCTTGCACAGGATAGAGTAGCATGGAGAGCTGCATCAAACCAGTCTCAGGACTGAAGACCACAACAACAACAACATTGGGACTGAACATCGCTACCACTCTCAATATTGCGGGGAATTACATTCTGCTTTCTGTTCTTAAAGTAAGAGACAAACCAATTGTAAGCTACTCCCCTTACTCCATAATGGCCCAACTTCTTCAGTAATATTTTGTGGTCAACACAGTCAAAAGCCTTCGTTAAATCAAAGAAAACACCCAGCGTTCGCAACCTCTTATTTAATCCGTCGAAAACCTCACAAAGAAAAGAGAATATAGCATTTTCAGTTGTTAAACCATTTCTAAAACCAAACTGAACATTTGACAGCAAATTATGTGAATTTAAATGCTCCAGTAACCTTGTATATACAACCTTCTCGATAACTTTAGCAAACACCGATGGCATAGAAATAGGTCTAAAATTGTCAACATTATCAATGTCTCCCTTTTTATAAAGTGGCTTCACTACCGAGTACTTTAATCGGTCAGGAAACCGACCACACCTAAAGGAAAAGTTACAGATATGACTAAGTACTGGGCTAACATACATAGAACAATACTTCAGTATTCTGCTAGATACCCCGTCGTATCCATGAGAGTTCCTGGTCTTTAGTGATTTAATTATTAACTCAATCTCCCTCTTGTCAGTATCATGGAGGAGCATTTCAGGTAACAGTCTCGGAACCCTTTTTTCTAAGAGCGCTATATGATTCCCTGTTGGGACTAAGTTTCTACTTAGTTCACCTGCTATATTCAGAAAGTGATTATTAAGTACTGTACATACATGCGACTTATCAGTAACACGGACATTTCCACTACGCACTGACTCTATATCTTCAACCTGTCTCTGCAGACCAGCCACCTCCTTTACGACTGACCATATGGTTTTAATTTTATACTGAGACTTAGCTATTCTATCTGTATACCACATACTTTTTGCCTTCCTAATAACATTTTTAAGCACCTTACAATACTGTTCGTAATGGGCTGCTGCTATTAGATTTTGACTGTTTCTAACGTTTTGATATAATTGCCACTTTGTTCTACAGGATATTCTTATCCCTCTAGTCAGCCACCCAGGCTGCCTGTTTGTGCTAATACCCTATTTTGAACGTTCTAACGGAAAGCAACTTTCAAAGAGCACGAGAAAAGTCTTGAGAAAAGCATTATATTTATCGTCTACTGTATCAAAAAAATGGCTCTGAGCGCTATGGGACTTAACATCTGAGGTCATCAGTCCCCTAGAACTTAGAACTACTTAAACCTAAGGACATCACACACGTCCATGCCCGAGGCAGGATTAGAACCTGCGACCGTAGCGGTCTCGGGGTTCCAAACTGAAGCGCCTAGAACCGTACGGCCACACCCGCCGGCCTACTGTATCAGCGCTATAAATATCTTGCCACTCTTGTTCCTTGATAAGGTTTACAAAGGTCTCTACAGCAACTGGATCAGCTTTCCTAAACAGCTGATGACTATATTTAACACGTGTTGCAGCACAAAAATCTTTTAGAGTTAAAATTTGTGCATCATGATCTGAAAGGCCATTCACCTTTTTGCTAACAGAATGCTTTTCTAGTAATGAGGAATGAACATAAGTGTTGTCTATGGTTGTTCTACAGTTCCCTTGCACTCTCGTTGAAAAGAATACGGTTTGCATAAGATTATATGAATTAAGGAGGTCTACCAGCATCCTCTTCCTTGCACAATCACTTATACAATTAATATTGAAGTCACCACATATAACTAACTTTTTGTATTTCCTATAAAGTGAACCAAGAACCTCCTCTAGCTTTAGCAAAAATGTTGTGAAATCAGAGTCTGGGGATCTATAAATAACAACAGTCAGAAGTTTAGCTCCATTAAATTTAACCACACCTGGACAACACTCAAACACCTTTTCAGTGCAGTACTTTGAAACATCAATTGACTCAAATGGGATGCCGTTTTTCACATACATGGCTACTCCCCCACACCGCAAAGAGCTCCTCGAAAAGCTGCCAGCCAACCTGTATCCTGGTAAAGGAAGCCTCTGAATTATCTCCTTATTTAAGAAGTGTTCAGATATACCAATAATTTCAGAGTCAACATCTATAAGCAGTTCACTAACTTTATCTGTAATACCTTGTATATTTTGATGAAATATGCTAATTCCCTCATTACTCGGATACCTAAGCTTTGTCAAAAGTGGTTCCTTTGTTAGAGAGACTTCCCTTAAGCAGGAATACCTATCAGCTGACTTCAATCTAAAAAAGGTGCAGCTCTAACACCCACTACTGCAGGAATTTTCCCATGAGTGATCCCACCAACCCTCCTATGCTGTCACCTATAAGCTTTGCCAACCTCCCCTTCCCATACCTGTTGAGGTGCAGGCCATGTCTAGTGAAACCCGTCCTGCTGATAGACTCCACCGACACCACTGAAATGTGACCCATGCTTTCTGTCATCAGCGCACCCCCAAGTCTCATGTTATTACGCCTGACGGCTGTATTAAGATGAGGCCGATCGTGACGCTGAAACAGTCCCACGAAATGCACATTCGTGTTGCCAGTCTGAGTGGCTATCTTTTCCAGGTCACCATCTATGTCATACTCCCCATCCCTATCAATACTATTACCAGCCCCACCCACAACCACTACCTGATCCTCTTTAGTAAAATCCCTACATAACCCCCCTATGTTAACAGTCACCTGAGCCAATCCTGCATTAGGCTTCACAATGCTGGTGACCTGGTACTCACTCCCCAGCACTTCCTGCAACTGCTGGACTACACCTCTGCCATGAGAGCTACCTAACAGCAGAACCTTCTTCTTCCTCTTCGACTTTGCAACTGTTCTAGCCACCGTAACTACTGAGGTCTGCTGCATACTTCCTACAGCTACAGCTACTAGAGATTCCTCTCCACTAGGCTCTGACAGTTGGTCATATCTATTACAAACACCAATAGTAAAACTATCTGAAAATCTCCTTCTCCTAGCAGATCTCTTGCCAACAGCCAGCTCCCATTCCTCAACCCCCTTCTCCCTCCTCATCCTATCTAGCTCCTCCTGTGCGTTTTTCAACTGCACCTGAAGGGCACAGATCTTACGCTCCTGCTTCTCTATCAACTTACTGTTGCTACATAACCTGCAGTTCCAGGAGAGGATCTCACCAGAATGCCCATTGGCTTCCCCACTGCATTCCCCCCAGTGAAAATACTTCGAACAAGTCTCACACCGCAATCCACTACTCACGAACCTACGGCAAAGCCCACACTTCTCACTCATGATAAAATTTTACTTTTTCTAAGTTCCGCTACTACAATAAGAAGATGTTAAAAACCTGACTACAATAATTACTAATTTACTCTACAAGGGAAGTAACTACTATTATTATCAGTATTAATAAGCAACAAATGTGAATATAATAAAAGACTAATACAGAAAGAGAATCAAACGTCTAATGACACAGTAACGAAACTGAAAACAGTTCCCAAAACGTTCTTCTGAAATTATTTCACCAGAAAACACAAAAAACACCGGTTGAAGACTACTAAAGTTCCTAAATAAACCACTATACACAAACAATTAATTAGTACTTAGCTTTCGATGCGCCGCTACAGCTGCAACTGGTCAGCGCGGAATGTAAACGCAGGTAAGAGGTTACGTTGCTCGATACGAAACACTCACAAATATCAGGTCACAACACAAGAAAGGCAGAGGTGAATGAACAAACCACTAATAAGTCACTTATATAGTAAATATTATCACAAAAACCGTTAAAATATGTATCTGAAACCTAAAAATATATAAAAACTTAGAGAGCGATCTCACACACAGTCACTCGCTTATGACGTGACCAAATATAATATATTTGTCCAATGAATGCCCGTTTATCATCTGCATTTCTTCTTGGTGTAGCAATTTTAATGGACAGTAGTGTATATTCAAAAAATCAACACAAATTGAACCTACACACCTTTTACAAATATTAGCCTCCAATGGCGTCTTTCTCGATCAAAGGACAAACGAGAGCATTCAAGCGAGCGTCACAGGCTCTTACAACTTTAACGGCCACAAGAAGACAGAGTGAGTAAAGTTTTAACTTCCACTATTTATAGGCAATTTAATAAGCATCTTTGTAATTATTTTTCATTATCTATTTAGATATATACATTCGCCGACCAGAGACGTTATTTGTGAAATACAGATACATAAATATTGCACAAACATAAAAATGAAAAACTGTTATTTCCTTTTATACATAATCTACAACCATTCATACAGTAATGAAATAATAATAATAATAATACAGATAAATATTTTTATTATTTTTTATATATTATAACGATTTTGGAAATGTATTGCCAGGAGACGTGACAGTCTGTGTTTCTAGTAGCTCACTGTTTGACGCAAAGACAGCTCACACCAGACGGAAATCGCCGAGCAACAGCCACATTGTAACACTTGGTGGCGTAGTGCATAAACACTGTCTTTAAACAGTTAGTCGCTGTGTGAGAATACCTGCCCGCAGCTTTTCATAGGCTACGCCTCAACGTCGCGCTGTAAACGGCGCTTGCAGAGTGACCCGCGGCTGTGAGGCACGGCTGGGCAGGTGGCAGCCGGGAACGCCTGGCGCAGCGCTGAAGTCGGCGTGTGGTGCTGCTCCCTCAGGTTCGGCTGACGATGCGTGGCGCGTGACGTAGCGCAAGCCGGCTCACTCCAGGCCATGGGATAAACATGATCGGGTAATATGGTCACATAATCCTCCAGACCTAACATGGGTCCTATGGAACACCAAGATATGGCTGCCCAAATCATCACCGAATCCCGTGCCCGCATCTCGTGGTCGTGCGGTAGCGTTCTCGCTTCCCACGCCCGGGTTCCCGGGTCGATTCCCGGCGGGGTCAGGGATTTTCTCTGCCTCGTGATGGCTGGGTGTTGTGTGCTGTCCTTAGGTTAGTTAGGTTTAAGTAGTTCTAAGTTCTAGGGGACTGATGACCATAGATGTTAAGTCCCATAGTGCTCAGAGCCATTTGAACCGAATCCCGTCCATGTCACAAAAAAGACCGTTACGGTCGCAGGTTCGAATCCTGCCTCGGGCATTGATGTTTGTGATGTCCTTAGGTTAGTTAGGTTTAACTAGTTCTAAGTTCTAGGGGACTAATGACCTCAGCAGTTGAGTCCCATAGTGCTCAGAGCCATTTGAACCATGTCACAAAACCAGTCCTGGGCGATGCTAGCTGTGGGTCATGAGGGGCCCGGTTGTCACAGAACACAGCATTACAACTGGGCGACAAATTCTGTACTGTGGAATGGATCTGATCAGCCAGAATGGTGACGTAGTCCTTGGCAGTAACGTGAGCTTGCAGAATAACCGTGGGTCTTATGGAATACCGCGATATGGCTGTCGAAATCATCACCCCGCCATGTTTCACTCTTCAGATGTAAACTCGGCCAAAAGCTGGAAACAGTGCGAAACAAGACTCATCCGAGCAAACGACTTTCTTCCGTCGCTCCGTAGTCGACGTTTCGGTAAAACGTTTTCTTGTGCTGTGCGTGTACATCGCTGATTAGTGGTTCTGGAAATCCAGCTCGCCCATTAGATCCCTGCTTAGCTACTTCGGCGTTGTTTTGTTGCTGACTGTGTTCGCGAGTGCGACATTCAGTTCTGCAGTGACTTCTGCAGCTGTCGCCTTCTTATTCTTCGTCTCACTCCTCTTTTTACCGTATTTCACGATAATCCCACACAAACTTTCATCCGCTTTGTAACTTAGCTGACGATGTTTTCTCGCTTACCTTGTTCAAATGGCTCTGAGCACTATGGGACGTAACATCTGAGGTCATCAGTCCCCTAGAACTTAGAACTACTTAAACCTAACTAACCTAAGGACATCACACACATCCATGCCCGAGGCAGGATTCGAACCTGCGACCGTAGCAGTCGCGCCGTTCCGAACTGAAGCGCCTAGAACCGCTCGGCCACAGCGGCCGGCTTACCTTGTACCCGGCATAAATCTTCGGTGCGGTGCCTCTTGGAACACTAAATACTTTGGCTACCTCGGTTACGGAAGCAGCCCCCATACGAGTATCAATAATTTGTCCATGTTCGATTTCGCCCAACTCCGAAAAAGTACTGCAGAGGACACACTATTGACGCTTGCAACGTATTGAGGACACTGCACAGGTGCTGTTCTCGGTGAAATACGACAGGGCCACCTGCAGGCTTGCCTATAATCTGCATTTATTTTCAAGCATGCATTTCTCACCGTATCTCCGTATTTTTGTCCAACCGTCGTGTGTTGAAAAGTATAGAGCACTCTCTGCATCAGTTGTTGCTGTCATTCTACTTATTGAAGAGAAATGATGTATTTTTTTCCGAAATAAAAGGATAGTTAATGTGCATTCGTTGAGAAAAAAGTCAACAATTTCTCTTGTTGTCTCTAATCAAATGAATTATAACATTTAGACGTAGCGCCATACTCCGTGCCTTTCGAGATGGGAGACCTGTGAACAGGCGTGCAGTACGTGTCACGCACAGGGCAGCTGGCATCAGACGCTCGATAGCAAGTGGTTTCTATGCGATCTGCCAGTAGCCACTAGCTGACGGACGCTGAACTGCAGTCAAAATACTGTCATTTTTACGGTTCTGTTTCTTTAATTTTCTTATTGTTTATTAAGTACTACTATTATTGTACTTAGTTATGACAGTGCAATTATGTTTTCTGTAAAGTTTTTATGCTATACATTGAGGTAACTGGTCACGTGAGTAATGTTCGAGAACGACGTGTGTGTTACTCATTCGTAGAGGGGAATTTGTTATAAAGTATTTCGTCAGTTTATGATACTGGTAAAATGAGATTATGATTTCGGTAAAGTAATTGTCTTAAGAGGAAGTTTATTTTACATTTGTGAGGTTTCTTGATTTATTTATGTTAATTTACTGCTCTGATTCAGTGACAAATTTTGATTGGTTCTGTATATATGAGAGAGACTGAGCGGTTTTGAAGCTGCATTGCGATTGGCTGTGATGTTTTTCTGTCATTCAGGAATTAGCATGTTGGCACATATTTTAGGAACTAGAAGCTTCTTTTGTGTAGAGAGAAGAGTAGGGTCGGGGCTTGGATCTCATAGTGATCAAACCCATTGATGTGTGATCCGATGAAAATGATTAATATTGTGATATTTCGGTACTAAAATGTTTTAGAAGTGCCGTCAAGTATGAAAGAGAGTTCGATTTAAGGCCTAGTGTGAAATTCAGAATTTTTGTGACGTTTTAAATAACTTAATTCCGCGTGGCTTGTTGCTTACGCGCGAACGTGAACATTTTGTTATGTGAGACTGATTATAACAATATCTGAGCGAGCTGTTCTAAAAGAAACAATCCGTTGATAAACTTTCGGTGAAAGATAATTAATCATTACCATAAACTGGCTACGGTTATGAATGACGCGTGCGTATGGACTTTTCATACTTTGTACAGCTCAGAGCAAGGCTTGTTAGTGACTGATGTATGCAAGTTTACCGTAAAAGAGTGAAATTTCGCGCATTTCATTTACCTATTCCTTCCACCGACAAAACAACTTTTAGTGCGACTTGTGGTTACAAGATGTACAACTGTTTTTTCTATAGCTCTTTCCGGCTGAGTACCTCATTTCAGTAACTTCAAGGAGGCGTGCGTGTGAGAAGAGATTCACATGTTGAGTTGGTCTTTGCAACTCACTGCGCCACCGCGAACACTAGCGTAATTTTCTTATTTGTTCATGATAGTAAGATGACCTTGCATCGTAAAAAACTGATGCACCGTTTCTATAAAGAGTTTGTGGCAAAATTGTCAGGGACACGCATGAGGGGCAGAGTTTGAAACCTCCAGTGGGGGGCAACATCCAGCGAGGCAGAACGCGTATTACGGAAGCAAGGGGTCGAAATACGACCACCTTCGACATCTTTGGAGAAGAGAAAACATACCAAATGTTTTGCACAGTACAAACAGAGCTATCTATTTGTGAGTTGTAAAGAGCGATCACATCTGTCAGCATCGAAAGCCGCAGCATGCAGTTAGCTAAAGCTGTCGTTGCTTCATAAGGTTTCTTATTGGCGATTTTCTTTTTCTTGTTGTTTCTTTTCCGGGTAATCGTATGGTTTGGCATTGCCGGCTAAGAAGCCACCAGCTTAACTTCTTGTCAGACATTGATTCCTCGAACGCTTGGTAAACATCGATTAATCACAGCTTCAAGATAAGGCTTCGCGCAGACAGCGTGATCGGAGGATATTACCGACGACATGTATGTTTCTGTGTCAACAGTTCCAGAGTACAAACGACACACTTTGTCAAAGAGCTGCGTGGTTCATAGCTTCTTACGTCAATAGAGCGTCATAGAAACCTGCTTTTAGAGATAGTAGGTTATATTGCACGACTTTCACTCAGCGTACTCGTATTTATATCCGTATTAGTCTTACCGGTGACAGATATAACCGATATTCCGTCGAATATCCGAGAGAGCTGTCGACGCAAGAGATGGGCATGCTGTGCAACGAGAAGACGTGTTACATGACTTCCATTAGTACACAACTCCTTGCAGGTACGCTGACACATCAACAAATCGGACAACTTCATTCGCGGTGTAGTCATGGACGCGATAGCTCCTTTTTGGTCAAATGTTTGAGCGGAGCGAAAACAAGAGTCCTCAGAAATTACACAATGAATTTTTCTCCGAAATTTCGTTGCCAAACGAAGAGTGCGAGATAGACAAATGCGCAAGAAATTTACCAGCGCGAGGGTAACTTTTGCAAAACAAGTTTTAATTGTTTTAAAGTAACTGGGATAATTAAGGAATTCGTATGTACTGGTTTGACGTAAAATTGAACTACACCATCAAAAAAAGTTTTGTACCACCTCGGTTCACAGAACTTCTGAAGATAGACGTTTACTCTAGATATTGTATCACAGACACAGCCCCATTGACTGTTCAGAGATGTCACTAAACCCGCCCAAAGATGGAGACAATCATTTATGAGCAGTGCCTATTAGACGGAGGGGGTCCGACAGCCTATCAGTTCCAGTCATTCCACCAGGAAGGAAGTACACGGCTCGTGTTGTCTGTAGTTCAACCATGCCTAGACGGTCAATACCGCGGATCGATCGCGTCTGCATTGTTAATTTGTGCCAGGAAGGGCTGTCAACAAGGTAGGTGTCCAGGCGTCCCGGAGTGAACCAAAGCGATGTTGTTCGGACATATGGAGGAGATACAGAGAGACAGGAACTCTCGACGACGTGCCTCGCTCAGGCCGCCCAAGAGCTACTACTGTAGTGGATAACCGCTACCTACGGGTTATGACTCAGAGGAACTCTGACAGCAAGGCCACCATGTTGAATAATGTTTTTCGTGCAGCCACAGGACGCAGTGTTACGACTCAAACTGTGCGCAATAGGTTCCATGATGCGCAACTTCACTCCCGACGTCCATGGCGAGGTCCATTTTCCAACCATAACACCATGCAGATGGGCCCAACAACTTGACGAATGGACCACTCAGGATTGGCATCACGTTCTCTTCACCGATGAGTGTCGCATAAGCCTTCAACCAGACAATCGTCGGAGAGGTGTTTGGAGGCAACCCGGTCAGGGTGAACGCCCTAGACACACTGACCAGCGAGTACAGCGAGGTGGCGGTTCCCTGCTGTTTTGGGGTGGCGTTATGTGGCGCCGACATACACCGCTGGCGGTACAGTACGTGAATGCCATCCTCTAACCGACAGTGCAACCATATCGGCACCATATTGGCGAGGCATTCTTCTTCACTGACGACAATTCGCGCCCCCTTCGTGCACATCTTGCGAATGACTTCCTTCAGAATTTACGACATCGTTCGGCTACAGTGGCCAGCATGCTCTCCAGACATGAACCCTATCCAACATGCCGGGGATGGATTGAAAAGGACTGTTTATGGACGACGTGACCCACCAAACATTCTGACGGACCTACGCTGAATCGCCGTTGAGGAGTGAGACAATCTGGACCAACAGTGACTTGATGGACTTGTGGATAGTATGCCACGACGAATACAAGCATGTATCAATGCGAGAGGACGTGCTACTGGGTGTTAGAAGTACCGGTGTGTACAGTAATCTGGACCACCAACTCTGAAGGTCTTGTTGTATGGTGGTACAACATGCAATGTGTGGTTTTCGTGAGCAATAAAAAGGGCAGAAATGATGTTTATGTTGATCTCTATTCCAATTTTCTGCACAGGTCCCGGAGATCTTGGAACCGAGGTGATGCAAAAGTATTTTTGATGTGTATATATCACGAACAGCTGCTGCTAGTTATGTAAATGAATTAATTTCTTCAAGGCGTAGTTATTTTCCTCCTAAAAGTTACATTGCTGTAATTACTGTCAACAAGTAATTATGAAATAAAAAAATTTGAAAAACAAACGATAAAATGTTTTGTGAAGTGGTTTGTCTAAACGTAAGTGAAATGCGGTAGGGAGCTTGTGCTAAGTGGAAAGATAGTGAGCCATAATGAATTTATTAAAGTTTCTGAAAGCAGTAATTGATTTTTTATTAAAAGCAGAATCCAAGAATAACATTAACAAATTGCCTCCCGAACTAAAAAGACTAAATTTCGAAAACACAACTGATAGTAAACATATCAAAACGGCCACAGTATAAAATCACTTCTTTTTAGTAAAGAATATTAAATGAAGTAAAAATACATTTACATTACGAACAGAAAAACATATGATCAAATGAATATGTCACAAATATCAACCATCGGCTATTGCCAGTAATTATCAAAACGCCATTGCCTTTGAAGTAGCAAAGTGTCTGACAAATGTAGTTCAAATTTATGATGATATAGGCGGTGGCAGAGACAAAGCCAGTAGGATTAATTCCTCCTCTACTAACATAGGACGCCAGTTGCCGCTACCACAGTACTAGAAAGCTTCATTAAATTCATTTCAATCACGGTACACAGACGTCTTTAACTGGACCACAATTAACAAGAGATGCAATCACCTATCCTGTAACAGAGACAACTCGTTAATTATTTTGTGAAAATTAAACGTACTGCAGATGCAGAAAAGTACGAACGTCATGCAGGAAACTTTGACTTGACTACTGAGGCATACAATTTTCCCCCCTTTTTTTTCTTTGGTAGATGCAAACAATTTAGTGAACAGCTCGAGCTCGTGATACCAGCCAACAGGTAACTATAGACATGCCTCAGAAATAAGGTAGATAGCTTAAACAATTTACACTGACTATAAAGTACAATTCGTAAATCAGAAGAATTACATCTGCATTCTATACCCTTAGATTCTAAAATCAATTTGCAACAGTGACAGTCACTAGCCCACACACATTGACAGGACTGAACTCTAGTAGTACCAGGCAAAACCTTCTTAAATAGCATATATATATATATATATATATATATATATATATATATATCACAACGGGCAACCAGGATACGGAGTCAAAATAGCAAGTGGCGTGCACACTAATCGGATGCTCACCACGATTTCTCGTAAAATCCAGCCCCCACTGACAAACGCTTGCTTAGAGAGCGCCGAGAGAAGGATGCAACGAAGATTACTCCTAGTCGGAAACCCACGGGTATCGTCCAACAGACGCCACCGCGACCAGTACTTGCAAAGGTCAGACCGGACTCCAACCCGGCACCACAATGGACACATTGCTTGCAACTTCAATAGCAGAGGACACGATGCATACTTCGCGTCCTGCCGAAGTAGCCTTTAACGAGCAATGTTCACGGCTGCGACCAACACTCGGCCCCGCCAAACCCGCAGTGAGCAGAGGCACCACTATTGCCAACGGGCCACGGCAGACGCTTGGCCACAACAACATGCCGTCTCACTTGCGCTCATCGTCGCCCGTGTCACATTCCCCACTTCTCCAGGACACCGCAGCCCTCAACTATCTTCTCCTCCGACCTGCCCTCTACCGGCGACAGTAACGCTCCATGCGCTCTTGCGGCCAGAGGGATTCCAAATGCGCGGGAATTACGCGAAATTAAACGCGGGCGCACGGCACAGTAAGAAATGAAACGGATTAGATAAACGTTTTCATTTTACAATTCTTTGAATGATAGTCGAAATAATGGACAGAAAATAAGATGCCGATTGCGAATTTAAAGTTCAGTCTTTAGCTTAGAATCTTACAATTTTAAAGAATGCCGGTAATGGATAATATTTGTCTGGTCCATTGTGTAGACTGAGAGTCTCATTTGCTGTTCGTGATTTCGAGCATCATTCAGAGGTGTGTCAAATGCTACTGTGACCTAGTTTATTGCATACTTTTAGACAAATCATTTCATAACGTGTTTGACCAAGGCTTCTTTTCTTTTTTTGCTTGTTTGTAAATTTTTCAGTCCCCTTATGTCTACTTCGAGCCATATACTGTGTCGACGGGCACGTACGTCGTAGCAGCACTAGCAGTGGAGGGCATATAAAACGTGTTGGAGGGGGGGGGGGGGGGAGATGCGGATAACAGTGCAGTCGTTGTCGTAAGGCAGAAACGGAGTGATTTACCTAACGTCCAAAATTGGCTTTCAGGCCAAGGATGGACGCATTTTCGAAACAGCTAAGTTCGTGAATTGTTCGCATGCCACCGTGGTCAAAGAATACGGCGCATGGCATAATGGTGCCGAGACAACTGTAACAGACCATTGACCATAAACGACAGGGGTGAACAACGGCTGCGGAGATGCGTACAGGCGAACAGACGAGCAACAGTAAAGCGACTGACTGCCCAGATGAAACAATGGGCTACCGACAGTGTCTCGTCGACGACCGTTCGACGAACGTTGCTGCTTATTGACCTCTGCGGCAGGCAACTGCTTCATCGACCCATGCTTACTACTGTTCATCGGCGACGATGCACACCAATTCCTCAACTGGACTTCAACTGAGTGGCAACAGGTTGCCACTTCAGATGAATCAATCACGTTCCGTGCTCCATCGGACAGATGGCCGTTAGCGTGTAGGCGTGGAACGTCCGAAAGCGAACATACTGCAACCAGGAGTCAGCCTCACTGTCAGATTAATGTTCTCATGCTATTTCTTGGGTGATTTTGTTATTCTGGTATGCATCCATCCTTGGGACCATATCCCCTTTGTGCGCTAACGAGCATTTGGCTCTCATTTAAGTATATGGCCGAAAGGGTCAGCCTTCAGGAATTGTGAAACGAACCCTGTCGTCCAGGACCATGTACAACAAAGGGTGCAGATTCACTACGAGATGGGGAAACTCACAGGTGTCTATTCTCTATTGAGGCCTAAGCACTGTAGTGTGCGAGTGAGACAGACGAAAACGTATGTCATAGGGAAACATAGTAGAAGACGTTTGTGGCCAGGGAGACGTAGCAGTGTTAAATATGGTGGACCTAAGATCAGACATAAAGGGAAACATTTATGGAAACTTTAATTCTGAAATAATGCAAAGAAGTAAGCCACAGTAATTTTAATCTGCCATCCTCTATAAATTTTCATGGTGATCCCAACAAAACTTGAATATTGATCATATCTATAATAGTTTAGGATTTACTGTTAAAGTGAAATTAACAAGTTGTGTAACAAAGACCTGAATGCTAAAATCTGAACGCTTTGGTCGGTCTTAACGATCGACATTTCATATAGAAGAGCATCATTAAAATGACAAACGTTGTAAATACCAACTCTGTAACTTTGTTTGTTTAGAACATATAGTAAATTTAAATTATCAGTATTTTCAGTTTAGCATCAGATCATCATTTTCTCCACAGAAAACACATTGAACAGTCAATCAGATGGGCGGCCTCAGGAAAGGGAACTGCCCTAGTCAGTTGAGCGAAGATGTTCGGCGCGCGGGAAAACGCAGACGGGGACGGGCAGAGGGACTGTTCGGCTGGAGACACCAAAGGGTACAGTTCGGATTGAGACGCGAAAGCGGACAGTCGGTCTTTAGGTAGCTAGGAAGTGAAACGACTTGGAAAATTTCGCGTTGTGTGGTATCGCGGGACTTAGTCTCTGAGCGCTGAGCAGCCGCGCGCCTGGTGTGAACTCTAATCTTTCGTGTAAATCACGAGGTGGAGTATCGGACTTGTGTTTCGCGATGGGATTGTGAATGATCGAACTGTGTCAAATGGATATGCGCTCGAGTGTTACAGTAACTCTAAATACGACCACTTTCGCAATTAGTTTGTCGCAAACTTGCCATCAGCCAGACAATTTAACCAAAGGGTCACAAATCTAATTTAGGGCGTGTAATGCAACACGTGCGGTTCAACCCCTAGACGAGTCTGAGCCAAGATATTTCGATGAAGGGCCCAAGTATCTCTGGGATGTTAGCTCGCACCTACTGCATGCAGTTTGTTTCTCCACGACGGCTTCTACCAGCAATACAACGCAACGTGAGACAGCTCACAGCGTGCGTGTGTGGTTTGAAGAGCCACCAAACTCCCCGGATTTAAACCAGTTGATAATCTGTGAGACGACATCGATCGGGCTGTTAGCGCGATGGATCCTCTACCGAGAAACCTTGCGCAGTTGGCCACAGAACTGGAGACGACATGGCTCCACAGCCCTGGCGATACGTTACGGTAGTTCACCGACTCTCCTCCTGCGCGTGTAGCGCTGGAAAAGGTGGTTATTCAGGCTCTTGACATGTGGCCAGATTAATGTGAGAACAATGTAGAAACGATGAACCTCTTGTCAGATGCAAAGTCCAGGACGTGATTGGAACTTTCCATTCAGTCTATGATCAGACGTCAAATAAAGAGCTCAAATAATAAGTTCAGCATTTAGAATCTATGTGCGCATGTAGATATCATCGTACTAGTATTTGACGCCGCACAGGGACTCAAATGAGAGATGTTGATATAAGAATTCCTAGTCCTAAAAGCCAGAACTTCTCTTACCTTTTTCACCGAATACGTCACAGAACTGATGTCTTTCCTCACGCGTATCTATTCAGAATCTGTACCGCGGAGAACAATACGTGTTAAAAAGTGTAGGTCACTCATGTTTAGAAGAAAATGATAAACAGTGGAATGTACAAAATTGTAGACCAATGTCGCTAACGTCAGTCTATGGCAGCATGATCATTGGACGTATTTTCAATTCGATTATGTTGATGTTCATTGGTGAACGTCTACTCAGCAAAATAGAGCAAAATAGATGTAGATCGCAAACGTGTTTATCTTTCTAGTAATCGGTTTCACTCATAGGAAGACCATCCTCAGACCAGTATGTAACTCTGAAACTAACAGAGTAGGCCAGGATTACTACATCCGTTCGCCTCATAAAGTATTAAGTAAGCAGAACAGTTAGAAAATGAAAAACGTACAGGGTGATACAAAATTCCTATTACAGGCTCATACAGGTTGTAGAGGAGAGTTTGTAGATGAAATTTTGACAAAAAACCCATGTCCAGAACCGTATAGGTGTTGTAGAGGGAAGTTAGTAGATCAGGTTTTGACAAGAAACCCATGTCCGGAAATGTACCGTATAGGTGAAAAATAAATTTGAAGATCGAATCAGTTTCATATCTCCCACCTCGCAGTACGCACACAGACTGAGAAGAGGGCGCCGTCATCGTTCGCTGATGTGGTTACGACGTCACATAACACTCCCGTCCGACGACAACAACGGCTGCGAGAGATTGCTACTTTCGCTACAGGGAGAGTTGACTGTGGAGCTCCATCGACGCGCCGAACTCTCGACTTTGGAGAGGACCTCCTTCATCACGCAGAAGAGAACCCGTCGACTGGAGCTCGAAACATTGTCCGCCCCATGGACTCCTACAGCACACAGTTCAGAGTTCATTGTCTCCGCTTGTGCGTACCGTGAAGCTGGAGATATCAACGTGATCCGATCATCAAACTGAGTTTACATGCAAACGGTACTTTTACGGACACGGATTCGTTATCAAAACATCATCTACTAAGGTCCCTCTCATCCAGGAGCCTGTAACAGTAATTTCGAATCACCCTGTGTATACTCATTGGCGGCCCACAGAGCCAGTACGCGGACCTCGTCTACGTGCTACGAGGCACCCCTCGACAAATGCTAACCTAGCACGCAGATGCCAGGAGTTATGACACATCTTTGGTCACAAACTGATAGATCCTCAGACTACCGGTTTCGGTCAGCAATGAAAAGCCTCAGATCTGTTTTATACACGTAAACACGTGTCCACTGGAGCCATAGTGGCGTCGTCAAGCGCTAAACACAAAATCAACGCCTACATCGTCTCACATATACAGGGTGAGTCACCTAACGTTACCGCTGGATATATTTCGTAAACCACATCAAATACTGACGAACCGATTGAACAGACCGAACGTGAGGAGAGGGGCTAGTGTAATTGTTTAATACAAACCATACAAAAATGCACGGAAGTATGTTTTTTAACACAAACCTAGTTTTTTTAAAATGGAAACACGTTAGTTTTATTAGCACATCTGAACATATAAACAAATACGTAATCAGTGCCGTTTGTTGCATTGTAAAATGTTAATTACACCCGGAGATATTGTAACCTAAAGTTGACGCTTGAGTACCACTCCTCCGCTGTTCGATCGTGTGTATCGGAGAGCACCGAATTACGTGGGGATCCAAAGGGAACGGTCCACATGCTAACACCTTTTTATTGGTCGTTTTCGCTGACGCACATGTACATTACCATGAGGGGTGAGGTACACGTACACACGTGGTTTCCGTTTTCAATTACGGAGTGGAATAGAGTGTGTCCGGACATGTCAGGCCAATAGATGTTCAATGTGGTGGCCATCATTTGCTGCACACGATTGCAATCTCTGGCGTAATGAATGTCGTACTCGCCGCAGTACATCTGATGTAATGTCGCCGCAGGCTGCCACAATACGTTGTTTCATATCCTCTGGGGTTGTAGGCACATCACGGTACACATTCTCCTTTAACGTACCCCACAGAAAGAAGTCCAGAGGTGTAAGATCAGGAGAACTGGCTGGCGTATTTATGCGTCCTCCACGTCCTGTGAAATGCCCGTCGAACATCCTGTCAAGGGTCAGCCTAGTGTTAATTGCGGAATGTGCAAGTGCACCATCATGCTGATACCACATACGTCGACGCGTTTCCAGTGGGACATTTTCGAGCAACGTTGGTAGATCATTCTGTAGAAACGCGATGTATGTTGCAGTGCTCTCCGATACACACGATCGAACAGCGGAGGAGTGGTACTCAAGCGTCAACTTTAGGTTACAATATCACCGGATGGATTTAACATTTTACAATGCAACAAACGGCAGTGATTAGGTATTTGTTTATATGTTCAGATGTGCTAACAAAACTAACGTGGTTCCATTTAAAAAAACTTTTTGTTAAAAAACATACTTCCGTGCATTTTTGTGTGGTTTGTATTAAACACTTACACTAGCCCCTCTCCTCACGTTCGGTCTGTGGAATCGGTTCGTCAGTATTTGATGTGGTTTACGAAATATATCCAGCGGTAACGTTAGGTGACTCACCCTGTATAAATAACAGTATACACAAGAATGATTTTGTCAGCAGCACGCCAGTGGTTACCATGGAGACGGACGATCGCCAGTTCTGGCATTCCGGATTTAATATGCCCTGCAGGCGAGCCAGCAGAACTAAACGTGGCTACGCTTCATGCCCGGAGTTGATCGAGGTTTAATTACAAATTATTAACAACATAAAGACAGTAAACTAATTACAAAGATAAAAGAATAGTTGAAAACCTTTTGAAAAATAAACTTAAAAAACTTACTTATAATAAAATAACAGAGGTACGGTGAGTCACTTAGTTCCATGATCTAATTAGTTAGCTCTGGAATGCTTTGCAGGAAAAAAACACTCGAGGAAAATACAGCATCATTCACACTTGATATATTAAAAATGGGAGACGCAGGAGAACAACCACGTTCGGTGACACTAGGTTGCCGAAAGGAGTTTGATAGTGTACCACATTGTTCATTTGTAAGCAAGAAATAATGATATGGAGTGTTTTCAAAAATATGTGTCTGTTCGAAGAATTTTTCGCTAATAGGGCGCAGTAAAATACACGAGCCGGCGAATATTTAACAGAAACGGAATTAAAGTGAGATGTGCCACAAGCAGGCGTAATAGGGGTCTGAAGTGTTCTCACCACACGCAATCAGTAGATCAGTGAGTATGAGCGATACTTACGGACTGCTTGTAGATAATACTGCTGCCCGTAGGGAAGTATCGTCATTCGACGATCACGAGGAAATGCAAGAAGACTTGGCCAAAATTTTCACTTCCGTAATGAGTGGCAGCTCTATTAATGTCGATAGAGCCAAGACAGTTCTCACTACGGACACAAACAACTCGACGGTATGCTGTAACAAGATTATTTGTGTGTGTTCTGTAAAGGAGATAGCATTCAAGATGGTCAGTTTTAGAGTACTGTTGCACCGTTTCGAGTCTTCGTCTCGAAGGATGGCAACAGACATCAAACGAATTTAGGTACGGGAAGTGACACGTTGTTATCGTCAAACTCTGTTCTTTGTACAGAGTCTTCTGACAGGTTTGATGCAACCTGCCATGAATTCCTCTCCTGTGTCAACCTCTTCATCTCAGAGTTGCACTTGTAACCTACATCATCAATTATTTGCTGGATGTATTCCAATCTCTGCCTTCTTCTACAGTTTCTGCACTATGCAGCTCTGTCTAGTACTATGGAGATCATTCCCTGATGTCTTAACACATGCCCCATCATCCTGTCCATTCTCCTTGTCAGTGCTTTCCACACATTCCTTTCCTCTCCGATTCTGCGCAGAACCTCCTGATTCCTTATCTTATCAGTCCACCTAATTTTCAACATTCGTCTGTAGCAGCACATCTCAAATGCTTCGATTCTCTTCTGTTCCGGTTTTTCCACTTCTTAGTGGACATTAATCTGGGGCCTTTCTCACGATATGAGCTCTGCTGGGGACACTTTCAATGAAGGGTCTAAATGTCTTTGGAACAATGGCAGCCCATTCCGCCTCAGTAACCGAAACCAGACACGGTAGTGATGCTGGACAATAGGGTCTTACTGATCCCAAACATATTCCATTGGGTTCTGGTCGGGACTCCAGGCAGGGTAGTTCATTTCAGTAATGTTACTGTCCACAAACTATTGCCTCACAAATCTGCTTTACGAGGAGGTGCTTGTCACGCTGGTACAATCATCGTCTCCGAACTGTTCTCTAGTGTACAAGGTGCACAATGCAGTAAAATGTGGCCTTATCCTTCAGCATTTAGCGTTTTCTGAAGCCCAATATGGAGACCGCACCATAACACGAAAAACACTCACGCCGTAACACCACGTCCTCGTAATTCATTGTTGGCGCTGATGACAGCTAACGTTTTCCAGGCATTCACTAAACTGAAACCCTTTTATCGGTTTGCCACAGGGTATAGCGTGATTCTTCACTCAAAATTAGTTGCATGTAATCATCCGCTCTATGGGAGGTCGCTTAGCAGTGACTGCAGGAATTTGTGGCTTTTGAGCAGCTGATCGACCATGTACCCCATTCAGTTTAACACCCTATGCACGGTCACTGTGCTGGCTAGAGCGCTGGTAGCACTTCGGAACTCACAAGTGATTCATTACTCTGATTTCATGTGATTTGTTACGACCAACCTTCGCAATGCCTGACTGTCTCTGTCCGTCAGTATATGATATCCACCTGGTCTTTGTTTGCTGTGATCGTTCGTTCATGTTTCCACATCACAGTCACACCACCAGTGGTCGAACTGGGCAGCATTAGAAGGGATCGAAAGTCTCTGATGGATTTGTTACTCAGGTGACATCCAGTGACTAGCCCACGTTCGAAGTCACCGAGATCTGCTGACCTACCCATTCTGCATTTCTGCTGACAACACAATACTGGAAACTCCCTTTTGTACTGACGGGTCTGCTTCTCCTGACATCTAGTACTCAATTGCGTAGTACTCAGGGGTAGCCGATATTGTTGATTAGACAGTGTATCTGATGATGGGGCAGGGCAAAGATTTTCGGTTGCTTAGACAGAGATTCAAGTGAAGCAAAATTGTTAAGGTTTCCGTGGCCACTTTTTTACAAGCTGCTTGTTGGCTTCTGTCTCGGGTTTTTCGGACGACGTTCGTCTGATGATTTTTCTGACGTTTCGCTAGCACGAGTGGCTGGCATAGTCAAAGTTTCACGCTCCATGTCCACCACAGTCCAGATATCATGAGAACATGTTTTGAGAGATTGTGGTGCTTGCAGACGCGTATAGACTTGTCATTCGTTCAAAAATGGTTCAAATGGCTCTGAGCACTATAGGACTTAACATCTGAGGTCATCGGTCCCCTAGAACTTAGAACTACTTAAACCTAACTAAGGACATCACACACATCCATGCCCGAGGCAGGATTCGAACCTGCGACCGTAGTGGTCGCGCGGTTCCAGACTGAAGCTCCTAGAACCACTCGGCCGCACCGGCCGGCCACTTGTCATTCGTCTTTCCGTCATTACGCAAGTGGGATGGCCCTTCCGCCATGCATTGCATAGTGGCTTGTAGAATATAAACCTACGTATACCGTTGTAATTCAGTGAATATTTCCTCTTTTAATGCTCTAATCCACTGGACAGTTTTGTGTGAGGATGCATTTATTTCGCCCAAGTGCTTCGCCCGACTGACAGTACACGGCCGTCCGCAGCTCGTGGTCTAGCGTTTAGCTTTGCTACATCTGGGTCACGGTGTCCCAGGTTCGATTCCCGACAGAGTCGGGGATTTTCTCTGCCGGGGACTGGATGTCTGTGTTGTCCTCATCATTTCATCATCATTCGGAAAAATGGCGAGACTGGACAGTGAACAGGTTGGTAATTTGTACGGCCGCTTATAATCGCGTCACTGAGTGCCCCACAGACCAAACATTATCATCAGTAAACGTGTGCTGCACAGGTATTCCTTCGAATGCACGGTAGTGTGTCCAATAAGCGACAAGCCACAAGCCTGTGATTCTCTATTACGAAGCGGACTGATTTTCACGTCGCGTATGACGGATGCACGCAGGCTAACACGTGGACTCCTATTTCATATTTGGCGCGGGAAAAAGATTTTTGGCTGTTTGGACAGAGCGTCAAGTGGGGCTTAGAGCGCTGTTCGCAGAGTAAGTGAGGCTGGCACGCTGCGGTAGCAGGCTTGAGGGTGATATGAGTCGGCATACGCCTGCCTGCCGACTTCCCACAGTGCACTACGGCCCACTCCGTACTTGTCGCGACAGATAGCGGCCGGCTAATCTCGCGCCGTGACGTCATCGCTCGCGTGGCTCTGCTCCGCCACAGCGGGACGGCAGGCCAGAGCGGGACACAATGAGATGGGCGGCCGGCAGTCCGCAGCGTAGTACGCGGTCCTCCAATCACGGCCGCCCTCTCCACGGTGGAGTGTTTAAACGACGGCCGATAAGCCCACTTGTCAGCGCCGAGATCCCCCGCCAGATAGCTGCTGTCTACGCCCACGCTTTGTCAACCGCACTGATTTCCGCGACATTTGAAAGCAAATGACATGCGAGGGTTACTCATCGAGGAAACCAAACAAACTCGTGCACCGTTCAGAAATTTGATTTTTTTTTTCCGAGAGGGAAGACAGCTTATCAAATAGTTCTCGTCTCGCTATGATCACATGCTCAAAAGTTCATCATACTTATTTACAGATGGTAGTTCAGATGGCTCAACCACTATGGGACTTAACATCTGAGGTCATCAGTGCCCTAGACTTAGGACTACTTAATCCTAACTAACGTAAGGACAGCGCACACATCCATGCCCGAGGCAGGATTCGAACCTGCGACCGTTGCAAAAGCGCTGTCGCGGACTGAAGCGCCTAGAACCGCTCGGTCACAGAGGCCGTCTACTCATTCACCCGTTTTTTGGTTTTCAGCCAGGATGTCTTTCCTCTTCACACGATACTTCGACACCTTCCATAGATCTCTTTGTCAGATGTCGAGCACTGGTTTCCTTGCCCGCTATTTGAACTCCACTAGAACTTTCTACGAGAGTGGGCGCTGCAATAGCGGTTGATTCCTGACGCCGTTAAACCTTAAAAGAGCCCCCAAAAGTTAAAATGTTGCAGAAAGACCGTGTTAAAACGTAAAAGAGTTACTTAAAACGATTCTCATTTATTCTTCAGTCGCAGTTGCACATTTTTAATTGTGTGACATGTTTCGATCACTCTGGATCGTCTTCAGATCTAAGTAGTTGCGCCAGGAACCGTCTTGCCTGTTCTAAACCTCGTATCAGAGTACTGACGCGACTTCTTCGATCTGAAGACGATCCACAGTCATCGAAAAGTCTCATGTAATTAAAAAAGTGCATCTTCGACTGAAGAGTAAATGAGAATTGTTTTAAATAAAGATACGGTTACTGATTCTCTCGGAACGAATATGGTCGGCTTTAGTAAAAGAGTTCTGTTGCTGTTGCAGTCTTCAGTCCGAAGACTGCTTTATCCACGCGCCTCTCCACCTACACATAACTACTGTCATCCACATGCTTTCGAGCCTGCTTACTGTAGCGAAGTTTCGGTCTCCCGCTAAGATTTTCCTCCTCCACCCTCTCCCCTACTCGCACGCTTCCCCCCTCCCCCCTCCCCTCCTCCACTACGAAACTGAAAATTCCTTTCGTTCCATTGTTGCAGATAAGGCACCATCAGCAACAGCTAATTTAGTTGGCTGATTGGACACAGGTAACGCTGCCCACTGTCCTATATCGCGGTTCCTGCCATGTTTGCTGATTTCCACAATGCTTACCGTAACACCCATACAGACACGGTGAGGTGGCTTGTGAAGTACAGATCTATATGTTGAACATAGTTAAAAAAATGTTATAACTACGAAGAAAGAGGTGCCATAAACAGCTGCCCGTCAAATTGTATGCTGCCAGGTTTTCTGAATGGTTTTCAAAGTGTTGCTTATAAAACAATAGTTATGCATCACAATGAACGTAATTTCTTCTAACGTGAAGTGAAATAACGAATGTTGAAGAAGTTTCAAGAATGAGATTTTCACTCTGCAGCGGAGTGTGTGCTGATATGAAGCTTCCTGGCAGATTAAAACTGCGTGCCGGACCGAGACTCAAACTCGGGACCTTTGCCTTTCACGGGCTAGTGAGCTACCAACAGAACTACCCAAGCACGACTCACGCCCAGTCCTCGCAGCTTTACTTCTGCCAGTACCTCGTCCCCTACCTTCCAAACTTTACAGAACCTCTCCTGCGAACCTTGCAGAACTAGCACTCATGAAAGAAAGGATATTGCGGAGACATGGCTTAACCACAGCGTGGGGGATGTTTCCAGAATGAGATTTTCACTCTGCAGCGGTGTGTGCTCTGATATGAGGCTTCCTGACAGATTAAACATCCCCCAGGCTGAGGCTAAGCCATGTCTCCGCAATATCCCTTCTTCCAGGAGTGCTAGTTCTGCAAGTTTCGCAGGAGAGCTTCTGTAAAGTTTGGAAGGTAGGAGACGAAGTATTGTCTGATGTAAAGCTGTGAGGACGGGGCGTGAGTCGAGCTTGGTTAGCTCAGTTGGTAGAACACTTGCCCGCAACAGGCATATGTCCCGGGTTTGAGACTCGGTCCGGCACACAGTTTTAATCTGCCAGGAAGTTTAGTTGAGGAAGGTCTTTGATGAGAAACCTGACGTGTTCTAATCATTTAGTGGATTGTACTTTCAATGACGACGGCAACGAAAGCTTCCAGACGTTTATAAGTGCGCATACACTTCTCACGCAAAATGTTATGAGCATCTGCTTCACAGCGCGTTGGTCAACTCTGGAAAAAATGTAACATCGACTCTTCGTGGCATGGATCCGACAAGTCTTTGTCAGGTTTACAGAGATATGTGGAACAAGACGTCTACGCACAGGTCACGCAGTTCCCGTAAACTACGGACATGGCTCCCAATAATGTCCCAGGTGTGTCCCATCTGGCGAATTTAATGGCCAAGATATCAAAATGAGTTCATAACCATGATCCTCAAATTATTGTACGAAGATTCTGGCCTTGTGTCACAGACTGCTATCCTGCTGGAAAATGCCATCATTGTTGTGGGAGACATCAAGCATGAACGGATGCAGACTCTCCTCAATAATGTTCAAGCAGTTCACATCTGTCATGGCGCCTTCTACTAGTGCTACACGTCCAATAGAAGCCTAAGTGAATGCCCCTCATAATATAATACTGTCTTCAGCAGCTTGCGTTTCTAGCAGCTGTTCAGTTGGATGATGTATCCAGACACGACCGTCGACCTCGTGCCAACAACAAACGTAACTCATCCGAACATACCACAAGTTCCCACTTGTTAATGGCCCAGTCTCGATGATCCCATCCCCACTGCAAACGTAACTGACGTTATCATTGATTCAACATGGGAACACGAATGGGTCGTCTGCCTTGGTGCGCCATCTTCAACAATGTGCGCTGAACGATTTGCTCCAAAACACTGGTTCCCGCAGCACTGTTGCAGTCTGTCGTCATTACTGCCATAGGTCCCCCCTATCCTGCTGTACAGAGGAGGTAATCGTCTCTCATCTCCACGTTCTGTGATGAGGCGTGGAGTCGAAAGCCTTGTTGCCTACTCGTGGCTCCACCGTTCTTCAACCACTTCCTGTGGACACCCACGACAGCTGGACGCGAACAGGCGACCAGCTTCACCGTTTCCAGTATGCTCGTACCGAGGCGCCAGGCCGTAACAACCCGTCCTTTGTCAGAGACAGTTACGTCAGTGGTTTTCCCCATTGGCGGCCCGCTTCATTACTAGAATGATTCCCAAATCGTCTCTGTTCTGCTTAAGTCTCATGGTGGGCAGTGGTCTTAATGTATGTACCCTTTGGCAAGTATGTTCATTAACAAATTACTCTTGAAGTCTGCAGGTGACTTTGCCTCGTAGTCAGTGTGTACACAGAAATACATTTGGTCAGTGTGACCTAGCGTCTTCTGACCTTACTCTTAAACTGCAGCTTTCACCTAAAAGAAAGGTAAAAGAAAGAGAAGGGAAAGTTCTTCTCACGAAAACAAACCAACAGTTAGCGGGCTTCCTGACGATTGCGGGTTCTAACGGTAAGAAAGAAGAACGCAAGGAGATTGTGCAGACAAAGCAGTTTACGAAAGCAAAAAGCAAAAACTATCATCTCATGTACTCATTGGAAAGTGCCATTATGGGCCCAAATTTGCTTTGAAAAATTTTAATAAAAATGTTACCTTATGAATCAACTTTGACACAATATTACTCTTTACGATTCTGTACGAGAGATACCACTACCTTCCCTCACAAAATGTTTCCATTAATTCCTTCTCTATTACAAAGGAACATATGTCTCCCTCCCAAAATGACGTTAAAACTATAAATCACAGTGGTGAATTATGAACTCTAGTTTACTCAATATACATTGAAGAGACAGCCCAACAATGTTTACAGCAATATGAATTACGCTCTTCACCACAGACTGGCGCTTATCTAATCGTTATCGGAATTCGCCCAGAAGATGGTAGTGACTGCGTAAGGTAAAGTGAAGTAAGTAATGCCTAAAATTGCCAGCAGTGGAGAAAGAGGTCATTACGTAAATTATTAAAATCTAAAATTTCTTTAGAAAATTTTTTGATACCTAGACTAATTTTACATAAAACAATTCAAACAAGACGATTAAAAACAATTTAAATAAGACGATTATCTAGTTTCGGTTGTAAGTAACTACCGTCTTCCGATCTTGCATATATAAAATGTAGGTTGAAAACGAAATAGGTAGACTATAATACGAACGCATGATGATTGCTGCTGCTATATACAGTTCGTGTTCGGCCTACATTTTATGTGTGCATGGTGTGAAGATGGTTATTAATTACAACCGACACTAGCTATGCTTCTTATTTTAATTCTTTTTATGTAAATGCAATCTAGGTGTTAAAACATTTTTGTTGAAAAAAGCAATAAAGCTTTTGTGTTCCACGCCTTTTCGATGGATCTTGATTCAGATCCGCTACTTATTATACTTAATGAGCTTCACATATGGCCTGTTGAGGCTGAATAGACCGTGTGGCAGACGTTCTCACTAAGGATTAATCAGTGTTGGTCTCACGGAATCGAACCCCCAATCTTTGCGTTTGCACCCGACCACGCTAGGCACTAGCTCTCGGAGTGCATAATACGAATATCTGTATAACGGGCAGCAATTACAGCCGTAACTGCCGTTCATATGTTAATTTCAAAATTTATTGCGCACATTCTTAAGTATTTTAAAGAATTCACAACGAAGCATAACTTTTTAAATAAGTATTATATCAAGTATCAATCGGAAAACTACATTCAAATCATTTTCTGGTTTCAGAAAGTACGCCGTGTAATCTGTGTCCACAGACAGCGACAAAAAGTGTTAGGCAGAGATCCAACATTCATAAAGTGCTGATTATACAAGATAGCCAGTGAGAGCTATATCACTCGGAGAAAGGATAGATCATAGCTGTCAAAGAATAAGCCAACTCGATAAATAATTGTTTTTCTGTTATTCCTCCTGGAACTCACGATGATTAACGTCTTGAGGAATGGGTCCACAGCCTTCTTAAATCGTTTGAGTTACGCCATTTCCGCTTGTGGCTGTATATTTTGTCCGCAAGGGATAAGAAACCCTAATATATCTGCGTCCATAACGGCACCAATTAATATAATGTTCCGTGATGATTGCTTTTATTTACATACAGCGTGTCCCAGGAGGAATTGATTCAAATGGTTCAAATGGCTCTGAGCACTATGGGACTCAACTGCTGAGGTCATTAGTCCCCTAGAACTTAGAACTAGTTAAACCTAACTAACCTAAGGACATCACAAACATCCATGCCCGAGGCAGGATTCGAACCTGCGACCGTAGCGGTCCTGCGGTTCCAGACTGCAGCGCCTTTAACCGCACGGCCACTTCGGCCGGCCCAGGAGGAATTATTCAGGGATATGACAGGAACGATAATTTGAAACAAAAAACTTCAAACGGAGTTACGACGTATCCCGAATGGTTTCCGAGATAGAACAATTTTAATGCACATAATTATTTATTCACTGTGTTGCTCAATCCATTGTCATCGTTTACAACGTACCACAGGAGTTTAAGCAAGTGGAGACGAACAATGTGATTTGGGACACTTATGATCAATCATGTTGGGAAAGTACCTAAAGTTGGTCTGCAGAAACTATCTAAGCTATGTCGGCCGCAGTGGCCGAGCGGTTGTAGGCGCTTCAGTCCGGAACCGCGCTGCTGCTACGGTCGCAGGTTCGAATCCTGCCTCGGGTATGGATGTGTGTGATGTCCTTAGATTAGTTAGGTTTAATTAGTTCTAAGTTCTAGGGGACTGATGACCTCAGATGTTAAGTCCAATAGTGCTCAGAGCCATTTGAACCATTTTTTATCTAAGCTACAGCACACGTGCGTCGCGTGCTATTTTCAGTATTCTCTCGCTCTCTACGCTCGTCACGCAAGACACGTAAAAGTTTTAAAAATAGATATCCCGGACACCTCAGAGCCTTAAAAAATAACAGTACACATTCCACTTTTGCAGATCATCTCTTACACGAAAACTGCCACACTAGCAACACTGAGACTGACCTTAAGACCCTCGCAGGGCAGCAACAGATTCTATCAGAAACGCATAATAGTGGGAAACTGACACTTATAAAAAGCAGTGAGACAATGAGAGAAAGTCTTGACTGAAAATACAACAGTTTGCAAGCAAAACACCTTTTCGAAGCGTCAAACACACTTCTGCACATAAAACATAGTAATCAAATACTCTCAAACTTCCCAAAACATCTGTTTCCCAATCCCTCGCCTAACTCTCTCTCTCTCTCTCTCTCTCTCTCTCTCTCTCTCTCTCTCTCTCTCCCTCTCACACACTCAATTACACAGACAAACACACGCCCACACCAACGCCCAGACACACTTACAGACAAACACACACACACACACACACACACACACACACACACACACAAAGCCTTCCCCCACCAGACACAACACAGTATTTCTCACGAAATATTCAAAATTAGACACACACAGAACATAACCAAAACCATTTACATTTGAACAGCGACAATAACGTAGTGTTTCTCTGTGGGTATGGAGACGTAGGTAGTTACACAAATCTCGTTTTGTGAAAAATGCATGCGAAGAAAAAAAAAAGGTGAGAGTGAAATATATAAATTTGTGAAAACAGTGTACACGATAGCAATTGGAAGGGATATCCATTAGAGATACACAACAGAACGGGAAATACAAGTACAATAATATACATAACCACTACCCTCGAAAAAGTATTTCAGAAACAAACAAATTTCTTCATGACTATTTTGCAAATGCTGTACCTTAGGTGCAACCACAACTGAGGGTTATCTGTTGAGAGGCCCGACAAACGGATGGTTCCTGAAGAGGGCACAAGCCTTTTCAGTAGTTGCAGGGGCAACAGTCTGGATGATTGACTGAACTGGCCGTCTAACATCAACCAAACCGGCCTTAGTGTGCTGGTACTACGAACGGCAGGAAGCAAGGGGAATCTACAGCCGTTATTTCCCTGAGGACACGAAGCTTCACTGTATGGCAGATTGGAGAGATGCGTGAAACCTGTCTGCGGAGTGAAGACCACAACAACAACAACAACAACTACTACTACTACTACTACTACTACTACTACTACTTTGCAGATGATATGCTGCGAGAACGACAAATAAAGGACAAAAAAATAGCTCACCTGTAAAAATCCATTTTCACTTTCAGTGTAATTTTCTGATGAGTAATAGAAACAAACCAAAGAAAATGCACATGTTACAACTTTTAGGTTTAAAATAGATAAACGAATATCGAATGATGTATTATATTTTACAGAAATAAATTTGAACCATACTGTCGCAACATCTCTGGGTAAACAAGAAAGAAACAAATTGTGTTTGCATAAGACGAACTTTAAAAAATCCAAATTTAAGTCGCAAACACGGAAGAAACGTCAACAGGAACTGCCGACCCTAGCAGGATGATTCTTCAAAGCCATGCCAAGTATTATTACTATATTACACAGAGATTATGAAATAAAAGTAAACAAAAGGAAAACGAGGACAATGAAGTCGAATTAAATCGTATGGTGCTGAGAGAATTAGAGCAGGAAATGAGACATTAAAAGTAGTAGATGAGTTTAGCTATTTGAGCAGCAGTATAACTGATATGGTCGAAACAGGAAGGATATAAAATGCAGTCTGGCAAAAGCAAGAATAAAAATACTCGAAAAGAGTAGTTTGTTAACACAAAACATGAATTTAGTGCAAGGGAGTATTATATGAAGGTATTCGTGTGGACTATAGCGTTGTATGGAAGTGAAACGTACACGATGAGGAGTTGTGACAAGAAGAGAAGTTTCAGAGACGTGGTGCTACAGAAGATTGCTCAAAATTAGATGAGCAGGTCAAATAATAAATGAGAAGATACCAAAACAAGTGAGGGAAAAAAGAAATTTATATCACAACCTGATTAAAAGAAGCGATAGGTTTCCATTTGGCAATGGTAAGACGTGTGTGGGGCAGAAATTGTAGAGGGAGGCAAAGACTTGAAAACAGAAAGAAGGTTCGAAAGGAAGTAGACTGCAGTAGTTAGATGAAAAGGCGTTCACATGAGGTACTAACGTGCAGAGCTGCATCGAACCAGTCTTCGGACTGAAGACCATAACAAAACACTGTATTAAAAACATAATGTTTACATCAGTGCACTCGTCCAAAAATCTGCGGCATACAGTTGTTTTAGGAGCTATAATAATAACAAAGTTTCACAAAATAAGATTTTCACTCTGCAGCGGAGTGTGCGCTTATATGAAACTTCCAGGCAGATTAAAACTGTGTGCCGGACCGAGACTCGAACTAGGGACCTTTGCCTTTTGCGGGCAAGTGATCTACCAACTGAGCTACCCAAGCACGACTCACGCCCCGTCCTCACAGCTGAAGGTAGGAGACGAGGTACTGGCAGAAGTAAAGCTGTGAGGACGGAGCGTGAGTCGTGCTTGGGTGGCTCAGTTGGTAGAGCACTTGCCCGCGAAAGGCAAAGGTCCCGAGTTCGAGTCTCGGTCCGGCACACAGTTCTAATCTGCCAGGAAGTTTCAAAGTTTCACAACTTTGACTTCTTCATAATTTATACGGCATAAAATCCAAATGACCTCTCACCGCTGTCAGTACTTCACTTAGCTCGAACATTTAACACATGTCTGCATACTATGACATATGAATGTGGGTAAAGTTGTATATGAGAGTAACGAAGTATCTCTCCGCTTACATTTTTTTTATTTATTTATTTTATTTTTGGTCATCAGTCTATGGTTTGATGCGGCCCGCCACGAATTCCTTTCCTGTGCTAACCTCTTCATCTCAGAGTAGCACTTGCAACCTACGTCCTCAATTATTTGCTTGACGTATTCCAATCTCTGTCTTCCTCTACAGTTTTTGCCCTCTACAGCTCCCTCTAGTACCATGGAAGTCATTCCCTCATGTCTTAGCAGATGTCCTATCATCCTGTCCCTTCTCCTTATCAGTGTTTTCCTCATATTCCTTTCCTCTCCGATTCTGCGTAGAACCTCCTCATTCCTTACCTTATCAGTCCACCTACTTTTCAACATTCGTCTATAGCACCACATCTCAAATGCTTCGATTCCCTTCTGTTCCGGTTTTCCCACAGTCCATGTTTCACTACCATACAATGCTGTACTCCAGACGTACATCCTCAGAAATTTCTTCCTCAAATTAAGGCCGGTATTTGATATTAGTAGACTTCTATTGGCCAGAAATGCCTTTTTTGCCATAGCGAGTCTGCTTTTCATGTCCTCCTTGCTCCGTCCGTCATTGGTTATTTTACTGCCTAGGTAGCAGAATTCCTTAACTTCATTGACTTCGTGACCATCAATCCGGATGTTAAGTTTCTCGATGTTCTCATTTCTACTACTTCTCATTACCTTCGTCTTTCTCTGATTTACTCTCAAACCATACTGTGTACTCATTAGACTGTTCATTCCGTTCAGCATATCATTTAATTCTTCTTCACTTTCACTCAGGATAGCAATGTCATCAGCGAATCGTATCATTGATATCCTTTCACCTTGTATTTTAATTCCACTCCTGAACCTTTCTTTTATTTCCATCATTGCTTCCTCGATGTACAGATTGAAGAGTAGGGGCGAAAGGCTACAGCCTTGTCTTACACCCTTCTTAATACGAGCACTTCGTTCTTGATCGTCCACTCTTATTATTCCCTCTTGGTTGTTGTACATATTGTATATGACCCGTCTCTCCGTATAGCTTACCCCTACTTTTTTCAGTATCTCGAACAGCTTGCACCATTTTATATTGTCGAACGCTCTTTCCAGGTCGACAAATCCTATGAAAGTGTCTTGATTTTTCTTTAGCCTTGCTTCCATTATTAGCCGTAACGTCAGAATTGTCTCTCTCGTCCCTTTACTTTTCCTAAAGCCAAACTGATCGTCACCTAGCGCATTCTCAATTTTCTTTTCCATTCTTCTGTATATTATTCTTGTAAGCAGCTTCGATGCATGAGCTGTTAAGCTGATTGTGGGATAATTCTCGCACTTGTCAGCTCTTGCCGTCTTCGGAATTGTGTGGATGATGCTTTTCCGAAAGTCAGATGGTATATCGCCAGACTCATATATTCTACACACCAACGTGAATAGTCGTTTTGTTGCCACTTCCCCCAATGATTTTAGAAATTCTGATGGAATGTTATCTATCCCTTCTGCCTTATTTGACGATAAGTCCTCCAAAACTCTTTTAAATTCCGATTCCAATACTGGATCCCCTATCTCTTCTAAGTCGACTCCTGTTTCTTCTTCTATCACATCAGTCAAATCTTCACCCTCATAGAGGCTTTCAATGTATTCTTTCCACCCATCTGCTCTCTCCTCTGCATTTAACAGTGGAATTCCCGTTGCACTCTTAATGTTACCACCGTTGCTTTTAGTGTCACCAAAGGTTGTTTTGACTTTCCTGTATGCTGAGTCTGTCCTTCCGACAATCATATCTTTTTCGATGTCTTCACATTTTTCCTGCAGCCATTTCGTCTTAGCTTCCCTGCACTTCCTATTTATTTCATTCCTCAGCGACTTGTATTTCTGTATTCCTGATTTTCCCGCTTACATACGAGAAGGTAAGTATTTCTACTATTTTTTCTTAGTTGATCATCATTCCCCTTGTGTGACAGCTTCCCTAATCATCCTGTGGTTTGCTCTCCCGACCTGTGGACTCACGAACCGTATCAGGGTCAGCCTGCGGATGGGCGCCGTTTCCTTGTTGAAATGTTCTGTACACTCAGTCAGGCCATAAACCAATCCATGTGGACTACTCCTGAGGAACGCATCTGAAAAATATCCTGTGCTAAAGAAAACTTGCTTCTATTTTTTAAAAAGAATTTCTCGCCATTTTCGAGAGTCTTGGCTTTCGTGCTACTTTATTCTCTGAAAGTTAGCTGAAACTTTTGTAACTGACATGCAGGGCGATCCAAAAAAGACTTTACAGCTTTGTAATGATACAGAAATGTATTGAGATAACTTAGAGTCGTTAGATCTGTCATTTTGTAGGAAACAACTTCAAGTTTCACATAAAGGTGGCAAGTGTCACTTTGGTTCGATGTGACTACTACCATTTGTGATACAGCAAACATCCCAACGGTAATCAATTTCTTATCATACTCGTTGCAGCAAATCGGGCGTAACTTGTGCAACGGCAGCTGAGTTTCGATTTTTCAGGTCGGCTAAATTGTTTCGTAGGGACGAACATACACACGGTCTTTAATGTAAACACAGAGGAAGAAATCCATTGGTGTCAAGTCTGGAGCGAGGTGACCATGGGCTTGGCCCTTCACGGCCAATCCATCGGCCTGGGAAGCGATCATCAAGAAAACTGAAGCTCCGCCAGGAAATGAGGTGGTGCTACGTGCTGCTGGTAGTAAGCCATCATGGTCACCTTCATCAATCTGTGGAATTAAAAAATTTTCAAGCATATCCAGATAATACCAATGACAATTTTCTCCATGAAGAAGAAAGGGCCGTTCACTTCCAATTTGCTAAGGGCACAAAACATAATTTCACGAACGAGTAAAGTGTAGGCCTACTTGGAGGTTCTTTAGCGTATTCGGTGCAAAATTTACGCCAAACAGTTGTTGCAGGGTCGTTTCATGAAACCAAAACACACAGCGAGCACACTCCGCTCCAGTGAAAGTATCCATTTTAACTGTACACTACATTGGCGCTCCTGGTGGCGGAATGTGGTACTGACGCACAAAGTGAATCAAACTTGAGGCTGTTTGCAACAAAATGACACAGCTACCGATTTTGTAAATTACCTCAATAAATTTCTATATCATTACTCACACTTCATGTAAAAGTATAAACGGCTTTAGTAAAACTGTGTGTGTGTGTGTGTGTGTGTGTGTGTGTGTGTGGAGGGGGGGGGGGGGGAAGTACCTTGCAATGTATCAGGAAGCTAATGCCTAAAAGGAATAGTAACAGCTCAGCAAAACAATATGTGGTTTAGTTATGGAAGTATAGGAACACAGCAATCCCACTGTTCTGTTTTACTTATTATTATTCTGCATATCCAGATTTCAGCTGTAAATATCCTTATGCAGTACATTTGAGTGAGTTGCCATCCAATGAACTCGCAGGAGTATGGGTCACCATATGTCTAGTTATATGGTGCCATGCACTGCTGCGAGTGTATTGGATTACAACTCACTCAAATGCGCTGAGGATGGTTATTTATAGCTGAAATCTGGGTATGCAAGAATATTGCGACTAACTGGTGTGTTGCTATCATTCCTTAATTAATCTACAGTTGTTCCTTATGGGATCAAAGGTGGTCAGCTGCGGTTTGTCTTGGTCAAACCTTCGGTTATCCGCGTGACTGATTCACAGACTTCAGCTCGCGGGCCGCCTAATCACAAGTCGACAGCAGCGCTCCTACCGCATAAAGTCAAAACCACAAAACTTCAATGTCCGTGGCTTTAATGTTCACGGGGTAACGCACCGATATGAATGATACTCCTTTCCCGACACACCAACAAATAATGCCTCAAAACGCGTGTTTTTAAGAGTATATTCATTTTTAGTTCACCCAGAATTTCTTCCGCGGATCAGTGGTGTCTATATTTGGTGGGACGGGAGAGCATGCTTGGCTTGAGGCAGGTGTCCACGTTCGTTCGAAGAACGACGTGGATGTCGATATTCTGAAATATATGGCAGAGTTCGTCGAAATGAGTTGAAAGTGATCGCCAACTACGTTCTACAGTATCATTACAGACACGCTGGCAGTACCTGTGGCTGCATAAATAGACAAGTTCGTAGCTCCTAAAGTACAGGCCTTCGAGTTCGTTTGAACTGCTTTCTTCCAGCCTTTATCCACACCATTATCCTGCCATCTTCACACGCTATGTAGCCCCAATTCGGATATCACATCATTCAAAATTTTTTTATCTTTCAGCAGTGAAATCCTCGCATGATATCAGGGTTGCCTTCACGAGTTTCTTAATCACTATAACTGTTTCAGATCTTTCCGTATATGGTGTAAACTTCACCATTGTTTGTCTAGGTTTCGAAGATCACAACGTTCTACATCCTAATCTATAACTTCTGATTACAGAATGTACTGCATGTACATCTGCTCTCGCTTTTTAGAATGTAAAATGGCTATGTTAATAGTAAATATTTTAATTTTACCAGTGTACGTTTCAATGCTGCACAACAATATGACATCCACATTGCCTTCGCCTAGAATTAAGAGCAATGTTTGGTACTGTTTTACCAAAATGGAAGAAAAAGGAAAATGCCGGTATGTCAGCAGATAATTGTCCATGGTTTCCGGCTCATCATTAAACCTGAAGAGACATCTAAAATCGAAGCACCGCACAGTATCTCTGTGCCAGTGTCTCAGGAAGCCGATCAAGACCGCCAACAATCGATGCGGAAATTCGAGAAATAATTCGTCGTGAACCATCCTCACTGGCGTCTGCTTCCACCTCGGATGAAGGTGTCCTCCCAGAAAGGCAAATTGCGTCTCAAGCTGTGTCCAGCCCATCAGTGTCGTCAGGTTCTGGAGCAAGCGCTGATTTATTTTCTTTTGTGCTGTCCTCACCCTGAACTGCTTCTAATTTACAACAACCAATAAGTTTTTTTAATACTGTAAAGCCGCTCACATTAAATAAAAGTATGGCATTAGATGAATAGCTTTTAAAAAGGATTTGTAGACAATACCGTCCTTTCTCTATAGTTGAAGAGACAGAACAATTTATAAATGATTTGACCACTGCAAAGGGAGTCTGCCTTTCGTCTGATGCATGGACGAGTGTAAATAACATTAGTCTCTATGCACTGACTGCACATTTCATAGAGTGCTCACAGTTCGACGACAGACACACTGCAGAAAACACTCCAAATTGAGTAAAGTCTGTTATCGCACGCTCTGCACATTCTTTAAACCTCACTGCGCAACATGCAGTTCAAATATCCGTACAGAAAACCGTGGATGAGGCCAAATGAGTTGTTATCTTTCTTATGAAGAGAACCCTTTGCCTTAAGCAAAGTTCCTGAAATGCAAGAAAATTAAAAAGAAAAAAAGACCGACTGAAACTGAAACAATACGTCCCAACCATATGTAGCTCTACTTACGACATGTTGCAAAGATTTACTTTAAATAAAGACCCTGTAATTTATTGCCTCGCTATTTTAGGTGGAAAATCGATACTTATAAGGTACAGACAGGGAGATAATGCAACAGCCTTTAGTAGTTTTGGAGGTTTTTTATGAGGTAATCAAAGAAGTGTCCTCAGAGGAAACAATCCCACTTTTAAAAATGAAAATCTTGCCACGATTAATGGAAAAATCTTTTAAAGAAAAAAAAATAAACAATGTTCCCAAAAAAGAATCATTGATAATTTGTTTAAAGGGTTATCAGAATGGTTTGGGGTTATCTCCAGCGACGAACTGATTACTCACGCAACGTTACTGGACTCCCGATTCAAAGGCAAGAGTTTTCAGACGACAAAATATTTCAGAACCGCTACATGAAGGACATTGCAGAAATGAAAGCGTTGGTTGTTCAACAAGAAAAAACAGAGCTCATTTCTCAACCAATTACCACTGTGACACACGAGACTTCATCTGGGTGGAGTTCAATGAAACTTTTAGTTACCTTCAAGCAAGTCGCGACCCAGAAAGTGAAGAAATTGTCAAGTTGGAGAAATATTTTGTGGTGGGATATTTGCCTAGAAACAGCAATACCTTAAACTGATGGGAAGCAAGAAAATGGCTGAGGCCAGCGCTATATCAACTGCTTCTAGAAGTATTGTGAATCACAGAAACATCAATGGCCTGTGAACGAACATTTTCAAAAGGAGGATAAAATGTGCACTAATAACAGAATGAGACTCACATCGACTAAAATCGGTCAAATTTTGTGTATAAATGACAATATTGATTAATTTTTTCCTTTACGGGAACATATATGGTAATACTGACTGTAAGTGATGACTGCAGATACACCTCTGTTACAGTTGTTATAATTGTAGTTCTCTTACGCCCATTTTCCCAGTTTAGCTTGCTGCGACGCAAATATCCCCTACTGCGCTTGCAAGGTCACGCACATCAAGGGGAATCTTAGGGGACAGAGCACCTCCAACGTCTCAGAGCACAATGAATACATTTCCAGCCAATTGACCATCCAGATTAACAGTTGACATAATTGTATACGAATGCGTTACGGTACTGATGTCAGTTGATCTTGATGCAACTTCCTTGGCACCTCTAATATCCGGGGTTTCTTTCACATGCATTTTCTCTTCAAACCCCGATTGAAAGGAGTTGAAAACAAATTGCTTACTCGGGCCGATCTCGCAGTTTACTGTGCATCGTCAAGTTACGCTTTGTTTTAAATGTCGTTATCTTACGTCTTTAAAACAAATGGCTCTGAGCACTATGGGACTTAACTTCTGAGATCATCAGTCCCCTAGAACTTAGAACTACTTAAACCTAACTAACCTAAGGACATCACACACATCCATGCCCGAGGCAGGATTCGAACCTGCGACCGCAGCGGTCGCGCGATTCCAGACTGAAGCGCCTAGAACCGCACGGCCATTACGTCTTTCACTTCTGTAGCACAGTTTGAAGTATGCAACCACCCACTGGTTCCCTTGACATCACTGTAGTCTATACGGCGCGCAATTTGAGATGTGAATGACGTAGTAGGTCACAATCGTGCACGTCCTGTAAAATGTATGGAGCATCCTTGAAATGCGCAAACACCAGTTTTTGTAACAAGTGCCCCTTGTCCTCCGTTGAGTATGCGGACTTATTCGAAATACATTTATAATCAATTTTTTTCTTTACTATGCTGCGGATGATGTTCGATATAGTTAATTATGTTTAGTACCCACTCCTTGGGTAACGATTATCCTTTACTACTTTTCGCTGGAGACGAGATATGGGACTTTCTGTCCGACAAGGATGATCAACTACATGGTTCAGGATCACTTTAACTTGTTAAGAACCTATCGTTATCATTGTACTCCTCATGTACATTGTCCGCACAGTCGAGCGTATACGACACCACACATTCCACTGACTCATCTTGCAGAAACACTAATATTTCACCTTCCTCTTCTTTGTCAGTCTTTGACGTTCCTTACATTCCTTTCTGACGGAACGTCAACTTCGACGACTGTTGTTATAGACATAATGCAATGTTTGCTTTGTTTATCGTTGCCATTGCTCTGCTTTGTATCAACAGGGATAGTGCTGTAGTGCTGTTATGGAGTACTCGTCGACTAAGCGCTTCATCTACAGTCCGTAGCCTGATGCTGTGCTCACCATTGTACACCTCGAGTCCTGCACCTTGTTTCCATCAGCATCCAACATTGTGCAGAGTGAAAAATCTCATTCTGGAAACATCCCCAAGGCTGTGGCTAAGCCATGTCTCCGCAATATCCTTTCTTTCAGGAGTGCTAGTTCTGCAACGTTCGCAGGAGAGCTTCTGTAAAGTTTGGAAGGTAGGAGACGAGGTACTGGCAGAAGTAAAGCTGTGAGGACGGGGCGTGAATCGTGCTCGGGTAGCTCAGTTGGTGAAGCTCTCACCTTACCGAAGCGGGACGGTGGCCTCGATCTGGTTAATGTGAGAGCCAGGACTACGGCACTTTACACCGATACTATGCTCCTGTTATGGAAAAGCCAAAATGCTAGTTTTACTGGAATGTTGACCACCGAGCTGTTTCGAGACGCCCACCGACGTCTCTGGCACACATCCCACCTCCGATGTCACATTTCGGCCGTTTCTTTTTGGAGTACAGCTACATATGCACCGAGCTCCCCAGGACCAGGAAGACGACCACCCGCGACATCTGTTGCCTTCTCCGAAAGTCTCCACCCCGCAACCCCGTCGAAACACGTCACCCCCAGGTTCCATGGCCTACAGTTTGGAAAACGATCCACCAACCATATCACACCACTGACACCATGTCTATGTGGTACCTTCTCGTCAACGGCAAGTATCCTACAAGACAGAAACTGCATCGCATCGCGCTGGTGGACTCACCCCTGTGCCTCAAGTGCAATGTCGAAGATACAGATTAACGTCGTTTTGAGTGTGGGCCAGCAGCAGCTGTCTGGACCCTCGTACAGAAGATTGTGGCTTTCTACCTCCGAGAACCACCACATCACGTTTCTGGTACCATGATGATATATCCCGACACGACCTACTTTTCATCGGCTAAGTGGCACGCCATCACATGGATCAGTGGCATGGCTGTCAACTACCTCTTCCGGGACGACGTCGTCGATCCGGCGGACTTTTTTGGACACGCCTCCAAGTACATCACCACACCCTTCGCCGACATCGACACTATCGGGCCACTTTCCTGAACTATTTACAGAGTATTTTCACCAACCTGCCTCACAGCTGGAATCTCAACGAACCGTGCCAGCCAGGACCGGACGATCCCACGTTCCTCTTTAATGGTCAATGATATAATGCATTTTGCTCTGATGGCGCGCCAAAGTGGAGCATGGCGCGGAAAGTATTCCTATTTTATTTCACTTCTCTTTTCTCCTCCTCTTCTAAGTTTTTTTTCCTTACACATGTTTATCCTTTTCACGAATAGCACTCTATCTGCAGCCTATTTGTTTTCTTTCTCCTGTGCTCCCCCCCCCCCACCCAACCCCCAAAAAAAATAATGAAATACAATGAATTTGGGTTGCTGCTGATGGTGAGACTGTATACTCATTTGTGTTAACAAAAAAATAAATAAATAAATAAAAAAATATAAAAAAACAGAAGGCCTGTGCGGAAATATAGCTACCTTTTATGTTTTACGTTTTCAAAGGATATTGTGTTATTTTATGAAGAACGTTGTCTTTTATTTTCATACACAAGAGGTTTTTATTTGTTTTCTCCTTACCTGCAACTTAAAAAAAAGTGGTAGAGTACTTGCCCGCGAAAAGCAAAAAAAAATAAAAAAATAAATAAAAAGTTGGTAGAGCACTTGCCCGCGAAAGGCAAAGGCCCCGAGTTCGAGTCTCGGTCCGGCACACAGTTTTAATCTGCCAGGAAGTTTCATATCAGCGCACAATCCGCTGCAGAGTGAAAATCTTATTCTCCAACATTGTAGTTGCGTAGTAGATCTTTTGCAACCTCGCACTCAAGGGTTTCCTTGCTAGGTGGCCTCTTGGTAACAGTTATTAATTTACTCCTTTAACTACTGCTGTTATTAGCCAAGCGCATTTTTTATCAAAAAGGGGCATGGGAGGCACTACAAGCCCCACGAGCGCCACCACCACCTCACACGTTGGACGGGCCCGGTAGGCGTGACACGCATCCCAGCCGTGCACAGTTGCCCCCTGACACTGCGGCCAGCTGCTTTATGTCTGTACTCGCGTGGGCTGTGGAAATGCGGAAAAAAAGCGTGTCAGCGAGAAGCAGCTACCGAGGGCCGCTGCCGCGTTCACAGGAACCCAGGACCGCCAGCTGGCGTCCACGCCACGCCACGTGTTCCGGGAAGCGCAGCGGCAAAGGCGGCCGCCGGGCGACGTCAACACGTGCGCTCCACACACTCCCACGCCGTTTCAGCCCAGGCAGTCACCCTCTGGTAAAGTGACGCATCACTTTAACTGCTGCACTTCCACATTACCTTTCAATCTGAGACGTTCATTTCCTCCACGTGGCAGAATGAACTTCCGAAGGAAGAAAGGAGGAACATGTAGGACTAACGTCACGCCGACCACGGGATCATCAGAGACGGAGCTCAACCTCCAGTTCGGGAACGAAATCGGCCGCGTCATTGTCAAAGGCACCATGGCGTGTTTGCCTCAGCCCATGTAGCGAAACCACGGTAAACGTCAGTCTGTTTGGCAAAGTGAGGATATGAACCGATGTTCTCCGAAATGCGAATCCAGAATCGCGCCATTGCCACATCGACGATCCGGTTTCCTTTCAATTTCCGCTTCCGCCGCTCACGTGTTCCAAGCTAGGCGCGCGTGGAACAAGGGTTTACGTTGAGCGATAAGTGTGTATGCCACTAAAATATTTGACAGAACTAAACAATCTATTTATTGATCCTTGAGAATATTTAACACACCCAGCACAGATGAATGAATGAAGAAAGAGCACAACGTCTCACTACCAAATTTAACATTTCATAACAGGAAAAACACTTCAAATTTAAGTTTACAATGATGCAGTTTCAACCAACAGGGAACGAATTCTTTAATTGGCCCCTTGGACTGTTATGGCACAACTAAAACAAAGAGAAGGTACGTTGTAAAAGATGCAAAACATAAAATGCTAAGGTCATCCAGAGTCAGCCACAAACAATCTAGCGACTGAGCAACAAAACCTTAAAAAATGAAACCTTTCAGTGCATCTCCAGATAATTAAAAAAATCTTTAAAACAAGAGACCTTAAAAAAACTAAGCATATGTCGAACATATGTGACTTTTTGCAAGCAGCAACCTGCGAAACGATGCGTCCAGTGGTTTGAGTCAACAGTTTCCCCAAACGACCCCCTCATCTGCGGGCACCACACTGCAGAGTGCACCAGGTCACACCACACCACAAAATAACCAAGTATGTTTGATGTCTAACGAATGACTCAGCTGCACCAAGACACCATCGCGCCACAGAAATCAGAGGCGATGCCGGGCACGAGGATACACAGACTGCCCACAGCTGAGTGAGAATGAGGTTCGCCCCCGGCACCTGACAGACTCTGACATCAGTGTTAGCACGGATGAGCCTATATGCCTTACGGATTCTGCGCGCAGCTCCATAGATGCAGACAAGAAGTCGCAGGCAGCCAAGGGGCAGCACTTCACTCTGTCGCTTCCCGGGTCGACTCGACGTGAGGACCTCAGCCCACCGCTAGAAGAAGCCTCGGAAAAAGCTATGCTGTCACCACCAGAGTGGCAGCTGCAGACAAGAAAAAGTACACGTAAATTCAAATCGAGCTATCGCACTCGATATCCAGCCAGTACCAGACTTGCTCAAAAGTATTCCCTGCTCAAGAATCCTTAGGTGAATGTAGCTCTAAAATATTAACGAAAATAATGCCACAGAATCCAGACTTGAGAAAACAGAAATTGCATAGCAGTCAACATAAAAAATTTACAAGAATTGCTTTTGCTGGAACTGTAAAATTCGACATTGGGCCATAGCTCTCTACGCATCAGGAGCACTTACTTTCCGACACAAAACGTTAAAAGACCAATTGAAAGTAAAATAGCATAAAACTATCAGCAAATGTAGACTATGTGGAGTAAAAGAAGGAATATGTGACCCAGAACCCAATGCAGAAATTTACGAGGAAATCCCTGAAATCATGATTACAGTAAGTATGAAAAATTAAGAGATGTAGACAGATTGTGGAGACAGGATGTGTCCAAACGGGCTGACTAATTAGATTTACACATTCCTGAGAAATAAGTTTGCTAGTTTCAACTTATGTATAGAAACAGAAAAAAATCCGCAAGCAGTTTTGATCGTCAAACGTACAGGACCGAGATGCGATCAAGAAACCCACACAAACAGAGAGTTTAGAGGAGGAAAGGACCACTCAACAAACATGGATGGAGCAACGTTGCGCATGGTAGAATTTTCGGCTAAAACTAAGCATAACAAGTGTAGATTTCGTGACGATCCAACTGCGAAAGAGAAATAAGAATTTGTCATTATTTTATGACCCATCACTCAGATTAAGATTGCTAACGTGGACCATGTGTTTACTTTTTTGAAAACGTTGAGAACCTGAGTACATTTTTAAGAGGACTGTTTGGAAAGTAAGGTCCGATCGGTCGCGAAATGAAAACCACAGCGACAATCAAAATTTTTTTATTCCTAATAGTTAGACACACCTTCCAGCCACCTCTCTAAGTAGTCACCGCTCCGACTTCGAAATTTGTCATGGCGTTGTACAAACTTGCCAGTACCCTCGTCACAGAGAGCAGCCGCCAGTACTTTCCGCCAATTCTCTACGCTGGTCTGACTTTCGTTGTTTCTGCCAAAAACTTGTCTTCGTAGCCAGCAGAGATGAACATTGGAGGGATCCACTTAAGGGCTGTATTCTGGGTGATCAGACACTTCCGATCTAAAACGTTGCAGGAGCGTCTTCATTGCCCCTGCACAACGTGGCTGAATATTGAAGAAAGAAACACATGACATTTATGTTATGTGGGCTGCAGAGCTTCAAGCGAAATCTCTCAACAGATCCAAATACATACATCAAAACAAAAAATTGCATTATATCTCTGAACAGTCAAATATGTGAACAACCATGTATGAGCAGCGCCTATTAGGCGGAGGGTGTCCGACAGGTGATCAGTTCTAGTCATTCCACCAGGAAGGAGGCACACGGCTTGTATTGTACGTAGTTTGACCATGCCTAGACGGTCAATACCGCGGATCGATTGCGTCCGCATTGTTACTTTGTGCAAGGAAGGACTCTCAACAAGGGAACTCTCCAGGCGTCTCGGAGTCAACCAAAGCGATGTTGTTCGAACCTGGAGGAGATACAGAGAGACAGGAACAGTCGATGACATGCCTCGCTCAGGCCGCCCAAAGGCTACTACTACAGTGGATGGCCACTACCTACGGTTTATGGCTCGGAGGAACCCTGACAGCAATGCCACAATGTTGAATAAAGCTTTTCGTGCAGCCACAGGACGTGTTACGACTCAAACTGTGTGCAATAGGCTGCACGATGCGCAACTTCACTCCCGACGTTCGTGGCGAGGTCCATCTTTGCAACTACGACACCATGCAGCGCAGTACAGATGGGCCCAAAAACATGCCGAATGGACCACTCACGATTGGCATCACGTTATCTTCACCGATGACTGACGCATATGTGTTCAACCAGACAATCGTCGGAGATGTGTTTGGAGGCAACCCGGTCCGGCTGAAAGCCTTAGACACACTGTCCAGCGAGTGCAGGAAGGTGGAGTTCCCTGCTGTTTTGAGGTGGCATTATGTGGGGCCGACGTACGCCGCTGGTGGTCATGGAAGGCGCCGTAACGGCTGTACGATACGTGAATGCCATCCTCCGACCGATAGTGCAACCTTTTTGGCAGCATATTGGCGAGGTGTTCGTCTTCATGGAAACTATTCGCGCCCCCATCGTACACATTTTGTGAATGACTTCCTTCAGCACAACGACATCGCTCGACTAGGGTGGCCAGCATGTTCTCCAGACATGAACCCTGGGATTGACTGAAAAGGGCTGTTTATGGACGACGTGACCCACCAACGACTTTGAGGAATCTACGCTGAATTTCCGTTGAGGAGTGGGACAATCTGGACCAACAGTGCCTTGATCAACTTGTGGATAGTATGCCACTTCGAATACAGGCATTCATCAATGCAGGAGGACTTGCTACTGGATATTAGAAGTACCGGTGTGCAGAGCAAAAATAAAAAAAAAAAAGGTTCAAATGTCTGTAAGCACTATGGGGTTTAACATCTGTGGTCATCAGTCCCCTAGACGTAGAACTACTTAAACCTAACTAACCTAAGGACATCACACACATCCATGCTCGAGGCAGGATTCGAACCTGCGACCTTAGCAGCAGCGCGGTTCCGGACTGAAGCGCCGGCTGTGTACAGCAGTCTGAACCACCATCTCTGAAGGTTTCGCTGTATGGTGAAACAACATGCGATATGTGGTTTTCATGAGCAATAAAAAGGGCGGAAATGATGTTTATGTTGATCTCTATTCGAATTTTCTGTACAGGTTTCGGCACTCTCGGAACCGAGGTGATGCAAAATGTTTTTTGATGTGTCTACTTGGCAGAAGACACTGTTGTTTCAGGCATTTCTACGTGATCACTTTGCGCTCTGAACTGAAAAGAGCGATGTCATGCGACCAGCAGGCACAAAAAAGACACAGCCCAACACATCTGTGCAAAGTTCCATCGGATTTTCACAGTGATGTCTACTTCGCGCCTTATCGGACCTTCTTTCCGAAAATGGCTATGGTTCAAATGGCTCTGAGCACTATGGGACTTAACTTCTGAGGTCATCAGTCCCCTAGACCTTAGAACTACTTAAACCTAAGTAACGTAAGGACATCACGCACATCCACGCCCAAGGCAGGATTCGAACCTGCGACCGTAGCGGTCGCGCGGTTCAGGCTGTAGCGCCTAGAACCGCTCGGCCACTCCGGGCCGGCCTTTCCGAAAATGCCTCATATTATTTCTCAAAGTAACTGTTAAAGTGTTGCAAACTATACAGACAGCCATAAAAGATCCGCACTCAGGACCGATCGGTTCGCTCCAAACTGCACACCATCAGTTATGCCAATGATTACTTTTGCTTTGGTTGGGCGCGTACTTGGGTGTGGGGCCGTGATACACACCCATCAGTTGAGGACCCCAAACGGCCGACTCGGACAGTACGACAAGACACAGCGTCACTAGAGCGTCACTCGGACATGTTCTATGCTCAAGAGACACGTTCGACAGCTGGTTGACCTGCCAGACGAGGTCAAGAGGCGCCGCATAGTGGGGCGGGGTGGTACGATCGTCGAACTACGCGCCACATCGCTCGTACGGACGTTGTGTACCTCTATCCGTTGTTGGCGGCAATGGATACAAGGCAGCAGGTATGCGTGACGTGTAAGATCTGGACATTTGACATGCACCACAAGCAGGGGTTTCCCGACGGACTGCCTACCACGCGCGAACGAATCCGACGTCAACGATAGGAGCCGTTTAGTGGCCTGACCTCCTTCTGTGCAACAACCTAAATATGCTAGTGCCACTGGCAGGCGGTTGTCTAGCGCGTGGCTAGCCGCACGATGCCTGCCACTCACTCCTATCACGAGCCGAGTCACAACGTGGGCGACATTGTATGTTGACTACTTGCGACGGACGGCCATTGAAGAGGATTGTGACGAAGAATAAGAGGACGACGGATGCAAAAGCCACGGAAGAACTGAATGTCGCACTCGCACCGTGTCGGCACCAAAACGTCACGAAATGAGCTCCATAAGCACGTCGAGCTGGAATAGGAAAATGTGGCTTTGAGTCCATAGAACCTGGACTCGCTTGGTGTCGGTGACGGCGGACTTTGAGCCCTGTAGACTGGCAACGGGTATTCCTTAGTGACGAATCCTGATTTTGCCTTGGAGGCGACGACCAACGGGTTTGTATCTGCAGGCGCCACAAAAAGCAGTTTGTAGTTCCCCATCACACGTCTCGCCAGCCTGCTGTAATGGTGTCAGGAGGTAATGTTATGGTGGCCGTTCGCCATAAGTGTCCATAACGGCCGCACGGTAAAGCATGCGCTATTTCAGCAGGCCAGTTCTCGCCTTCACATCGCTCCCACTTCCTGAGCGAGCCTTGAAGCTGTGGATACTCCGCCATGGCTGGCCGCATCAGCCAATCTCTCCCTGATCGAGAATGTTTTGGGTTCCATGGAGCATGTCATCAGGACTCCACTTCCACTCACCAATCTGCGGGAACTGCAAGCTCAGGTGCAATGGGACACGGGATGGTGTATCACGGAACGACATGCGAGACCTGTACAACTCAACGCTGCGGCATTTGGACGCTTATATTCACAACCATGGGGGACACGATGCCATACCAACAGGTATGTTTTGTGGCCGAGTAACGTAATAAATGTTCGTCCTTCGAACTTAAAAGTCTAATCACTTTGTATGTGTGTTATCGTGTACCTGTATGCCAATAATGATCGCAATCCGTCTTGTCGTTGTGAGTGCAATTCTTTATGACCATCAGTATAAAATTAATTCTGGCAATCCTCTTTACCGAACCTGTGCCATGTAATTGAAATTCCTTCGTAAAACCACCCACAGCGTAGTGTTACAAAAGAAAATGGTGTAATGTTAGTCGAGGGTCTAATAATTTCAGAAAGGTAGGATGAAGGATAGAGTGTATTGAATCAGACAACATGTCATTTGTGAATGGTTTTGCCATATGCTCTGAAAATCCAACAGATGCACAGATAGAAGGCAGTATCCTGGAACAGTGAGCCAGCAGAGCAAGTTTAACGTAAAAGTTGCACCGAAGTATTTTGTGACAGGCATTGGTAAAACAGAAAAGACATGACGCATCTACAAGAGATAATTCTACAAAAAGGGTTTGTTACGGCGTATCGACAAGCGCCGGTACGAAGATGAAGAACGCAAGAGCAGAGAACGCTGTGAGACGACGTCAGCCAATAGCACGCTGACTAGGACCGCACCACGACAGGAGCGGCCTCTAACCGAGGAATGTAAGCGCCGCTCCTGTCACCCTCGGCCGGACAGTAGAAGACGGACCAGTAGACCCGACATTAGAAGAGGCCATAGAAGGGCGTCATCCTAACTGTTATACTTAGATTTGTGACATACATCATTTGCTTACGTGGACACTGTATATAGTGAAGGGCATTATTTATTTGCATGTCGCCCATCGCTTACGATACCATTGTAAACCAAAGTTATGTATTGTCAATATACTTTATTGTAACAAAAACAATTGAATGTGATTTGCTTGAATTGTTGTATAGCCACCCGAGAAAGCAGCATCCTTTAGGCACCCTATAAGAAGGGTGAGAGCAGGACCTACAGGATTAGAAAAATATTTCATAGACGGAAGCGTACAGTAAATCAAACAACGTATTTCAGTAATTTAGAATATTTATAGAGGTTGGACAAAAACGTGGTAACGCCGCGAGAAATGCATACTTGAACATACACTCCTGGAATGGAAAAAAGAACACATTGACACCGGTGTGTCAGACCCACCATACTTGCTCCGGACACTGCGAGAGGGCTGTACAAGCAATGATCACACGCACGGCACAGCGGACACACCAGGAACCGCGGTGTTGGCCGTCGAATGGCGCTAGCTGCGCAGCATTTGTGGACCGCCGCCGTCAGTGTCAGCCAGTTTTCCGTGGCATACGGAGCTCCATCGCAGTCTTTAACACTGGTAGCATGCCGCGACAGCGTGGACGTGAACCGTATGTGCAGTTGACGGACTTTGAGCGAGGGCGTATAGTGGGCATGCGGGAGAACGGGTGGACGTACCGCCGAATTGCTCAACACGTGGGGCGTGAGGTCTCCACAGTACATCGATGTTGTCGCCAGTGGTCGGCGGAAGGTGCACGTGCCCGTCGACCTGGGACCGGACCGCAGCGACGCACGGATGCACGCCAAGACCGTAGGATCCTACGCAGTGCCGTAGGGGACCGCACCGCCACTTCCCAGCAAATTAGGGACACTGTTGCTCCTGGGGTATCGGCGAGGACCATTCGCAACCGTCTCCATGAAGCTGGGCTACGGTCCGGCACACCGTTAGGCCGTCTTCCGCTCTCGCCCCAACATCGTACAGCCCACCTCCAGTGGTGTCGCGACAGGCGTGAATGGAGGGACAAATGGAGACGTGTCGTCTTCAGCGATGAGAGTCGCTTCTGCCTTGGTGCCAATGATGGTCGTATGCGTGTTTGGCGCCGAGCAGGTGAGCGCCACAATCAGGACTGCATACGACCGAGGCACACAGGGCCAACACCCGGCATCATGGTGTGGGGAGCGATCTCCTACACTGGCCGTACACCACTGGTGATCGTCGAGGGGACACTGAATAGTGCACGCCCCCCCATGAACCATGGACCTTGCCGTTGGTGGGGAGGCTTGCGTGCCTCAGCGATACAGATAGCCGTACCGTAGGTGCAACCACAACGGAGGGGTATCTGTTGAGAGGCCAGACAAACGTGTGGTTCCTGAAGAGGGGCAGCAGCCTTTTCAGTAGTTGCAAGGGCAACAGTCTGGATGATTGACTGATCTGGTCTTGTAACAATAACCAAAACGGCCTTGCTGTGCTGGTACTGCGAACGGCTGAAAGCAAGGGGAAACTACAGCCGTAATTTTTCCCGAGGGCATGCAGCTTTACTGTATGATTATATGATGATGGCGTCCTCTTGGGTAAAATATTCCGGAGGTAAAATAGTCCCCCATTCGGATCTCCGGGCGGGGACTACTCAAGAGGATGTCGTTATCAGGAGAAAGAAAACTGGCGTTCTACGGATCGGAGCGTGGAATGTCAGATCCCTTAATCGGGCAGGTAGGTTAGAAAATTTAAAAAGGGAAATGGATAGGTTGAAGTTAGATATAGTGGGAATTAGTGAAGTTCGGTGGCAGGAGGAACAAGACTTCTGGTCAGGTGACTACAGGGTTATAAACACAAAATCAAATAGGGGTAATGCAGGAGTAGGTTTAATAATGAATAGGAAAATAGGAATGCGGGTAAGCTACTACAAACAGCATAGTGAACGCATTATTGTGGCCAAGATGGATACGAAGCCCACACCTACTACAGTAGTTCAAGTTTATATGCCAACTAGTTCTGCAGATGACGAAGAAATTGAAGAAATGTATGATGAAATAAAAGAAATTATTCAGATTGTGAAGGGAGACGAAAATTTAATAGTCATGGGTGACTGGAATTCGAGTGTAGGAAAAGGGAGAGAAGGAAACATAGTAGGTGAATATGGATTGGGGGACAGAAATGAAAGAGGAAGCCGCCTGGTAGAATTTTGCACAGAGCACAACATAATCATAACTAACACTTGGTTTAAGAATCATGAAAGAAGGTTGTATACATGGAAGAACCCTGGAGATACTAAAAGGTATCAGATAGATTATATAATGGTAAGACAGAGATTTAGGAACCAGGTTTTAAATTGTAAGACATTTCCAGGGGCAGATGTGGACTCTGACCACAATCTATTGGTTATGACCTGTAGATTAAAACTGAAGAAACTGCAAAAAGGTGGAAATTTAAGGAGATGGGACCTGGATAAACTAAAAGAACCAGAGGTTGTACAGAGATTCAGGGAGAGCATAAGGGAGCAATTGACAGGAATGGGGGAAATAAATACAGTAGAAGAAGAATGGGTAGCTTTGAGGGATGAAGTAGTGAAGGCAGCAGAGGATCAAGTAGGTAAAAAGACGAGGGCTAATAGAAATCCTTGGGTAACAGAAGAAATATTGAATTTAATTGATGAAAGGAGAAAATATAAAAATGCAGTAAGTGAAACAGGCAAAAAGGAATACAAACGTCTTAAAAATGAGATCGACAGGAAGTGCAAAATGGCTAAGCAGGGATGGCTAGAGGACAAATGTAAGGATGTAGAGGCCTATCTCACTAGGGGTAAGATAGATACCGCCTACAGGAAAATTAAAGAGACCTTTGGAGATAAGAGAACGACTTGTATGAATATCAAGAGCTCAGATGGAAACCCAGTTCTAAGCAAAGAAGGGAAGGCAGAAAGGTGGAAGGAGTATATAGAGGGTCTATACAAGGGCGATGTACTTGAGGACAATATTATGGAAATGGAAGAGGATGTAGATGAAGATGAAATGGGAGATACGATACTGCGTGAAGAGTTTGACAGAGCACTGAAAGACCTGAGTCGAAACAAGGCCCCCGGAGTAGACAATATTCCATTGGAACTACTGACGGCCGTGGGAGAGCCAGTCCTGACAAAACTCTACCATCTGGTGAGCAAGATGTATGAAACAGGCGAAATACCCTCAGACTTCAAGAAGAATATAATAATTCCAGTCCCAAAGAAAGCAGGTGTTGACAGATGTGAAAATTACCGAACTATCAGCTTAATAAGTCACAGCTGCAAAATACTAACACGAATTCTTTACAGACGAATGGAAAAACTAGTAGAAGCCAACCTCGGGGAAGATCAGTTTGGATTCCGTAGAAACACTGGAACACGTGAGGCAATACTGACCTTACGACTTATCTTAGAAGAAAGATTAAGGAAAGGCAAACCTACGTTTCTAGCATTTGTAGACTTAGAGAAAGCTTTTGACAATGTTGACTGGAATACTCTCTTTCAAATTCTAAAGATGGCAGGGGTAAAATACAGGGAGCGAAAGGCTATTTACAATTTGTACAGAAACCAGATGGCAGTTATAAGAGTCGAGGGACATGAAAGGGAAGCAGTGGTTGGGAAGGGAGTAAGACAGGGTTGTAGCCTGTCCCCGATGTTGTTCAATCTGTATATTGAGCAAGCAGTAAAGGAAACAAAAGAAAAATTCGGAGTAGGTATTAAAATTCATGGAGAAGAAATAAAAACTTTGAGGTTCGCCGATGACATTGTAATTCTGTCAGAGACAGCAAAGGACTTGGAAGAACAGTTGAATGGAATGGACAGTGTCTTGAAAGGAGGATATAAGATGAACATCAACAAAAGCAAAACAAGGATAATGGAATGTAGTCTAATTAAGTCGGGTGATGCTGAGGGAATTAGATTAGGAAATGAGGCACTTAAAGTAGTAAAGGAGTTTTGCTATTTGGGGAGCAAAATAACTGATGATGGTAGAAGTAGAGAGGATATAAAATGTAGGCTGGCAATGGCAAGGAAAGCGTTTCTGAAGAAGAGAAATTTGTTAACATCCAGTATTGATTTAAGTGTCAGGAAGTCATTTCTGAAAGTATTCGTATGGAGTGTAGCCATGTATGGAAGTGAAACATGGACGATAAATAGTTTGGACAAGAAGAGAATAGAAGCTTTCGAAATGTGGTGCTACAGAAGAATGCTGAAGATTAGATGGGTAGATCACATAACTAATGAGGAAGTATTGAATAGGATTGGGGAGAAGAGAAGTTTGTGGCACAACTTGACCAGAAGAAGGGATCGGTTGGTAGGACATGTTCTGAGGCATCAAGGGATCACCAATTTAGTATTGGAGGGCAGCGTGGAGGGTAAAAATCGTAGGGGGAGACCAAGAGATGAATACACTAAGCAGATTCAGAAGGATGTAGGTTGCAGTAGGTACTGGGAGATGAAAAAGCTTGCACAGGATAGAGTAGCATGGAGAGCTGCATCAAACCAGTCTCAGGACTGAAGACCACAACAACAACAACAACATCCAAACCGTCATCGAACCCATCGTTCTACCATTCCTAGACCGGCAAGGCAACTTGCTGTTCCAACAGGACAATGCACGTCCGCATGTATCCCGTGCCACCCAACGTGCTCTAGAAGGTGTAAGTCAACTACCCTGGCCAGCAAGATCTCCGGATCTGTCCCCCATTGAGCATGTTTGGGACTGGATGAAGCGTCGTCTCACGCGGTCTGCACGTCCAGCACGAACGCTGGTCCAACTGAGGCGCCAGGTGGAAATGGCATGGCAAGCCGTTCCACAGGACTACATCCAGCATCTCTACAATCGTCTCCATGGGAGAATAGCAGCCTGCATTGCTGCGAAAGGTGGATATACACTGTACTAGTGCCGACATTGTGCATGCTCTGTTGCTGTGTCTATGTGCCTGTGGTTCTGTCAGTGTGATCATGTGATGTATCTGACCCCAGGAATGTGTCAATAAAGTTTCCCCTTCCTGGGACAATGAATTCACGGTGTTCTTATTTCAATTTCCAGGAGTGTAAATGCAGATGGTAGCCAAACCTGCAGGTTGCGCTGCTGTATTCCAGCACGAACGACACCTATCCAATGTCCTCAATATGTTGCAAGTGTCAATTGTCAGTCGTGGTCACAAAAGATGTTCTATAAGGGGTGATCAAAAAGAAACGAGCCGGAGTCTGGAATGTGCAAACTGGTGACAGGAGGGTAGTATCGTGGCGTGTGTAACGATGTTTGGTTCCGACCAGACCGTGGAAGTTCACAGCCCGTCGCTAGAGGGCATGCGTGCACGTCACTTGACTATACGGAGCTAGCAGCAGCATGCATCAATCGTCCAACGCTGCCAGTCACATTGCAAACAGTGACATAGAGGCGTCAAAGGAAGAGCAAAGAGTGTTGTTCGTTTTCTGATAGCGGAAGAAGTAGGAGGAACGGACATTCATCGACGAATGTCACAATTGTACAACAAACACTGCATGTCCCTTGCAAGGGTCAAGACGTGGCACAAGCTCTTCAGGGAAGAACGAGTGTCGTTAGCCGATGATGCACGGTCTGGAGCACCACATTGCATCACCCAGCTGATGGATGCACTTATTACCAGGACCGCCGAGTGACAGTGAAAGCCATAGCCGCCGTGGTCGGATTGAACGTCGGAAGTGTTCAGACAGTCATGCAGGAACGCCTGCACATGTGCAAAGTGTGTGCCCAGTGGGTGTCCCACAGTCTTCAACCACACCAGGAAGCATGTGGAATGGCTCACTGTCTTGGTTATCTGCAGCGCTATGCTCGGGAAGATAACGCGTTCCTGGCACGAGTGGCGGCTGGAGATGAGTCATTGGTGTCATCACTTCGAACCAGAATCAAAACGATAAAGTCTCCAGTGGAAGCATCCAAGGTCACCACCACCAAAAAAAGCCAAGACCATATACACCAGAGCAGGGAAGGTCATGCTGACGTTCTTCTTTGACCAAGCTGGCCCCCTTCTGATTCACTTCCTCCAGCACGGGACAACAATGAACGCCCAGTGTTACTCGCAAACCTTGACCACTCTTCGCCAAGCGATCAAATCAAAACGACCAGGCGATCTCACCCGTGGGGTCATTCTGCTCCACGACAATACAAAGCTTCATTCGGCCAACACAGTCGCGGCACTCCTGCAGAAATTCAAACGGGAGGTTCTCGGCCACCCTGCATACAGTCCGGACCTCTCTCCCTGTGATTACGCCATTTTTGGTTCCCTTAAAAAGGCTCTGAGGGCCAAACGATTCACCTCGGACGACAATGTCCAGCTGTACGTACGGAACTGGTTGACATCGCAGCCCCGGGAATTTTATGAGACAGCCATTCACCGCCTTGTGTCACAGTGGGATAAGCGTCTCAACAGCCAGGGCCAATACTTCTAACATGCAGGTACTAGTTTCTGTAATTATGTCTCCGGCTCGTTTCTTTTTGAACGCCCCTTATATGTAGGTGAGGGGACATTTTGTCAGAGGTAAGTGAATTCGAAAGTAGACAAATTGTTGATACTCGTTTGGTGGATGCTTCCGCAACAACGGTAGCCGAAGTGTTTGGTGTTTCAAGAGGCACCGTATCGAAAATTTGTACCGCATACAGGGAAAGCGGAAAAACATCATCAGCCGAGTCAAAACGTGGATGATAGTGCCGTGTCGAGGTATAGTGACGGACGGTCATTGAAGAGGATTGGTGACGAAAAGTAAGAGGACGACAGCTACAAAAGTCACCGCAGAACCGAACGTTGCATTCGTGAACCGTGTCAGCACCAAAACAGCACGAAGGTAGCTCCATAAGCAGGGAACTGAAGGGCGAGCTGGACTTCCAGAACCTCTTATCAGTGATGGAAATGGCCATTGCAAGAAAATGTGCTGCCGAAGCCTTAAAACCTCGACTGTGGAGCAATGGAAGAAAGTAATTCAGTCAGATGAGTCTCGTTTCACACTGTTTGTCAACGTCAGGAAGAGCTTACGTCCCAAGAGTGAGACTTGGTGGGGGTTCGGTGATGATTTGGTCAGCCATATCGTGATGTTCGATAGGACCGGTGTTTACATGCACGGTCACATTATAGCCAAGGATTATGTGATCATTTTGCGCTCCAAAATGGCACGTCCCCTTTTTACATAGGTCGTGTCGTCCAGAACTGGACTGGGGAACACATGGATGAACTGTCGCATATCCCCTGGCCATCACAGTAAACAGATCTCAATATTATCCAGCCTTTGTGATCTACTTTGGAGAGAAGGATAGGTGGTCGTTATCCACCTCCATCATCTTTATCTGCACTTGCCACTGTTTTGCAGGACAAATGATGTAAATTCAGTGTAAAACCATACAGGGCCCGTATTTATTCATTCCTAGACGGCAGTGGCTGGGAGCAGTAATGCATCCTAGCTGTTTTCCTACACCGTACTGGGCATGGTGACGTGTTGTGTTTCTGCTGTTTCCATATTTTTATTCACTCCAACACTCCAAAAACAAAATAAAAATAGCACATTACGGCACAAATGAAACATCAAATCCACTGGACATGCGAATGCATAACTCGCAATTACATATTATACAAACTGCATTTATTAGAGAGAAGAATTAAAAGAAAATTTTTATGTCAAGTAAGAGACACGGTAGCTTGAAAGTTACGAATAAATAATAAAATATGTCAAAAGAAAGAAAAATAAGAAACAACAAGGAGATGAAACTAATATGTTTTTGATATTTTTGTAGAATGTAAAACAAATTTTTAAGAAACGTGTTTTCAAGTGTGGCTGAGAAATGAAACAAAGGACAACCTCGACGTGTGGTCATTAAAAAGATTTAGAAATACACAACACAACACAAGAATAAGAAGAATCAGAGAGATATGTTTCAACAATAAAGGTGTTCCATGAGATTAATTCCAAAGGTATCGTAATACTATATTCGAACATTGCAGGAATGTTTCTACTACCCAATCCACATTTTCACAGTAGGCATTAGTGATATTCCTCTCTCTCTCTCTCTCTCTTTCTCTCTCTCTCTGTCTTCCTCCTGCCCCCCCCCCCCCCAGCACCGCTGCCCCCCCCCCCCCCCAAAACTTACAGATCCCAATGCACATACCAGGTTAAATCTCCCACATAACTTTGCAACTCTTTTCACTTCCTCACGCCCCAACAGCAATGCAATGTTAACGAAAACGTCTGCTGCGAAAGTTTTCCCTGCACATTCGTTCACCTCTCCAAGCACCACGTCCTACTGCAACATACACTAAATGCATGTCTGCAAATTCCTGTAACGAGGAATGCTATATCCTGAACTGTAAGCAGTGGTAGGCTCCAAAGAGGTCGCACTACAAACGATTATATGTTGTTTCTAAAGGTGCCACAACCAACGTAGATGCGGCCGGCCAATTTTTATTGCGGAACATAAAGTACTTGCTCTTTCAAGACACGAAATAATCATTTCGACCATTTATTCCTTTTCTCAAAACACTCAGTTATGGACACACTACCAGATTCATAATTTTGACCATACAGATATGCGACGCGTGGGGGCTCTATATTTTCGAGCACCCAGATCATCGTGTTTCTGTCCTGCAGCTGGCCCCCGTACATCTGCATCTACGTCTTCACTCCGTGAGCCACATTACGGTGTGTGGCGGAGAGTACTTTGTGTACCATTCCTGCTTTCCCTTTTTCCTGTACCAGTAGTAAATGGTTCGCGGGAAGAACGCTTGCTGATAAGCCTCTATTCGAGCTCTAATTTCTCTAATTTTATCTTCACGGTCTTTTGGTAAGAGGATCTTTTCGTAGAAGAGAGCAACGTATTGATTAACTCTTCTAGGAACGTACGGTCTCGTACGCTTTAACAGTACTAAATGAACCTGTAACGAAACGCGCTGGATGTCTATTTCCTGTATCAGTCCTATTGGATACGGATACCAGACTGGCAAGCAATGCTCATGTAATGGTCGAACGAGTGTTTTGTAAGCTGCTACCTTTGTTGATGGACTACATTTCTTGAGGATTCTTCCAATGAATCTCAATCTGGCATCTGCCTCACACGCGATCATTCCACTTCAAATCGCTCCATACGCATACTCCTAGATATTTTATGGATGTAACTGCTTCCAGTGATTGTTCTTCAGTCATATAATCACATAATCTTTCTGTGTATTCACAGTACTTTATATTTGCCTGTGTTGAGGGCCAATCGCTAGTCTCTGCAACAAGCGTCGATCTTATGTAAGTCTTCCTTCATTTCACAACAGTTTTCTAGCGTTGCAACTTCTCTGTTTACAACAGCATCACCCGCGAAAATCCCCGTGGAACTTCTGCCGTTATCTACTGGTTCATTTATGTTGACTGTGAAAAGTAATGATATTACTTAAAATCAGATACCAGAAAACGCTTGTGCCCGAGTGCCAATCTATTTTTGCTTCGGCCATCCTATGTGACTATACGTCCTAGAAATGAGGATATTTTTCGCTTCCCAACTACCGTGTTATTAGTCCTTAGCTCAACAATGTACGTAGGAGAAGAATTTCGTCGTTCTCTAAACTAACAAAATTGTTGCAGCAGCCCATACATGACTTGTTACTGACAGCGCCGAGTTTAGTTTCCCAGTCTTTCTCATACCAAGGCTGCTGCAGCCACACATTAACGCCAAAGACGGTTCTGCTCTCAAGACCAACAATCTCATCGCTGCAGTGGCTTGCAGCGCCTGCTGTAGCTACATTACGCAACAGCTCGCGGTGAAGGCATTAAGAACAGATTACTACCGTAATCACGCTGATAGCCCTACACTACCGAAACGTCGCATCACGCGGTTGCAAAACAGCTCGGAGATGGCTGTCTAGATAGCGGCGACAGAGCCTCTAATACCCACTAAAGCGCCAGCCAATACCGTTAGCCGGGGATCAGCGCTCTCCCTGACAAATAGAGCCATCGCAAGTGTACCTCGACGTCTTGGGAAATCCGGAGGCGGCGGTTCAGATCGGCTCCAACTGGTTCGCAAAATGTCTCATTCTGCTAACCCCACATAACAAATCAACACATAACGGTGCGTAGCGTAGGGTACATAGTATACCAATGTCATTTCCTCCCCCTACCTCATCCATTACTATTCTGCTTGTGGATATTAAGCACCAACGAAGCTCGTAGTACTCTCCCATATGAGCCCGAATTTCTCCAATTTTAGCATCACGTTATTTCCACGAGGTGCATATTGGAAGTCATAGTACGATTTTCCCACGATTTACAACTCACGCTTCCGCAATTTAGTAAGTCTATCTGCGATGCATAACGCCTTTTTTGTATTGCCTGCCACTACAGCTTGTTTCAAGGGCGCCCCCACACCCGAGGGCGTGCCCCCCCTCCCAACGCCCACGTAGCGCTCACGGGAAGGAAAAACTATGAGTTGTAGACACTTGTGAGAAGCGATACCTGTGAGAAACTGAAATGTGGCGACACTTGTGCGAAATCCGGGATGCTAAGGGACCGCCACAGGCTGTGTCACAAATGCTGCGTCATTACCTGCTCGGCCACTTCCTGCTGCCGCTTAGTGTGACTGAGCGCTCGGCTTGTGCTGGCCCGGGCAGCTGCCGAGGGACATTCACACTCCTCCAGTGCAGCCAGGTTACATTTTTTCAGAATTTTTTTGAGCAATGAAGAGTAGCCTTAGTCAAACTAGATATCGGAGCTGATTTTGCCCGCTCGATATCATCTCAACCATTAGTTGCAGCACAGTTATGCGTAAGACCTTTTTCATTGAAATTTTTGTTCTGATTAATCTTACATAGGGCATAATTTTCGCTCAACCTCATACTTAACGATGTATTTTACAGAAACTATAGAAACCGAAAATGTTTTCCATCTTTCAACCCCTCACCCAAAATTTGATATGGTAGGAGTGGCAACCTTTTAGCATGTATTAAGAGGAGCCAACTAAAGAATTTGGTTCTCGGTGGAAACTTTTTCTTTAATTATTTCGAAATAAACCTCAATTTTTCCGTACCACGCAGGGAAGTGTACTGAGGTCTAATGTGAGTCCTGCTAGCAATTAGCGTTAAGGAATGCAATTTATGTATTGAAACAAGTTGTATTCATCGTCCATTCAAACAGACATTGTTTCTAAAATTCTCTACACAAAAATGCTGATTCTGATTGTTAGAAAAGCTATGACTTTTCGGACTTCATTAGTGAATCTTTTACTATTTGCAAGAGACATTTAGCCGACTTTGTGCCGTTTCAAGGGAACACCACGAGGAGGTAGTCTCTCTTCGTCCCGCATTATATTTATTTACAATATTTACAGGATGATTATTTATTACAATTTTTACAATAGGGCTATCGGCGTGAACTGAACACCTTTTCAATATTTACAAGTGTTGCTGTAGCTTCAGCCATTTCCTTTTCATTGTAATTTCTGTGCATAAGCCACGCAAGTAAGAAATGATTTTATATTGCCGTCAACTTGGAGTCTTGTAAGGGTCTTAGAAACTACCTCATCTGTCTTAATTGCGGACTTCTTTCTTTTTTTCCAACCTAGATTTAAAACTGCTCGGTGCCCATGATATTCTGCGTCTTCTCTGAGATTTTTTACTAAGGAGTAAAAATTTGGATGAACCTTCTAAATTAATGTATTTATCCTCCGATTCCATCCTTCTGAAACATTGTTGGTGCGGTGACGCCTTCCTGCGCAGTTCCATATATCTCTTGACATGTCTTCATTATCCAGCCATTGTTCAACAAAATAGTCGTAAAAATCCTGCAGTTTTTCATTATCTGGCGTGCTCTCCTGAATGCATAGCCACCCATCATCTATCATGTCCAGGGGAATGTGAACCAAAGCGGAACACAATCTTATGTGAAAACGAATTTCTTCGTTTTCCTTGTAGGCAGCAACAAGGCCGCAATTCTGCACTTGCCTCCACAAGCACTGATTGAAATGGTAGTTGCAGCCATTAATCTTTGCATCAGGAAACAAATGTGTTACTGATTGGATGATTGCAGCTTCAAAATCCATAACGATAGCTGTAGGATTCCATCCAGGTACGCTGCTCTCAACAGCTGCGAAAAAGCGATCATACGTTTCTCGCCTTTTATTGGGCAGCAAGGCGTACACGGTTGGAACTGTATTTGTTTCCTCCTTAGAACTTGAAATATCGGCATGAACAATAAATAACTGTCCAAACTGCTTGCTGGAGCTTTTGAACGTTCCATTGACCAAAGAAGGATTTGCAGTCTGTTAAACAGGATTTTCCCATTTCGCTGGCGAACACCAATATCCTATCATTTGGTCCTCTGTCGTCATCTGCAAGTAAAAATTTGCTCCCATCATTCATTAGCAAATGATGTTCTTGCAGAAATATTCCTGCAGCATCGGTCGGATCTTGTGTAGATCCCATGCTTCTTGCCTGATACGTTGTAGCGATCGTTTTGCACTCCTGTGTGACGTCAGTGATGTGACGATGCAGTACTGAACTGCAGTGTGCTACCTGTTTGGAGTCCCTGTAGTCCGCCCGCTACCTGTTCGGCCGGGTCTCCTCACAAATGTCACTCCTCATAACTGTCGCAACCCAAAACTATAGTGTAGTCAGGTGCTTGTCTTTCAAGAAAATCATTTAAGGTTTGGAAATATGACCTTTTATGGATGCTTACAAGTCACCACTAGTATACCAAAATGTTAAAAATTTTCCATAACCCCAATTAGCCCCCCCCCCTCCTCCCTCAACCTACAAATTATCGAATGGACGCCTTTGGTTTGTTTAGCATCCGTGTTACACATTCACGGAGACTGAGCAAAGCCGTGACGTCTTTTGTAGCTCTTCTTTGTATCTCTTCCACCACTTCCGTTATTACTTGGAGGGACCCACACTGAGAAACAGTACTCAGTAATTTACCGGACGAGGATTTTGTAGGCGAACTCTCTCCATCGTGAGTGGAACTTCCTCCGGATCCCTACAAAATGTCTGGCGTCTTTTTCCTCCTGGCTTGTTTTCTGTGTCGGTTCCGCCTTAAATTGCTCTGAACAGAACCTTATAATGATTCCAAAGTTGTGACTGATTATAGTCGCTGACCGCCGATCATTTAGTCAAACAATATAGAATATAGTCGTTTATTGACACGCATTACATTGCATATACCTTTGTCCAAATTCTGATTGTCTGCAAGTCTCTCTGCCTTTCATAGTAAGTTTCTAACTACAGTTACATCATTTGCGAGCAGCCTCATCATTTATGTGCATAGTAAGAAATGCATATAGTATTTAGTACAACATATACAAGGTGTTGTGATCATTAGTACCTTAATGTGTACCCACTTCAGTGTGTTACTTGTTTTTTCTCTGCATCTAACAGTCTTCCCGCAGACACATTACATATCTTACTACCTGTCGTTGCTGAACGGTGTTAACTGCCTCACGAATGGAATACGCCTGTCAAGATAGACTATCCGTTTGCATCCATGCGTCCACATCTAAATATCTGACCTGCTGACCTGCTGACTTGTGCCACAAGTACTTGGAGATACTAACCAAACTAAAAGCATACCACTCGTGATAACTGTAATTATTAATCTACAAATGAAGTAAGTACTGATGCAATGTTGTTCAGTACACTGTTCTCAGTCATCAACTTAAATACCTGCACTTATACCCCTCCCATCCTATATATGGTGGACCGTGAGGTACACAGATCCCAACCTAATCTTCTACAATTCCCACCCACTAAAAAAGAAATACTAGATTGTTTTCGGCACTGGTCAGAACTGGTAATCCGTTCCGAAAGCATACTATCATTTTGAAATGTATGGAAAGCTTTGTTGATGAAAACTTCGTCTGAATTACCAAATTCGCTCAAGATTATTCTTAGTCATTTGTTTATATCTCTTGTTCTTCGCCCAGTCATCAGCTGCCTTAAATACACAAATTCATGTTTTGGGTGTAGGAGGTCCTTGTTAATTTTTAATATTTTCTTTTCGATCTCTTCATTATACATTACTATACTTACGTCTTATTATAACTGATCAGGGCTGCTTTCGAAATTTGCTGTATTAATTTCTTCTGTTCTCTGTTTAAATGTTTCTGTGTTTGAAGCAAACATTACAATATCAGTATTAAAACGAAATCAGTCCAATTATTACGTTCCATCAACTTGTTTTGGTTATTAGCTTTTACAATTTAAAGAACTGCAAGCTTCCTTTATGACTCTTGACAGTTATTTTGGTGATAAGAAATTTCTTTGCCTGATTACTCTTACAGTGCATAATTTCTCACTTCCCGACGAAGCAGCATTAACGTATATATTCACAGAATACTAACCAATTTTGTAGAAATACGTTGTTTCTCAAGCACGGTCACTACAGATTTTGATGAAGCTAATGCAACGACGTTAAGAAAAAAAAGGAAAAAAAACGGAAGCTGTATTTATCTGGTGCGTGTGTAGAGTGGTGTCATGCGTTGCAGTATGATGCTGCATCCTATAATCCAAATGGTCCATTGTGTGGATCCACTTCTAAAGCTAGCTTTCTGCCTCATTGAAATTCAATGTTCCCACGCGGTTGGTAATAATAGTAGTAAATTTCTTGTTTGCTGTAGAGAGTACGCTGTCAGTTGTGCAGTTGTGCAATCTTTTTTATGTTTCGTTTGGCCACTTTCTTGCAAGGACAATAATTACGCCACTGTTCAGAAACAATTTTGCATCTTCCTGTTACAATATTTTGCTTTCAGTCTTAATCATTTATGTTGTAACCACCTCTCTCGGTACCTAAACTAGCTACATTAACCAGATACAGCATTATTGCTGGCGCACACACCTCGGGAGCCGAGGTCGTTAACGCACGTCTGTATGATGACGCTCGTCCCGGAGGTAACTGGTTCGAATCCCGGTTGTAAAAGTCATTTTAACCGCCTTTATCTGGCCGACAAGAGAAGGAAAGGTGGCGGCGTAAGGTTTCTGATAACTAGAATTGGCTCCAAAGTCCGGTTTACTGACTACTATATTTGAGCGTACTGTAGCATCATGAGTATTGACGTAAGCGTGGCGAACTGTTGCATTGCCAAAAACGGCTAAAAACTTCACCATGGAAGTTGTATGTTTTATACTGGACTTCATCTGTAAATGTTATTATGATGTGTACTTTCCGCGTTCATGTGTTGCGAAGCTGGGGCAACGTCAGCCTCATCGCCGCGATTACGGAAGCAAAAAAAGGAGAAAAAAACTGAAGTTTATCATAATACATTGAACAATGTAATGAAGGAAGACCAATAAACTGCGTGCAGTTAAAATTCACGCTTCGAGGTAATTTCGTTCGTATATCGTCCTGCGAGATCAACAACCAGTCGTGACGCGAAACAGTTACACGTACGCTCATAAAAGTTAGGATGAACTAAAGTTAATTACAACAAACTGCGTCGACTATCAAAGGCAGGACTAAATATCCGAACAGTGAATTTCAAATAATCGATGCGTTAGTAAATGAACAATGTGACTGATCGAGACAACAATAGACTTAAATGCATCGCAAACAGACCGCTGTGGTTGAACTGCTAATTACAACTTACAACGATTGTGTGATTAAAACAGTATGTCAACTGAGCAGTCCACATTAATGTGTTTTCCTGGTATAATATACGTGGATTTTTACCACATATTTATGGTCCTCATTATGTGCAGGTCCATCCCACCTGCAGCTAATTAAGTCAGTAATTAATGGATTAAATTACAGTTGGTAGTTGCAGCGTTGACGATGCAAGTGCCCACGGGAAACATCTATGTGTAGTCTAGGTACACAGATATTAAATATTCCTATTCACATACCTGTATCATTAGCTGTGCGTGGGTGATCCCTGTGTTTAGGAAAATGTTGAAAGTGTTACCCCCTATGTTTTAACCCCCCGAGCCACTTACATATGGGTACATTCAAATAAAGGAACCTTGGATTTCTTATACTGTTACTGCCACCTGCCATAATAACAGATGGAATATCTATTGGCAGATGTCACAGTGATAACTTTCGTCTAGGTGTACATTTTCTCAGAGCTGAATTCTGTAGCTTTTCTGCCTCTTGCAAATACTTTCTTCCTACAGATTACACCTGAGGCGAGCGAGGCTATAATGGCGATCGTGTTACGTCACAGGGAGCCATAAACCAACCGCGACATGTGCTGCTGCCATGATGCTGCGTTCGTGGGAAACTGTGCCAACAGAAACTACTTTGCTACCGATCGATTACAGTACTGAAAGATGGAGGGTATCATCTTCTTGCCTGCGCGCCAAATCGCTTATTTTCATTCATTAATATTAACTAAATTACTCTTCAGATGTAATACAAAATAGTGTGGGAGTACCTCTCAACATTGCTCTCTTATGATCAAATTAGAACATCATTTTACAATTAATTTTAGATAAACAATTGATAAACTAAGGTGCCGCGAATAATTTCGTGCTTCATCGTCTACGTAACGAACGACGCTCAGTGAAGCGGTTCTTGCCATGCTACGGGTGACGGAACGGCCTTAGAAAGTGCATAGATAAACTCGTTCATCTGCGAGCAAAGCATGTTAGTGATATGTATCCCCATGTTAGAAAGCGATAAAGTTCTGAATTTTGATTACTGAGAATGATCAACGAATTATCGTGAGAACGCTATAGAACTTAATTGGGTACTTTTTCTGGGGGATCATCATAAAATATCTAGCAGCCCTATGAACTATGTACCAGCTTCATCATTTAATGGACCCAAAACCGAAGTGCTGTTTCTGTACTGGAAGATCGACTTCAACTAAATACCTAGGTATTACAATTATGAACAACTTAAATTGGAAGGAACACATAGACAATGTTGTGGGGAAGGCTAACCAAAGACTGCGTTTTATTGGAAGGACACTAAGAAAATGTGACAGACCTACTAAGGAGACTGCCTACACTACGCTTTTCCGTCCTCTTTTAGAGTACTGCTGGGTGGTGTGGGATCCTTACCAGATAGGACTGACGGAGTACATCGAAAAAGTTAAAAGAAAGGCAACACGTTTTGAATTATCGCGAAATATACGAGAGAGTGTCACAGAAATGATACAGGATTTGGGCCGGAAATAATTAAAAGAAAGGCGTTTTTCGTTGCGACGGAATCTTCTCAAGAAATTCCAATCAACAACTTCCTCCTCCGAATGCGAAAATATTTTGTTGACGGCGACCTACATACGGAGGAACGATCAGAAAGATAAAATAAGGGAAATCAGAGCTCGTACGGAAAGATGTAGGTGTTCATTCTTTCCGCGCGACATACGAGATTGGAATAATAGAGAATTGTGAAGGTGGTTCGATGAACCCTCTGCCAGGCACTTGAATGTGATTTACAGAGTATCCATGTAGATGTAGATGTATGAAGACACCAGGCTGGTGTAACTGTTGGTAGTTTAGTCTCTTATTCTAATGCGACGAGACACAACTAGGCTGCAAACACACCCTGCTACCCCAGTACAGGTGGACGCTGTTTCGTGCTTTCTGCTGTATCACAGAGCAGGGAATAGCCAATTAGACGATCCAGTGACGAAACGCACCACTCTTAACTGAACCTTCCCGATCTGTTCTACTAATCCAACCCGATAACGGTTCCAGACTGACTATCAGTGGCCAAAAATCGGACGATAAGGCACCTCTTTCGTGAGTGAATAACATTTCCTTATAATTCTCCGAGTCAGTCGCAGCCTGCCATCTGATTTTCTATATCTAGTTTTATAGCGACATATCACTGAGATCGCTTTGGAAGATAATCATAGGTATCTTACGGTACCATACTTATTGTTTCCAATCACTTTGCCGTTTACACTGTAATCGGTAAGCAATGGGCCGATGCACCTATTATGCGCAATATGTTATATTTATTTACTCCAAGGATCCACGGTACTATAATAAATCAGTGCAACGTACATTACCAGTAGGAGCAAGCACTGTAAATGGCGTAATCAAAAGTATCCCGGCTTAGCTATTGTAACGTACATCCATTTGACCTGCGTTGTATGTTCATGCATTGATCTCTCTCTCTCTCTCTCTCTCTCTCTCTCTCTCTCTTTCTCTCTCTCTCTACAATTAGTTTCTTCCACACGTCCCTCCATAACTAAAATGAAGATTCTTTGACGCCTAAAGATGTGTCGTGTAAACTACCCCTTCTTTTAGTCAAGATGTTGCAAAAATTTCCTTTTTCCTGAATTTGATTCACTACCTCTCATTTGCTAATCAATCCAATCATCTAATTTTCAATATTCTTCTGTAGACCTACGTTTCAAAAACTTCTACAAAAATAGTTTTGATAGCATGTAAGTACTCAACTGATAACTCAACAGCCAGTACTATGCAAATTGAAATGTATGCAGGATAATGCAATAGCAGATTATTCTATACATTTTGTGCGAAAACGAGTTACAATGTAATAAAATAAAATAAGAGAGGAAAACACCGCTTTGTAAGGGAGAATTTTCTATCGTCCAGGTTTCATTTTCGTAAAAGGCCACACTTCAGACAACTACCTTCAGGAAAGACTTTGATGTTAATAAATTTCCCTATTTCAGAAATGCTTTTATTGCTATTGTTAGCGTGCGTTTTACAACCTCTGCACTTCGGCCGTCATTAGTCTGTTGCGCAAATGGTGAAACTCATCTATTATGTGGGTGTCTCATTTATTAATCTGATTTCCTTGGCGTCTTCTGATTTTACTCGACTACATTACATTAGCTTCGTTTTATACCTTTTTTTCCAGACATTACCCATTCCGTTCACCCGAAATCACAAGTCTTCTGTGACCTCTGGCAGAAATACAATGTCACTGGCAAACTATAAAAGTTTTTATTTCTTCTTCCTGATCTTACTTCTCTTTCCAAATTTTTCCTTCTTTTTCTTTACTGCTTGGTCATTTCACAAATTGAATAATGCCAGGGAGAGGGCAGAACCCTGTGTCACTCTGCATTCTCAATTGCGTTTCGCTTTCATGTCTTTCGACACTTATAATGCAATCTATTTGCTTTCCAAGAAATGCCATTTAGCTTGTAACACGTAGTCATCTCACGGGGCGCGCCTGCGAAAGTTAGAGACGCAACCCGCAACGCGTTCGGTCTGCGCGCAATCACAGAAACTGACAGACATCGCCCAGTCAACGGAGGAAAATTAGAGGAAAAAATTGGTGTAGTCGCAAATTTTTGTACAATTGTAAGGAGGAAAGTTATGAACTATATGTTAAAAATGTTGACCGATGGGATGTGAAAGTGAGGGTGTGAGGGCGTTGAAAGATAAGTTTTGTGTGTTTTTCTCGACTGTCTCGGATACCTACCGCGGCTTCTAGAGGAAATGTTTCCCAGTACAAAATTCAATTACATTACATTTCTTACAAAAAAAGTCCTATTCATTTTTTCTGCAGGAGTAATAGTTTTCTCGTTGAAGGAGGTGGAAAAGTCGCATATTATTAACAGTTTTGTAATGGCATAGCTTTTATGTACTCGTATACTGTTAAAGAGTGTGGTTTAAGAGCAAATATTAAGCTTGTGAATGACATCTATGTACCGTACAGCCAAATTAAGGGCTAAATTGTGTTCTGTGGATGTAACAGGGTGGAAAGGTGGTGTTGAACGTTAGAAGCATGAGGGTAGGTAGGTCACCAGATTGTGGTGATGCATTTCTCTCTTCCATAGGCTTGCAAGATAAAAACAAAGCAGCCAGTTCCCCATTCTCTCTACCGCACTACGTCACAAAAAGAAGCTTCAAGGCATTGGCAATGTTATGCCGACCCTTCCGCAGCTCGCCTTATGAATCACTAGCGATGCAGTGTGTGGTGGCCCGAGACTAGGGGCTGTTTATTTTCCACAAAGTACGTTAACGTCATGTGGAATGCAGATATGAATTACTAATAATACTAACACAAGACACGCATTTGAACGAAATCTACGTAAAGCTCTGCGCACTGTTCCACCGTGCCACAGGGAAGTCGGTTGTTAGCGGTCCTATTTGGTAGCTGTACATTCCTCCGGTCAACGCAAATTCTCCCCACCACGAGTGCTGCTCGCTTTTCAGTTTACAGTCTATACCTTTCCAGCATTTCTTGTCCAGTTCTTTTACCTGGATAGAGAAAGTAATTTCACTGATCTCATGATTCTATAGTGGAGTTCCACTCCTGGAAATTGAAATAAGAACACCGTGAATTCATTGTCCCAGGAAGGGGAAACTTTATTGACACATTCCTGGGGTCAGATACATCACATGATCACACTGACAGAACCACAGGCACATAGACACAGGCAACAGAGCATGCACAATGTCCGCACTAGTACAGTGTATATCCACCTTTCGCAGCAATGCAGGCTGCTATTCTCCCATGGAGACGATCGTAGAGATGCTGGATGTAGTCCTGTGGAACGGCTTGCCATGCCATTTCCACCTGGCGCCTCAGTTGGACCAGCGTTCGTGCTGGACGTGCAGACCGCGTGAGACGACGCTTCATCCAGTCCCAAACATGCTCAGTGGGGGACAGATCCGGAGATCTTGCTGGCCAGGGTAGTTGACTTACACCTTCTAGAGCACGTTGGGTGGCACGGGATACATGCGGACGTGCATTGTCCTGTTGGAACAGCAAGTTCCCTTGCCGGTCTAGGAATGGTAGAACGATGGGTTCGATGACGGTTTGGATGTACCGTGCACTATTCAGTGTCCCCTCGACGATCACCAGTGGTGTACTGCCAGTGTAGGAGATCGCTCCCCACACCATGATGCCGGGTGTTGGCCCTGTGTGCCTCGGTCGTATGCAGTCCTGATTGTGGCGCTCACCTGCACGGCGCCAAACACGCATACGACCACCATTGGCAACAAGGCAGAAGCGACTCTCATCGCTGAAGACGACACGTCTCCATTCGTCCCTCCATTCACGCCTGTCGCGACACCACTGGAGGCGGGCTGCACGATGTTGGGGCGTGAGCGGAAGACGGCCTAACGGTGTGCGGGACCGTAGCCCAGCTTCATGGAGACGGTTGCGAATGGTCCTCGCCGATACCCCAGGAGCAACAGTGTCCCTAATTTGCTGGGAAGTGGCGGTGCGGTCCCCTACGGCACTGCGTAGGATCCTACGGTCTTGGCGTGCATCCGTGCGTCGCTGCGGTCCGGTCCCAGGTCGACGGGCACGTGCACCTTCCGCCGACCACTGGCGACAACATCGATGTACTGTGGAGACCTCACGCCCCACGCGTTGAGCAATTCGGCGGTACGTCCACCCGGCCTCCCGCATGCCCACTATACGCCCTCGCTCAAAGTCCGTCAACTGCACATACGGTTCACGTCCACGCTGTCGCGGCATGCTACCAGTGTTAAAGACTGCGATGGAGCTCCGTATGCCACGGCAAACTGGCTGACACTGACGGCGGCGGTGCACAAATGCTGCGCAGCTAGCGCCATTCGACGGCCAACACCGCGGTTCCTGGTGTGTCCGCTGTGCCGTGCGTGTGATCATTGCTTGTACAGCCCTCTCGCAGTGTCCGGAGCAAGTATGGTGGGTCTGACACACCGGTGTCAATGTGTTCTTTTTTCCGTTTCCAGGAGTGTATTTTCAGTTTATTAAGCGACTATTTATTTGCAGTTTTTAACTGAGCTGTGTAAAGAAGCTGGAGCCGTCACTTGTGTACCACACTGAAGAGCCTGTCCCAGGTGTAACATACTGTCACTACGTATTGCACAATGTCGATTTCATTGTCTCCTCTATCACTGGTTGGAATACTTTTCACAGCGTGAAGGTTGTCAAATGTGTCACCCCAGCCTCACGTCTCCCCACTTCTGAAGGGGCCCAGAGACATAAACGGGCTCCCTCTGTAACAGAAGTATGTTACCTATTTGTTATGAAACTTCAGATATTCTAACATAAGTGAAGGGCTGCATTACAGTAGATTACGACTACCGTATCTGTCCTAGTCCATCAGACATATTGAGACCCACCGGTGGACGTGTGGTATGTGGCTCTAATCAGTGCAGCCCATTCTACGAGTGTCAGAAATTCCCGAATGGACGAGATTCATGCAGTCTAGCAGTAACGTGATGAATGCTGAGTAAAGAGCAGTATCCTTCCGTTCAATCATTGATTCACCACCAAGCGACGGCAACACAGTTACATGGCTTCGCAACACGCTGTCAGTGGTAGGCAGCATCAAGGCTCCCCGTTTACGAATCCAGTCTCTTTCCGACCTGCACCTCAAAGCTCACTGTCAACATCGCACACAGAAATTCTACTCTCTTCTCAGCCATTGTTCACAGGAACGTATTTTACATAAAAGCTCACTTGACCACCGCAAATAAGTACTCGTTTAATAAACGGGGAACAACTCTACAGTACAAACACGAGTTCAGTGAAACTATCTTATCTATTCACATGGGAGAACTGGACAGGATGTGCTGGAAAGGTATAGTCTGTCTGTAAACTCAAAAGCGAACAGTAGTGTTTGCGGGGAAACGTTACAGCTGCCATACAGAATGATTAAGAATCAATTTCCGTCTAGCATTGTTAAACAGTGTGCTGCGATTTACGTGAAGCCTATCATTTGCGTTATTGCATTGGTGTTACAAGTAATTCATATCTGTACTCCATTTAATGTTACGCATTTTGCGGAAAATAACCATCCCCGGGCATTACCTCATACTGCATCGCTAGAGATTCGTAAGGCAAGAGATTCGTAAGGCAAGCGGCGGAAGAGTCGGTATTACCTTGTGAAACACACTGTAGTTGCTGTTTGTGACGTAGGGGGATAGAGGGAATGGGGAATTGGCTGCTTGGTCTTCATTTTGGAAGCTATAGAGGAGAAGAGAAGTCCATCACTACAATCCAGCGACCTATCTGCCCTCCCGCTTCTAACCTCAACCCTCCCCCCCCCCCCCCCCTCCCTTGTTTGCATCCTGTTACACGAGAAAAAATACAGTTTCTCCCTTAACTCGTTTCTGCTGCACTTAGATGTAGTACCAGTATTAAATATTTGCTCTTCACCCACGTAGTTTAACAATATACATTAATGCTATGTCATTACAATGATATTTTTAATAATCTGCGATTTTGACCCCTGCAAAAGGAAAATTGTTAGTCGTAGAAGAAAATGAACAGTACCGTTCTTGCACGAATTTAATGCAGCTTAATTTTGTAGCGGGAAATAGTTTGTCTAGTTGCTACATACGGCGGTTTTCGAGGCATTAAAGAAAAGTCTAAAAAGTTGCTTTTAAACCCCTCCACCTCGATGACCGGCTAGTGGTTGGCATTTTTAGTATGTTGTTAACGACACTTCGCTCCTACCGCTGTACAAAGATTGGTAACAGCACGAATTTTTTTCCCCCATTCGGTATTTTCTGGTTTTCGTTGACTGAGCTAATACATCGAGGAGATGCTTTGATTAATTCGTCATCGAGCAGTGGTCAGGGCCAAGCAGAAAGAGGCTACGGCGGTTGGCAGGTTGCCCCCTTGACGTCGTCCCGCGCTATCGGAGCGGCAGTTCCGATCGGAAGCCCGTCCGGCCGCCAGCTGGGGCTCCTAGTGTAAACAAACCGCCGCGACGGGCGTAAACAGCTCGTTATGGAGCTGTGTTTACACGTCGCCGTCCCTCCCCCACTCGGTCATTCACTCGGCTACTGGATTCGCCTAGCACACGAGATGCTGCTCCGACTGGACACACGTGCATTCCTGAGACCACATACTGCCCTCAGACGCAAGTTTTTATTGAAACCATCAGTGTTTTGACTGGTTTGATGCTCTCCTCACCCACCCCGTTTTGCGCTTCTCCTTTCCTCTCTACTGCACTCAACATCATCTATAAGCCGCTCTGCATATTCCAGTCTTTATCTTAACCTAATATTTCTCCCCTCTTCCACTGCAATTTTATCGCCACCTCAACTATCCCCGGCTGCCGTAGCGAAATTTCCACTAACCTGCCCCCTCTTCTGGTAAGGCCCTACCACAGTCTTCTATCCTCCGCTTTTGGTTTTAATACTTCATTTATATTTCAACTGTCCACTTAATTTATCAACATTCTCCAGTAGCACCACTTTTCAGATGTTTCCAGCTTCTTCTTCTTTGCATTTTCGTTTTGTTTCACTTCCACACAGCCACCTGCTCGATAACTTTTTCTACGCTTCCACGCGAATATCTGAATCCTGTAGAGCGGTTTTACTGAAGAAAGGTTTCTTCATCTGTGCCAGTCCACTTCTGGTTATCTTCCTTGCTTTTGGTCATGATGGGTAGCCTTTCTTCCTAAGTAGCAGAAGTCTTTCGCTTCTCCCACTGTCATGTCTTTGCCTCAAGCCTTCCCATATGATACAAGCATTAAAGTAGTCTCGTCTTCTCATGTTGAGCAATCGGTTTCCTGCCGATTATTCACGTCTTTCTTGCACTATATTTCAACTGTTTGACTCGCAGTCTTCTTTAGGTGCATCTGAAGAAGACGGAGTCACGCGCTTGGAACATCGTACAGGAAAGAAGCGAATAACCGGCAGAAATCCGTTTGTTCAACATGAGAACACCTGGCCGGCAAACCCTGAAGAATTAGTATCGTCTTTTTTCTGTCTATTATTCGTTATCAGCTTCGTCTTATTTTCGTGAGAATGCAGCAACTGTTGTATAAACCTCTTGGATTGGTATATGTTCCAGGCCTATGATTTTTTTTCCTTTACTAATCTTTTTTTATTTATCAACAGCATAAGGATGCAGAAGGCAATGGGAACCATTGCATTAAAGACATGTAACGTGTATCAACAGGACACGCGGCCTGTAATTGAAAAAGTGTCATGATGATCTCTCCATTGGCAAAAGATTCAGGAGTTGTCCCCCATTCGGATCTCCGGGATGGGACAGCCAAGGGGGAGGTGACCATGAGAAAAAGACTGAATAATCAACGAAAGGATAACGTTGTATGAGTCCGAGTGTGGAATGTCAGGAGCCTGAACGTGGTAGAGAAACTAGAAAATCTGAAAAGGGAAATGCAAAGGCTCAATCTAGATATAGTAGGGGTCAGTGAAGTGAAATGGAAATAAGATAAGGATTTCTGGTCAGATGACTGTAGGGTGATATCAACGGCAACAGAAAATGGTATTACGGGAGCAGGATTCGCTATGAACACGAGGGTAGGGCAGAGAGTGTGTTACTGTGAACAGTTACCAACACCGACACGATAACTCAGGTATACGTGCCGACGTCGCAAGCTGAAGATGAAGAGATAGAGAACGTATATGAGAATACTGTAAGGGTAACATAGTATGTAAAGGGAGATGAAAATCTAATAGTTATGGGGGACTGGAATGCAGTTGTAAGGGAAGGAGCAGAAGGAAACGTTACAGGTTAATGTCGGCTTGGGACAAGGAATGAGAAAGGGGAAAGACTAATTGACTTCTGTAACAAATTTCAGCTAATAATAGCGAATACTCTGTTCAAATCACAAGAGGAGGCGGTATGCTTGGAAAATATCGAGTGATATGGGAAGATTTCAGTTAGCTTACATCATGGTCAGACAGAGATTCCGAAATCAGGTACTGGATTGTAAGACGTATCCAGGAGCAGATATAGACTCAGATCACAATATAGAAGTGATGAAGAGTAGTTTGAAGTGTAAGACATTAGTCAGGAAGAATCAATACGCCAAGCAGTGGGATACGGAAGCGCTAAGAAATGACGAGATACGCTTGAAGTTCTCCGAGGCTATAGACACAGCAATAAGGAATAGCTCAGTAGGCAGTACAGATGAAGAGGAATGGACATCTATAAAAAGAGCCATCACAGAAGTTGGAAAGAAAAACATAGGTACAAAGAAGATAACTGCGAAGAAACCATGGGTAGTAGAAGAAATACTTCAGTTGATCGATGAAACAAGTAAGTACAAAAATGTCCAGGAAAATTCAGGAATACAGGTATACAAGTCACTGAGGAATGAAATGAAAAGGAAGTGCAGGGAAGCTAAGAGGAAACGGCTGCATGAGAAATGTGAAGAAATTGAAAGAGAATTGCTTGTCGGAAGGACAGACTCAGCATACAGGAAAGTCAAAACAACCTTCGGTGACATTGAAAGCAAGAGTGGTAACATTCAGAGTGCAACGGGAATTCCACCGTTAAATGCACAGTAGAGAGCGGGTAGGTGGGAAGAATACATTGAAAGCCTCTATGAGGAGAATGATTTCACTAAAGTGTTTGAAGAAGAAACGGGAATCGATAGGAAAGAAATAAGAGAACCAGTATTAGAGTAAAAATTTAAAAGAGCGTTGGAAGACTTAAGATCAAATAAGGCAGAAGGGATATATAACATTCCATCAGAATTTCTAAAATCACTCGGAGAAGTGGTAACGAAGCAATTATTCACATTTAATGTATGAGTTTGGCGACATACCATTCGGAAAAATATCATCCACACAATTCCGAAGACAGCAAGAGCTGACAAGGGCGAGAATTACCGCACAATCAGCTTAACAACTCATGGGTCCAAGTTGCTGATAAGAATAATATACAGAAGAATGGAAAAGAAAACTAAGAATGTGTTAGATGACGATCAGTTTAGCTTTGGGAAAGGTAAAGGCAGCAGAGAGGCAATTACAACATTACGGTTGACAATGGATTGATTTGTACTTCATAGGATTTATCGGCCTGGAAAAAAAGTTCAACAGTATCAAAAGGAGCAAGACATTCGAAATTCTGACGAAAAAAGGTAAGTTATAGAGAGAGACGTGAAATATGCAACAGGTACAAGAGCCAAGAGAGAATAATAAGAGTGGAAACCAAGCACGTAGTGCTCGGATTAAAAAGGGTGTAATGCAGAGATGTGGTCTTTTGCCCCTACTGTTCAGTCTATACATCGTAGAAGCAATGATGGAAATAAAATTTCAAGAGTGGAATTAAAAATTAAGGTGAAAGGACATCAATATAAGATACGTAAATGACATTGCTATCCTCAGTGAAAGTAAAGGCTGTAGGGTCGGCTGAGTGGAATGAACAGCCTAATGGGTACAGAATATGGACTGAAAGTAAATCGAAGAAAGACGAAAGTAATTGGAAGTAGTAGAAACGAGAACAGCGACAAGCTTAACGTCACTGCTGGTGATCACGAAGTAGAATAAGTTAAGGAATTTTGCTAAATAGGCAGCAAAATTACCCATGATCAACGGGGCAAGGAGTACTTCAAAAGCTGACTAGCACTGGCAAAGAAGGCATACCTGGCCAAGGGAAGACTACTAGTATCAAACATAATTTGAGGAAGAAATTTCGGTGAATCTACGTTTGGGGCACAGCAAAGTATGGTAGTCATATATGGACTATGGGAAAACCGGAAAAAAAGAGAACAGAAGCATTTGGGTTGTGGTGCTACAGACGAATGTTGAAAATTAGGTGGACTAATAAGGTAAGTACTGACAAGATTCTCTTCAGAATCGGAAAGGAAAGGAACATGTGGAAAACACTGACGAGTAGAAGGGACAGGATGATAGAAGATCTGTTAAGACATCATGGACTAACTTCCCTGATGCTAGAGGGAGCTGTGGAGGGAGAAAACTGTAGGACATAGGTTGCAAGTGCTACTCTGAGATGAAGAGGTTGGCACAGGAGAGAAATTCGTGGTGGGATGCATGAAACAATCAGAAGACTGATTACTCAAAAGAAAGTGTATTTACATTCATGGGGTTGCGAAAAACTTACTAAGGTACTCAGTAAGTTACCAGTAAGAAGATAACTCAGATACTGAATAACTGACAAGAAATATGTATTGAACGCTATAGCGAGACAGGACGTTTTCGCATTTCTCACTGAAGAGAGTATCGGCTCATTCTGCGGAGAAATTTTGGTAAGTTTGAGGTGTATCAAATGCTCACATGCTTAGTCAGCACTTCCGAGCATTGACTCCTGTGGACTTTCTTGTTGGGTAACATGGGTAATCTTGTTTACTAGACTCTTGCACAATCGGAGAAAGCTATTTGCCTGGAACTGTATGAGCTGTGGGCGCTGTAGATGTGATTCGCTGTAGGCCGACTTGTTTTCACCGAGTGTACCAGGACCTCTAAAACACTATTGCAGAAGCGAATGCTGGTCCTTGGCTGACTTTTGGGAGGCAAGTAACGGCCGCAGAGAAGCTGGCATTAATGGGACCTACCTGTGAGCTGCTTGTCACTGACGCGAGGGTGTAATCGTTGACGGCTCAGTTTGACACGTCTTACCCCGTCGACAGGGAGGTCATCCGGCCATTCTCTACAGGTAACACTGCAAAAACCATATTAACTTGTCGACCAGTGAAGACATGGGGTAAAAACCAGGAAAAGAAGACCTTCGTGTAGAATACAAATTTATTGTTACGAAGACGTGACTGGTTAAATAGCGTTGGCTATGAAGCGAGATTTGAGCAGCCCGACCACGACCGTGAAAGGTGCTTGTTAATCAGCACTCATTTGCTCACAGTATATTTTGCCCTTTTTTTGTATCGCGTTGCGAATATCTGTAAGATGTTGCTCGAACCAGTTTCGATGCATCGATACAAGTTCTTTAGCAACCTCTATGCTTCCTCACTGTGAGAAACTTCAGTCTTTGGAACGTCGATTTTGCTCTCGGCTGGTAGTATTCGTTCGTATGGTAAAGTCGAAGAGGTGGTTTGTGCTGTGTTTCTCATGTTGAGAAGGAAGCTCCTTTTGCCTGGCCAATGTCCACGACGCTGACGGACATTGCTATGCATAGTGTAACGGGTGAGATCAATTCCGTTTATTAACTGTGATGAATTTAGTATTGTGAGGCGTGGCTACTTTTGTAATGTTTCTTTGTATTACTCCGTCCTCACAGTACAATAGATGCTCAAAGAGTGCCGTCAGGAACTGCTTGGAAGTTGATATTGCATCACTGATTGGTTTATTTAACCCCGAGCTACACTAAATTCAAAGATGTTAACTTTTCGTGAAGTGTAATATTATTTTTCAAGGACTCAGAATCGTTTAACTCAGAATCATTGAACTCAGACGATATTGCTTTGTTCATCTTTTGGATTTGCAGCTCTTGTATGTTTTCCGTGTTTCCAGTTAAACGTATTGGATATAGGTTCCACCTTTATGCAAAACACCGTCTTTTCTTGTTACCGAAACATGTTTCGGCAGCTCTGCGCCATCATCAGTGAGTTTTTTTATTGAAAATGTGTAAAAAGTGAAAATATTTTAGGTTGTTAGGCCAGTTACATCCGAAAATATTTTCGCTTTTTACAGTTTTCCAGTAAACAAAACCCCACTGACGATGGCACAGAAGTGCTGAAACATGTTTGGGCAACAAGAGAAAACAGAGTTTTGGATTAAAGGGGAACCTATATCCAATAAAATGTTGCTTTGGTCTATGAAGTTCAATATGGGTTGTAATACCCGTTACGGAATCTAAAGTTTTATCTTGTCTTGAAAGTCAATGAATTTCTTGTTAAAGCCGTATCTTATGAATTCATTTGCCAGAACCGTATGCTAATTGTGTTTCAGGTGCTGATAAAAGGTAGGCCATCCTAGGTTGGGCTGCTGTAAGACGTCGCCTTCCTCATGCAATGAAATGAAATGGTCACATGGCATTATCGGCCAGGAGACACTGTCTGGTGTTGTTCGACCACGCAGTTCAAGTCTTTCTGTTTGTCGCTACTTCGTTTCTTGTAAATGTGATGAAATGATGAGAACACCACAAATACGCATCCCCGAGTGAAGAAATCTCCCGTCCGACAAGGAATTTTTGCCGGCCGGAGTGGCCGTCCGGTTCTAGGCGCTACGGTCTGGAGCCGAGCGACCGCTATGGTCGCAGGTTCGAATCCTGCCTCGAGTATTGATGTGTGTGATGTCCTTAGGCTAGTCAGGTTTAATTAGTTCTACGTTCTAGGGGACTGATGACCTCAGAAGTTAAGTCCTATAGTGCTCAGAGCCATTTGAACCATTTTTTGAACCTTCTCTCTTTCCAGTCTAAACCAATAGCTTTTAAAATTCTGAGCAGTTTCCACCGGTTGACTCTGTCGAATGCCTTCTCCCAGTCGATAAAACAAATATATACTTCCTTGTTCAGAGATTGCCTAATTCCATGTAATTTAATTCAGCTGAACATACCTGTGCCTTTCGATGACTCCATATGTAGAAATTAATTATATTTTAACAGTTCGTGGCAATTTTAAACTGTGAGATGGACCACAAACTCGAACACGGAACAATATCTTCGCAGAGCCGTGCTCCTACTGACTGAAATAGCCACGCTCGACTCGTGATCAGTCCTCACTGCACTTGACTCACGCCTGGATAGTTCGGTAAGAGCACTGCCCTGAAAAGGCATGCAGTTTTAATCTGCCAGTAAGTTTCGTAACAGCATATATTCCGTCCCAGAGTGAAAGGTTCGTTCTATAATTAAGGCGAAACCTGGTGATCAGGCTGGGCAGTCTCCTGTCGCACTTCGCTCAATGCAGCATCGTTCGTTTGTGTGCACTCTGTCTTTCTCTAATGCTGAAAGTGGTCACCTTAGTCGAATTTTCAGAAGTAAGGAATGCCATGAAGTGACGTTTCTCATTCCTCAGCTGAGAAAAGCCTGAAAAAAAGTAGTTACACAACAACTGTGCACAGATTTATTTACCTGCATTACGCTGGCGCAGTGAGTTAACTTCAGCAGGTCTGATTTATTACTAAACAATGAGAAGTCCCTGCACAACAAAGAAGTAAATATTTCTACTCAGTTTTATTGGTGTCTGAAATCTGGTTTCACAGGACAGAGTGGACCAGGTTGTGGAAAGGGGCCAAGGTCAATTACTGTTAGTTATACAAGAACACACACAACTTTATTCCTCTAACCTGATGACCTCAGAAGTTAAGTCGCATCGTGCTCAGAGCCATTTGAACCATTTGAACAAGGAATTTTTTTTCTGCATTCCGAAATTATGTGTGCACAAATGAGGAGACAGCCCTATCGCAAAGCTGAACCATATTAATCGGAAAGATACTGCATGTTAGATGTAATCTAGGGTATTCACGAACATATTCGTTTATGTAGTACTTACACCTATAGTCAAATATAAGAAACTATTTCAATGTGAAATACAGATATCGCTATTATCTTTCTACAGCAATCGGTGATGTGAATTACGACATTCTTTTGTAAATAAGCTAGGACGATTTGCCTACTATCTTTTGTCACGACTTCTTCGTTGAAGCTGGAGAAGGTGGAGCGGCGTATTCATATTGCATTTGACACTGTTCGGATGCAGCTTGGCCGATGTGAACGGGTGAGACAGAACATGCAAAGGCGCATACACGCGTGCGTTGAGGCACATGGAAACCATTTTCAACACGTACTATAACTGTGGCTGCACGATACAGCGAGTATTATGTACGACGAGTATTAAGTACGACTGAATAAAGAGTCTCTAGCATGGAAACCATGTATTTCCGGACATTAAGTTGATTAGCCCTTTTTTGTACCGTATCCTCTCATCGATCAATCCCTAGAGTTTGTACACGGTAGAAAAATTCACCCTGTTTACCCGCGTCGGGGTCGTGCTGGGTTGCACATACTCTGCAGCAACGCACTTAAACCGGAACTTTCTGATCGTCCCTTATACGACGGTTATTCGGAAAGTAAGGAATGATCGGTCGCGAAATGAAAACCACAGTGAAAATCCGATGAAGTTTTGCACAGGTGTGTTGGGCAGTGCCTCTAGTATGCCTATCGATCGCGTTACGCCGTTCTTTTTATTTCTGAGCGCACAGGGAGCACATAAAGATACCTACAACAATAGTGTCTCCCGCCATGTACGAGGGCCTGGTGAGAAATTTCGCCTGAAGCTATGCAGCCAACAATACACAACTGTCGTGCGTTGTCATCTTCGAGACAATTCTCAACCGCATTCTGCAGGGGCAGTGAAGATGCTCCTGCATCGTTTTCAATTGGAAATGTTTGATTACCCACAATACAGACCGTAATTGTCTCCCTCCGAGTTTCATCTCTGCTCACGTGAACCGCTGGCTATGAAGACAACAAGCTGTAGGCCAGCGTAGAGAATTGGCGGAGAGCACTGGCGGCTACCTTCTATAACGAGGGTATTGGAAAGTTGTTACAACGCTACGACAAACGTCTAAGTCGGATCGCCGACTATGGAGATAAGAAGTTGTAGCTAACTGTTGCAAATAAAAGTTTTGATTTTCACTGTGGTTTCCATTTAGCAACCTATCGTTCCTTACTTTCCGAATAGCCCTGGTATTAAGGTTTCTTGCCACTCCGATCACGGATCGGGCGTTGGCCATTGCTAGATGTTATTTGAGTAACTGCTTTTGCAGGGTCTTCACGGGATAGATAGTGTGATTCTGAAAGAACTTTCTCTAGATGTATAGGCGACCCGTAGCGGGTTCCTTCTTTCAACTAGGAGCAGTGATGGGCTGTATGGGGCACGGGTCTGGTCACGTTGGCCGTTAGTGTTTGGTACGGGGCGTATGGATACGGCGGTTCTCCGATGTTATTCCTGAGTATGTATTACTGTAAGGTCCCATAGTTCTCTTGCGGACCTGCCGCCCGCGTGCATCGGTTGCCGACATCGCCTTGGCACGAGCCCGCCACCTACTGCATCACGTGACGCCGCAGAGAATTAAGTTACGTAACCCTGCTATTGCCTTGTGCAGAATTATTGTAATATATTTGTTTTGTTTCCCTTTTCTTAAAGAGATATTATCCTATGTCGTGTTTTAATTAATGTGAGTTTAAAATTTCTCTCTGCTGGATTAACGTTTTGCAGGGCAGTGAACGGCAGTTGCTCAGATTTTCAAATTTCCTTAAATTTTATTATCTGGCGCTGGTCAGGTTCACATTTTTGAACAGCCGTGACTGGCCGTTTCTTAATTTGTTAAATTTTTTAAAGGATTTATTATCTGGCACTGGCCATGTTTTCTTAATTAAAGGGGCTTTTAGATGTAGAGCCAATATGTTAATAGAATGTATTTATAAATAATTTTGCTTATTACTCATCATGTTCTTAGTTTCGTAGTATCCGGGATTTTGTTTGTTGATTTGAATTGTGGTATAAGATTCTAGAAGGTCAGGTGGTACTCTTTATCACAATCTTTACGCCACATGTTGGCACTGATAGTATTATCCTTTTTTTCCTAAATGTGTTAGCTCAAAATGAAACATGGACCAGTTTAAAGACAACATTGACATCATGATTATAATACCAGAAGAAAGAAGAACTTGCATTATCCTCTACTTTATCTTTGGCACAGAAAGGCGTAAAATATGCTGCAGTAAAACTCTTCGACAAATTACCAGATGAATTATAATGTCTGACAGACAGCAGTAACAGTTTTAAAAATAAATTTAAATCATATCTCCTTCACAACTCCTTCAATCCACAGATGAATTTTGAATTGGAATAAATAATTCTACAGCTATAATACATGTATTTTCTGTCATTCAAGGGCATGGGGTAGATAACAAAAATTTTAAGCTTAAAAAATATTCATGTGTGCATTTCTTATGCACTTGGCACGTTACACACCATAACGTTTACCGTGAAATTGATCAATGGAACACGTAAGTAAGTAAATAAGTAAGTAACTAAAGTAAATAGCGTTATTTCTTGTTCAAATTTCATTTAAGAGCCTTGTGGGGTTGTTGTTAAATTGTTAAAGAATTTTTTTTTGATTCAGTCTGTTTTTAATTTATTAAGCGGCAATAGCAAATGGGTACAGTTAGAAAGTTTTCCTATTGAAAAATTAGTTGTTTGCACTTTACAATCTTTTATAATGAATGTTTCACAAATGGTGAATGATGTTTACTCTAACTGCGGTGCAGTTCTTCCACGTAATATATCCTGAGCGCAGGGGTTCCATTTGAATAGGGTCTTGCCTCGACCGTTCCCCACAGGTATTCATTACAAGAACAGGAGTCACCTCATACAAAACCTGAAAGTCTCCAGGAACTTAACATAGCAACAGAAACCTGAAAGTCTGTGAAGAATGCGGTGATTCTTGTAACAACACTACTCAAATCCGGGACACGCACTTGTGCCTCAGTTCTCAGTAACTCGTACATTATTTCGCATTGTAAAGTATGCATCTGTGTGCTAGATTATATTAAAGAACATAATAACTGTAAACTAAAATTATCTCGGCTTCGCTCTTCTTTGACAGGACATTGTCCTCTTCCAGTCATTTGGTAAATAATGAATTTTAAGACGTACTATAATTGCAGTTCCATACGGTTGCCAGGTTACCATCGACCCCGGCCACGCCTCCTGCAACCGCTGTCTCCCACTGACGACCTGAATAATTAAGTAAAAGACTTCTGTGACGAGCGCCGCGGTCTTTCGGAAGCTTTCTGCCGGACGCCGCGGAAGAGGCGCGGGTCGGAGTGTTGCCCCTGCATTATTCCGGCACGCAACACGCAGTACGCCAGTGTCTCCCCGCTGGCATCGCGGGATTCCCACGGTACAGAAAACGAGAAGAGTGCAATTACCACCCGTTGGCCGCTTTAGTTCAAGAAAGTAACGACTACGTCTTCTTCCTATAAACATATAGCCTATCTAATTTTACCCGTTGCTGTCAATTTTCCTTTCGTAACTATATTTCATTCGTAAAATAAAAAGCAAATCACTTTCAGAATGAGATTTTCACTCTGCAGCGGAGTGTGCGCTGATATGAAACTTCCTGGCAGATTAAAACTGTGTGCCCGACCGAGACTCGAACTCGGGACCTTTGCCTTTCGCGGGCAAGTGCTCTACCATCTGAGCTACCGAAGCACGACTCACGGCCGGTACTCACAGCTTTCCTTCTGCCATTACCTCGTCTCCTACCTTCCAAACTTTACAGAAGCTCTCCTGCGAACCTTGCAGAACTAGCACTCCTGAAAGAAAGGATATAGCGGAGACATGGCTTAGCCACAGCCTGGGGGATGTTTCCAGAATGAGATTTTCACTCTGCCAGGAAGTTTCATATCAGCGCACACTCCGCTGCAGAGTGAAAATCTCATTCTGGAAACATCCCCCAGACTGTGGCTAAGCCATGTCTCCGCTATACCCTTTCTTTCAGTAGTGCTAGTTCTGCAAGGTTCGTAGGAGAGCTTCTGTAAAGTTTGGAAGGTAGGAGACGAGATACTGGCAGAAGTAAAGCTGTGAGTATCGGCCGTGAGTTGTGCTTCGGTAGCTCAGATGGTAGAGCACTTGCCCGCGAAAGGCAAAGGTCCCGAGTTCGAGTCTCGGTCGGGCACACAGTTTTAATCTGCCAGGAAGTTTCAAATCAGCTTCAGTTATAAACCGCGGTTTTTTTTTCAATGCGTGATGTATTTCAAACCCTAGGGGCTCATCTTCAGGTGCTATGACAGTCTACACCATTTTTCCAATTTATTTTATTATTGGGCCTGTCAAGAGTAGATTGGTCTATTACAAAGTGGCTCATTGCGACTACAACTTTTACAAAGCATTACTTGCTGTTTCCAATAGTGGTTACATGATTTTTACTAACAATATGAGTAGACACATTTATATACTTATACACATTTCTCTTTCTACAGCGCATTTGTAAGATCAATTTAAACAAAGTCAAAGAATATTCAAATGCAAAGATGCTACAATCTCCATACACACTGGTGTTATTTCTAATGTGGTGCAAAGACGTTACATTATTAATTACACGCAGATGAAGTTTCTCAAACAATCATTTGTTTCGATATCAGAAGTGGAGAACATACTTTTAAAATTGCTGAAAAAAGTGTGGCTGTTAAACTCTGTTTGCTCCCTTAACACGTTTTCGGATAATTTTTCTTCGTGTAACATTAATTCTAATTGTTCTAGCGGATCGAGTTTTCTACAACTATTTTATGTGTGGAGTACAGTAAGGCTCTTGTGCCTGGCACTTAGTCTGCGTCTATTACTTTGTATATGTTTAGCTATTAAGGCTTTGTCGAATTGGCTGAGTCTGGAAGCATCAGTGTATTCTTTGTAACATTTATGGAATGTTCTACCTCTTATGCGTCTATAGCCGAGCTGAGCATCCGAAGTATCATAAAATAACAAATTAAATAATGCAAAGTAGGGGATTGGCAACAAAATATTTAATGTAATAAATTAAGAAACGAAAACTGTTCTCTTATTCCACAATTCACATTTCCTGATCACGAGAACCTGTACAATTATTGGAGAACATCAATACGGATGAGTCCAACCTTCGCTTTTATGACGATCTCCGCTTGTGACACTTCCAAAGAGGTGCCTGAATGTCTGTAGAGGAATGACAGGCCATTATTGCCTTCAAGAGCCGAAGGAAGGGAAGGAAGAGTGGTGTTGGGCTCAGGGTCTGGAACGAAGTAGAAGTTCTAACTCATCCCGAAAGTGTTCCATTGATTTCAGGTCGGGACTGTAGGCAGGCCGGTCCATTTCAGGACTGTTACTGTTCACAAACCATTGCCTCACACATGCTGCTATATGACAGAGTGCATTGTCATATTGATAAAAACAATCACTGCCTTCGAACTGTTCCTATACTGCAAACAGATCATAGTGTTGTAAAATGTGTTCCACTCCTTCCACATTGTAAGGGATCCGTGATCCACCGAACATTGATGCTAGTATCCGACACCCAGGTCGATAGCAGACAGGAGTCGATTGTCGAGCGCTGCAGGAAGCAGTGAGGCTAGTGTCGAGTGAGTGTAGTAGTGGAGAGACGGGCAAGAATGGTGGTCGAGTGAGTAGTAAACGGCATATTCACCGGAGTATGACAAATGAGCGAGTCCCCCTGATCGTCGTGGGGTCGACCCTCATAGAAATCGATTCGCGAGTGATATTAAACCAAAAGTGACAAGTGCCGAATTACCTGCTTCGCGTCAACCGCGTCGGCCAGGAACAACCATGGATTGCAGTCAGGATTGTTGTGAATGTTACTGCGTGTGACGAAGTACTTAAAATCAGCAACCAATAAAAGATATAAACGTAATTAGACGTGAAAGGCGAAGGTAGCAACTGCCTCAGAATCTGTGTGTTAGTAGAAAATGTATATCAGTTTGTACATCGCAACCTTTATGGTCTTTAATAATAGACAAACTTTTAATCATTAACTATCCCGTCTCAGAACAGCCGCACTCGGTTGAAATACCCGCGAAACCACAGCAGAAAGAAAACCGATAGCCTTTCATCCATTAAGCACACGGTCATATAATTATAATAATTAACTGTTTGGCGGCTTCGGTAATCACACAAAACCTAATAAGGGACCAAAAAGGGGGTGTTTCAACATGTAGCGTTTACTTAACGCAATAAGGCGACCACATCCCAATCACGAGAAACAGCCTTATACTGTAGCACCACTTTTGGCACTGCAGGTGATCGAAGGTTTCTAGACATTCACCAAACTCAAACTCTTCCATCGTTGCCACAGGGTATGTAGTTTTACTTTTTAATTAGTAGTATTTATTTTGCTTTAAATGGTTCAAATGGCTCTGAGCACTATGCTACTTTACTTCTGAGGTCATCAGTCGCCTAGAACTTAGAACTAATTAAACCTAACTAACCTAAGGACATCACACACATCCATGCCCGAGGCAGGATTCGAACCTGCGACCGTAGCGGTCGCTCGGCTCCAGAATATAGCGCCTAGAACCGCACGGCCACTCCGGCCGGCTTTTAAAATTATTTACGACATTTACAGAGTCAGAGATTCCATATTACATCCTGTCTTATACTTTCATCTGTGTGTACTTATCGATGTATCTGCTGACATACAACCTCTGTTTAATTTCGTTAGTCATTTTTATGTCTAATTCTTTTGTCTAGCGTCCGCTGGTTTTTGTTCTGTTCTGTTCCCGCTCTGATTAGGTACGGACGCATTGTCATGACTCTCTGTATGAATCTGTGTTAAAATGTACCTTAAGTGCTTATAATACAGTCAAAGTTAACTTTATTATGATTTTCATATCTAAATTTCAACACTCCACGTCACTTTGTTATTAATATTTTATGATTTATGTTTTTCAGACGATCACGGCTGGAAAAGAGGAGCCGACGACATATTGTTAGTCGACGTATATGGCCGAACACTTCTCGTGTTCAGTCATTAATTTCAAACCGCGTATATCGCTCCACGTCCCTGAGATCGGTGCGCCGATCTTTCCGCAGTTTTCACGCGAGTGACGCAAAGAACGGTTCGGCCCGCCGTCCACTAACAGTGACGTCGTTGTGCGACCTACACTAGTCGGACACAGGCCCCGCTTCGTTCAGATTATTGATGGTGGTCCATGTTTTACTTTATACCAGCCGCTTCACGCAGAACTCGGCACGGAGCGCTGCAGTTTCATCGCGCTGCGCCGTCCGTATTGCGGGCGACAATACGCGCACGACCGCCATCTAATGGCACTTTCCTCCTTCTGTATTAATTTGGAATGCTAATTTACTTTTTCGGTTCCCCTTTAAGGTTGTAAACGTGTCAGGTATAGCATGATTTATCCCACCAAATCACTCGTTTCCAGCCATTCACTGTCCACTGGCGCTTCTCTTCACACCCCCAAAGCGTCGCTTAGCACTGACCAGAGAAATGTGTGGATTATGAGGAACTGCTCGACCTTTGTACCCCGTTGTTTTTAACTCCCTATGCTAGATGGACTGCTGGTAGCACTTTGTAACTCACGACTGATTCCTTCCGCTGATTTCATCTGATTTTTTACAACCACCTTCTGCAATGTTCGAAAATCCCTGTCCGCCAGTACATGAGGTCTGCCTCATCTTTTTCTTACTTTTTTATTTTATTTTACACATCTAGTTCCGTAGCACCAAACTGAAGAGCAAAATTCTATGGTCTTGGAAATAATTATTACACCAAATTAACATAAAGCACTCCGTCTTCAGGCCACAAGTGGCCCATCGGGATAGGAGGGGCGTGTGGTCAGCACACCGCTCTCCCGGTCGTCATGATGGTTTTCTTGGACCGGAGCCGCTACTATTCGGTCGAGTAGCTCCTCAGTTTCCATCACGAGGCTGAGTACACCCCGAAAAATGGCAACAGCGCATGGCGACCCGAATGGTCACCCATCCAAGTGCCGGCCACGCCCGACAGCGCTTAACTTCGGTTATCTGACGGGAACCGGTGATCCGCTGCGGCAAGGCTGTTGCCAAATTAACATAGATAAAATAAAATATTGACGAATAGTATACAGGTAACAAACTATGAGTATATATTACCATGATCAACAATGTAACACAGGAATTAGCTCAGTTTTTATAACTCCACGACAGAATAGAAAGAGTGTGTAGTAGTTGGCTGGAGAGCCAACACCGTGTTACTAGAGGAGGCCGAAATGCACGCGTTTTAGCTCACGCAGGCTGGCGTGAGGAGGGAAGGACTATACTGACGTGAGGTCTGGAACATGACAAGGAATTAGAATTCAGAAAGCAGACGTAGCTAGTTGATACTTAACTTTAATCCATTAATGATGAACGTCGCTCTTGAAGGTACATGATTCACAATATCTATCTCAATAGTAACTGAATATGGCGCCGTACAAGGTCGTAGCAAATGACGTAGCTGAAGTCTATGCTAAACTGTCGTCTCTACAACTGAGAGTGTATATAGACAGTGAACCATCGCTAGCGAAATGTACAACTGGGGTGAGTGCTAGGGAGTCTAGACTAGACCTGCCGTGTGGCGGCGCTCGGTCTGCAATCACTGATAGTGGCGACACGCGGGTCCGACGTATACTAATGGACCGCGCCCGATTTAAAGGCTACCACCTAGTAAGTGTGGTGTCTGGCGTTGACACCATAGAGTGAGCTATGAGCAAATTCTTCAGTTTAGACTTGAATGAGCGAGGATTTCTGCAAAGTTTCTTTTTAATTCCTTTGGTAGACTGCTGAAAATGAATGCAACGGAATACTGCCCAGCTTTCTGAACAACAGGCAAGAAGGTGCGATCCAGATGCAGATTGAATTTCTTCGTTGTATTACCTGACTGAAAGCTCCTAATTAATGAGAATACGCTCATACTGTTTACAACAAACATATTAAAGCAAATAAATATTGAGAGGTCAATAATGTCAGAATCCCAGACTCCTCAACAGGAGTCAACAAGAATTCGCAAACGTACGGCACATATTCGTCGAACTGCCAGTTTCTGAGTCAAAAACACTTTTTCAGAATGGGAAGAGTTACCACAGAATATAGTGGCGTATATCAGTAAAGAATAAAAATAACAAAAGTAGACTAATTTTCGCGTTGCATCCTCACTTTTTTCATGTACTGTGCTAATAGTAAATGTAGCAGCATTTAGTTTTTTATCAAGATCCTGATCATGGGCTTGCCATGACAGTTTACTACCTATCCGAAAAATTTATAAATTTTAATTTTTCAATCACTAATCATATGCCTATAGTGTATAATCAAAATGTCAGTTTCAGTTGAATTATGTGTTATAAACTGTAAAAACTGAATCTTATTGTGATTTAACAGCAATTTGTTTTCTACAAGCCATTAACTTACGTCTTGATTTGCAGTATTTGATACATTGCGAATGTTGCACTATACATTCTTCACTACCAAGCAAGTGTCACCAGCAAAGAGAAGTATTTTAGAATCACCTAATGTATATTATATACATAGGGTGCTTCAGAATTATATTTTAAAAATTTGGTGACAGGTTCCTTGCACCAGAACAATACAGAAAGGCCAGTAAACATGAGCTCCAAAATGCATACCTTAAGATCTATGAGCACGTGTTCATTTTTAATATTGTGAACCACCTCTTTTCTGCTGCAGCCTCTTTGCTTTCTATATTTTGGGACGAGGTAGTATGAACCAAAACAAGAAAAAAAATCCAGCAAACATGGACCATAAAATGCATTTCTTAAGAGCTATGAGCAGTTGTTCATCGTCGCTACCGTGAAACACATCGGCAGCGGTCCCAGAATCCTGAGGTACCCCCAGCTTAACTGTGCTCCAATCAGACGCCACCTCATAGCTGTACTTGTTATTGTGAAGAATGACCATTTGCTGCCTTTTCTGAAAATATACGAGGCACTAACTGTGAGCTACTCCTCATATTCGATAATGGTCCAACTTCTGCAGTAATGTTTTGTGATCTACACAATTAAATCCGATAGTTAAATCAATGAAGATGCCTAGTGTTCACATCTTTTCGTTTAATCCGTCCAGTTGCCCTTCTCCTACGAAAAAAGTCTGTACGTTGTGCCGTTTCCTAGTTAATTAGCATTGCAGTTAGAAAATCAGCCCCTTTCAAACTTACTACCGTCCCATGTCCGATTTTTGTGTCGTTCTCTTTTTCGGTTTTACGAAACAAAACGAAGAAAAAATCTGGTGACACCGTCTCTGACAGGCTGCTTGAATGTGTGCGTGCAACGACCTGATTGGCTAAAGTCAATGCTAATTAACTCGTAAACGATCCAATGCATCGAATTTTATTCTTAGCTATTATTTCTCAACACAAACTACCCTGCAACACCCTTACAAGCTTTTCAGAGTGTTTTCACCAGCTTGTACATCCGACTTATTAGTAACAGAAATGTCTTTACTACGTGTTGACTTTATATCCTCGACCTTGTGCTGTTGGCCAGTTGGCCTGATGTTTCCCTCAAGACTGACCATATACTTTTACCGTCCAAAATAACAAAACTCGACGTTATTACTAACATGCACAGTATGAAAATACGGATATTTATGCTTAATTTAGTGTTTGTTTTATTGAAATATTCGAATATTTGATATTTTAAATAAATATTTGAAAATAATCATGCACTAATGTTTCCGAGTATTTTGTTTTGCTTCATTGGTGGACAGTAAACCCCATGGTAACTTGTCAATAGCAATTAATCATGTGCAAAAGATGGGTACGAGGCTACGCAGACTAAAACAGCAGTTGGGAAGTACTAAATATCATATGGTCTAAGTATAAGGCGTCGACTGACTGATAAACAAACTGATCAGTTTACACAGTATTATATTATGGCTTTTAGAAGTAACATGGATAATATAGATGATACGAAGAGAGCTATTTGGGTAATTTATTTCTACACGCTGTCTACAGACACTGAACCAATCCACAATCTGTGTTCCATTGAGTGATGTAAATACTAGAAGGCAAAATCGTAAGATAATTTTGACACTTTCTCACTCAAAATTACTATACCAAATGCTGTTGTACTTGTCATGAAACCTGTGATTCAGGATCTTGTCCATCCATAGCTGTTGAAGAAATGTCAAGCGCGAAACACGAAATTCCAACGAACTTTTAACAATGTTTAATAGTCAAGGATACTAAAAAATGTTTTTGTTGGAAGGTCAGTCTTCGAACTTGCTGTTTTGACGCTGCTCTTACTTTTAATGGTGGCTGTTCCGGGAGACTACAGGTTTTGGAGCACTTCGGAATCCATCCTGGAAGGTTAAAACACCACCTGGACCAAATACGAATCATCAGGGCACAAACTGCAGCATACAAAATGACTAAAGACGCCAGATCCAAGGAGAGGAGGGCAGCACTGAGTGAGGAAGATGAAGAAGGAGATGAGGACTACCAGCTAGGAGGATTCCACCACATTTAGTGCGTATCAGTTGGTTGTGTACTAAATTTTTTTCTTTAAAAAGCCATTTTACAAAATGATATTTTTCAGTGTAAATGCCTCTTTTTCTCAGGAACTTCTAAAACTACACCAATGAATTATTTACCACACAACATAGATAGGACTGTGATGTTGTTTGTCTACTTTAGTAGTACTTACTCTAACAGTTAAAATTCAAGAAATTAAAATTGTGAAAATTTACATAAAAAATATATGTTTAGGAAAAACTCCTAACTTTTCTCCTAACTGTTATTTTAAAGTGAATGTAGAGTAATATACTCACAAAACAAGAGAGAACCTGTGGTAAAAATCTCATTTTCATATACTCAATAGTTCCTGGGAAAACTGGGCATTTATGTAGCCAATTCAACATTATCAGGATAGTTTGGTACGACTCCCCTTAATTTTATCCTTAGGATTAGCTATTCTATTTTTATACCACAGTGTCATGGTTAAGCTGTGGTTATTCCTTCGCGTTTCCAGTTCGCATTTGCACCAGCAACAGTCGACTTGCGTAGCCTTAGAAGGACTACCGAGCGAGGTGGCGCAGTGGTTAGACACTGGACTCGCATTCGGGAGGACGACGGTTCAATCCCGCGTCCGGCCATCCTGATTTAGGTTTTCCGTGATTTCCCTAAATCGCTCCAGGCAAATGCCGGGATGGTTCCCTTGAAAGGGCACGGCCGACTTCCTTCCCCATCCTTCCCTAATCCGATGAGACTGATGACCACGCTGTCTGGTATCCTTCCCCAAAACAACCCAACCCCAACCCAAAGACTACCTTAGAAGGACTGAAAGGACCCTTGTGGATCTGTTACTCATGTGAGACATTCAGCGGCTTACCCACGTTGGAAGTCACTGACCTCTCCTGATCGATCCATTCTGGTGTTGCTGTCAACACAATACTTCCCGTATACTTTCATATTTGCAGGTCCGCCTCTGGTCACATCTGGTGGCCATGTCCGCATTACACAGGGGTGCCCGTATGCTGTTGATCAGACAGTGCATACGATGCATGTTAGCGAGATATGGGATGGAAAATAGTAACCTTCGATCTTCCTCAGCTCAGCATCTCCTACGTTTTGGGGAATGCTCACTCAGTTTTCAGTCATTCAACTCGGAGCACACAAAGGACGTAACAGAGGACACAGGGATATCGCCGCGCTCCTGATCTCAGCCGAAATGATTTTCGGATAGTGAATGTAGAGACTAAAGATGGGAGGGGAGTAAGGAGCGTAACAGTTTGGGAAGGAACTGCAGGTGTAAGCAACTATGCGTCGTCATGTTCGTTGATTTTTAGTTTTGTTACTGTTGTAGTATGTTGATATGTCTAATATAAATTAAATATATTCTCCTGATGCGACTAGTGAACAAATGTTATATTCAGAGGTACCATAGGTAGAGGTATGTAAAAGAAACTTTTCTTATATCACATACACTTTTTCTTGCTATGCACAAGCAATTTAGCCTTCTTACGCTTCGCCATAAAGGGCTATTTTATTACGGAACATCCAGTTTACGAAACTGCAGGTGGTGTTCGTATGCCTGCCGTCTGTCAGCTGTCCGTAACTCCTTATGTGGAAGAAAACGTGCGCGATAAACTATACGGATAAGAAGAGAAAAGAGGATTTTGAAATTTAGTGCTACAGAGGTTCACTGAAAATTACGAGGTCACGTCGTCTAACCAAGGATGAGGTAGTGAAGAGATTCAGGCACAAAGAAATTTATGGCACAAGCTGACTAAAGGAAGGGATCGGTTGCTAGGACACATTCTGAGGTATTCAGGAATCATCAGTTTCGTAACGGATAAACTGTCGTGGGGAAAAGCAATTGAGGATGACCAAACTTGAATACACACAGTGTTTTCACATTTGGTCACCGTCACAAGTTCAGATGGATTTCAGCGGCAGTAAGGTGTTTAACTGTTGGGCACTAAAGAACAGTCATGTAAAAGTCAATTGAAGCTGAATTTTATTTGGAGAAAAGTACTACCGATATCTACAATATATCGCTAAGCATTGCAGATCTCCATTGAATTCGGTACTTGTTCCCCCGCACGAGTTAAACTGGAACAAAAAATTTTAATGATAAGTTTTTACTTTTTACTAGTGAGTGTGGCAGTGTGCCAGAAGATGTACTGGGAGCGTTCAATATATTTTTTTGATATTATGGAACAAGAAAACCGTCTCAGCCTGCAGAAAACCAGTCTTTGGATTGAAGACCTTAACAGTACAACTGTCCATCACGATGCGGCTGTGTGGACACCAGTTACGGGATCAGTACGGGTACCAATACCAATAACAGGAGTAATTTATAGGGATTGATGGGTAATCTACAATAAGTACATGAACCAAGAGGGAAGAATAAGAATGGAAGACCAAGAACGAAATGCTCGTACTAAAAAGGATGTGAGACAAAGATATAGTCTTTCACAGCAACAGTTCATTCTATACGTCGGAAATAAAAGAAATATTCAAAATTGGTATTAAAATTATATGTAGTAAGACTCGCTGATGACATTGCTATCCTGAGTTAAAGTGAAGAAGAATTACAGGATGTGCTGAATGGAATGAACAGTCTAGTGAATACAGAATATGGATTGAGAGTAAAGCAAAAAAAGACGAAAGTAATTAGGAGTGGTACAAATGAATAGCGATAAACTCAACATCAAAACTGAAGACAAAGACGTAGATCAAGTTAAGAAGATTAACACGTGACGAACGAAGCAAGTAAAAAGTAGACTAGCAGAAGCAAAGAGCGTTTCCGACCAAGGGAAGCCTGTTAGTGTCAAACATCGGCCTCAATCTGAGGAAAAAAATTTCTGAGAATGCTTGTCTGAAGCAGAGTATTGTATGGTAGTGAAACATGGACTGTGAGGAAACCAGGATAGGTGAGAATCGAAGTGTTTCAGATGTGATGCTATAGAAGGATACTGAAAAAAGATTATGCCTAAATACCTGATTAGGATAGTTAACACTTTGCCGTCCGCACGTCTCGTACAAATTTATTCGCTTGGCGCCGGCAGCGCTAATTCGGATTACTTGGCTTGTCGCCGGCTGCTCGTCACCTTTCCGTTGATGACGAGCTTCAAACACATTGACTTTAGCGCGCTTTCATTTTTCCGGAAATCCTCTATTTTGCCGTATCGTTCCACAAACTCAAATTTTCTTTTCAAGTAACTTCTCTGCAAGTTCTACACTGTTACAATAATTATCCATGTAGAGGTGATGCCACTTTCCATAAGAAGGTGTCAATAGTTCCATCACTGTTTTTGCTAAAGGTTGTCCAGCGCGGGAATATATCTTGAATGAGGAAATGTATTGCGTACTCGAATCACGCAGCATCCGAATTAGTATGTCATATTTCGTAATTTTCGACGGTTTGTAAACTTTAAAATTTAACTGTCCACGCCACGTTATCATTCCTTCATCAATTGAGATGTTTTGACAGACATTAAACGTTTCCTTAAACTTTTTGGAAAAATAATCAATTACGAATTGCACTTTGAAAAGCCAGTCAGCATTATCTGATTATTGTTGTTGTCGGAAAAATGTAAAAATGATAATATTTGTCTGCATCGGTTGCGGGACATCGTTTTACGAAATATCGGTGTGTCTATTAATGGATTCGTTGGCCAGTAATCATCGATCCTTGCTTTTCTTACAATTCCCGTAAGGATAGCGAGCCGAAACCATTTTCTAAGTTCGGGTCCCGTAACGTCGACAAATTTGGTATTTTTTAAAAAATCCAGTTTCCTTCTATTGCAATTTTGACTTTAATACTTGTTGCTTTCTTTGCTAATATATTCAAATAGATCGTTCCCAATTTATAATTCTACGATATCCACGACGCTATTGGTATCTTTGGGAAATATGTGTGGACCTGGAGATCCTTCAAATTTATTATTGGTCCTCAGTGTTAACTTTGATCTGTCTTCTTCGTCTGATTCATCCGAATCAGTTGGCAACCGTAGCGTTCGCCAAATTCTTCTTGGACGTATTTCACTATCTTCCGACGATTCTGCTTCACTTTCATTTTTTGATATCCAGTGTCTTCTTCCCAATCGCCAAGTCGTCCGGAACGTCAGACAAGACGTCCGCGCATTCATCGTAAACAATCGTATCGTCTCTTTCGTCCTCCATGATGAAAGTGCACAAGTACTTACAGAAACAAAAAACTTGTTAACGTGTGTAATTTATTGCTACGCAAACAAAACCCCAACAGGATGAAAAAGATACTAAAACGCTGTCACCGGCAACTGCACGATACTATGCTCACAACACCACTGTGGTGTCGGCAGCCACTGAGCGATAATATGCACACGACACCACTGTGGTGTCGCCGGACGGCAAAGTGTTAACTTTGATCTGTCTTCCCGTTCTAAATTACAAATGGTGGCAGCGGAGTGCAAGAGCCGTTCATCTCAAATAGAGCACAAGTCAATTGGATCTGTTTTGTTTCATGACATTCAGTATGTAGTACAACAGCCGACCTCAAGTCGACACTACGTTTTATGAATTCCACATATCCTTCGATGCAGTTCAGCGCCGTCGGCTAGTAAAGGAAACACGTACACCCGACCGGCTTTGTTGCCTGATTTCGGACATCCCAGCAAACAGAACGCAGTGCGAGAACAGAGTCAGGCTTGTAGGCAGGCAGTGTCCGCTACAACAAGCAAGTGCGACAGCTTCTGTCTCGTTGCACGGGGTCCGCTCTTTTCCGCAATTTGATTCATTCAGTTTACTTTTGGATACCCTACGTGTCGCCACAGTCGTCGTTTAACGTGAAGGAGTGAAGTCGCGTTCACCATTTGTCTTTGAATCGTGTAAACTTTGTTCTGTGTGTGATCGTGTTTTAACTGTTTGCGTATCGTATTTTTTGACGAGGTGGTTGAGGACTCACCAGGCTATTGTATAAACGAGCGGGGAGAACAGCCTGAAAGCCAGTGTCAGACTGGCGTTTAGAGGAAGCGGAGCTGCTACTCGGCTAGCAGAGTACTTGTGAAGAGCACATTCTTTTTTTCTTTTTTTAAAGGCTCAGCAGAAGTTTCAGGTCCTCTGATGAATGTAAGCCAGTGGACAGAAGGAGAGCGAAATCAGATCGCGTATCTTAAACAAAGCTTATTTTTGTGCTCGCAGTGCAAGTCCAAAAATAATGATTTTCTCATGAAACTTGTAAAGAAACTGGTTCTCTACTTTAAAAAAAAACCTTTTAAACAATAAAACATGACCTATACAAGGAATCTCGTTACCCCTGTTAGTCATGGACGAAAAAAAAAATTGGCATAGTTTTTGTCAGAACGCGCAGAATCTTATGTGAGACCAATAAGACGTCAGTTTTAATCTAAATATGGTATGCGAATGTTTACGTGATAAAAAAATAAATTAGGTAATTCAGTACAATTATGAAATAGATGCGATAAACACTTTAACGGGGCCAAATGAACAATCAAAGTTAATATAATTCCAATAAACCTGCAAAGTAAGTCCGCAGCTCGTGGTCGTGCGGTAGCGTTCTCGCTTCCCACGCCCGGGCTCCCGGGTTCGATTCCCGGCGGGGTCAGGGATTTTCTCTGCCTCGTGATGACTGGGTATTGTGTGACGTCCTTAGGTTAGTTAGGTTTAAGTAGTTCTAAGTTCTAGGGGACTGATGACCATAGATGTTAAGTCCCATAGTGCTCAGAGCCATTTTTTTTTGCAAACGTAAAAACAAATTACTGTAGCGGCCTACATAGACATCGCGCATCTGCTAGATGCCCACGAAATACTTAATTTTGTTTTGAAGCTGACAGCCAATGAGAAAATAGGTGCAGTTTTCAAGCAGTAATGGCGGACAGCATCAGCTGGTAATATACGTAATATATTCGGTTAATGCCAATACTTCGCACAGTTCTTTCACCGTGTTGCCACAGGAAAACAGTCACATGTGTTTATCACTATAACAGTCCGTTAAACATCAGTTCAATTTACGTCGTCGTCTTTAAGAAAGTTTGGACGATATAATAAATGTTTCTTGATCAAATCACAGCACTGTTCTTTTACTTAGCTTACACTTAACATTTTGGTTTGTTCCACTTTCACGCAATTCTAACAGTTAGTGTCTCCACACGACAATGGTGTCTGATTCATGGCTAATTGTCACAAGTTCACACAGTTTGTAAAGTCGTCACCGCAAACACTCGATATACTTTTCAGGTTTTACTGTTGACTTAATAATGCACGATCTCCTGCTAACACAGCGGAAGCACAGTAATTAATTGTTCCTCCGCGTATCACTGTCTTTCACACCGAACTTTGCCACGTTTTTCCACCCGCGAACCGGCCGCGTACCACAACTCTCACACATTCTATCGATCGATCGTTCGCGCTCTCTCTCTGACACAGTACTTCTGCTAGCCTAACCAAAGATTTACAAAGCACATAGAACCAGAGCATTCATATTCGGACAACATAAAATATAAAACAGTAGCAAAATGAACTAACAAATAAAGAATAGTTGAAATTAATGATACTTACGTACTATGACAAGGTAATGCGCAAATGAAAAAAAATATTATCGACTTTCGGGGAAATCAATGTCTTTACAAACTCAGCCACAAAATAATAATAATAATAGTAAGATTAATCGGATAACGCTAATTTAATTGAGTATCTACAAAAGTCAATGTTGATGAATGACGCAACCAGCTACAAATACTTTTGGAGTGTTTCATTTTATTGGCCTACCAAGCGCATCTTCAAATGAGTGACATTTTTCGTTGCATAGATGTCTTGATTAACAGCATGTTGTTTGCTCCACACTGTACAAGAATATTTGGGTATTTAGTGCCGTTTTATCAGTTGTTTCATTAATAAAATATGCTGAAGCTTTTGCAATATATATATATATATATATATATATATATATATATATATATATATATATTATACTGTTGTCACAAAGATTAAAAACATAACTAAAATATTTACAGTTGCAACTTGTGGAAGATGCTTTGTGTTCTGTAAATATTTTAGTTATGTTTCTAATCTTTGTGACAACTTGGTATGAGATCAAGCTTAAAATGAACACGTTTCGTAACAAAAACATTTTTTAGGGCCTGAAAATAACAGCAAAGTCTGTGGAAACCGGTTGCTTAAAATGAAGAAATATTTATGTAACCTTGGCTTTTGAATGTTGTAGCAAGTAAAACAGTTCGCTCCTTCTGTTTTCTCAAAACGAGACAATTCAACCTTTTATCGGAGGTATATGAGCTAATGTTATGAAATTTTCAGGAGCTCTTCGAATTACGTATCTACCTCACTCAAACCAAAAAATATAATATTTTATAATTAAATTTGGATTTATAGGCTTGCGTGTTAGCAAAACTACTTAATTTTGATTTTGGAAAATTCAAAACTTTCTATATAAAATTTTAAACAAAATAATGATTGGTTCAAATGGCTCTGAGCACTATGGGACTCAACTGCTGTGGTCATCAGTCCCCTAGAACTTAGAACTACTTAAAACTAACTAACCTAAGGACATCACACACACCCATGCCCGAGGCAGGATTCGAACCTGCAACCGTAGCAGCAGCGCGGCTCCGGACTGGAGCGCCTAGAACCGCACGGTCATCGCGGCCGGCAAATAATGATTGTAGTTCAGTGATCTTATAACCCTATAGCAAAATTTTCAAATTGAGTGACTGTTTGGAATTTCAGTTATTACTTTTTATAAAAAATCAGCAAAAAGTGTAAAAAATAATATTTGTGGCAAAATACTAATCCTGGGCCTTTTCCATATTTTTGCATTAGAATACATTTATTTTCCTTTGCACTTGCACAATTTCAAATCTCAGCCTTACTAACTATGGATGTAGAGATTTCTTAAAGAAATGCTTGTTTTCGGTAGTAAGAAAAACTACGATCTTACTCGAATCGGAAACGAGCGGAAGAATTACGAGACGCCGGCAGCTTACTGTAATTTAATCTGAAGGGGCTGGACATAACGTCCGTCAACAACCTGGCTAGCATAGCGAATAGACTTTGAGACGACCCATAAATGGAGCAGAGTACAGTGCTTCTCGCTCACGGCGTGCTCCACTGTACCCCGTAAGCGGCCGCACGTTGCTGATTGGCAGGTTTAAAAATGATTTGAAACTACTCGTGCAAGGATACAGTGCGAGCAGAATGCTGTGGCCGCTAGATCCGCAGTCGGATAGGGATGCGTGAGGAGAGCGGGGGGTCGCTCAGAACGCTGTAGGGGAAATGCCGAGCGCTGTGGATGGGGAGGGGGGGAGGAGTGTCGTTCTAAACTAAGCCTACGATCACATTATTTTTGCACATATTGAGTGGGGGCTCTCCACGCCCACACCTGTATGGTGACCATTCAAAAACATCTACTGTCACCTCTGCTTTCGTTAGTATCTAAAAAGAATTCCGCTGAAAATGCAAAGCCTACACCTTTCTCTGGTTGCCATGTCAAAATTTACTTCTTTTTCCAAAACATAGTGGAGTTCACATTGCCTCACCCTACCAACGTGTTGTGCAGACACAGTTGCGAGAGAAGTTTGAAGGAGTGGTTTATTAAGCTTATTAAGTGAGGAACTGAGGAAAAGCAAGGTAAGTTGCTTATGAAAAAGAACATCCACCATATAAAATAAACGTGTAATGTCTTCAATTACGTTTTACCGAATAGTTTCTGTGAAATTGTTTGAGAAAGTTTCAGGGTGCGCCCCTCGGTTCTGTCATCGCTGACTGGCCGAAAGGTGGCAGGGGTTTGCCGATCTCCCCTTCCGAACAAACGAATGAGCTCGCCCAGCACTTTGGTCGAAAACTGGGCATTGCGCATGGGTCAGCGCATCCTGCGCGAGCTGTACCACACCTTACTCTCGCTACAGGGAGGTGCACAACTGTGCGGCTATCGATATTAAACTTGTGATCAACATATCGTATTGGTATAATGCAGCTTTTTCAGTAGGGAAATGTCATTCAACATTAACAGGCAGTCGCATGTTCGAGCTGCAGAAGAAGACATCATCACAAGGTGTGTGGACATTTCTCAGGACGGGGTACTGGCGGAATTAAAGCTGTGCGGAGAGATCGTGAGTCGTGCTTGAGTAGCTCAGACGGTAGAGCGCTTGCCCGCAAAAGGCAAAGGTCCCGAGTTTGAGTCTCGGTCCGGCATACAGTTTTAACCCACCAGGAAGTTTCATATCAGCGCACACCCTGCTGCAGAGAGAAAATTTCATTCTGGGAATATACCACGCTGCTGCACGCCCACGTCCCGTTCCTAATCTGCTACATATGTAAACATTTCTATATGTCACATTCACAGAGACAGATTTGCACCTGGTGGCTAAAATTGGAACTAATTTTTTCCTGTGTTATTCGGTTCCGCATTAACGCATTAGAATATCTATGAAGTTACGCTGCCATACTATAATTACATCACATGTTGGACCTCTGTGCGTAGCTGCACTTTAATGATACCTATCCATTAGTTCAAAGGCAATATAGAGATCATTATTTATCTTCATACATAATTATCTTTTTTTTCTGCGGTGACAAAACTCTCAGGTGAGTGTGTTGTGTGTGGCAAAAACTCGGTAGTGCTATTATGGTTCCCAATAAATTGAAACGACATTCGGCAACAAAACATTCCTCTGTGTTAAGATGTGAAATATTTCTGTCGGTTGTTGGAAGAAAATAAAAAGCAAGAGTGACTTATAACTATGTCTGTACATGTTTGGCAAAAAATACACGAAGCTCTAGCTATAAGGTAGCGAAATATATCGTAAAGGCCAAAAAACAACACATAATTGCAGAAACGTTGTTAATGCCCGCATGTAAGGAAATGGTAAAAGTGAGTCCTTGGTTCAGAAGCTGTTACTGAATTTTCAGAAGTTCCTCTCCCTGCTGACGAAATCAGCCGCCGATTTAGTGACATGTCCAGTGACATCGTAGACATTTCTAACAAGGGAACCTCCCCATCGCACCCCCTCAGATTTAGTTATAAGTTGGCACAGTGGATAGGCCTTGAAAAACTGAAAACAGATCAATTGAGAAAACAGGAAGAAGTTGTGTGGAACTGTGAAAAAATAAGCAAAATATACAAACTGAGTAGTCCATGGCAAGATAGGCAACGTCAAGGACGCTCCGAAGGCAGGAGCGCCGTGGTCTCGTGGTATCGTGAGCAGCTGTGGAATGAAAAGTCCTTGGTTCAAATCTTCCATCGAGTGAAAAATTTAATTTTTTATTTTCAGTTTATGTGACAAACTCTTATGTTTTCATCACTTTTTTGGGAGTGATTATCACATCCACAAGAAAACCTAAATCGGGCAAGGTAGAAGAGTCTTTTTACCCCTACGCCAAGTATACAAGTTAGGTGGGTCGACAACATATTCCTGTCATGTGACGCACATCCCGTCACCAGTGTCGTATAGAATATATCAGATGTGTTTTCCTGTGGAGGAATCGGTTGACCTATGACCTTGCGATCAAATGTTTTCGGTTCCAATTGGAGAGGCACGTCCTTTCGTCTACTAATCGCACGGTTTTGCGATGCGGTCGCAATACACAGACACTAAACTTATTACAGTGAACAAAGACGTCAATGAACGAACGGACAGATAATAACTACGCAAAAGTAAAGAAAATAAAATTTTCACTCGAGGGGAGCTTTGAACCAAGGACCTCTCGTGCAGCAGCGGCTCACGCTACCACGGGACCACGACGCTCAGGAGCTCCCGGTCTCCATGATGTTGCCTATCCGGCCCGTGGACTACTCAGTTTGTATATTTTGCATATTTTTTCACAGTTCCACACAACTTCTTCCCGTTTTCTCAATTGATCTGTGTTCAGTTTATCAAGGCATATCCACTGTGCCAACTAATAACTAAATCTAAGGGGGGTGCGATGGGGAGGTTCCCTTGTAAGGAGAAAATAAAGATACCGACAGGTTCATCATCAGACGGCCTGTTCACGTTAAGATACATTTTTGTCGTTGTTTACATTAGATTTCACTTTTTACTCCACCACATGGTGAAAATTCCTTGGGGTGTTGGTGCCGTTGAAAATTTCAATCCTTTACGTTGGAATACTGAAGTGTGAGTGGTGCTTTACATTACTTGTGTACATATACATAAAAAAATGCTTCATATAATCTTCGCTACTGCTGGAACACAATAAGTCATTATTACAACGTAATGGCGCGAAATTTTCGATAGCACCACCACCCCAAGGAATTAAAGTGTGGATAAGTAAAAAGTGGAAACTAATGTAAACTACAACAGATGGAAAGGAGAAATGGATCCCTCTTCTAGTGATGGTATAGGGCATGGTGATGTGATCACTCGATGTCATTCCACCTTCAGCCTTCCAGCCTTTCGCACGACGAGCCATTGCCGTATTTGCTAGTATGAAGCCTGTGTTCGACGTTTCTCTGACACCCACTTCATCACTGGCGCTCTGCGAAGTCTATTCAATACCTGCAGGCTCACTTCCAATTCACGGTCATCACACATGCAGCTATGCCACAATACTGACTCCGCTTTTGCATCAATGGCATAGAAACGAGGCGTATTTCGTCCTAGGTGTCTAATTTCCTTTAGCCTTAGCAAATACTCGTCTATCTCACCACTAAATCGAAAATGCTTGGAAACCAGGATGCAACTCTCTTTTCTGGTTAACCTTCCCACACAGATTGAACGCCGATATTTTAGACGATTTAGACATCGTCTCCTGCTTAGGAGCCCGGCGGCGCAGTGTTGGCGCCATCTTGAGGCAGCGCGCCGCACTAGGAGCGGAACGTAAAGAAGGCGGTGGTGGCGCCCTGAACGAGACTGGCGCCAGCGCGCGCTGCAAAGCAAATTTATAATGGAAATGCCTCCCGCAGAGCGCCGAATTGGAGAGGCGGGGGTGGCGACAAATCGGGCGTCAGGGACAGGCCGCTACGCAAGAAAATGCCGTCTCTCCAGCTCCAGCTCGCCAGCGTGACAGCCTAAAGAAGGCGCCACCAGCGCGCTTCGAAATATAACCCAGCAGATGCCGTGTTGCATATCTGCCGTGTCTGAAACGAGTCTCGCCACGTGAATGTTGGTTACCTAAAATCCACAAGAGCAACCTTTAGATCAATTATCAGAAACATTCTCACTTGGCCCACACAGATTCATTAAATACATTTCATATTTATCATAAAAATAAGCAGTCTATTGACTCCTAACCCATATTCAAAAAAAGTGCTGTCGGTGGTGCTAGCAGACTAATTCTAACTCTAATAATCCAGAATTTCGATAGCTGTGTCTGCCTTATAGTCTAATTTTGGCATTCTCGTGTACGCTTCCACTGTAAGAGTTGTTGGAATACGGACTGTACATAAAGTTTTAAAGCTAACGTAGGCTATCATAAGTAAACATAGACCAAGTAGCTATGGTCGGTTGAGACTAACAGTTTTACCTGAATATCAGGTCTGTTGCATACCTATCAGGGGATACCAAAGTTCGATCCCTTTGCCACGCGATCAGTGTCTTACTAGATTCCCCAGAGACCAGAAGTGGTGCACCATCTAGAAACTGAGGGAGGACATATAAAGGACGACGTAACCTACTGGAACATTTTTTTGTTCGATATAGTTATTTTCTTGTGGGTTATTTAAAAACAAACACTATTTATAGCAAAATTGAAATTGACAGTGGATAATTCAGGTTTTATCCAAATATTGTTGGTTTGACGGCGCGAATTAGAGGGATACTGTAGTAAAAAAAAAGAAATACAGGTTTATCATACTGGATTAGAAAACTCAATTTCCTCTAAAACAGGTAAAATTAAAAACAACGTAAAACAAAAATATATCAATGACTTGGAGGTATAGATGTTCTTATAGGGCCTATCATTCCCGTAAGAGCATCTGTATCTCCAGGTTTTTGATATATTTTTGTTTTAACTTTTTTAATTTTACTTGTTTCTGAGGAAATTGAGTTTTCTAATGCTATATGATAAATCTGCACACCTCCAAGTACATAACCAACAACATGAAGGTGGAACACTACAACTCGGTAGTAAAACCCCCTGCACTCTATGCCTCTGAGTGCATCTTGATGAAACGAAAGGACCCACTCAGGAAACTAGAACTTAAAGGAAGATCCGGAGGAGAATGGAGAATTCTAGGACTCATAAGAGGGGAAGACGGTACCTACAGAAGCAGGCACAATAACGAGCTCTACGAACATCAGGAAGACTTTGTCACACGTATGAGAAAAAGGCGACTGACCTTTTATGGGCACATGCCCCGCCTGAACCACTTTAGGCTCACCAACAGGATACTCACAGCGACTAGTAGGAGAAAGGAGTCCAAAGCCAAGTGGATGTCCTCTGTTAAATCCGGCTTAGAGGAACTGCACATCCCATTAAAGACAACCGAGAACCCAACTCAATACCAACAGGCCATCCTGCAGGGAGTCTTCCCACTGTCTCTCACAAGCAAGAAGTGTACAGCCACCACCAGACCTAAGTGGACGGATGAGAGGAAGCAGGCTCACAGCCAGAAGATGAAGGCATACTGGGCCAAGAACAAGCAGAACATCTTAGCTGAGGGTTACGACGAACTCCGTGGTCCCTAGTAGACCGAAATAAATTGAAAAAAAACCACACCTCTTCAATAGTCCATTAAATTTCGGGCAGCCGCGCAAATAAAATTTCCTCCACTGATATTTCAGCCGCGTATCATCCGGCCATCCTCAGAGTGAGTCACAAGACTGACGACAAGATGCCAAGCGCGGCCTTATATGCTCGACCGCGGCGGTACTTCGCTTGCGGGTCACAGATGCTGGTCTGCGGCAAAGAAATACGCTTAAACATGCGCCGCCTGTGGCGAAGGCGTACTGTAACACTACCGCCCTCTACGGACGTAGGTTAGCTATATAAAGCCTGTACTGTAATAAGTTCACGGGCTTCACCTTATGAACAAGGATTTTAGTACAAAAGTTGACCGCGTGTACCTAATAGAAGCAAGATCAGACTTATACTCATTCAATAACTACAGTGATGCATCAAGCAAATGTAAAGTATAATTACTCTTCCGCATGGACAAGAAGTACACACAGTAGAAGCTACCTGTAATTAACAATTCGGTCGCCAGCCTACTTAGGCAATTAGTGAGTCTTTCCTTGTACAAGTGGGTGCATGTACAAGCATAGTAACTCGTAGTAATGAAGCGTTATATGGCAACGTTTGAAACCGGAAAAAATGCACTGAACTAAAGTTTTCTCTTTTTGGTACTAATTTGGACGAGCTACATTTACACAACACCACACAGTAATGATTACTACGAACTGCATTTTGTATGTTGAGCGGACTGAAATCGGGCATAGATTGCCCTAGCGTCGACAATCTTAAAAGCACACACACAATATCACTATGAATAATGGAAAAACTCTAATACATTTAGGATTAATATAGAATTTAGCTTTACTGGTCAAATCTGAGCAGTACACATCAAGGTTTGAACGAATGGATAAGAGAAAAAGGGGGGGGGGGCCCTGAAACTGTTATAGTGGTTATACTGAAACTGTTAAGTACTGAAGGCAAATTAACACACAAAATTTATCAATCTCTGGATAACTACTCTTTTGTCTCACTTCTGAATAATTTAACTGTCATTATTTCTGTCTCAAATTAATTAAATAACATCGCTAACTCAATCCAACAAAAACTCTTTTGTTCTTTACCAATATTTGCAACAGCACACAGAACTATAGATTCCTTTATGGCATAGATTAATCTGCTGATAATTTTCATTAACACAAATATCAAACTTTCAGTTTAGGATACTCGGATTGCACAATACGAGGTAAGGATCCTGTCTAGGTCAGTGATCAGGATAAGTCATGGCTAAAGCAATTCTGGTGAAAGTCACGTTATTATTGAACCATTTGAAACAGTTTCGACACTGGTCCACACAGATACACTTCTAAAGATGAAATAAATGTTTGACCTGTGCAAGTCGGTGCGGCGGTTGGCGGGCAGCGAGATAGCGGGCAGCACGGCACACATGCAAGCACGGCTAAGGCTCACACAACATCGGCACTTTCCATCTTCTTAGCGTCGTAATCTTTCCAATTTTGTGCCTCAGAATATAGCCATGCCAAGTAGTCGTCGGAATCGGTTCATCCGAGGCTCAATGGAATCCACTTTTCCTGGGTAGCCTCCTCGGTACAGTACGTGTACTTCCGACTGTTGCTCGCCTCCGACTGTTTTACTGTGCCCGTTGTGCCGAACCGCGCCAGTGTGCGTTTTCCCGCCTCGCCTGCCTCCACCTTTTCCCGCTCCCCTACAGGTAGGGTATTCACCACAGGTTTTCTACTACACATATCCTAATGCATTACCTAAGTATGTACCAAGTGTATAAATTACAGTTTTCACATCTTACAATAGTTTTAACATTAAATACACTTTCCTTAGATTACCACATTATTTGAAATCTAACATAAATAATATTCGTTTCAAAAGTTACTCACAGTTTCTTTAACATGACGCGAAAAGAATCGAAAAAGAAATTCAATACATTGCTATTATTAATTTATCTAAATTCATAAAAAAAAAAATTCTTCTACGTATAATTCTCGTTACACATGCCCCTGTTTCCAGAAAATTTTCTTAAGTCCAAATTTTATGGGAACACTAAATCTTACAATTATACAGTGGTTCTGAATTTTTACTTAACTGTCCAAAAAGATTTACACTACATATTTCCTTTTGCTCACTGTATATAGGTTTACACTTTTTTAACACTTCAAGAATACTGACTTGTCATTTACTCAAGTGCCTTTTGCACAGTCCAACTTCCCATCACAACCTCACTAAAATAGCAATTTACTTATTTTTTCTAAATTTCTCAAAGAAATAATTTAAAATTCTGGAATACAAACATTTAACTACAAAAAACCATTTCATATTTTGTGTACACTATAAGAATTTTTATCGCTGCATGCTTTGAATAGCAGTCCATTTTCTTACTTACTAAACAAAACACACACACATATTCAGAAAATTTAACTACATATATTTGCTGCCTATTATGTGGATTTGGGCAGTCCTTTTTACTTCATATTGTCACATCTCCTGGATCACATTTACAATTTTCCATCGATTATTTATCTGCCCTCATTAGTATTTGGCAGTCCTTCATATTATAATTCATACACTGCCCATTTTCATTTTTGACAGTCTCATCTTTTATCTGGCTGATAGCATTTATCCTTTCTTTTCAGTCCTTTTCTCCATACATTTTTACAGTTACAGTACAATTGGTAATCTGAAACTCACATAACTACATTAGCACACTTTCAAGGGTATACAGACATTTACAAAGATTATATACATTTAGGATAACTTGGGTTCAGCATAAGATACAGCACATTTACTCGTTCCTAGGTACATACAGTTTCAGGTCCACAATATTTCTTACGCCTAAAGGTCTTTTGGATTTTGGGTAGATCAGGTAGTAAGCATTGTCGTGTGGAATATTCTGTATTATATATGGTCCATTATAAATATATTTAAATTTTGAAATTTCATGGTTTAGTTCACTAGACTTTTCGTGGGTTTTTAAAAGAACATAATCTCCAATTTTAAATTTTGAAACTTTTAAATTTTTATTGTGTCTTTTAGATCTAGATTCAGCCTTTTGCTTTGCCCTCTTTATCACCAATTCTTTCTTTTGATCCAATCCCAAACTTGTACAAGGTGGAAACTCTAGTTTTTCTTCAATTAAACTTTTACTACTTCTGCATAACAATATTTCTTCCGGTGGAAATCCTGTAGTTTCATGATGCAATGTGTTCATGACATTCTCAAAATCCGATATAAATCTGCCCCAGGCTCTAATTCAACAAACAATAATTCACTTTCAGATAAAACTGAGTTACAGTAATAATAAAGTCACGCATAATATTAATAATATATAAAAATACAACATCCTGCCCCCTAATCTCTTTATTAACAAGGCAGTCTTTTCTGGTTCATAAAACAGTCACTTAAGTCTGGTGGCTTCTTAGGCTTCTGGAGTTCAAAGTCTTTGCTTACTTGAACTCTTCGCAAAATAAACACAGAGTCGTCAGGTGGTTCTTTCTTTCTTTGTTCGGTCTGAACGTCTGGATTTTGCTTTGAAGTTTCTTCCTCATTAGGTACAATACCGCAATTAACTGCATCCCCTTTATTTTCACTGATTTTCTCATACCCTCTTTCAGTAAAAGTATATTCATTTTCCTCTACACCTGAAAATTCATCTTCACTAGAGTCATCACTACTCTCTTCCTCAACCTCAGATTCACTTAAGTACGCTACTTTTGCACAATAGGGAGAGTTAGTACATTCATTTTCGTCTGTATTTGCGTATCTTTCATCATCTGAACTATCGTCGGAATCCGACCATTCCGGATCGCTTTCAGGTTCTAACATAAAAGCTTTTCTGAGACAGGCACTAAGTTCTTCCTCTGTATTGTCGTCAGGCTTGGATTTCAATTCAATCTCCTCTTTTGGCAAAACGGCCCCATCCTCTGCTTTATTCACTTCCACTGTGACTTCATATTCGGTGTAATCCTCGTGGACTTTAATTACTTTCAGGTAATCATCTACCCCTTCTACACGGTGCCTCTCGGTAGCGGCTTGTACTATTGGCGGACTGTTAGCAGGAGTTATTTCTTCGTCAATGCTGAGGATTTCATCCTCCAAATCCTTCCTATCATTAACCTTCATCCTATTGGCGGCACGCGTACTTTGCGCGGCGCTATTTATTCTCCCCTCTTCAATTTTGGGCCACGTCACTTTATGGACGTCCCTACTATCTCTCTTTCCACCAACTAATTTCTTCGCCTCATACTCCCTTTTAAAATCCTCCCACTCACATTGCTTTAGGCCCTTGTACAGATCATCGATCTGCACACGCCAATCAGTAACTTCTGCTAATTCATTATCGCCTTTTACCTCATTGCAAACACTGCTAACCGCACCTCTCTGTGTACTCACAGTCTCATTTATTGTTTCCTTTGCCACGGAATTATTACTCGTAAAATTTTCATTAGCTCTGACTGCTACGTTCGTACCTACTGCTGCCGTATTGCTAGCGGCTTCTTTCCGAACAGATTTTCGGCTAGGCTGGGCCGTTGCCCTCTGATGCTCCACTCGCCTGTTAACATGTAGCGCTCTGTGCGGCAGCGATGATTCATTCTGGCTCGCACCTGACGCTTGTTTCGCCACAACACGTCGCGGCGTTCCATGCTCGTCCCTAGCCTGTCTCATTACATTACGGTCGGTCCGGTATCTTTTCTTGAATCGGGGCCGGTATGTATTGTTCGCTTCCGTTTGGCCCGCAACGTTCGCGGAAATTAGTTTCCCGCGTCGTTATTATTTTGCGCGGTATACCCTCTACCGCGACCTGGATTATTTCCTCTGCCTCTTCCTCTGCCTCTTCCTCTTTGTATTACATTGACGCGAAATCCATCGCCGTCGTTTCGTTCGTCATTGTGTCGGTTATTACGGTTACCAAAATTTTGATAATTGGCACGACTTTCGCGCCAATGGTCTTCATCTTCGACCCTTTCTAGAAATGCTTGGAAGCTACGATGATTGCTTCCTACGTACCTCTTGGAATCCTCTGGAAGCTTTTTATATAGCTCCCAGATAATTTCTGAATCTGATCTTCGACCTCTTAAATGCGTCAGTTTCCGGTACCAATGCTCGCAGAAATCTTTCAAAGAATTCCTGCCCCTGTTATCATGCTGTTTGGCCATGATGAACTCCCGCCATAAATGGTCCTGCTTTTGTTCAGACCAATATTCTTCCGTAAATCTCTGCCTAAATTCCTCGAACGTCATTCGTTCGGTATTTAAATTTATTCCCCAGCGCTTAGCGTCACCCGCTAAGGCGCTAATTACAACGTTTATCTTTTCCTGATCAGACAAGTGCTCAGGAAATACTCTCTCGCAATTTTTAATAAAATCTAACGGATGCCACCCGTTATGTTTCTTGGCTGGATCGAAGCGTTCCTCGCCTTCTAACAGCTTCGTAATTGGTGTGCCATTACAGACAACACCAGGCCTATCTTTAATTTTGCTCTCCAGATCGAAAATTCTGCCTTGAATTTTCGTAGTATTTTGTTCACAATTTTGAACACATCCGGTTACTTTTTTACTTAAATCCCTTTCAGTGTCTGAAACTACCTTTTTCAATTGCGATATCCCGTGTTGACATTCGTTTACGACCTCAGTTTTAAGACCGAAAACTTTTTCGTCTACCTTAGTTTCAACCAGAGGTTCTACTTTCTCTTGGATGTTGAGAATTTCAACATCAATTCTACTATTAATGTTTCCAATTTCCTCCTGCATAGTATCCATATTTTGTTAATGGTATCAATTTCAAATTTCAGAGTATTTACCACAGAACTTAAATTACCCACTTTTTGTTCTACCTGTTCTATTTGTTTACTAATTTTAATTCCCTGTCCTTCGACCTGTGCTTTAATTTGATCCACCTGTGTTTTGAGTTGCTCGTCAACGTGTGTTTTGAGCTGATTAACCTGACTGCCGACTTGTTTTTGAAGTTGCTCATTCTGTGTTTTAAGCTGCTCATTTTGCGTTTTGAGCTGGTGTCCCTGTGTTTTGAGCTGCTGATCAACGTGTGTTTTGATCTGCTCACTCTGTCCTGAAATTTGTTTGGTTAATTGTTCAAATAGATCGTTTATGCTTAAAATTTTCACACTGTTTTGTTCTACGGAATCGGTGTGTTCCGATCCTACTTCAAAAGTTTCTTTCGGTTCTTTCTTTATCTGTGGTGAATCAAACATGTCAGTGGATTCATTCACATACCCACTATCATCTACAAAGTCACCCTCTGCTTCCTGTTTTGCCCCTTGCTGTGTTCGAGGCGATCTCAACCTTTCAATCTGTTCATTGACGTGTTCGTGGTATTGTAAGTACGCCAATTGTCTTCCGCTAACGCCATCTGTTATCTGGCCGCGTAAACTCCGGCTACTGCCAGCCGCATTCTCCATTTCGCTTGGCGCACCTACCCCGTCTACGTTTCTGTCCATACTAAATGCCAACTACACCACACTATTATACTTGGCTCACACTGCAGTTTCTTTTACTAAACTTTATTGCTATTCGTGCCACTGAACATCCACTGTTCAATCTTTACGTTAATTTGTAACCGACAACAACTGGATGTCCTGTCACCGGGAAGCCACCTGTAACACTACCGCCCTCTACGGACGTAGGTTAGCTATATAAAGCCTGTACTGTAATAAGTTCACGGGCTTCACCTTATGAACAAGGATTTTAGTACAAAAGTTGACCGCGTGTACCTAATAGAAGCAAGATCGGACTTATACTCATTCAATAACTACAGTGATGCATCAAGCAAATGTAAAGTATAATTACTCTTCCGCATGGACAAGAAGTACACACAGTAGATGCTACCTGTAATTAACAATTCGGTCGCCAGCCTACTTAGGCAATTAGTGAGTCTTTCCTTGTACAAGTGGGTGCATGTACAAGCATAGTAACTCGTAGTAATGAAGCGTTATATGGCAACGTTTGAAACCGGAAAAAATGCACTGAACTAAAGTTTTCTCTTTTTGGTACTAATTTGGACGAGCTACATTTACACAACACCACACAGTAATGATTACTACGAACTGCATTTTGTATGTTGAGCGGACTGAAATCGGGCATAGATTGCCCTAGCGTCGACAATCTTAAAAGCACACACAATATCACTATGAATAATGGAAAAACTCTAATACATTTAGGATTAATATAGAATTTAGCTTTACTGGTCAAATCTGAGCAGTACACATCAAGGTTTGAACGAATGGATAAGAGAAAAAGGGGGGGGGGGGGCCCTGAAACTGTTATAGTGGTTATACTGAAACTGTTAAGTACTGAAGGCAAATTAACACACAAAATTTATCAATCTCTGGATAACTACTCTTTTGTCTCACTTCTGAATAATTTAACTGTCATTATTTCTGTCTCAAATTAATTAAATAACATCGCTAACTCAATCCAACAAAAACTCTTTTGTTCTTTACCAATATTTGCAACAGCACACAGAACTATAGATTCCTTTATGGCATAGATTAATCTGCTGATAATTTTCATTAACACAAATATCAAACTTTCAGTTTAGGATACTCGGATTGCACAATACGAGGTAAGGATCCTGTCTAGGTCAGTGATCAGGATAAGTCATGGCTAAAGCAATTCTGGTGAAAGTCACGTTATTATTGAACCATTTGAAACAGTTTCGACACTGGTCCACACAGATACACTTCTAAAGATGAAATAAATGTTTGACCTGTGCAAGTCGGTGCGGCGGTTGGCGGGCAGCGAGATAGCGGCAGCACGGCACACATGTAAGCACGGCTAAGGCTCACACAACATCGGCACTTTCCATCTTCTTAGCGTCGTAATCTTTCCAATTTTGTGCCTCAGAATATAGCCATGCCAAGTAGTCGTCGGAATCGGTTCATCCGAGGCTCAATGGAATCCACTTTTCCTGGGTAGCCTCCTCGGTACAGTACGTGTACTTCCGACTGTTGCTCGCCTCCGACTGTTTTACTGTGCCCGTTGTGCCGAACCGCGCCAGTGTGCGTTTTCCCGCCTCGCCTGCCTCCACCTTTTCCCGCTCCCCTACAGGTAGGGTATTCACCACAGGTTTTCTACTACACATATCCTAATGCATTACCTACGTATGGACCAAGTGTATAAATTACAATTTTCACATCTTACAATAGTTTTAACATTAAATACACTTTCCTTAGATTACCACATTATTTGAAATCTAACATAAATAATATTCGTTTCAAAAGTTACTCACAGTTTCTTTAACATGACGCGAAAAGAATCGAAAAAGAAATTCAACACATTGCTATTATTAATTTATCTAAATTCATAAAGAAAAAAATTCTTCTACGTATAATTCTCGTTACAGTACAGACATTCAATTCGCTTATCGATGAGGGGAGAGGGGGCTTCCCATAGCAACGCCATCAAACTGCTCACCATTAAACTGAAAATAAGATGATAAAAGCACATGTTCAAATAAGGCCGTAATGTCCTTATCAAAACGTTGGCCGATAAGAGATAAAGAGTCCTTCAAAGGTACCTTGGTGTATAATGATATTATGTCAAAACTAACGAGCAAATCTGTACTATGTAGCCTGACATTGATCGGGGGCGGTGACACCATGACGACTTCTCTGCATTTTAATTACCCCAAGAGCCGGATTCCATGCTTTGTCCAAATTAAAATCATTATCTCTGTTTATTAAATTATTAGCTGATATAATCTCTATAGCTTCCTTGAAGACAGATTCCCAAAAGGAAGAGGTGGATGTTAAAATCTTCACATCACTGTAATTCATGGAATGCCCTGTGTCAATACAGTGTTGGCCCTCAGCTGACTTGTCTGGCTGTAATAAGCCTGTGTATCTTCGATGCTTCACACATCTCTCACGAACGGTGCGTGTTGTTTGACCTATGTACGACTTCTCATAATTTCCGCAAGGAATTTGATTCACGCCTGCATTACGAAGCTGTCAATTGTCCTTTACAGAGCCGAGTAAAGCTGCAGTCTTCGTGGGGGCCGGAAGATCGCCTTAGCACAGTGTGTCTCAAGAATAAGGCCAATCTTCGAGGAAAGAGCACCCACATAGAGCAAAAACGCACTAGATCTGAATTACTATCTTCTTCCCCATCACATACATGCATTGTAGGTTCTGCATTGAATGCTCTACGAATTTGTTGCGGAGAAAATCCATTCGATTTAAAAATGCTCTTGTGGTATGTGAGCTCTTCTTGCAAATTGTCTTTATCGGATATACAGTGCGCCCTATGCACTAAGGTCTTAAGGACACCTGTGGTCTGTGAAGGGTGATGGCAGCTACTGGCATGAAGATATATATTTGTATGTGTCGGTTTCCAACATACGGTATGTCCTAATGTGCCATCAACTTTACGGCGAACGACAACATCCAAGATGGGGAGGCAGCAGTCTTTTTCTATTTCCATAGTAAATTTGATGCTTGCATGGATGGAATTCAAATGCTCAAGAAATCGATGTAATTCATCCATTCCGTGTGGCCATACCACGAATGTGTCGTCCACGTACCTCCAGAAGACCGTAGGTTTAAAACTTGCTGAGTCCAGTGCCTTATCCTCGAAGTCTTCCATGAATAAATTAGCTACCAGAGGGGAGAGGGGGCTTCCCATAGCAACGCCATCAAACTGCTCACCATTAAACAGAAAATAAGGTGATAAAAGCACATGTTCAAATAAGGCAGTAATGTTCTTATCAAAACGTTGGCCGATAAGAGATAAAGAGTCCTTTAAAGGTACCTTGGTGTATAATGATATCATGTCAAAACTAACAAGCAAATCCGTACTATTTAGCCTGACATTGCTAAGTCTCTGAATAAAATCCATAGAATTACGAATGTTGTGACTACATTTTTCTACCAATGGTTTTAATAAGGAAGCTAAATATTTGACAGAAAAATACGTTGGTGAACCAATAGCGCTCGTTATAGGTCTCATAGACAAGTCCTCTAGACGCTCATCCTTACCCATCTTGTGAACTTTAGGAAGACCATAAAATCTCGGTCGTACTTCGTCGAGCTTATACAAAACATGTTTCTGTTATTCATAAGAAATTTTTGCACTTATCAGTTATAATAGGAAACTCTTTCCTTTGATCGTGAAGAAGAACATTCTATTGAGTACAAAATAATAAAAAATAGTTACATAGATTTATGTTAGTGCATGTAAACTTACTTACATCAAAAGTAATTGCTCTGGTTACATTAAAGTGCAGAAATTACGCGTTCAACTAATTTGTATTACTTATAAACTGCAATTTATATTTTGTAATGATATAAAATACACAATGGACTAACACTGAACGGTGTGCAGTTCTTATTATGTGCAGAACAACCAAACAAGCAAGAAAGAAAGAGAAGCCGTCGGCTCCCACTTTCTCTCTCGAAAATTCAGTTGTTTTTCTTTCCCTACCAATGCTACTAATACCACGCGTGATTCTACCATTTACTACTTCATTCAAGTACTTTTCTAAAACTACCGAACCAAAGTTTTGGTACAGCGCAACTCTAACTATATATGTAACGGAAATCAAAGAAGTGTTACTACATCTGTCATAAATGTTCACCTGTCGGTAATACAGCCTACCCCATCCCCCATCAGGACCAACCGACTGCCGTGTCATCCTCAGAGGAGGATGCGGACTGCCGTCATGAAATGACTAGCAATATCTGAGATCCATCATTATGTCTAAAGCAATAACCTCAGCCGAAAGAGTGAGATATATGAATACAGGATGAAAGTACGACGTTATTTGGTATTTATAATGCGTATCTATACATTGTGCATCTTCCAGAAATTTTTAATTCGCTATCAAAAACTAATAAGGGAGCAGAATAAACTTCCAAGATATAAAAAACGAATCTTAATCGTGTGTAAAAGTTTACGTAGATTTTAAACCGAACACAAAGGACAGCGTGCACATAACTCATCACAATACCCACTAGCATACGAGGGCAGTTTTACGCAGTAGCAAAGGCGCCTAACACTCCTTACTGTGTAGAAAAAATAAAGAATGAAGTAAGCGCAACTGAACTATAGTCACCAATAACTACTTTTGGTAAAAAACCGACACGGAATGCCTGTATGAAAACAAAATTCAAAATAGTAACAGTGGATAAATAACAGAAAAAAGAAAAAAATTACTTCTATATATGAAACATATTTAAGATAAGATAGGTCACAACAAAAATCTGAATATTGCGTTCCTCGCAGAAACTACCTAAGAAATGTACACGGTACACAAAAATATGACAAATAAGGCAAGTATAAAATTATGTTTCAAATCGTTCAAATGGGACTATGGGACTTAACATCTGAGGTCATCAGTCACCTAGACTTAGAGCTACTTAAACCCAACTAACCTAAGGACATCATATACATCCATGCCCGAGGCAGGATTCGAAGCTGCGACCGCACCAGCAGCGCGGTTCTGGACGGAAGCGCCTAGAACAGCTCGGCCACAGCCAGCCGCGGTAGTCTAGCGGTTCTAGGCGCTCAGTCCGGAGCTGCGCGACTGCTACGGTCGCAGGTTCGAATCCTGCCTCGGGCATGTATGTGTGTGATGTCCTTAGGTTAGTTAGGTTTAAGTAGTTCTAAGTTCTAGGGGACTGATGACCGTAGATGTTAAGTCCCATAGTGCTCAGAGCCATTTGCACCATTTTTTTGCAGCTCGGCCACAGCGGCCCGCAAAATTATATTTAGCAGCTATGAGATGTACTGCACGAAGAGGACGATATTTCATATGCGGCACAGGGAGCACTTGAAATGTGCCTTCAAGTTAGTGTAAATTACATCAAGGGGAAGATCCTCCGGTTAAGCGACATTCTAAGCCGCTAGGAATTCAAAAGTTTCGCGTATGCACTTCATGAAGGCACGTTCCAATAGCGATGGGTTGATTCTCTTTATCTGTTTAGCTGCTGATCAAAATCTTAGTTATTAGGATTTTAAATAATTTAAATAATATCATTCCTTTTCTCCTGTCTCTGTATGTTTAGGCCAATGCATTGTGGATGTTTTCCGTCACTATTCTTTTTTTTTTTTTTTTTTTCGTTCGTGTCAAAGGCATCTATTGCAAGGAAGGTAAAGAAAAGCTTAACATTTATAATCATGTGTGTGTGTGCCTTAGACATTACCACATTAAAACATGGAAATAGACAAACATGACCGTAATTAAATCACTTTCACCCGTTAAATCATTTTCACGCTTTAGATTTAGCATGCAGACATGAGTATTTGTACGTGAGTAAGGAGTCAGAAATACATTTAAGGGCGAACGAATTAACAAACATTACATTGTTTTCGCCCAAAATTTAGCAACGTCGAAAACGTGTGAATTGGCCAGCATTAGATCTTTTTCGGTGTACGACTACGAGCAGAAATGACAGTTGCGCTGGTGAGGCATTGACTGCTCCTCCCCACACTCACGGACTGAGGGTCCACTAGCGTATCCCCACTTTTCAAGATTTAGTTTAGACCACCCAACACCAGTTCATAATCTGTTGAGGGACTTCCAGGTACACCAATTCTCATTGTGACCAGGAGGCAGTTCTTCTTTAGGTTTTCTCTAGCCTAAAGGAGCATTATCTGCTGTCATTTTGCACATGTCTAGCCTTTGGGTTGCATTGTTGTTGATCACATAGACTCGAACAAAACTTTTTTGTGGGACATGAAAGGAATCTCCCCGAAGGGTGTGCATATATGTGATTTAGAGCACTTCTTGATGTCCCCTGCTAACGGTATAACAGACGGCTAATGCTTCCACTCGAAAGGCATCAACCATTTTTCATTGACTTTTTGACCGTCGAATTTCGATACAATTCCCCACAGCGAAAGTGTAAGAGAAGAAAGAAAATTAAATTATTGGTCTTCGTTTCTACAAAAATAATCTCTTCCTTTTACACAATTTGTTCAATGAAAGAGCCAACATGATGCTCAAATCGTTTCAACAGTGAACAATGGCGATTGCAATCCTGTTGAAATCAGTCACGTGTCAAATAACAGCTTACAGTTTTCATTAGTTGAGGATATATAAAAATGCGTCTTCAAAACTGTCTGACAAATAAAAGGTCTTTACACAATTAATTAAATAATTAATCAAGAAATTCATTTAGATGAGCGACACTTACAATATATTACCAACCTAGATGCAAACAGAGAATCAAGAGATGCACATCTTGTGACAGATGAAGAACAGTGGCTTTCCGTCGTTTAAAGATAAAAAGGTAAATATATACAAACAGCATCTTATAGTTCACAAACTAATCTCTGAATTACAATTTCTTGCCTCACTGAGTAGTACATGGTGAGATCTACATACATTTTTTATGATTTTTAAGTAAAGGAAAAGGTAATGTTATACACCCCAACAGAAGCAAAAACAACGTCTCTACGATTAACATCCATCTTAAAGAAAAACCAACCGTGCGTTTTGGATGAAATAGAGATACATTCGCTTTGATTCATTAACTCTACACTATTCATTAAGTTTGTAGATAACCTGTTGACTGTACGATTGTTTAGTTCAGAGCCATTTGTTGTAATGCGTTTTTTATCTATATCATTGTGTTTCTTTTTTATTTCTAATGTAAGTACGAAATCATTGATGACGGTTTGTGGTGTAAACTCTTCTCAGCGCACTTGTCACCTTAACACTCCATGAAAATTGGAGCTTTCGACAATAACCACCATTGTCTTCGTCAGAAAAGCAAGTGGCTGTCAAAGGAGTAACGGATCACAAAGAAGTAAATGATGTAGCACCGCCCTGGAGGTAAAACAAGGGGAGATGGAGCCAGAGATTATCGCTGTACTTTGATTTGAAGTCGGCGCCGCCATATTAGATGCCCCAAAACATCAGCAGACTGCTCTTTACGATTGCCTTTTGTTCTTAATTTCTCTTATGTACCCGCAACAGTTGTTTCAAATAGAAAACGTTAAAATGCTTTCGTAAATTTCACAGCGTTAGAGAGACGTATTCAGAGGTTATCCAGGTGTCAAATGCATATTTGATCCAGTAATACGACGCATTTTGCCTCCTTAATGTAACTTCTTCTTTGTTATACGTTTCGAAGTACCAAGAGGAGAACTGTGTGATATGAAAAGGCTGCTTTTGTAATCTGAGATGTCCTTAATGAGGATTGACGAAACTGGGTATGTCCTCTTCCCGAAAATGCTGAGAACGTATTTTGCTACGTTTGGTCGGTTTCGAACCTTTACTTCTCACAACGTCCACCCAGAGTGCTTTACGGATTGGAGTGATAGGAAATCTGAAGTCCAATGGCAGAGATAAAACCGCACAGTAAAAGTAAAATGCACAACGAAAATTCATGTAAATAAAAGAAAATATCACTTAACGAATCGATTTACCAATGAAACGTCTTTCCTTTATTCTTTCGACAATAATTAGAATGACTGATACATCATTAAATAATGCAAGCCGGCATTTTCTATCAAAACACGCCCAACAGAAACTAATGTTCCAGATGGCTGAGGAAGAGAGAAGTTGTTCTGCAACAGACCAGTCAGCTCTCATGCGTAGGCATAAAGTTTTTAAAAAATACAGTCTCCTATCCTGCGTCAACAGCCCGCTTCTCGCGCACCGCTCAGCGAGAATCCCGCAATTGCGTTAAAGTTCTAACTTCCACAGCCTTAATGGCGTACTTTCGGATGCTCTACCGAGTTGTTGTTCTCATTTTACGTGCAATATTTCGGCGATCGACCCATCCGTCTTCTTCGGGTGCTGCCAGTTCTTTTTCTTTTTTTAAAAAAATCTTTATTCTTCAAATACATGATACAGATTAACCCACTACCTAATACATTAGTGGGTCCTAATTTATGCTTAGCACAATTACACTTACTGCAGCTTATCTAGTTCCAGAATGTGCTGTTGTTCCCGTTTCCACTATGGGTATTACTTGCTGTGTCTTTGGGGTTACCAGTGTTTTACTTACCTACTACTTATTGCTAGTCTACTGTACCTGCGGCGTTACAGGTGTGACAGCGTTCATAGACCTGCAGTGTTGGCCGTGCCCACCGAGCTAATCCCAGTGGGCATGCCCCTGGCACCGGGATGGCCCAGAATAGTGAATCGCTGCAGTGCTATGCTAATGGAGTTATCCTGTCTTATCCTACGTCTAACCTAAAACTAATTCTACAGTCATATTCGGTGAGTGTCTGAATCCGTTAGAATGTGCACCCTCCCGCCTAATCCTAGAAGTGGCGGATCCCAGCCTTGAAGCGGCTGGACAGGTCCACGCCTCGGCGGAACTGCTGCGAGTTTTGCCTTTACGTGTACTCAGTGCCTAAATTCCAACCAGACTGTGAATTCAAAGCAGCTAGAGAAAACTGTGAACTACTGTCGGTCTCGCGCTGCTATTTATAGATGATGCAGACTCCCATCGCCCAATACGCTTTGGTGCTCTTTTGTTTTTCAGAGCCAGTGTTGATATACCGTGAAACGTGCATTCTCTGAGCATTTCCCTGACCTGTTAGATGTGATGGCCAGCTAGGTTTTAATAAATCGGGAGCCGTACCCCCAGCCTTGTTTAAAGTGAAACCTGTGTTCCGGTTTATTAGGTTTTCCGGTACCTTTATTTTCAGAGACTCCTTATCTACACTGTTCAAAAAACTTGGCGTTTGCAGCACAATACTGGTCGTGTCATACTTCATCTCATTTTTACATTCGAGGCAGTGCTCGATGAGATCTAATTTGTTTGCTTATTTTGCTCAGGTATGTAGCTGGTGTTCGTCGCATGTCTCCTAGACCGTTCTGATAGTCAACCCCACGTAAGACATGCCACATTCGCATGGAATGTGGTGCACACTCATCTTTCGGAGACCAGCATCGTCTTTAGCTTTACAGTGAAGACATTATTTTTGCCGACGGCGACGAATGCGCTGGATGTCATGTTTCCGTAAACGTCTACCAATGTTTTCGGATACTGGACCAGGTAGATAAGCGACTCATAGCTTCATTTTCTCTGGCTCAGTCTCAACCTCTTTCTTAGGTGTTTTTTATTTTGGCTGCAATGCCCCGCTCAATTTGACGGTCTGAGTCAGTCGGTCGACGAAATATTGTGCGTAGAGTGGAAAAAACAAGACGACTGAACAGGCAGAATTACACTATTAATCAGTCACGCCGAGTACACGTAAGAGATCTCATTCTACAGCCTTTTTCAAGATTAAGCCCCAGTTTATGTTTCTTTGATTTGTAGTTCTGTATTTTAATCACTGCGCTGTGAAATAGTTCGCTATTGTTTGCATGACAAGTTGAAACTTGTGGGTGTTTACAATGAAATGTGCTAGTAAGTGCATTAACTAATCCAGCTGAAAACTTTAATCTTTAATAGCTACATTAAATTGCCCAGAGTAGTAAAAACGGGACAGCCGTTTGGATACAACTAGAGGCTCAAATTGTACAACTTGAAGTTGCAGCGGTATGTACTCAGACTACATCGACGGTAAAAAAAATTCAACACCCTCATGGACAACGTTATTTTATTGACAGGGGGCTGATAACCTAGCCATTGAGCGCCCGTAACCACCAAGCACAACAACAATTCTTTTGTCAAGTGAGGTCGCAGCTAATTCATCGTAGTATGATAAATTCAGACTAAACAAGGCACATATGTCACAATAAAGGGTGCCAAACAGCCGTATCAGTGCATAGTGTACACTTTTGTTGCAACTCAGCAATGGTTCTTACAGGCCCTGGGGAACGATTAAGTTCCCACAAATTTGGTGCTCGTGGTCGGCGGAGCGGTGGTGGTCGCCGTGGTCGCCGGGGCGGTGTTCCCACGTATTTACGTCCCACATTTCTTCAATTGCCGAGAAATCTGGTGATCGTGGCCGCCGGGGCCGTGGTTGACCACCACGGCCGGCGCGCTGAGTCGGGGCAGTAAAGGCGCGTGTCCACTAGCAAATAAGTTTCGCAAGTAACTTCTGCCGAGTACTTGCTGAGGTGTTTACATTAGTACGAAAACTTGCGCAAGTTGACATCTGCATGTCGCTTCGTCAAGTTCATTTCACAAATTTGCTGCAAGTACTTGCGGAAGTGTATCCATTACAGTTCGCGTTGTGAGACAAGCAAGTTGTAGATTACAATGTCGTGTGCACAAACAAGAGCAGGCGCCAGTGTTGTTGTATTGTCATTGTTAAAGAAAAAATGTGACGAAAAACGAAAAGTTAAGAAAAAGGAAGTGTTTGGGTAAAGAAATGGATACAGAGGCGTTCATGTTTAAGTTTTCAAGAAACACTACTGATCGAAATGAAATCAGAGGACTTTGCTCAGATTACAAACTTTCTGAGAATGTCTTTTGCAAGTTATGAATACCTCTTGTCAATTGTAGAGTCATCAACAGGATACAAATATGAGGCAACCTATATCACCAAGAGATCGTCTTTTAATTACACTTCGATTTTTAGCCATAGGTAAGAGGATAAAACAAGTAAATGTCAAATAAATATTTTGTCATGTCCATTATAATTATCCGGGCTGTTATGCCGTGGTCGGTTGATGAATTCTGTGGTGATTCCCAACGTTTCGTCTCCGACTGCGGGAGACATCTTCAAGGGGGTCCGTAACTTGATGGAAGGTCCAACACACACACACACTGGCTCGCTACTGACTGCCGCTAAATTCCGTGTCCGCGCGCCCCGCGCCGCGGCGTGACGTCACGTGTTTTGAAAACGTCAGTGCAATTGGCCGCTGTCCGTCGCCGTCGATCGCCGTTGCCATCACCCAGTAGTGGACGAGTGGTACACATCTTCTTTAGCACCGGCATCCATATACCGTTTAATTTGACGCCCTCCTCCTTTCGGTTGAAATTATTTGGGTGTTTAGCGATTTCGATTGCCTCCCTGTAGAGCCTTTCGTAGTATCCGCTCGTGGCCGCTAGTACTTGCGTCTCCTCGAAACGAATATTGTGGTTCCCTGGCTGGAAAGCATGCCCCGCAACAGCTGATCGTTCCGTTTCTCCACTTCTACAATTTCCCTTGTGCTCTTCCAAACGTTTAGAAACAGTTCTTTTGGTGGTATCCACATAAACATCACCACAGCTGCATGGGATCCTATACACTCCAGATTTTACCAATGGTTTGCGAGCGTCCTTGGCAGGCCTAAGGTATTCCTGTATCTTCCTGGTGGGCTTGTAAATTACGGTAATATTCCGCTTCGTCAAGATCCTCCCTATTCTTTCCGTTACGTTTTTAACAAACGGCAGGAAAACCTTAGATTTTGCAGTAGCCTGTACGTCAGTATGATTTCTGCGTGGCTGCCTCAACGCACGTTTTATTTCGGCGGACGAATATCCGTTCTTCGTTAGTGCATTGTGGAGATGTTCCATCTCAGCGTCGAGCAACTCAGGTTCACAAATATTTCTAGCTCTGTCCGCTAACGTCTTGATAACACCCCGCTTCTGTTGTGGGTGGTGGTTCGAATCCCGGTGCAAATAACGGTCCGTGTGCGTGGGTTTGCGGTACACTGAGTGGCCCAAACTACCATTTTCGTTTCTAAACACAAGCACATCGAGGAAATGTAGTTTGCCGTCTACCTCCTCCTCCATTGTAAACTGAATTCTTGAGTTTATATTGTTCAGATGTTCGTGGAATAAGTATTTATTGCCAATAGCCGAACATTTATATTTATTTAACTGAATTACTTTTTTTAAATTTTTAGGCGATAGTTTTCACTCTTTGATGTACCTTTCCCGAGTACCTGTTTGCACAATCTCTCGAGTTGTTACGGACTGCTGTGTGGCTCTATACGAATGTTTGAAAAGAGAATATTTGAAGGCTAGTATTTTTATATTTCATAACTCACACAAATAAATCACTTAAGCAGAAAATTTACGAAACGGCTACCTTGTGAATGATGAACTTGGGCAGTATCAGAAATAATAATTACTTTCTCTGATGGTGTGCAGATGAAACTGCTTTCGCCTGTCATCCAAGAATTAGTTATAGTTTCATCTTCCTCGAGTATTGCCTTTTGTATTATCCCCCGTCAACAGAAGAAGAATGGTTACAAATCGCTACTGCAAACTGTATTGGCGCTATTGACGGAAAACATATAGTCACACAGGCTCCCAAGAAAGATGGCTGTGTGTACTTTAACTAAAAATGATACCACAGTACTACAGAGTTATATACTTCGATGTGAGCAGTAATGGTAGAATATCTGATGGTGGACTTTTTAATAATTGTAGACTGTCAGAACGTCTTGAGTCTAATGGTTCAAATGGCTCTGAGCACTATGGAACTTAACATCTGAGGTCATCAGTCCCCTAGAACTTAGAACTACTTAAACCTAACTAACCTAAGGACATCACACACATCCATGCCGGAGGCAGGATTCGAACCTGCGACCGTAGCGGTCGCGCAGTTCCAGACTGAGGCGCCTAGAACCGCTCGGCCACCCCGGCCGGCCTTGAGTCTAATTCTTTGAATGTACCAGTTCCTCGAAATTTACCTGGCAGAACTGTGCAGATACCTTACGCCATTGTTGCTGATGATGCATTTGTTCTAAAAGGTTATATTATGAAGCCCTAACCTTTTAGAGGACAACGAGTGCAAAATCGTGTGTTTAACTATCGGCTCTCTAGAGCAAGAAATGTGTCTGAAAACTTTATTGGGATTATATGCACACGTTTTCGGGTACTACGAACGCAAATTCTTCTATATCCAGAGAAATCGAGGCAAATTGTCAAAGCGATTTGTACTCTTCACAACTTTTTACTCACAGAAAAGAGTAGAAATTCCGTTTATGCCCCACCTGGCACATTTGATTCTCAAGGTTTGCAAAGACATATGCACAATAACGAATATAACGCTGGAACCAATAAACATACATAATTGGCCACAGATGGCCAAGGAAGTCAGAAATGAATTCACGAACTACTTTGTTTTACCAGAAGGGGAAGTAGCCTGGCAATACAGACGCCTTTAAATTTCAGTTGATTTCTGATGAGAGTGTAAACATAAATACATCTGTAATAAAAGTAATGAATACTACATGCAGAATATTAAATTTGTTTCACTTACCATATTATTATCTTCGGTTTTTTTGGTGTGTAGGGTCGAAACATAAATTTCATGGAATCAAAAAATTCCCATTTACTTTTATGTAAGCCAACTGAACTTTGTCCACTGTTTCTTTCCTTCGATTTATTTAGTTCTTGATTATACTGCGTACGCAAATTGTGGATTTTTTCTCCGTATTTCTAACTCTGGTAGTGTCGAATTCCGATGCAATAATTTCCAATGCGTCTTGTTTTTTTAACCATTTTTAAATTCCATGTGTTGTGTGTCCCACAACACGGGAAAACACTCCAGTCGCTGAATAAGCCATTGTGCTTTGTCACTCGTCCACGCGAGCTTCAAGTCTGACATTTCGTACTGTATACACTTGTGCAAGTTCCGAAAAAACTTCCCGCAACTGGCAAGCAAGTCCAGCAAGTAATTGCAGCAAGGTACGGAGAAACGTTTTCACTAGCAATTGATTTTGCGGAAGTTTAGTGGACGCGCGCCTGAATAGGCGTTGGTTCACAAAATATGGCTGCGAGTTGCAGCTTACAGGGAATTTAATAGCCCTTACATAGTGCATATGCGAAAATGGTTAACTTTGTAATGCTGAAAATAAATACAGGACGAAATGCTCGTACAGGAACATCTACCAAGTAAGTTTTCGCCATATTTACAGTTTTATTAAGTTAAAATCATTTCATAGACGTTGTTGTGAGGGTCAAAACAAAAAAATTAACTTTACTAGATTGTGAATGAAAGACCTGTTGTTTATATCAGTGCAGCCCAACAGTAACGAACACAAAGTGAGGCCCCAGCAGGAAAGAAAGCAATGATGTAAGAAGCCATCCGAAGACGGACTTGTAAAAAATCCGAAACCGGTAATGGTATGCGGTAAATAAACTTTTTTTAAACGATACTTGTGGTTGGTTGCTGCTTTCATACGATTTAGTTATGGAAGAAGGAATGGGAACAGGAGCAACTACTGATAAACATAAATAGCTAAGGTATTCAGGGAAGCTGACTATTTCTTTATTAAGTGGAATTTTATGGAGTAAACACATAATAAATAACATAAAAAGAAGAATATTAAAAGAATACTTAGGGGGCAGTTCAGTTATTTGAGATTTACCATTTATTTTGTTTCACTGATGATTACACATAGACTCCACATTTTATAATCTAATACAAATATTCTTGTCATATCCTCTATGCCCTCATACAATTGAGACAAAATCAGCTCGTCACCTGCAAATTATAATTAGAACACTATATCATCATCTATCGGGATATCACATTTTTATATTTTAATTGCGTTAGGAAGTCTTTTCTGAAGTGTAGCGTTGCACAGAAATGAAACGCGGACGATAAAACAGTGCACAGGAGAGAAAAGAAGCTTTCGAAATGTGGGTCTACAGAGCAATGCTGGACATAACTTGAGTAGATCATGTAACTAATGAGGAGGAATTCAATTAAACTGGGGAGAAAAGAAACTTATGGAATAACATAACTAAAAAAGGGATCAGTTAACAGGGCACATTCTTAGACATTAAAGAATCATCAGATTGGTAATGGTGGGAAGCATGCGGTGGAGAGGGCATTCAATTTTGTAGAGGGGGACTAAGCTGATTCGCTTGTTGTAAATTACACAGAGACGAAGAGGCTAGAGCAGACTAGACCAGTCTTCGGACTCAAGGCCACAACAACGACACAGTCTACAGCCTTCAGCTACAATCTGTTGATCACGTGGAACTTGTGGTCCTGCTACCACTTGTTAGCATTCATCGGGATGCCAATATTTTTACATTTTAATTAATTCCTTGATTTCAGCAGCAGTGGGTGTTACCTCTCTTTCTAGTTTTCAGGTTTCTTGTTTATTTTTGTTTTCTAACAACCAACTACCGTCCAGTTCCATAATTAAACGCTACATGTAGGGTGAAAATTAGTGCAGCGTGACAGTTACTGAGCTATATGAAAAAAACGTAACTTAGTTACTAATTACGGCGTGCAAACGCTTTATTCAAGATGTAAACGTCACTACATGACATGTTCGATATGCCTGCCATCATTGGCGATCATGTGACGTAGACCAGTAGCGAAATTCTGCATGACCCGCTGAAGTGTCAGAACATCGATGCTGTCGATGAGCTCCCGAATGGCTGTTTTCAGCCCAGCAGTGGTTTTGGGGTTATTTCTGTACACCTTGTCTTTAATATAGCAGCACAAAAAGAAGTCGCATGTGTTCAGATCTGGAGAATATGGTGGCCAATGGAGGCCCATGCCCCCCGCCTCTGGGAACCCCAGAGCCAAAATGCGGCCCCCAAAGTGCTCTTTCAGGATATCAGACACTTTCCTGCTTCGATAGGGTCGAGCGCCGTTTTGCATGAAGCACATCATGTCGAAATCAGGGCCACTTCGGATAATGGAGACGAAATCAACTTCCAAAACCTTCACGTACCGTTCGGTAGTCATCAGGCCATCAAGGAATATCTAAAACCGAGGTAAGCCTGTTCCACCTCACTAATCGCCTTTCATCAGCAAAGATCAGTCCACAGTTCGGCCCTCTTGGCACGGTCAGATACAACGAAAGCCCAAAATACTAGGGAGTCACTCTGGACAGAACTTTAACATACAAAAAACACCTTCCCAACTTGGCCAAGAAGATACAAACACGAGTGAACCTTGTGAGGCAGGCAGTACATGGGGAGCAACCACATCAGTCCTCCGAGGAGCATCCCTTGCACTGGTATACTCTGCAGCAGAATACTGTCCACCAGTTTGGCTCCGAAGCGCCCACGTAGTGAAAGTAGACGTCCAACTGGACTCAGTTATGAGAGTAATTAGTGCTACAGTCCAGTCTACACCTACTTGCTGGCTACCAGTGCTTTCAGACAACTGTCCACCAGACCTCCGTTGGATGGCTGCTCTTTACAACCTCTGTCAGCAAGTTTCTGAAAACAACTCGATCCCTCTTCATGACGATTTGCTATCACACCCTAGGAAACGCCTCAAATCTAGAAGACCAGCATATGAAATGGGAGTCCAAATTTTATCCACAGGATTCGACCAGGACGTAGAGTGGAAACGTGAGTGGCAAGCTTGTAACCTCCCAACAGATAAATTAATATTTATAATAACCTCCCAACAGAAAATTATAATTATTATGTATTGCACTCACAGCATTCACAATTAGTGTAACCTCCCAACACAAAAATTCCGAAACCTCCCAACAGTAAAAAATATAGTTATTTATATCATTCACATTCAGCGTAACCTCCCACAGAAAAATTCCGTAACCTTGGAACAATAAAATGTGACTAATCTCCTAATAAAAAAATGTGACTCATAGATAACCTTTCAATAATTTACTGTGAATTTAAACTGGTAGATTTTGGACGTCAGCAGTGCTGCGTCATGGCCTCGATAGATCATACTGAATAAATTGAAAATTCTTACCTCAATGAAGTCGCCGGATAACGCATATATACCTGCTCTTATAATATTTTTTTCTGACACAGCCCAGTGCAATGCTGGCCGATAGATTTGCCATGTATAAAAGGAAACAACTAATTTTACTTTACAGTAATCGGGATGACCATGGATTGGATAAATTAGTAAATTCTTTAAATTGAGATGAATCATTGTCAAAAGTTAATTTTTATAAAAAAAGATTATTACTAAGAGATTTCTTAAAAACATTTACATGGGACTTGATATAACAATACTACATGTGCGCGAGGTTGCTTTTACCTTATATTATATCGCTCAGGCTCCGCCATCGCTCTCCATGACCGGCCCAGCCAACTCGATACACACGACTGCTCGCTACTACTACTCCTACTGCTACACAGTTCCTACTGCAGCCGACACTACTCTTTGGTCTGAGATTCTCTTACAGCTTACATATCGCAGGCAGCACGTGAGCAACCCATCGAAATTGCATCTGCTCGAGTGCGCTAGCAACAAATTCCTTAATCGTGGACCGCTCAGAACTACAAGAACCCGAAACCACGAACTTGTAGACAATCCAACAGTTCCAATTCCAGGCTTCCACCAACAAAGGGCGGTGTGGATGCAGTTAAACGGAATCGAACTGAAGAGGGTAGGTGCAAATACAACATGCACAAGTGGAGCTTTTCAAGTGACAATGTGTGTGACTGTGGTGGCACCCAAACAATGAGCCACACTGTGAATGAATGTCCAATCAGACGCTTCCCTGGTGGCACTGAGAAGCTCCATCAAGCATCCCACGAGGCACTCCGCTGGATCGAGTCCATCAACATCCGAGTATAGACTGAGACGTTTTAAAACTTGTGTATGTATATAATTTCACATGTTCATTTTTATATATATTTCTTTGTTTTGCTAAATGTGTATGACTGTAATTGGTGCATACGACAATAATAAATAACAATAATCAATTAATATCGCACCGATTATTCCCTGGCTGGACATTTAACACCACACAGTCCCCCGTCGAGGGTGAAGAGATTTCTCGATCGCGAAATGTGGATTCTCAGTCCCGCAAATGCGCCAATTTTGCTTATTGACGAACCCATCCAAATGAAAGTGACCTCGGCCAAATAACAATGCGCATACTAATTCCCATCATACTCCGCGGGCAACCGCGCAGTTTGAACATCCTAACGCAAATTGTCCAGAAGTTAAGACGATTTTATTTCGTATAGTTCAATAATTGTCACTCTGTATCAGGTGCCTATGCGACTGGACGCCCACTGGTTACGAATCCAGTACGTCATCCCTGGCCTGTATAGGAGCCCCGTGGCCAGCGACACATGTTCCCTCGCTCCCCCTCCCCACGCGCTTCGCGTTTCGGCCGGCCTCCCCCAGTCGCTCCAGCTCTTGACGCTGGATTCCGCGGCAGACCCCTTGCGACCGGAGCTCGACCTCTTGGCCCTCCAGAGAGAGACCTCGCCCCGCAGACCTATCCCCGCGGCTACGTTTGCGCATCTGTATTCCGCGTGCCGACCGTCGCCCACGGGCCGTCGGTATTTTTTGAAGTAATACTTTTATAATTAAAAAAGTCCGCAGCTCTCGCGACACGGCCGGTCGTGCGTAATGAGGACGGCGCGTGCGTGTAGACGCGGATGGCGGTTCATCGGGGAGGAAACTTCCTACGCGAACGTATTGTCTGTCTGTCGGCTCTGCATGGCTGCGCCGTACCGGGCGCTCGTAATAAGGAAGATGTCGGCCGCCGTAATTAGCTCCGCTCTGCACATAAGGCCCGGCCTCACTTACACGCCGCCTGTGTCTCCTCCTCTACATCCACGTCTACAGCCACTGTGGATGCTTCGTACGACCTTCACCTGTCCTCTCGTCCCTGTTGCGGCATAAAAGGAGGACCACCTGTACGCTTGTGCGTATCTGCTACGCATTTCCCCGTCGAGCGAGATGGCACAGTGGGAATGCGCTGGTCTGGTTCCCCAATCGAATTTCTAAACTTATCTATTTATTTATGCAATTATTTCACGTGCCAAGTTTAGGCCCTTGTTTAACACTGGTACTCGACATTAAAGCAACAAACCGCTGTTTTCCCCTCTTGTGTCTAATTCACGATATAACCATACAAACTATCAAAAGATGTCCGTACGATCGTGTTCTGCACGGAAGGTGGCATTCCGGTCAACGGACAACCACGCCAACGATGACGTCAGAGCACCTGTCAGAAGAGGTAGTAAATTTAAAAATGTCGTGTGACTAGGGCCTCACGTCGGGTAGACCCTTCACCGGTTGCAAGTCTTTCGGTTTGACGCCACTTCAGCGACTTGCGCGTCGATGGGGTTGAAATGATGAGGATTAGGACAACGCAACACCCAGTCGCTGAGCGGAGAAAATCTCCGAACCAGCTGGGAATCGAACCCGGGCCAATAGGATTGACGTTCTGTCACGCTGACCACTCAGCTATCGGGACCTGACAGAAGTAGTAGTGTTTGCCAGGTAGTCCCACATCCACAATCGCTGTGCGAACAGTCACAGACGGGGCGGTATGGCACAAACAAGACTACTACCAGGCTCTCGGCTGTGGAGGGCCAAGAAGAATGCAAGCAGGACAGCAGCCAACTGATATGGCCGATGACTTAATGTCAATCGTTCTGCTGTTTCTCGGATGTGGCGACAATTTATAGAGACCGAAACAGTATCCCGAAGACCAGGGAAAGGCCGATGATGTCTTCATATCAAAAAGAATTAAGTGTTATTTGGCTGTAAGGGCGCGACGGTACCGCTTTAGCATTGCACGGCAACTGGCATTTGACCCCGAAGCATCCACTGCACATGCTGCCTCGAGATAAACGGTGACCGTAGCCTTCGGCAGAGCGGTCTTTATTGTCGGAGACCTGCTGTATGTGGACCTCTGATGTGTCTTCCCAGAAGGGGACGTCTAAGTGGAGTCGTCAACATACCACCAGGACGTCGAACAGTGGGCTAATGTTCTTTTCACAGATGAATCCCCATTTGGTCTGGAGAGTGATTCTCCAAGCAATCACATCTGGAAGCAATGTGGAACACAATTTCGGCACCCAAGCATTGTGTAAAGAGACCGATATGGAGGAGGATATCTAAGGGTGTGGGCAGAGATTATGTGGATCACTCTAACACCTCTACATGAAACTGTGCGGGTGAATCGGCAAGGTTTAACTGTGTCAAGTATCGCGACGAGATCTTGGGACCTCATGTGTGGTTGTCGCGAGGTGGTGTGGATCCAAACTTCGTATTGATGGACGATAATGCTCGACCTCATTAAAAGAACGAGTGGCTGCGACGCCTGTTCACTCTGAGGATTTGAATCCCATGGAGCATGTCTGGGATGCGGTAGACACGCACGTTGCATCACGACGCATCCCCCAACCACTCTCCAAGACTTCCGAGCAGCTATGCAGGAGGAATGGGCGTTATTGCCTCAACATCAGATTTATGACATCATTCACAGCATGCTCTGTCGTTGTGAGGCCTGTATTGCTGCCAGAGGTGGTCACTCCACATAGTGAGGACGTTAACCAGTTGTTGGAATGTATGTGCAAATTCGTTAAGTGGGAAAAAACGAAGAACATTTTTGTCTACCGTTATACATTTAGCTGTAATTTATGTTATGTATTCTTTACATTGTTTCTACTTTACTACAACCTTTTTATACTATTTTAAGGCAAAATAAAAACAACCTTGCAAAATTTGCGTTTGTTGCTTTAATTTTGGAGACCAGATTACGTGTAGGCTCATTGAGGTGCCCCACCCGATTAGTTTTATGCAACCTGTATTACGGCTGTATCAGAAATGGTATCCAGACAGGCGACATCACGTAATCAATGTAAGTTCCTTCTCAGAGCTTTGGGCGACGGTTAGCAAACGGAATCTTACTATAAAAAAATGCAGCTGAGGATTAGTCAAGAGTTACAAGGTATCTTTGGACCAAGATACAACGTGCTTCTGCCGTACTTATCCAAGTGTCTCCAATCGTTCTTTGTGTAATTAGCGGTGTACTAATACAGGTTTTCGATGTGGCTGTAAGTTTATTCCGTTTATAGGGCTTAATATTTCGTAAATGGTTCAAAAACCTTGCCTTTTAAAGTTGTATCTCGCCACTGGGAACAACGAAATCAACAGGAGATATAAAAATGGAAAGCGTGGAGGTAACAACTTACCCGTATATAACTGATGAACCAGTTATGAGAGATTAAGCGCTGTAAACAGAATAAACTTGCAGTTACTTACAAAATCTGTATTACTTCACCGCTAATTACACAAAGAGAGTTTGGAGACACTTGGTAAGTATGGCAGAAGTAAGGTATATTATCTTGGTCCAAACACGCTGTATAACTCATGGCCAATCGTCACTTGTATTTTCGCAGTATGATTCCGTCTGTTGACACTCACCCAAAACTCTGAGAGGAAACTTGTATCGATTACGTTGCTATCGCCTATTTTGATGTCGTTCCTGTTACAGATGAAGTGCAGGTTGCATGAAACGACATCGATAGGAGCAGCTGAATTTCCCTGTATAACCAGACATGCTCAGTAACTCAGCATCAAAATACACTCATTGTATGACGCAAATGTATCCAGACATCTCTGTGTAAGGCGGCACTAAACGAAAGAGTATTGTATTGTGAGCAGAAGTGTAGTAACAAGAGAATGGGTCGGTCATGAGAGCTCAGTCACTTCCAATGCGGACTAGTTATTGGATGCTATTTGAGTAACAGATGTATTAGAGACATTTCAATCCTTCTAAAGCTGCCCAAATCGCCAAATCGCCTGTTGGTAATGTCATTATGGAGTGGATACGCAAAGGAACAACCACAGCTACTCGGTACTCCTCATGTACTGACAGACAGCAACCTTCGAGCATTGCGGTATGAAAGGAAACGAATGAAATCGAGCACAAAGAATCATACTGAGTTCCGAACTGCTGCCAGCAATTCAGCTAGCACAATCATTGCCGTAGGGAGTTAAAAAGAATGAGGGACAATTGTGAGCTGCTCCTCGTAGGCGAGCCAGTGGAAAGAGAGACGTCACTGGACAGCGGGTGGCTGGAAACAGGTGATTGCGACTGATGTTTCACGCTATGCCCTCTGGCAATCCTATGGAAGTCTTTGGGCTTGGCGAATGCCTGGAAACGTTACCTATCATCGTGAGTAGAGCCAGCTGTGAAGTGTGGATGAAGTTGTGTTACGGTATGGCGCTGTTTTTCGTGGTTGGGATAGGCGCTTAAGAAAACACTGAATGTAGAAGAATATGAACAGATCTCACAACATTGTGTAGAGCAACAGTTCGGAAGCGGTGGCTGATTATATCAGCATGACCATGCAACGTGTCATAAAGCAGCCTCTGTGAGGCAACGGTTTGTGGACGACAACATTCCTGAAATGGACTGGCCTGCCCAGAGTTCTGGCCTGAAGCCAACAAAACATCTTTGGGATGAGTTAGAACCTAGACTGCTTCGATTCTCTTCTGTTCCGGTTTTCCCACAGTCCATGTTTCACTATCCATGTTTCACTGCCATACAATAATGTGCTCCAGACGTACATTCTCAGAAATTCCTTCCTTAAATTAAGGCCTATGTTTGATACTAGTAGACTTCTCTTGGCCAGAAATGCCCTTTTTCCAGGTCTAGTCTGCTTTTGATGTCATCCTTGCTACGTCCGCCATTAGTTATTTTGCTGCCTAGATAGCAGAATTCATTAACTTCATCTACTTCGTGACCATCAATCCTGATGTTAAGTTTCTCGCTGTTCTCATTTCTGCTACTACTCATTACTTTCGTCTTTCTTCGATCTACTCTGAATTCATATTCTGCACCCATTAGACTGTTCATTCCATTCAGCCTACCATGTAATTCTTATTCACTTTCACTCAGGATAGCAATATCATCAGCGAATCGTATCATTTATATCCTTTCACCTTTAATTTTAATTCTGCTCCTGAACCTTGCTTTTATTTCCATTCTTGTTTCTTCGATGCACAGATCGAACCCTAGGGAGGAAAGACTACATTCCTGTCTTGCCCATTTTAATCGGAGCGCTTCTTCCTTGGTCGTCCACTCTTATTATTCCCTCTTGGCTCTTGTACAGTTTGTATATTACCCGTCTCTCCCTATAAGGTACCCCTATTTTCCTCAGAATTTCGAACGACTTCCACTATTTTATATTGTCGAACGCTTATTCCAGGACGACAAATCCTATGAACGTGTCTTGATTTTTCTTTAGCCTTTCTTCCATTATCAACCGTGTAAGAGGTATGCGCTGTCTGCGACATGAGAATCGCTGACCAGAGAGCAGTGTTGACTGCAGTATGAACTGTGTAACTGTAGCAGTTAGTTGTTGCTAGTCGCTTGTCTGAGGTTGTCTGCGCTTGTCTGCAGTCTGCTCTGGTCGGGAATCTGGAGATGGAGTATTATTGTATAAGGTAAAGAAGCAGCGTCGCGCATCTCTAGTAATGTATCTGAACTGTCATCCAAATGTTTTAAAAATTTCCTAATAATAATTTTGGTAATATAAAGTAATTTTTTTTAAAAAAAGCATTCATTTAAAAAAAAAATCAGTTACTTCCTTTCACAAATCACAAATGTATAGGCCAGCATCGCACGGAGCTGTGCAGAAATTTTTTTTAGGTAAGAGCAGATATATTTGCCGTTTTTATTGAGGTAAGAATTTTTGCTTTTCATTCAGAATGATCTTACAGGGCCATGACGCAGCACTGCTGTCGTCCTAAAATTTACCAGGTTACTGAATTTATTTTTTATTATGAGGTTTAGGAATTTTTCTGTTTCGAGCTTACATTAAGTGAGAAAAGAATTTTGTGGGTACATTAAATGGGAACCATTTTTGTTCTTAGGTTACATTTTTGTTGTGAGGTTACACAAAAATTAGAATCGCTGTTCACAATAATTATTTTTAATTTCAATTTTTAAATTTTGTGGGGAGGTTACACTTGGTGACCCTGCCAGGATCGTATTTCTTTGCGAATTTCTGAGAAGTAGTCATATATCTGCTCTTGTTTACTTAAATGTAGTTTGCATCTGGCGCAACGCATTTACTGATTTGTCACTCTTTTCTTTCACAGATCATCGGCAATTTGTTGCTCCTTGTTGTAATTGTTTGTTCCATTTTTGCTTTGTCTTTGTTTCATTTTTGTGCCTTTTTTTTATTTGTGAAAAATGCCGCGAAAAACTATTAACAGTACATCGCGATGTGCAATGAGTGAAACAGCCGACTCGAATAATTTGACCGATAATACTAGCGACACTCAGTGTAATAGTGATAATCCCCTATTTACAGACAATCTGTGTGTCAATTACTAGTAATGATTTTAATCCTAATAATCAGCAAACAAATGCAATTATGTCCACAGTAAATGTAACAATTGATGACGCGGCGCGTTCCGATACAATGAACGGTGCCCAGTTTGACACACCCGGTTTGCAAAATTTGAATTGTGAACAGATAAATTTTTCTCACGAAGATGAACAATGTAGACAAAATACATCAGATTTATTTGATTCCGGGGTAGTGACCCACAGTGCAAATCCAATTGGCAAACCTTTTCAAGAATTGAAGAATGACCAAATGGTTACAGAAAACGTGACAAATGCACATGCACCAACACACAGCATAGAAAATAGAGTCGCTCATTTTGGCTTGGATCAAATTATGGCAGTATTGCTACAGTCGATTGAAAAACAAGACAACAATCACAAACAACTTAGTGAAAATCTCAAACAACAAATTAATGAAAATAATGAAAATCTCAAACAACAAATTAATGAAAATAATGAAGATCTCAAACAACAAATCAATGAAAATAATGAAAATCTCAAACAACAGTTTAATGAAAATAATGTAAATCTCAAACAACTAAATAAAAACTAGACAGCAATTCCAAACAGCTTAGTGAACAGATTACAGCCATTGCCGTGCAATGTCATGATACTAAAGAACAATTACGTGAGGAAATTGAGGCTTGTGCTAGGAACAATAGTGAAGAAATTAGATCTGTGGCACAAGAATTAAGGAATACGCAAGCAGCTACAACTAAATTACTTAGAGACGAAATTAGTGCAGTCACTGAACAATGCTCTGAAAACGCAACACAGTTACGCGACGAGTTTAAATTAGTGTCAGCAGAACTTTCACGCACACTGGATGCGAAAGTAGACGCGAAATTTGACCAACAGAACAGTCAAATTGACGAACGTTTTAATAACCACCTACAAAACAGTGAAACGCGTTACCGTAAATTTATACAGGAACAGAATAAAGTAAAGCGACAAGTAATGGAAACAATTACTGCACAGAGACAGGAAGACAAGCGTAAATTGTTTACAAAGGCAAAAACATACGTAGACAATAATATTTTTACAGTATCAGACGAAATTAATACTATCAAACAGTTGAACACCGAATTACATGATGTAATCTCTGATCTTAGAGCAAAAACAGACACACAAACAGTAGACTTTCAGACAATGACCGACAGACTTGAACAATTAGAACTAATACAGGATACCGATGCCATCAAAGCAGACGTTAAGAAGTTGAACGAAACCACACATAAAATACAAAAACAAATTAACGCTTGTGATAATAAAAACGATGATCAGGTAAAAGCACTGGCTGAAAAATATGATGAATTGGCCAGTCGTATTGATGTTATCGAAAATAATAATGACACTAAATCGGACGATACTTCACCAGTTTCGTTTAATCAAACACCCGAATTCCAAAATTTACAGCAGACAATCAGTGCGATAGGTTCGTCCAATAATACATTACGTAGAAAATTGTCAATTTTACAGCAAGAAGTGACAGAGATGAAAAATGTTTCAGCCTTTAACACATCACAGCAGACGCCACTTTGCGAACATTTATCAGACTCACACTGCCAGTATAATTTAGGTAATTTACAGAGAGTACGTGAGTTAGATTCCGAACAATCACAGACATATAGATTCTCATACAATCCTGCACCTGTTCAGACATACAGAGACGATAACGTTGATTATAAGCAATTTTTATCCGTAAGAAAATCTAAGGTGTTTAATAATGACAGAACACAGAGTCACGCTTTGGACTGGATACAACAATTTTCTTTTGAATTTTCACCTGCATTGCCTGTAACGGAGAAGCTAAAATTTATTTGCAGCGCGTAATTGACCTCAGAGGATTCATTACACTTCGATGAATATGTGCCGTAGCGTGCACAGGGCCCCGAGCCGTAGTAGTGCTATTTCATCTTTAGTTTTCTGCACTGCTGCCTTTTCTTCTACCATCCTTTATATCTATCAAAACAGCTCTTCAACTATCGATCTATCTAGTATTAGGAATTTGTAAAGATAACCTGATACGACAAGTTTTTACCTGAAAGTGATAGTTTTCATTAGACGCTCCACAAATGACAACCACGAGAACTTTAATACCAGACAAAATTTTGATTATCAGTATCGTCAAAATTATCAACAACAGGAACCGCATTTTGGTAACAATAGACGTTTTTCCCCACAACAGCAACAAAACCAGCCGGTTAGCATACCTAACCAACAATGTAGTCTACAAGGTCAACCAAGCTTTAATGTTTTGCCGCCTACACGTATAGCGTCGGCTCCATCAAATAGTAACGCACAGCAACAAAGAAATAACTACGTACAGAAAACACACCATTTCAATTCCTATCGCAATGCACCGTATAGGAATGACTATCATGACAGACGGAAAAGTAATGAGCACAATTATCAGCGTACGTTTAATAACAGTCGGTCTTACCAACAACAAAATCATCCGCAACAACAAATTATCATGAATGAACCAGACAGTAGATATCATCCCGAACGTAATACGTCAGGACGAAATAACAGAACAGTACAAATAGTGGAAATGCCACAGAATACTCCCGAAAATAATAGCACGTCAGATAGAATTTGACTAGATACAGTACAGGTTGCATCTTACAGTAACGCAAGCAATGCTTTTGACACGCAGAATCTTGTTCACGAAAATGTTATTACTTTTGACGACATCCGAGACACTCTTTTGCAGGAAAGACCGGTTATTCAAAAAAACCATTTCACACCCTGTCATTGAAGTAAAGATTGGATTATCCAAATTTTCAGCAGTAATCGATTCTGGATCACCTATGTCAGTTATAAATGAGGAAACTTTCGACGAATGTAACAAAGAGAATACCTATCCTACGTTACCATTAGGCAAAACTAAAGTAAAAGGAGCAGTATCTGGTAAAGGAGTAGATGTAAAATTACAGACACATTTATCATTTTGTATTGCAGGTCATACATTTCACTCAAATTTTTGGATTGTTCCCTTATTTTAGGTACGAATTTTCTGGTACAACACGACGCAATTATTGACTTTCAAAACTCCTATTTAATGTTAAAGGATGAAAATGTATAACTGGCTTTAGAATTTCAGCACTCTTTATCTGCAGAAGAACAAACAATTAATCGTACAGAGGTCATTTCCGGATCACGTGACATAGACTGTCATTCCACATTGTTCACAGATACGTACGTGCACAACTATAATACTCCAGACGAAGCTGACTATGACGTTATACAGATGATTTCTGATAAAGTTAAACTGAGCAGTGCAAATACAGACGACGAACGCATGCAACTACGCAAAATTCTTTTACAGCAAGCTCCAGTTTTTAACAACGTTCCTGGTACTATGTCCGGTTTTATGTATGAATTTCAAGTTAAACAGCACGACACATTTAAAGCCAAACATTATCCCATTCCGTATATTCACAGAGAACAAGTTAAGAAAGAATTGCAAGCTATGCTTGACCAAGGTATTATTGAACCGGCAGTTAGTCCGTACATAAATCCACTCCATATTGTTAAGAAAAAGGATGGTTCACTTCGTCTCGTACTTGATTCGCGTCACATCAACGACATTATTATTAATGACACAGATCGCCCACAAACACCAGAACACCTTCTACAGAAATTTCATGGTACTGCTATTTATTCCACATTAGATTTGAAATCGGGATTTTGGCAAATTCAACTCCATCCGAACTGCAGAAAGTACACGGCTTTTCTCTGTTTTGGTGACTGTTATCAATTTTGTAAATTGCCGTTCGGTTTAACTATTTCTTCAGCAGCATTTATTCGCGGTTTGAATAGTATACTTCCGACAGAACTTAAAGACAGAATCACAACGTACGTAGACGATATTCTTATTGCAGAAGCTAATTGGTCTGAACACAATCTGATTCTTGAACAACCATTGCAAACTTTTCGTGCACAAGGACTCACAGTTAATCTCAGTAAATCGCACTTTGGCAAAACTTCTACAAAATTTCTTGGACATGTGATTTCAGCAGAAGGCATTGCGCCTGACCCAGAAAAACTTCAAGCTTTGCGTGACATTACTGTTCCTACGACGAAGAAACAACTACGCAGCTTTTTGGGTTTAATTAACTTTTTTCGTAAATTTATTCATTATTCTGCTTTAGACACCCCTAGAGTATGTCAATTGACGGGTAAAAACACTATTTGGTCCTGGGATAGGCAAGCACATTCTGAATTTATGAACCTGAAAGAAGCTTTGTTGAATGCACCACTTTTATCACATCCAGATCTTACTAGAAATTTTTCCATTGCCACCGACAGTTCTAACACCGCTTTAGGCGTACACATTTTTCAGGAAATTGAAGAAGATGACACTACAGTAATTAAAAACATCGCCTTTGCAAGTCGCATTCTGTCACCTGCCGAACGCAATTATTCTGTTACAGAACTTGAAACATTACGTGTTGTTTGGGCATTTACCAGATTTAGGCATTTTCTTTATGGAAGACACACTACCGTTTATACAGATCATAGAGCTATACAGTTTTTACTTTCCGCTAAATTTACACACGACAGATTAAGCAGATGGAAACTTTATTTACAGGAATTTAATTTTACAATTATTCACATTCCCGGCACACAAAATATTGTAGCAGACGCACTATCCCGTTCTCTCAGCAACAATCAGCAAGACATCGCAACCAACTTCTGCAAAGCAAATTTCAGCGTCATGTACATTCAACAAGTTGCATTTGAAAATTTCATTTCGTCGTCATTACAAGACATAGCACAAGAGCAGAGTAAAGACAACGTATGGAAAGAAATTAAACACCTTGGGCAAGATAGGAATAATGTTACCATTAGAAACCATTACATTGTACGGAATAATATTCTGTTTCGCCGCTCTCACCCTGACAGCAACAATTGGTTGTTATGTATTCCTGACGAGCTTGTTAACAAATTAATTTGGTATACTCATTTAAGTTACGCACATTACGGAGCCAGAAAATGTTTTCTTATATTGAGACAGAACTGTTATTTTACCAACATGGAGAAACGTATTCGACGAGTTTTAGCGTCATGTAAAATCTGCCAGAAAGCTAAGTCAGATACGACTTCACATGTTCCTCCGTTACATCCCATTGTACCTGTTAAATTGAGACACATGGCTGCTGTAGATATTTTTGGTCCGATTCCCAGAACTAATAGAGGTTTTTGCTACATCTTTGTCGCTGTTGAACTCACTTCAAAATTTATTACCTTCACTCCGTTACGCAAAGCTACTGCTAAAACTGTTTCGAAAGCATTTTTAAAACATTTTCTATTCCATGTAGGGCATGTATTGAAAGTAATTTCCGACAATGGATCACAGTTTCGATCTGCTTTATGGACACGTATGTTACGAGCTAGAAACATTTCTCCGATCTATATATCCAGGTACCATGCTTCTTCGAACCCTTGTGAACGACTAATGAAAGAAATTGGTAAACTGTGCAGAATATACTGCCATAAAAATCATATTGATTGGGACACACACATACTCTCATTCCAAGATGTAATTAATTCCATACCAAATGAATCTACTATGCTATCTCCGACTGTTATACTGAAAAATGTTGAACCACCTAACAAAATTAAAGAATTCGTAACCTTTCCTACATCTCGTCGACTACGACACCATGAAATAATTGACATTGCGCTGAACAACATCAAACGTGCCGCAGAGCGCCGGAGAAGACAGCAAAAACAGGTTTGTACACGCCGTGACTTTCACATTGGACAGAAGATATTAGTACGCACACGTTATTTATCCAACAGAGGAAAGAATAGGTGTAGTAAATTTGAGCTTCTATACGCAGGTCCATATCGAATTCGCAGCATTCCTCACCCCAATGTAGTACACGTCGTAATTTTGAGAACCAGAAAAAGTAAAGGCAATCACCATGTCTCCAATATTAAACCCTTTATTAAATGAATATACTTTATGATTTATCACACTGTAATGCCATTTCCTGATTTTTATATGACCAATGATGCAATTATATTTATGTGACTACTTAATGATGATTATCGTATTTTTTTCTTGGCAAGTGCCCGGCAAGGTAAGGTTAGCAGGTCGCTTTTCTTGTCGTTACACATCAGACCGTGCACATTTTTCATTCTTCATGTATGTATGATTGTTTTCCTGTTTTGTTTGTATGCACTATGAAATATTTAAGATATAACAAACACCAGTTGACTTTGACATTTTGCCTTATGATATCTCAACATCGTGACTATTTTACATTTTTTTTTTTTTTTTTTTTTTTTGCTGCTACATTGTGATACTCTGTGTACATTTTTGCACCTGCAGACTGTCTATGTTTTTGACATATTACGGTTTCTGTCATGCTATGCTGTATGCTCAATTATATCACTAGAAAGCAGTTTTTATTTAATGGGTGTATGATTTAAATGCAAGACATTAATCACTGTTTATCATTTTCAGAAAGCAATAACGTGTCAAAGAAATAAATTAAACAAACCACAGTGGATTGCTATGAGGTGGGAATTTCACCTTCGGAATGAACGGAAGAAGATGCAATACCTCGTCACGAAGAGTAAATGGATCAGAATTAACAAGCATTAACAAGAATATACTATAGACATCGTATGATAGCGGTCTTAACTATTTTTTTCTTTCAGAATACGAGGCGACTGGTACAGGCTGTCAGACAGAACTACACATCTTAGTTTTAGTGATGAAATATGCTAGAAATAAGGAACTCTATACTATGAATAGTTGTATGATGAAGTGTCTTTTTCCAGATGATAATGAATGGTGATGAATAGTGATGAAGAATATAGTAATATGAATAATGAAGTTTTTCTTTACAGGTGATGATAATAATGCAGTTATGGTGATATGAATAATAAAGTTTTTGTTTACAGGTGTTGATAGTGATAAACTTTATATGGCCACTAAACGCACCACTTTTAAGTTTTTCTTTGCAAATGAGGGTAATGATGAAGTTTATGTATTTATGCTATGTAGTTATTTAAGTATTTGTTGCAGTTCATTTTGACAGTATGTCTTATGTCGCATGGTGTGATGACTGAAGGTTTTGGAAAGGACAGCTAGAGAACATATATATTTAATACACATTTCATTACCTGTTAATTCGAAGTTCACTACTTTTCAGCATAATATGCGTTTCTTCTTTCAGCTTAATAGTCCATTTTCTATTTTTTTCCAGGAGAAGCTATTCATGAAATTAATGTGCTATAAGCAGTTGGTCATTAAACCTGTTCTAGTACTTGCATTTTTTTACCCATTTGTGTGTGTCATTCATGAATGTGATCACATATACTTTATTTATTTCATAACCTTGCTACAGCTGACTCATGACGAATGACGTTACCTATCCTCATTTGCAGCAATACGTCAAGAGTAAATATTGTTATGCCCCAGCAATTAATTATCGATCCCAAGGCAATGCATTGCTAGTATAAAAAATATCTATTAACAGTCCCAAATAATGCTACCAGTTTAAGAGAGTTCTGAGTAATACTGAATGATGTTTTTCTAATCACAGACCTTGAGTAATAGTTACAGTGTGTTACATTTTAAATATGTCATTTGTCACTTGAATGATGAGTTCTGAGTAATAGTATATGATATTTTGTAATAATGCATACATGCTCTACACTCTTTAACTCTTGTTTTGAAGGATGACTTCTGATGTTTTGTAACTGGCCAATGAGTGCCAATAATTATTTTAAATATGTCGTATGTCACTTGAATGATGAAAAATGTTTTGTAATATTCAATACTTGCTATATGTTTAGTAACTGGCCAATGAATGCCACTGTTTCTTATATTTGTATTATGTCACTTACATGCTATATATATGAATACTAGTAGCTTGATGCTACACTCTTTAACTCCTGTTTTGAAGGATGACTTCTGATGTTTCGTAACTGGCCAATGAGTGCCAACAATTATTTTAAATATGTCGTATGTCACTTGAATGATGAAAAATGTTTTGTAATATTCAATACTTGCTATACGTTTAGTAACTGGCCAATGAATGCCACTGTTTCTTATATTTGTATTATGTCACTTACATGCTATATATATGAATACTAGTAGCTTGATGCTACACTCATTAGCTCCTGTTTTGAAGGATGACTTCTGATGGTTTGTAACTGGCCAATGAGCGCCAATGATTACTATAACTAGCTGAATTATGTAAATAGTACGCCATTAATAAACTCTTGTTGAATGATCACTTTTGAATAATGCCTAAAATGGTTTGTAACTGGGCAATGAGTGCCAATGTTCACTATAATCAGATAACTTATGAACATTATTCTGTAATACTTCATACATAGTACAGAAATGTTCAGTAACTAGGCGATGAGTGCCACCAATTACTCAAATCAGTTGATAGACTAGTGTAGTTCTCAATGATGACTGGCATAAGACTTAATGTCCTTCACCTTCTGACCTAATTACCAGGAATTACTGCAATATCCATTTGTCCTGTCTATCCTCATGATCATGGAGCACTATATTTGGTTTTTGCACTAATTCTACGTTGGTGTACCTTACAAGAACGTGGTGTTGACACGACATGCTGTCCACCACCTTGAGCGATGGAGATGTTATTATGGTCCCACTGTTTAGTGTACCTAATGTACTACCAAAATGATAACATTGAATATTAATGCGACATTTCAGTGTCTTGACTACACTGATTAATTCTTCAGGGAAGAGAACTTCAGATTGTCTCACTTGGTGTTGTGCTTCTGTAGAAAGATATGGACTTTCAGTGCAGCTACGTTCAACCTACTGTACTACAACCATGATGCAATCCTTCCCTTTCTTATCCTAGTTCTTGTAAAATGGTAAAAAAAAATACTACAGTGCGTGTACACTTTATGTCATTTGTTAATATGTTTTGTACTCCTTGCGATACATTTTCTGATTTCCCGATATGTTCTGTACTACAGTGCGTGTGCACTTTATGTCATTTGTTAATATGTTTTGTACTCATTGCGTATACATTTTGACATTACCTGATATGTTCTGTACTACAGTCCGTGTGCACGTTATGTCATTTGTTAATATGTTTTGTACTCATTTTGTCATTGCTTGATATGTTCTGTACTCAGTGCATGTGCACTATATTTTATTACATGATCTGCACTTATATATATGTATATATTCTGTGACTGTGAACTTAGTTAATTAAGAAAAATTTGTTGCTCATGGCAAGTCCAATTGACTCACCATCGCTGCCAAACTTTTGCCCCCCAGTGGAGGGTTATGTAAGAGGTATGCGCTGTCTGTGATATGAGAATCGCTGACCAGAGAGCAGTGTTGACTGCAGTATGAACTGTGTAACTGTAGCAGTTAGTTGTTCTTAGTCGCTTGTCTGAGGTTGTCTGCGCTTGTCTGCAGTCTGCTCTGGTCGGGAATCTGGAGATGGAGTATTATTGTATAAGGTAAAGAAGCAGCGTCGCGCATATCTAGTAATGTATCTGAACTGTCATCCAAATGTTTTAAAAATGTCCTAGTAATAATTTTGGTAATATAAAGTAATTTTTTTTAAAAAAAAGCATTCATTTAAAAAAAAAAGTCAGTTGCTTCCTTTCACAAATCACAAATGTATAGGCCAGCATTGCACGGAGCTGTGCCGAAAATTTTTTTAGGTAAGAGCAGATATATTCGCCGTTTTTATTGAGGTAAGAATTTTTGCTTTTTATTCAGAATTATCTTACAGGGCCATGACGCAGCACTGCTGTCGTCCTAAAATTTACCAGGTTACTGAATTTGTTTTTTATTACGAGGTTTAGGAATTTTTCTGTTTCGAGCTTACATTAAATGAGAAAAGAATTTTGTGGGTACATTAAATGGGAACCATTTTTGTTCTGAGGTTACATTTTTGTTGTGAGGTTATACAAAAATTAGAATCACTATTCGTAATAATTATTTTTAATTTCAAATTTTAAATTTTGTGGGGAGGTTACAACCGCAACGTCAGAATTGCCTCCCACGTGCCTTTACCTCTTCTAAAGCCAAACTGATCGTCATGTAGAACATCCTCAATTTTCTTTTCCATTCTTGTGTATATTATTCTTCTCAGCAACTTGCATGCATGAGCTGTTAAGCTGATTGTGCGATAATTGTCGCACTTGTCAGCTCTTGCAGTCTTCGGAATTGTGTGAATGATATTTTTCCGAAAATCAGATGGCATTTCCCCAGACTCATACATTCAACACACCGACGTGAATAGTCGTTCTGTTGCCACTTTTCCCAATTCTAATGGGATGTTATCTATCCCTTACTTGTTCTCCAAAACTCTCTTAAATTCTGATTCTAATATTGGATCCCCTATCTCTTCTAAATCGACTCCTGTTTCTTCTTCTATCAAACGAGACAAATCTTCCCCCTCATAGAGGTTTTCAGTGTCCTCTTTCCACCTCCAGCTCTCTCCTCTGCATCTAACAGTGGAATTCCCGTTTCAATCTTAATGTTACTGCCCTTGCTTTTTGTGACGGAAGGTTTTCCTTTACTTTCCTTTTTGCTGAGTCAGTCTTCAGACAATAATTTCTTTCCCAATTTCTTCACATTTTTCATGCAGCCATTTCGTCTTAGCTTCCGTGCACTTCCTATTTTTTTCATTCCTCAGCGGCTCGTATTTCTGTATTCTTGAATTTCTCTAAACATTTTTTGTACTTCCTTCTTTCATCAATCAACTGAAGTATTTCTCCTGTTACCCATGGTTTCTTCGCCGTTACCTTCCTCGTATCTATGTTTTTTCTTTCCAACTTCAGTGAATGTCCATTTTAGAGACGTCCATCCCTCTCAACTGTACTGCCTACTGAACTATTCCTTATTGCTGTATCTATAGCCTTAGAGCGCTTCAAGAGTGTCTCGTCATCCCTTAGTATATCTATATCCCACTCCTTTGCGTATTAGTTCTTCCTGACCAGTCTCTTGAACTTCAGCCCACTCTTGATCACTACTAGATTGGGGTCTAAGTCTAGATCTGCTCCTCGGTACGCCTTACAATCCAGGATCTAATTTCGGAATCTCTGGCTGACCATGATGTAATGTAACTGAAATCTTCCCCTATCACCAAGTCTTTTCCAAGTATACCTCCTACTCTTGTGATTATTGGACAATTGAACAGAGTGTTTGCTGTTACTAGCTGAAATTTATTACAGAGCTCAATTAGTCTTTCTCCTTTCTCTTTGGTTGTCCCTAGTCCATATTCTCCTGTAACACAACTGCATTCCAGTCCTCCATGACTATTAGATTTTCATCTTCATTTCTTTCATGCATTACCCTTTCAGTATCCTCGTATACTTTCTCTCTCTTTTCATCTTCAGCTTTCTACGGCGGCATGTATATTTGAACTGCTCATACAAGTCGTTTACTTCTCATCAGGCCTACAAAATTTAGTCTGTTGTAGATTACATCCGTATCAATGTTGTGTCGGATTGTCAATTCCACCATGGTTTCACCATGTACTGGATCAAAGATCTTCCATAAGACTTTCCGCTCGAAAACGAAAAGTCCTTTTTCTTTATACTCCATGTTTCGCAATCAAACAGCCCTGCATGTTGGATCAGTCTTTTTACAGATGGAGTTTGAAATTCCTAACAATAATAATAAAACTAATAACATCATATGTAGAAACAGATATATGGAATATAAGAAATGTCAGTCTTATTAACATTGCGTAAAATAATTGCCTCACCACGATCTTTCCGAATGTGAGTAATAACATCTAACTGATATATGTGGTAGCAGTATATTAGGAATCGAATGTGGAGAAGAAGATAATGTGTCAGAGAAAGAGGGAGAGGTAATAGGGTAAGGTTAGGAAATGAAATTGAAAGAAAAGAGAAATACATAAGGACTAGGAAATTATGGATATTATTCACGATGTAACATAGGTACTGGTTGCACTGTTGGACAGAAAGGAAACAGCTGGGATCTTACAAAAGCTTTCTCACAGATCGGTAGCTGAGTAGACTGTTGGCGACGTGGAATTGGTTTTTCTTCATGAATTTGAAGGCTTCGAATACACAGGTCTGGAACAAAAATTTGAAAATTGTTTTAGTTTTGATAACTAATTTTTATGTAGTTTTTGACGCTAGTTTCAGAAATGATATTGGTTTCTGCTCTCATGTAAGGTTTGTCTACAAAAAGAGGTAAAACTTTTAGTAAAACCCTAAAAATGCCATTTTTATGTCAGTATTATTTATGCACGCTGTTATTAAACCACATTAAACATAGGTTAATCTTAAACATAGAGTAAGAAAAGTTGATAAGGCTTTATTACAACATTATGACTTCTTTATAGTAACGGTTCCTTTTCCCTACCAAACTTGTTTTTGTACTTTACCTGCTGTGGAGCTGAGGATTTTCTCTTTTTAACATCCAAAAGTAGTCAGCCATCATGTTCATGTCACAGCGTCCTTCATGTCTTCAGTTCATTTCTTTTATGTCTTGACGCAATCGTTTTCCGGTGACAGCTCCAAGATTTTCCAGAAAATAGTCCAGATGAGAATGAAGAAACACCTATGTTGCAGCCCAACAGTTTGTAGTCAGATCAGCAACAATATTCTTGTAGTTTGGGTCTTTCTTATTTCCTAGGAAGCCGATTACCACTCTTCTAAAAGTCGTAAATGCTTTGCTTTCAAGGTTTTCCATTTTCAACTTGAAGTTTTCATCCTTCATTAGTTTTCTTATATCAGGCCGAACAATACCCCTCCTTTAAGTTTTGCTTCAGAGAATCCAGGGAACCAGGGACCAGCCGCACAGTCCATGACTGCAGCGCCTAAGACCGCTCGGCTAATCCCGCGCGGCCCGTGTTTTATATTAAACGTCTCCATCGAACATTATACAGAAAACGAGGTCACCCACTCAAAAGAAGAAAGACATAAACTCTTCTTCTCTACTCCTGTATCAAGAAAATGATGTTCCAGGAGCCAAGAACCCTTCTTTTATATAAATTTCTCGGGTATTCAGTCGGGTAGCCGCCTTTTGGACGACGCTACCCTGCTGAAAACCCGAGAAATTTTCAAGATTTCTGTACGCCGGGGACACCTTAGATCACACATCAAGAACCCTTTTTCTTTCAACCTTGACCCTAAAACCTCCGCTGAATCCTTTGGAAGGCCTAAGTCTCTAACAAAATCATTTAGTTCCGATTGTGTGAAGAGTTTGGCTCGTTGTAGGGGGGCTCGTAACTACCATCATTGTCATCATCATAATAACCATCATCACTGCCTTGAGACAATTGATCAACGTCTTTTAAAATGTTTACAGGTGTAGCTGGAGGACAAGGTGTAGGTAAATGAAGCCCATGAGGAACAGGGCACATAGCTGAAGGGATGTTCGGATACAAAATCTCCTTTTTATTTATCAGTTTAAAACCTTACACTCAATATTTTTCGGTTCTCTCCAAATCGTAGGTAGAGCAAAACGAAATGATTTATTCTTACCTTGAAACTATTGTCTCAGTCTCTTCTACACACACACATACATACACACACACACACACACACACACACACACACACACACACACACACAGACAGACAGAACACACTTTGTGAGAAGCCCATGATTTTTCTTGATCGCCCTGTTTCATACAAAAGTAGGCAAAGTATACCTTTGTAATAAAATCAGAAATGTTTCTCTGTTGCTTTTTAACAGTATAAGTCCCACAAATACAGCAGAAACAATCAGAAGAGTTCACACAACCTCTAGAAGCCATTAAAAACACAGAACTAAATTTCACTTTAACAAAGAAGCAGTGGAAGTATGCTCGGCAGAGTGGATACATCCACGTTGACAGCAGGTTGACATTTCAGTGGAGAGCAGACAGTACGCGGACGGGGAAGGAGGAAGAGTGGAAGAAGTTAACTTCTTACGCTAGAATATATTTTGAAGTTATTATTTAGATTTTACCGAAAAGTTATAGTTTGTACGTATGTTAAAAACATCTTAAAAGTAAAAATTTAATATGTGATTTGTGGGTAAACAAAGGGCGATGGAATTTTTTCACTATTTTCTCTGTATTCAGCACAACTAATACCATAAGAATCACTACAAAAATGTCAAACAATTTTTTCGCCTCAGACTTGTGATACTCCCGCGACCCCAAACATAATCCACATAATGCACATACAGTTATGAGCAGAATGGATTAATGATACGGTGTTTTGGGTAAAACAAGTTCCAGGTGAGGTGTATCTAACAATCCTTAAAGAAATAAAAGTTTTAAAAAAAGCTGAGTAAGAGCAAACTAGCAATCCAGAGACCCAGGGTTCATTCCTAAGTCGGTCCTACGATTGTTTCAGAGGTTTATCGCTTCTTTCACGTCCAGTAACGCAATGTTACAGCGCGGTTAGAAATCCACGTTAAACTGTAGGTCTCCCTGTTAGTAGCTCTGCTAGACGGTTCCTGAGTTGGAAGCAGGCAACGGAATTGGTTGCCTCCGGAATAGCACTGTGTCTAGTAAAGCAGTGTGATGTTCAGACCAACCTGCAGGTTAATGACTGCTTTAGTTTCCTTCAGATAACTGACTAATTTGTTCTATCTTCTTTCTGCATTAGCGTCTTCCAGGAACCACGTTCCAGTAAGAAATCTTTATTTTCCGTTGTTCCTCCCTTTCCCTCCAGTATTCTTTCATTGTTTCACTCTATTCCTTTTCTCTTTCTTCAGACGACTTTGTGTCTGTCTTCCGCACCTTTCTTCCTTGGAACCCCACTATTTTTTAAACTCTCCTCTTCAACATTTCTCTTTCTTATTGTCTACTTTTTTTTCATATATTTCGTGACTTATTGAATTCAGGTGGCAGTTAACTATTGTTGACCAAGCTGTTTGACTATGTTTTTGGCGGCCTGCTGTCATCCATGCTGTAAATATCTTCAAAGAACAGCAGTCTCCTCTTACTCATTGTCTTTAATAATACACTGATGGCAAAAAAAAATAGCAACAGCAAGAAGGAGTTGTCCGACATAAACGAAAGTTGGTAGGTGTGTTTCTACATCTGAAAGACAATGTCTGTTAAAATTTAGCGCCAGTAGCATAAGAGTGGCGCTAGCAGCGCCCTATAAGGATGAAAATCAGGTTTTCTTTAAATACACGCTGTATCAGTCGTGAGCATTAGTTACCTTTGAGATTGCACGTGGTGAGTTGATGTTCGTCAAGAATGCCTTTAAGGCGACAAAGATGCCGTTATCAGCACCTCACTGAGTCTGAACGAGGTCGTGCAATAGGGCTTCGAGAAGCTGGATGATCCTTCTGGGATACCGCAGAAAGACTTGGAAGGAATGTGCCCACTATACATGATTGCTGGCAGCGGTGATCACGGGAGTGTACCGTCGCAAGAATACCGGGCTCCGGACAGCCACATGGCACTGCCGAGAGGGAAGGCCGTCGTGCTCGGCGTTGGGCCCTGGCACATCGTACTACATCTGCAGCAGCAATGTGAGTCGCAGTTGGCACCATAGTGAAACAACGAACTGTTATAAATCGGTTACCTCAATGACAGCTCCGAGCCAGACGGCCTGTAGCATGCATTCTAGTGACCCTATGCTGCCGTCATTTGCGACTTCAGTGGTGACAGGTAAGAGCTCATTGGAGGGCATGTGGCTTTGATGAAAGGTGGCTCTCCATTGGCGCCAGTGATTGCCGTCTGTTGGAACAAAGAGGCCAGTCGAGGGCCTGCAACCAGTCTGTCTGAGTGCTAGACACACTGAACCTACACCTGGAGCTCGGGATTAGCCGAGCGGTCTTAGGCGCTGCAGTCATGGACTGTGCGGCTGGTCCCGGCTGAGGTTCAAGTCCTCCCTTGGGTATGGGTGTGTGTGTGTGTTTGTCCTTAGGATAATTTAGGTTAAGTAGTGTGTAAGCTTAGGGACTGATGACCTCAGCAGTTAAGTCCCCTAAGATTTCACACATTTTTTGAATTTGATACACCTGGGGTTATGGTCTGAGGTTCGATTTCGTATGGCAGCAAGAGCACTCTGGTGGTTATCCCACGCTACCCTAACTGCAAATCTGTACGTCAGTCTCTTGATTCGAGCTGTTGTGCTGCCATTGATGTAAGCATTTCAGGGAGTTTTCCAACAGGATAACGCTCGCCCGCCGCTGTTGTAGCCCACCATGCTCCACAGTGTGTCGACGTGTTGCCTTGGCATCCTCAGTCACCAGATCTGTTTCCAGTCAAACACTTTTGGGACATCATCGGACGGCAACTCCTGAGTTATCCACAACCACCAGTAAACGTCCCCTTCTTGACCGACGAAGTGCAACAGGCAGCGAACTCCATCCCACAAGTTGACATCCAACAGCTGTCCAACACAATGCATCGCGTTTGCATATTTTCATTCAAGATTCTGGCAGTTACATCAGTTATTAATGTACCAGCATTTCGCATTTGCATTGCTTATATCACGCTTACATTAACCGGCGATCTTGCAATATTAATTACCCAAATATTTTACCTAGACAATGTATTTCCGAGATTTTATTACTGAACATTAATTTTTTTGTGTTGCGATTTTTTTACGGCAGCGTAATTTGATTCCTACGTTAGGATATATTTCCTTGTTAATTTAAATACTCTGAAGTTTCTAGAGGCTTTAATATTTTCCTTATAATCTGTCTTTCTAATACTCTAATTTTTCAAGCTTACTCAATACTAATAACTGCCTCGCATGTCGGCTAATAAATGACATCATTTGTACGTATAGACAAGGACAAGGCTGCTTGCTTTTTCTGTTCTTATTTTTCCGAACCGGTATCGAGCTACACCCTCGTCGTCAGCGATGCTATAGAAAATTGTAACGCGAAACAAGCTAAAATATAAACACATCTTAACTCCCATAACATAAACGTTGTACCATAATATTTTACGTGTTATGTTACTATGTGTCTTCTGTAGTATCACTGATGATAAGAGTGTAGCTCAATACCAGTCCTTTCTGTGCCTCGTGATGACTGGGTGTTGTGTGATGTCCTTAGGTTAGTTAGGTTTAAGTAGTTCTAAGTTCTAGGGGACTGATGGCCATAGATGTTAAGTCCCATAGTGCTCAGAGCCATTTGAACCAATACCGGTCCGTAGAAAAAAATAAAATAAAAAGAGCAAGCAGGCCTCTGTATACATATATACAAATAATGTCGTTTATCCGTCACATGAAGGCTGCGAGGCACCTTGAATACAAAACGTTGGCAAATACTGTAGGTACCCTGGTTTCACTACTGTGCTCGGTACTTCACATTAAGATTTTTAGATAAGAATTTTTTGTTGTATTTGTAAGTATTCTGAGTTACGCCGTAAATAATTTATATATCTTGTGGATCATTTCCTCTGTAATATATTTTTCTTAACAGCTGTTCACCTCAAATTTCTGCATCTCTTTACCTTTCCTATTGATCAACAACTATTCTTAAGATTTTTAGAGTACTTTTTATACCTCCATTGATTTTTTTTCCTGTCGTGTTATCTGCCTCTTCTAGGAGACTGATTTGTGTTGCTGCATTTCTCAGACTAAAAAGAAAAAAAAGCGAATTATCTGCTAAATCTAGGCAATTTATTGCACCTATTTCTCGGGGACTGTCTGAAATGGACTGACTACACAGGATGACGAAAAAAGTCGGACAAATAAGGTCAGGTCACTGTACGGGTGTTGAATCGAGCAGAATGTATCAAATGACTACACGTTGTACGATACCACTGTGGAGTTACATTTCATTCTAAAGAGTTATCTGACTGGCTCCCGTTTGAGTATGTCGTTACTATAAGCTTTTACGGGTACTCGCTGTGTGATGATACGGGATCCTTATTCACAGGTACACTGAAGATCCAAAGAAACTGGTACACCTGCGTAATACAGTGTATCCCCCCCCCCCCCATCCGAGAACACAGAAGTGCCAAGGGAGTGGAGTGGAGATCTCTTCTATCTTCTGAACAGCACGTTGCAAGGCATCCCAGATATGTTCAATAATGTTAATGTCTGGGAAGTTTGGTGCCCAGCGGAAGTGTTTAAACTCAGAAGAGCGTTGCTAGAACCACTCTGTAGCAATTACGGACGTGTGGAGTTTCGAATTGTCCTGCTAGAATTGTCCGACTCAGTAGGAATTCACAATGGACTGAATGGATGCAGGTGATCAGACAGGATGCTTACGTACGGGTCACCTGTGAGACTATTATCTAGACGTTTCAGGGGTCCCACATCACTCCAGCTGCATACGACCCACACCATTACAGAGCATCCACCAGCTTAAACAGCCCCTGCTGTCATGTAAGGTCCATGGATTCATGAGGTTGTCTCCATACCCGTACACGTCCATCTGCTTGATACAATTTGAAACGAGACTCGTCAGCCCTGGCAACCTGTTTCCAATCGTCAACAGTACAGTGTCGCTGTTGACGGGCCCAGGCGAGGCGTAAAGCTTCGTGTCGTGCAGTTATAGAGGGTTCACGAGAGTCCCACACTGATGATGTTTCGTTGAATGGTTCGCACGCTGACATTCTTGATGGTGCAGCAATTTGCGGAAGGGCTGCACGCCTGTCACGTCGAACGATTCTCTTCAGTCTTCGTTGGTCCTGTTCTTGCAGGATCTTTTTGCAGTCGCAGCAATATCATAGATTTGATGTTTTACCGGATTTCTGATATTCACAGTATAGTTGTGAAATGGTCGTAAAAGAAAATCCCCGCTTCATCGCTACCTCTGAGAATCTGTGTCCCATCGCTCGTGCGCCGACTATAACACCACGTTCAAACTCTCTAAAATCTTGATAACCTGCGCTTGTAGCAGCAGTAACCTATCTAACAAATGCGCCAGACATTTGTTGTCATATATGAGAATTGTCGACCGCAGCGTCGTATTCTGCCTGTTTACATATCTCTGTGTTTGAATACGCGTGCCTATACAAGTTTCTTTGGCGTTTCAGTGTATAACCGTATGTGTAAACACCCTATTCATTTTTAGCTTTCTATGTTACGTAGGTCGACATAAGAAAGGGTATTGTGATCGAAAGCAGTACTCCATGAAGTAGCTTGTTCATCATCCAGATTCGCCCCTGACGAAGTATTCATCGCCGACCGGCCGCCGTGTCATCCTTTTCCAATGGTTTCATTCGGATGCGGTATGGTGGAGGATGGGACCTGGACACCGCCAGTCCGCCTACCAAGGAAAAATCCACGGCAGTACCGTGCACTGAACCAGGATCCTCTTCACGGCAGGCAGATACGCTGACCACTAGGCTAAGCAGACGAACAAAATGGCTTATTAGTGTTGCAAAAATGAGTTTCTTCCAAAATATCCAAACTGCACAACACCGGCTGCAAATGAATGCAAAATTGATGCTTTTTATGACGAGATGAGCGAGAACAAATAAGCAACTATTTCTGTCGAAGTATTTTCAGACACCATACATTTGTGAGAAACCATTCAACAGCCAAGATCGCGTGAAATATTTCTTCATTTAAAACAACAGGTTTCAGTAGACTTTACAGTCATCTTCAGGTCTTAAAAATCTTTTTGTAAAACATGTTCATTTCACTCTGAGCCTCATGCACAAGATGTCACTTGGATAAAAATCAGCTCTTTATAAAAGATTTGCTATCACTAAAATATTTAAAAATATAAAGCATCTTTATACTTTTAAGTATTATAGCGATAGCAAATCTTTTATAAAGTGTTGATTTTCATCCACTTGGCATCTTGTGCATGAGGTTCAGAGTAAAATAAACATGTTTTATAAAAAGATTTTTAAGGCCTGAAGATGACAGCGAAGTCTGTTGAAACCGGTTGTCTTAAATAAAGAAATATTTTATGCAATCTTGGCTGTTGAATGGTTTTTAACAATGAAGATAGATGGCCCTTCAGTATTCCTCCAAAATGAGAAAATTCAGTTATACACTTGGCAAAATATAGACACTTTGTCTTCACCTTGGTCTACTAATGAAGAGGAATAATGAACGTTTGTTTCAACACTTTACTATCTGAAGTACTGGCACAAACTCTCATCATTCCACTTTTCATTTATCTTCAGAAATGTTCATTGTGCTCTCCACTTTTAATATTTTTGTGGGATCTATAATTTAAAAACCTCTCTCACAACAGCCTGTTTAGCTTCACTGATCAAGATAGTAAAAAACATGCGTATATTAAGGGAATTTTCATTCACAAAGCAGGCTTATCACATTCACAGAGTTCAATACTGTTCTATCCTGATTAAATTGAGCTTAACTTAAATTCCATAAGGCAGTGAAGCAATTTCGAAGTCTCGGTGCGACGAAAATTGTCAGTCGATCTCCTGAAAACATTTGTAATAATTATTAACTTTCGGTGATCACATGGGGAAGACCGGAGATCCGCTGGTGAGACCATGTTAGCCTATTTATTGAAAGTAATAAGCTGTATATCTTGAGCATACAAAACGGCAAGTTCGTCCAGTGTAAATCAGACGTTCCCCACTGATCCCGCGCAACACAGCGTAGTAAGCAGACACTGTCAATAATAATCAGTTAAATCATACGCGAACACACTTACTTTAGTTTAGTTCATGTATTAAATTCCTTCTCATACAGAATCTCATCAAGATGGCTAATCGGCAAGATCTGCTTCATTCTTTTCATAAGAGAAAACATAGATACAAGAGAAGCTAGTCCATGGAGTAAATGGACGCTCCAAGGAATAATAGGGCTTGAAACTACTTTGCATTGATAATCATCGTATATTAAACTTTAGGAATCGGTAAGATAAGAAGAGATATTTCGAGATATGTACTGAGTTTTATAAAATATATAAAAAAATTCTGAAAATATCGCGGAGAGACCGCTGCAAGAGACATGACACACTGGGCGCACGTCACACATCCAGCTGACAGTCAAATTCGTCCAACGATCAAATAATCTTTGTCGCCAGTGGCGCAGTCCATACGACTGTCGATAACTATCACGTCGCAGAGCTACTGGACGTTGCCAAGATGGCCACCAAATGAGATACGTAGATGAAGGCCCCAAGGAGTAGACAACGTTCCATTGGAACTACTGACGGCCTTAGGAGAGCCAGTCCTGACAACACTCTACCATCTGGTGAGCAAGATGTATGAGACAGGCGAAATACCCTCAGACTTCAAGAAGAATATAATAATTCCAATCCCAAAGAAAGCAGATGTTGACAGATGTGAAAATTACCGAACTATCAGTTTAATAAGTCACAGCTGCAAAATACTAACGCGAATTCTTTACAGACGAATGGAAAAACTGGTAGAAGCCGACCTCGGGGAAGATCAGTTTGGATTCTGTAGAAATGTTGGAACACGCCAGGCAATACTGACCCTACGACTTATCTTAGAAGCTAGATTAAGGAAGGGCAAACCTACGTTCTAGCACTTGTAGACTTAGAGAAAGCTTTTGACAAGGTTGACTGGAATACTCTCTTTCAAATTCTGAAGGTGGCAGGGGTAAAATACAGGGAGCGAAAGGCTATTTACAATTTATACAGAAACCCGATGGCAGTTATAAGGGTCGAGGGACATGAAAGGGAAGCAGTGGTTGGGAAGGGAGTGAGACAGGGTTGTAGTCTCTCCCCGATATTATTCAATCTGTATATTGAGCAACCAGTGAAGGAAACAAAAGAAAAATTCGGAGTAGGTATTAAAATCGATGGAGAAGAAATAAAAACTTTGAGGTTCGCCGATGACATCGTAATTCTGTCAGAGACAGCAAAGGACTTGGAAGAGCAGTTGAACGGAATGGATAGTGTCTTGAAGGAAGGATATAAGATCAACATCAACAAAAGCAAAACGAGGATAATGGAATGTAATCGAATTAACTCGGGTGATGTTGAGGGAATTAGATTAGGAAATGAGACACTTAAAGAAGTAGATGAGTTTTGCTATTTGGGGAGCAAAATAACTGATGATGGTCGAAGTAGAGAGGATATAAAATGGAGACTGGCAATGGCAAGGAAAGCGTTTCTGAAGAAGAAAAATTTGTTAACATCGAGTATAGATTTAAGTGTCAGGAAGTCATTTCTGAAAGTATTTGTATGGAGTGTAGCCATGTATGGAAGTGAAACATGGACGATAAATAGTTTGGACAAGAAGAGAATAGAAGCTTTCGAAATGTGGTGCTACAGAAGAATGCTGAAGATTAGATGGGTAGATCACATAACTAATGAGGAAGTATTGAATAGGATTGAGGAGAAGAGAAGTTTGTGGCACAACTTCACCAGAAGAAGGGATCGGTTGGTGGGACATGTTCTGAGGCATCAAGTGATCACAAATTTAGCATTGGAGGACAGCGTGGAGGGTAAAAATCGTAGGGGGATACCAAGAGATGAATACACTAAGCAGATTCAGAAGGATGTAGGTTGCAGTAAGTACCGGGAGATGAAGCAATTTGCACGGGATAGAGTAGCATGGAGAGCTGCATCAAACCAGTCTCAGGACTGAAGACCACAACAACAACAACAACATCTCATCCAGAAAAAGTGATTGTTTAAGAGTAAATAGCGTTTCATTTAATTTTGTTTTGCATACTTGCCGTAGTGTCTGTTCTTGTCACACAAGTGGGTATTTAGCGTTCCTCTACTGCTTTTTCTTAAATCAATTCATATTATTTGACATCCTGACAGCCGCAAAGTTGCCCGAAACTTTTTGTGTTATGAATATGGAATAGCCTATCAAAATTTTCTTCATTGTATAATGTTCTTCAAAACAAAGAAGCTGCTAGTTTTAGGAATGTTTGCTCTCTCTATAAAAGTACCATTAAACGTTTTTAAATCCTATTTCTGAACATATTTCGCGTTAATTACTAGTTGGACAGACGCGACTTAGGCCTAAATTTGCCGAATTGTAAGAGTTTAAAAATCTAAGCAGAAAATCTTAGCAATACGAATTCTCTCAAAACAAATCAACCGCTAATTCACTCACTGTCATTATATATCTTAACTAGTACAAAAACAGCTCAACAGTACAAAACATGCTAGTTTCGTTGTTGCTCACATACAACCCGACTCGCGTACTTGACAAACTGAACACATTCTTTCAAGTTAAACTTAATTCTTTTTATCGAAATTAACCATGAGTGAGAGACGTAGGAACTGTTATGGACTAGTGAGTATCGGGTTTGTAGCCAGTCTTGTAGGCTATTTTCACTCGGAGGGAGGGGTGGGGGGGAGGGATAATGAGGAGAAGAGGCTCTGTCCTGGATCTGCAGAGTATGCAGCAGGAATATTTTGACTGAGGAACGGGAACCAAAAAACCGCGTCCTACATGAACATTTGGACGAAGTTAGGAGGGAAGTGATTAGCACCAAGGGCAACAGAAGGCAGGAGTGGGTTTGAGAAGTGACTGTCGATAGGAACTCAGGGTGTAAGAGGACCCTATCTGATAGTTTTATTATTAACACTAAAAATAGGTATCGACCACTGGCAGAGTTAAGTGGGAAAGTATCTCATGTCGGACTAGGAAATAAAATGTGCAGCACACTTCAACCGAGATCAGAGTGCATAGGAGCGTGAAAAATGTTAGTTAGAAGAAAGTAAGGCCGGTAGGTCGCAGCCATGGGCGACGTGTACCCTCAGTGACAGGAGAGCGTACTGGCCACCAGCATTTTCAAACCAAATGTAAGTAGTGCTAATTCGAGTCAGAGGACCTAGGTTCTTTATATGAGGGTTTTTCGAAAGAGGACCTTATGGTGGTATTGGGTAGAGCAGGAAATGGTTTGGATAGGGTTGACATAGGTCGTGACCTAGACAAGATTGCTTCCCCGACTCACGGCACCAATGTATTCTTTCCAGCGTCATGATCGACCACACATTAGTGGAGCTGTGAGGCGGATTAATGTGGCATTAGAGACAGCCGACTTTGCACTTGTAGCCCTGGTGCCTGTTGGGACTACCTATAGATGAGGATCACTAAGCATGGCCGAAGTTTAAATGGGAATGAGAACGGAAGAGTGGTACAGTTCATTCATGACAGTATAGGAGATGAATCTTGGGTCTATGGATGGTCATATACCTATTCCTATCGCTATTAGATGTAGTATCTCCAACAATTCAGAAAATTCTGCAATAAGTACCCACAAGACAAATTATAACACATCAAATGGCACACTTACTACACAACATGAACGAAAAGAATCAGTGGAGAAAACAACACAGGAAATTTTTGACTTGAAAAATGTTTCATCAACATATGTAATCAATAAAAATAAAATACGGCAATCTGAAGTTTAGTTCCAGTCTTTAAACTGCCCATTACATTATGTCACTAAACACTGGTGTAGTGTCACAGAACTCCGGCAAGTAGTATTATCGTTGTATCAAATACAGACTCTTACTGTAGGACTACTTCGAAGGTTGGAGGATCATGCATGTATATCAGAAAATGAACACATTTTAAATCAGGACATGGCCTTAGTGCAGTAAGTGAAGAAAAACACTTTGAAATATCAGCTACTCAATTAACAATGTTTGACATCAACAAGAAATTCATCGTTCTGTGTGCGTGTTGATCACACACTGGTAGTGTGGACACTTTTATCGATAAATTAACAGAAATTCTTGAAATATGGAGGCCAACATAATTTTGTGCAGAGATATGAACATAAACAGAAATTTCACAAATGAAACTACTCGTATTATCGTTCTCATAAATGTCCTTCAGAATTTGGGTAAGCTGTTGTTTGACAGTAGTGCAAAGATGGTTACTACAATGACCGCAGCAGTAATAGAGTACGTCGCCGTAGATACGGACAGGCAAATGTGTGATTTAGCGGGTAAAAGGTATTTGACTATCAGACCATTTCTATCAAATAATAACACTAAATGAGGTATGTAAAAAAATCCCTAAACTGCAGGCCTGCAAAAGACATTGATCACAAATCAAAATACAAGACTTTCCAAGAGAACTACGAAACCAAAGTTGGGATGAAGTGTATAAAGAAACCGATGTAAATGTAAAATTATCAACATTATTTAGATTTAACTTTGAAACGACACTTCCAAAAGTACCCACGTCAGTATCAATGTCTCACAACAGAAATGGACAACAGCAAGTATTAGGAAGTCCCCCAAAACCCCTAAGTACCTCAGTTCCACGAAGATGAGTCATAATGTGCCAGACCCGTTAAATTTCAGTCACAGGCAAATTAAGCTATAAGAAGGTACTGACGGCTGCAAAAAAGTCGTTTAATGACAAATAATATACAACGCAGAAAATAAAACAAAGCAGTCTGAGACAAACAAAAGCATAATAGCATACTGATAAGGGAGAAGGATACACTAACAAATGATCCGCACCATCTAGCAAACTATGATGATGATGATGATGAGTCCCATACTTCTTTACAGAGCGTAGGGGAGCGACGCGGGAGAACCGCGCCGCCTTATTAGGCAAGGTCCTAGTGGAGGTGGTTTGCCATTGCCTTCCTCCGACCGTAATGGGGATGAATGATAATGATGAAGACGACACAATAACACACAGTCATCTCGATACGTGAGCATTATTTAAGCGTTGCAGAGAAATGAGAACAAAAATTTCCAAAAACAAATATAACACAATTTAACATGACTAGTACAGATCTTTCCACGATTCTGCGTAGTTAGTTTCATATAAAAAGCTGGCAGTACTAGCTGTTGGGTGATTTCTGGAAGGTTCTCCCGCAAGCAAGCTGATTTTGGAACAGAGGAGTTTGTAATCTCCCACTCCTTCCTAATTCCAGTTATTGTCCACAATAAGCAAAGTCTTTTATGAAAAATTGGAGAGGAGCGAAGAATACAATAAACTTTCTACTTTACTTAGCTTTTCGTACTTTGCCTAGCTTTAGTTGGCTCCAGTTCTTGTCTAGGGGTCTGATTCTTGAAACTGAAATTCTCACATTTTAGGTCCTCATGGTTGAATTGATCTAAATAAATTTGAAGTTTGCTGCTGCAAAATTTTTGTTGTCATATTTTAGTATATCACACAGTTCTTCGAAATTTCACATTAACAAAGCCGAAATTTCATTGTTCACCGAAATACAAAAATACGTCCGATCATATCAGAGGCATGCTTACTACTCCTTCACTCTCCGGAAATAACAATATCCCAGATGGTTTACAGGTTTTCTTGACAAATGAATTTGTATTAGTTTCGATTATTATTTCATAAATGAATCCAGAAATAAACATAGCAAGCAGTAATAGATTGCGTAATTAATAACAGAAGTTTTAAGTGTGCCAAATACTTCGTAATTTCAAATGTTTGTAAAAAAATAATTTTAACTGTATATTCAGATAGTAACATCGAATATAAAGTAAATCCTTTTCATAAATTTTAGTTTGTATTGTAACATATTGTGTATAAAATTATATGAAAGTTTTCAGCTGAGATAATCTTGACAGGTCCAGAACTCGAAAATTAATACTGGTGTCGAATACTACTGTTGAGTAAAAGTAATGCTAGAGCAGGATTTCCCCTTTACAAATTGCAGGAGAACAGCTTACCTCAGGCTGGGTGGCATTTCCGGAGAAGTTCCTAGGGCTTGTTCCACGTATTCTGAAGTTGTGGTTTCCGTGAGTCAGTCGCTTACGCACAGCCGCAACGTTTCCTCAGCGCGCAAGTTCGCACTTCAGATGTAGCAGTATCAATTCACCATGGATGTCGACAGGAATCCCGCCTTTTTGACTCCAAGAAATGTGAGTAATTTTGAACTATCTCAACAGTATTTTTGTTGCTACAATCCTTTGTTTCTCCACCCCTACTAGACACTGTGTATGCTGCATCAACCAACACTAAACGACCGTTTAGTCTCTGTACCGAAATGGCAAAATGTTTACGCGCATTTGTACCATTTCAGGAAAACTTCCACAGCATTCTCCTCTATTGTCATGCTCTGAGGCACTTTCTCATTCGTCGCACTGGCTAGTAACCTGCAGTCGCCCCTCCAACAGAGTTTGGGCTGAGGACAGAGAACTTTGAATACTTTATCATTCGCTTCCTGGCTGTCGTCCCGTGCGGCCTGTGCAGTTTGAAGATGTGTCACTTTTTGCTCTAACATTAGACTCCAACGGTGCTGTTTACAATATTGTTTCTCCCACAAAAATGTCCACTCATTTTGTAGTGGCTTTCTTCTTCTGCAGTCGAGTCTACAATCTTGACCTGTCAGAAAATGAGTAACGTTCGTCGCCAAGAGAAAGCTGTAGCGGAAATTAGCCGCACTACACATCTCCACAATTTGCACCATATGTTTTGTTTGTTAGTGAAAAGTTAACTGAATGATTAATTGAAAGGTAGTTTGTGAGCGAAAAACTTCGGTACATTGTCACCTGTTTGATACAGAAACACTGCCAAGCCAGTGCTAATCTTAAGTTAGAGTTTTGTCAATGACACGCAGTCACAGTCAAAAATGGTTCAAATGGCTCTGAGCATTGTGGGACTTAACATCTAAGGTCATCAGTCCCCTAGAACTTAGAAGTACTTAAACCTAACTAACCTAAGGACGTCACACATCTGCCCGAGGCAGAATTCGAACCTGCGACCGTAGGGGCCGCGTGGTTCCAGACTGAAGCGCCTAGAACCGCTCGGCCACAACGGCCGACGCAGTCACAGTCACTCGTAATAGCCAGCTTACTACATCGAACCAAACCTAATACCAAAAAGGAATACGAAATGTATTATCTCTGACAGAATGGTAGCTCTAACATTATCCAAATCGATTTCTTTGAACGTTCAGTTCTCGGTTCCGACTTGCACAATATGCCACTCAGATTTCAGTTAGTTCAAAAGTCACAGTTTACACATAAAAACTGGAACTTGGCGCGTTCGTCTTCCACGCACATCCGCGGCATTCCACGGACAAGTTTTACTGATTATTCCGCAAAACTATTACGTGTGTTCACAGCCGTTAATATACGCATCCAAACATGAGGATGGCTAAGCTCCGAACTGAACTTAGACTTCAGAATGGAAAAATATGCGCCAACCTGCTGTCCTCTGATTGGCTGAGAAACATCATAACCAATCCGATACAAGTATTAAACTGCGCAGTCCTGGATCTTGACATGTGACCAATCACTACTTAGCAGCATTTAAGAACAATTTATTAAATGAACAAATTTGGAAAATCAACCATTATCAAAATAACTGCCTCTTTAAATAAACAGAATTGTTGTTCAATGTTTGTTTCCCCAGTCCCACAAACTGGCTAGCATCACTTTACAAAATTCCCTTGAGAGTATGATCCTGTTTGTGTACGGAAACGGTTCTCACGCTAACGTGTACTCAGTTAACAGACAAAACAATGTTAATTTATTATCTTACTTTACGTTCACACACTCATTCAAAGAAATAATTAAACTTAATAAATCAACAATACTTGATAGCAGACGTAATATACAGCCGATACAGTTTTGTTTCCGAAATATGCTGGTTTAACAACGTATGAATTACGTCCTGAAGATGCTGCCACCTTTCGGCGTCAGCCGAAACTACTTAGAAACGCTGCTGGATCAGAGCTTCGACCATAGATACTAGTAGACTGGCCTTGGTGTGCAGAAGCTATAGGGCTGGTGTGACTCCAACATAGACCACGTGACTGTTGGCAAAACGTGGAGGAATTTCAAACCAGCGGTCTGCCACCCTATGTTGGTATCGTATTTTCCCCACATTTCTCAATTGACTGCCAAACGCTTCCAACAAAAATTACTTTTTTATTTGTGAAAAATTATGCCAGACCTACATTTGACCTGGATTTGTTCACAGCACCATTTATAAAATCTAACAAATACATCGAACTCCACTCTGGTGGGCAGTGGGACGAAATTACTATAAACTATCAATTAAAGTAAAATGCCGTTAAAATTCTTTTAAACAATAAGAGTGGGCTCATGTAAAAACTTTAAACATTGGATTCGCCGCGTTTTGAGCTCTAGTCACTAATAAAAGAAAATGGGATATGGGAACGTGCCAAAATTGTCGACTTTAGGAGCAGGTCCATTTTAGAGTATCAATTTTAGGTGCACTTCAAAGGTTCAGTTCCTACTATTTTTACAAAAGTTTAAACTATCAGTTTTAAAAAAAATGATATTTTAGATGAAAGGTGAGACTTTGAAGCTTCAGAAAATAATTTTGGAGCCTACATTTATTTAATAGTATTAGAAGGTAGAAAAAAATTCTCTTCATGTGTTGACTATAGGTGCTCTTACCTTATTATAATCTCACTTGTATATACAAATCCTTGGTACCTGTGGGCTATTAAGTGCCTCAAAATGAATAATGCATAAACCAAAGTGAATATTGTGCACTGTAGTAAAAGCTGTCAATTTTGATTCAAGAAACACCTATAAAATTTCAACTGAAACAGTCGTTACAGCTCTCAATTTAACCAGGGCAGGCCATAAATTAAAAGTTCTAAGAGACTATGCAATGATTTTAATTTTTTACTGGTATTTTTTCACAGTTGATGAAAACAATCTCAAGGAAAACTCTTTTCAAGGTTAAAACACTGTTGTCAACTTCTGTCTTAAGATAGTCATTCTGTGGGGAAACAAACTGCAAAATAATTCCCACAATGAACTGTGACAGTATATAATTTTTAAGAAAACTATCTAAGGGACACTTTCCACTCCTAATATTGCAAAATTGTACTGACCCTCATCCAGATTAAGAGCTATTTTCCAGGGCACAAACAGGTTAGAGCTCATCTGCCAAAACAAAAACATTTGAAAGTCTCTCAGTACAATAAGAATAGGGGCTCTTATTTTAGAAAAATAATGCCTGTACAGTGATCTGCTTTTGTTCTGGCACTGGTTGGGATGATGAGGAAATTTTTCCTTGCCTCTGCATAATAATCATGTGAGCATAAATTAAATAAAACTTCTCTTTAATTACATATTAATGTTTATCATTGGAGTTTGCGAACAATTTGAATAGCTTACTACAAATGCAGCAGAAGACAATTAGTCAACTTAGGGCTTAAAAACTCACTTTTTTTAACAGAAATTTTGGCTTACCTTAGGAGTAACCTTTAAAGATAGGAAAAGTTGTTCTTACACTGAAAAGTGGGATTTGTTTTCTGTAGAGTTTACAAACTGCCAATGCCATGCACAATGTCACATTTTCATGAAGTTTTGTACCAAATTTTGGAAACTTGCATATGAATGAAATATACATACCTGTACTTGTTTCACTCAAACAGCATTCTGACTTTTTTATTGGAAGCTCATGCGACAAATCCTTAGTACCTGGTGTCTGTAGTGGATGTATTTTGCCAGAGGCGAAGACTATCCATTGCAGTAACAACTGAAGTAGTAGAAATACTTTTATGCTTGACACTCCAATGATATTTACAAACATGCACTGCCAACACCATGCACAATCTCACATTTTCACTAAGTTCCGTAGCAAATTTTGAAAGCTGTTGCATATGAATGAAATATATGTACCTGTACATGCTTCACTCAGAGCCTACTGAATTTTGTATTGCAATCTCATCTGACAAATCCTTACTACCTGGTGGCTATTACATATCTATAGCAGACACATTTTACTGAAGTGAACACTATCCATTGCACCAACTACAGTTGACTAAAAATCAAGAAACTGGTTTAAACTTTTACGTGAAACAACTTTTGGGAGTTTGAGTTTATATAGACAACAAGAAAAGAAATACATGTTGATTCTTTCAAGTGCTTTTCTCATTTTAAATTTATTACACTTTTTTCTCAGTTACTGCAAGTATTCAAAGAAAACTAACATCTCTTGGGAAAAAATAGATATTCAGAAAAAATTAACTCAATACTTTATTTCACAACATTATTTTATTTCTTACAAAATTTTATTTCACATTTTCTTTCTTACAACACAATATTTTCCAATAGATTTATTTCCTAAGCCCAACTTCTAAGAGGGGCAGAACAATGTTTAACAGATAAAAAGATATAGAAGACACTGACAAGAGAATAAATCTAGTAAAAATATAAGGGCCCAAACAAATTAACAACACAACATACAGACCTAGAGGAAACAAAAAATAAAAAAAGACAGTACATAAATATATATTCTGTTAAGAGAAAAAGAATATCTAGGTTTACATAAAACAAATGAATCCAGTTGGTCTGAAAACAGAAGTAAAGTCCAAACATATATTGAAAAAGGTGTTGTGGATGCAGTATGGGAACTTAGAAAGGTTAAGAACTCCAGATTCCTCTGTCTGTACTTTGTGTAGACATCAAGGTTCAAACACTAATAATAATAAACAATATCACCTTGGCAATTATAAACTATAATGTAATAGGGATCAGGCATAGAATATTTAATGTACGTTAAACAACACATTTTTTGTGTATAAACTCCTCACACAACCTTTCTGGGATGTTTCTGTCACAGTCTTTCCAAAATGATGATTTCTAATTTTAAAATACTCAAATAAAATTGATTTAATTAGAGCATTTCTGTGATTTTCTGTGGGCTCAAAGTCAGCATCTGCCATAGCACATGAAACAAGAACAAGAATAACATTTTTCTTTTGCAACATTCCCTTCGCCTGTTGCAACTGATAAGCTTGCTCTGATGCTTTGCAAATTTTAATAACGCCAGCAGAAGGTGTAACTAAAACTCCCACATTCTTTCTACTGATTAGTCCGATGTCACTGTCCACTGCACCACATAAGGAATTTTCACATTCTACACAATGTACTGACTTAGTCAATTTACACACAATGAATCCTGCTATGTATGCAACAACATTCCGTACATAATTTGACAGCTGTTCAAATGAAACAGTAAGAATGCTGTATGAGTGATCATGCGAAACTGATGCAACATCTAGGCCTAACTTTTCTGAATTACAATTGATAACTGATGTAAATGGGTTAGATTGCATCACATCCAGTCCAGAAGATACACTGAGAATGGAACAATCTGCAGTATTCAAAGTAGATCCAAATTCTGACCCTCTTACCTGCTGATGTATAAGCAATCGTTTGTAGGCTGCTTTGAATTGAGCTGCTGTGAAAATGGTAAAATATGGCCAGCTGTCTGCATTGACAGAGGTTATTTATACCCTTTGGACAGGAGATTCCTACTACTGAAACAATCAAAAAGGTTGTTCATTGTCCTTATAAATTTAACTGTATGTTCACAGCCTTTAAAGTCAGCTAGCTGCTAACCTTTGCCAAAGAATTCTAGAGCATCAGCTACACTACCACTAAATGTTTGCACAGCAATCCTTACATTCATTTTATGACGATACCACTTAACGTGTTTTGTTTTTACTTTTGTAACAGCCAGAAGTTTCTCCAGTTTTTGCAGCTCATGTAATTTTAATACATAATGTTGGAATTGTAATACATTTATATCGGATATCGAGTATGTTCGAGAAATATCGATTGTGGTGACAGATGTTTGTGTATATATGTGTGTGTGTTGAGGCGCATTAGTCAGTCTTCGTGCGCCTATTTTAATAAAGTCAACATGTGTATATTTTAAATAAAGTGTTTTAAAAGTAAAAGTGAGAACTTGATTTGAAACATGGTAGCAGAGCGTGGTTCTTGAAAAGAAAAGTAGAAGTTAAATATTATATTGTGGCCGTCGCGTGTTATTCAGAAAGTTCGACATGGCTGATATAACTATTCCTGTATTTGATGGCGAAGACTATAGGAACTGGAAGCAGCGGATAATCATGTACCTAAAAATGAAGAAATGCTATACAGTGACTACGAGGGCAAAAGTGAGTTCAGACAACGAAACGTGGGATGAAGAGGACTTGAAGGCTATCAACTATATTTATGGTGCAATCACAAATAAGCAACTAGAATTCGTGAGTGACAGAGAAAGTGCTTTCGAGATCATGAAGAAATTTGATGAATTATATTCGAAAGAGTCTACAGCCCTTCAAATATTATGCAGAAACAAGTTGGACAAATTGAGGTTGAGTGATTACAGTGATACGGGGACATTTTTCAGTGCATTTGAAAAAACTGTAAATGAGCTGAAATCTGCAGGCGCCAAAGTAACGGAAAAGGAGAAGTTAAATTATATGCTGCGAACGTTACCAGAGTCAATGAGCTATATTGGGGACTTAGTGGACGTCTTGAAGGAAGAGGACCAGACAGTTGAATACGTTAAAAGTAAGATTCAATTATTGAATGCAAAAACTGGAAATGAAGAGGTAAAATCAAATGCATTTCACACAGAAAGAAAATTGAATTCAAGAAATCAGGAGCAAGTATGTTATCGATGCAGCAAAGCAGGTCACTTCAAACGTGATTGTACCCAGGGAAGAACAAGTAACAGAGGCACATGGCATCGTGGAGTACATTTTCAAAGCAGCGACAGAGGTAATGGAAATATGCAGCGTGGAGGCTATAGCAATGTACAGCGTGGATATTACGGCAACATGCAGCGTGGAGGTTATGGCAGCAGGCAACGTGGTCGAGGAGAGCAGCATGGTTTTAGCAGCGGTCGGCATCACAGCAAGCAAGGTTACCATCAGAGTGATCATGGTATGAGTAGTTTTATAACAGAGGTTAATTCTATGATAGGTCAAAATAGAACAGTAGAGTCAAGTAATAACAATCAAATTCAAATCAATTGGTTATTAGACAGTGGCTGTACTGATCATGTTATTAATAATGAGGAATATTTTTCTAAGAGTATAACTTTAAAACAACCTATAAATGTAAAAATTGCTGATGGAAAAATTTTGCAAGCTACTAAAGTTGGTAATGTAATTAGTAATTTTCCTGTCTATGATCAAATGGTTCCAATTAATATGCGAAATGTTTTCTTTGTAAAAGACATAGACAAAAACTTGATCAGTTATGCTAAAATTATAGATAATCACAAAATTGTATCGGTAGGGAATAATGCAAAAATTTTTGATAAAGCTAATGGATTGATTGCGATTGCATGGAAAGAGGGTCGGTTGTATAAAATGAGTAGTACTATTAATAAAGGAGAAGTTAATGTTAATGTTATGAGTAAAGACAATAATATGACAGCAAAGGAAAAATGGCACCGCATTTTGGGACATGTTAATTTCAATTATCTAAATACTTTATGTAAACATCAATTGTTAGATGGGGTTCCTTCAGAACTAGAATCAGAATTTATGAAATGTAAAATCTGTATCGAAAACAAAATGCATAATGTTCCTTTTAAAAATAATAGAACCAAAGCAAAAGAAATCTTAGAAATTGTTCACACAGATCTAAATGGGCCTCACTCAACTACTGGAATGCATGGGGAAAGATATTTTTTTTCTTTCATTGATGATTACAGTAAGGCAGCTCGTGTTTACACCATAAAATCTAAAGATCAAGTATACAAATGTTTTGTAGAGTATATTAATGAAGTTGAGAATCTCACTGGGAAAACTGTTAAAAAGATAAGATGTGACAATGGGAAGGAATATTTAAATGAAAATGTCTATGAATTTGTGAGACAAAAAGGAATTGTATTGAATGCTTGTCCACCTTATGTGCATGAGCTTAATGGTACTGCTGAAAGGTATAACAGATCCATCATGGACATGTCACGGTGTCTGCTAGCCGAAGCGCGAGTAGACAAGAGATTTTGGCCTGAAGTGGTTTGTGCAGCAGCATACCTCAAAAACAGAACTTTAGCTAACACCATTGAAAAGAAAACTCCTTATGAGATATTACTGGGAAAAAAACCTAATGTTAATCATTTGAAGTTGTATGGGAGTAGAGTTTTTGTAAGAGTACCTGAGCAACTGAGAAAGTCGAAATGGGATAGGAAAGCCGATTTGGGGGTTTTAATGGGTTATTGTGAAGTAGGCTACAGAGTGCTAATAAATAATAAGATAGTTGTTGCTAGACATGTGGACATTGTTGAAAGTGGTGTTAAATGTATTGGGTTTAAAGATTATGATTCAGTAAGTGAATATTCTAGTGATTCTGAACACGAAAGTATAGAAAATGAAACTGAACTAATAGAAAAACAGAAGGAAATTGAGAAAAATGAAAAGCTTTCTGATAATCATGAATCAGAGAAAGTACTTGAGTTGAGGAGATCATCTAGAGAAAGAAAACCAAAAATATTAAATGATTATGTTTACAGCAATTTTATTTATGTAAACTTTTGCAGTGCAAATAGTCCGGAAAGCTTTGAGGAGGCGATTAACAGTGCCGAATCAAATTATTGGGAAAAAGCGATGAATAAGGAAATTGATTGTTTGAACAAAAACAAAACATGGGAATTAGTAGATAAACCAGTTGATAAAGAAGCCATTGATGTAAAGTGGGTTTTCACAAAGAAATCAGAGGGTGTTTACAAAGCAAGATTAGTTGTCAGGGGGTTTCAACAAAAAGAAATCGTTGAGGATATTTATTCTCCAGTAACCAATATGCAAACATTAAAGATTTTGTTGTCATACTGTTGTCAAGAAGGTTTGGTTATAGAACAAATGGACGTAGAGACTGCGTTTCTAAATTGTAAAGTTTTATCTGAAGTTTATGTAAAGCAGCCAAGAGGATATGATGATGGTACGGGTAGAGTCTGTAAATTGTATAAAGCATTGTATGGTTTGCGAGAAAGCTCACGAGCTTGGTACAATTGTCTTGACGAGTTTTTAAGAAGTTTAGGTTTTAAAAGGAGTAAATATGATTATTGTCTTTATGTATTGAGAGATGGAGATGTTTTGATTTATTTGATTATTTTTGTCGACGATTTGCTCATTTGCTGTGTGAGAAAAGAAAAAATTGTTAAGATTAAGAACTTATTGTCAAAGCGATTTAATATGAAAGATTTAGGTGAGGTAAAAAGATATCTTGGCATCGATATTAATTATGATTATGAAACAAGAGTTATGAGTTTGAGTCAAGAAAAATACATTGATTCGTTAGCTGCGAAATATAAAATTGAAGATTCGATCTTGTACAAAACTCCAATGGAAGTAAATTTAAAGTTAGAACCAGCGTATGAAGATTGTAATGACGTTAGATATAGAAACTTGATAGGTGCACTCTTGTACATAAGTTCGGGTACTAGACCAGATATTAGCTATAGTGTGAATTACTTGAGCAGATTCCAAAGTTGTTACAGTAGTACTCATTTTAAATATGCTTTGAGAATTTTGAAATATTTATATTTAACTAAAGATTTGAAATTAAACTATTGTAGGAATGAAGGTGCTGAGATATTAGATTGTTTTGTGGATTCAGATTGGGCAGGTGATAGTGTGGATAGAAAGTCAACTTCTGGTTATGTAATTAGATTATTTAGTAATGTTGTATTTTGGAAGTCAAGAAAACAAGCGAGTGTCACAAAGGCTTCAACTTTTGCAGAATATGTAGCATTGTCTGAAGCTGTTAGCGAGGTGAAACTTGTACATGATATTTTAGACATTTTTAATGTTAAATTTGAAAAACCTATTGTCATATATGAAGATAATTCAGGAGCATTAAATATAGCGAAGTTTGGTAATTTCACAAAGAATTCAAAATATATAGAAGTACATTACCATTTTGTGCATGAGTATTATTTACAGGGACTCATTGATATTGTTAAAGTAGATTCGAATGAAAATGTTGCAGATATATTCACAAAGTCGTTATGTAAAGAAAAATTCATTAAAATTAGGAATATGTTAAACATCGCGATATAAATGTAAGGAGGCGTGTTGGAATTGTAATACATTTATATCGGATATCGAGTATGTTCGAGAAATATCGATTGTGGTGACAGATGTTTGTGTATATATGTGTGTGTGTTGAGGCGCATTAGTCAGTCTTCGTGCGCCTATTTTAATAAAGTCAACATGTGTATATTTTAAATAAAGTGTTTTAAAAGTAAAAGTGAGAACTTGATTTGAAACACATAATCATATTTTATTCGATTTCTATTTCCATCAAAAATGACACCTTTACCAGCTAATGTATTGCGTATTAACTTGAACATGTGACATGGATCAAGGAATATGAAAACATCATCCTTACATAGAGGGTTTTTTAAAAAAAGATTTCATTCTGCACGTTGAAAGACAGGTCCCTAGCTTGTGTACCAATGCAGTGTTTACTCGAGCACCATCAAAAGTAACAGAAATTACTTGTATTCCAGCGTCATATGTAGATTTCAATGCCTCCTTATGTAGGTTTGATTTTTCAACAGCACCTAGGTCATTGACGTATAAGTAGCCAATTGGAATTTTCCATGAACCATTAACAGCAGTCAACATGAATGTTAATGCCTCATTTGCAACAGGCAGATTGTCATGGTCAAGATCTGTACCATAATCTATGTAACCAATAAACGTATTTCCACGAAATTCAACATGCTTCTTTATGGCAATCTCATCAAATGACATGGCACAAAGCAATTTCTTACCTTTGCTAATGAGTTCCTGACTCTTTATTCTAAGCGCTGTTGCTGCTTATTTACTGAAACCAGGATCCCCATCAACAACACTGTACCACTTTCTTAATGTTCGTGGATGTGGCAGTGATGTTTTCAAATTTTTCCTTACATAGCTATATGCCTTGCTACTGTAAAAAAATCAGTGTTAGAGCAAAGGTCCGAAGAGCTGCTGGATACATATTTGCTTCTTTACTTTGGAGCAACTCTGAAGTACCAGGTGGTAGCATCTGATAGCAAAAAGCCACAATCATTTAAGCATGAGTATTCCAACCTGCAATCAATCATACATTTTAAAAATGACAGGCATTGTAAATATACTTGCCTTTAGTAAATTAGCCAGGGATTCATTTACCTTTAGTAAATTAGCCTGTGATTCATTTATAACACGATTACTTTCAAGATTATTTATCAAAGATTTCAAAGACAAGACTTTCTTCTTCATCCCACGATATGACCGCTGCAAACTCCTTAACTTTCTGGCTTTGATGCTAATCTGCCGTCTTGCCACATCTACCACTTTTTCTGCTATGCCAGGAGTACACAAATCGCTATTCGAAAAGTCCCCAATATACCTGAAACTTTTGTTTTTCGGGGTGTTCGTTTCCATATCGCATAACGTCACTGTAAACAAAACAAAAATGCATGTTTTGAGGTATAATTTGTGGATGAAGCATGTCCGAAATGGCACTTAACGTAACGTGTTACAGTTCTATTCTAATACAATATTTTACTAACTCGCAGTTATCACACACATTCTAACAACATTCAGACTTACAGGCATTGGAAGCACAGATTTCAGAAGACGAGGCATCATCTAAGGAACGCCTTCTAGTGTGTCTAGTGCATAGACCGCTTCGATTTCATATGCTCCGGAAAATCAAAAAGTTTCGGGATAGCATCATTACTTACTTATCCAATTCCCTGCAGTCTTGGCCCTATAAAAACATCAGGTTTAAAAATGACAGACACTGTAAATGTAAATTATAAATATGCATTGCAAATAATAACTAACCTATCAAAACACTTCTCCTCGAAGTGCTTCGAGCAAAGGCGCGTATGTGCAGATGGCTTAAAGTTTTTCCGTTTCAGGGCCTGTATCCAAAGCTGCCTTCGGTTTTCATCCTTAGGGAACCTATGAGTAGGAACGAGGAACAGTTATACTTACTTCTGTAACCGAATTATGACAGATACTTTCCAAAATGTAATATGAGTCTGACTTTACAGGCATCACTTTCAACACTTTAATTTACGTGATACTCTATTTCAAGTGTAAAAAACATATGAAAGATTTCAATAAACGCACCTGCACTATCATAGAAACACTTACACGTGAAATGTAATGCCCTTTCCCCCGACAAAACGCTGAGTACAGTCATAAGCGCAACACGAAACAACCACGTTTTGCCAACATTCACGTGACTTCAGCCCAGAGATGTTGGAGCCACGAAAATGACGTCAGGCCCAGTCTATTGTATTTATGGTCGAAGGATCAGAGCGCAGATCCGTCATGCTGGAACCACGACGCACGTGTGAAGCTTCCTGCTTTTTACTGTTCGACTCACATAGGCGGGCTACAAGGCTCTCTGCCTCAAGCTACTAGTTTCATAGCTCAGAATCCGCACCTCGCATTTATCTGTTTGTGCCCCTCGGATGTGTAGTTCATAGCATTGTTTCCCTTGTTAATTTGAAAATACGAGTTGTGAGATGAGGAACTTTGGCTCTGTTCTTCTTTCAGTATTCCTAACTATGTCAAAGTGCCACATGTAAGTAGGCTGTTTTGGTTTTTATGTTGGTAACGCCACGTAGGGCTCTGTATGAAAATCACTGACTGTGCTGTGTGCAGTCTGAGGCTGGTCGGCATTGTTGCAATATTTGCTATTGTAGTGTTGGAAAGTTGGAAGTTAACAGCGCGTAGCGTTGCGCAGTTGGAGGTGAGGCGCCATCAGTGGTGGATGTGGGGAGAGAGATGGAGTTGCATGGGGGCTTAATTAAATAAAATGCAAATATTTTTTAAATTTTTAGTAGTTGTATGTCCGATTACGCTGTTTCGTAAACGGTTGGCCCTGACTAGTATTATTACGCAATCTGACTGCATAGAACAACAACAAAGAATGAAATGAAAATTTTCGTTAACACAATTAATTAATTAAGTCCCCAGCAACTATAAAACCTACGAAACCAAAGCACAAGTATAACTGTTCTGTGTCTGGAAGTATGACTCAACGTACACATCTGGCACGGTTCTTCTTCAATAAGACAAGAAATTTTAAATATCATTTATACTGAAGTAATTAGAAAATAGAAATACTATAATTGCGTAAGGAAAGCAGAATTACACTCTAATACAAGAACACAAGCCAGATGATTTGTTGACTGAACCTGTAATGACGCATTATTTAGGACGCTGAAATAATGAGAGAGAAAAGAAAATTTTTTTGTTTTTTTTTTACCTTCGTTTATATTGATGAAAAGCACTCTAAACATTACAATCTCTCCACACCGACTCACCACTACGACATCTCAGCAAGCACTTACTACCACGAGTTCTCAACAAGCACTTTTCACTAGCACATCTCAACAAGCACTGACTACTACGAGTTCTCCCCAAGCACTGCCTACTACGAGTTCTCCCCAAGCACTGCCAGTGGAGGAGGCTGAATAATACTCTTTGGCGCAATCTCTGGCGCTGTGGCTCAGTGTAGCCACCTTTCATATGCCCCTCCTCCACGGGCCAGAATTTGATGGTATTTTTGCCAGCATTGGTGATGAAAATACCACCAAATTCGTCCACAAAAATACAGACAAAAATAAAAGATAATATTAATATGTAACTATCACATAATTAGATAAAATTTTGGCTTTGCACTGACCTTTCAATAACCTAATATATAAAATACAGTAGGCAATACAAATTCTTTCATACATGTGACTTTACATAATAGTTTACATAATACACAAAAAATCAGTTTATACAAATGTTCACATAAAATGCTTTCAATGATTAGTTCCAGCAGTAGCACCCAGCAATGGTCAACAGGTGCAAATACCAACAAGTGACATCATTTTAGTAGAAGCAGTCCATCGGTGGCACCCAGCAATGTTGAACAGGTGCAGACACCAACAAGTGACATCATTCAGCAGAAGCAGTTCCATTAGTGGCACTCAACAATGTTGAGCAAGTACAGACACCAACAGGTGACATCTTTTCAGTAGAAGCAGTCCATCAGTGGCACCCAGCATTGCTGAACAGGTGCAGACACCTACAAGTGACATTATTTCAGTAGAAGCAATTGCATCAGTGGCACCCAGCAATGTTGAACAGGTGCAGACACCAACAAGTGACATCATTTCAGTAGAAGCAGTCCATCAGTGGCACCCAGCATTGTTGAACAGGTGCAGACACCAACAAGTGACATTATTTCAATAGAAGCAGTTCATCAGTTGCACCCAGCAATGTTCAACAGGTGCAGATACCAACAAGTGACATTACTTCAGTAGAAGCAGTCCATCAGTGGCACCCAGCAATGTTGAACTGGTGGAAACACCAACAAGTGACATCATTTCAGTAGAAGCAGTCCATCAGTTGCACCTAGCAATGATGAGCAGGTCCAGAGAGCAGTTCATAATATTCACTATCACTGATCACACAGTTCATCAGAGTTTATTAGCACAAATTAAACATGTCCTAGTGGCACCAATCATGTAGAAAAAGTACAAGTAACAGTCCATAATATTTACTATCACTGATCACACAGTTCATCAGCAGAAATTAAACATTTCTAAGTGGCACCCATTATGTTGAAAAAGTGCAGGTAACAATTCATAATATTCACCATCACTAATCAGACAGTTCAGGCATGAACAATAGTTTGAGTCCACATACAAATGCTTTTACACTAAACATACAAATCATAACAAACACACAAATGATGTCAGATAATTGTCATATTAACTATTACAAATACACAAATATCATTAAACCTATAATATTTATGGGTGTCAGTGCAAGCCACTACAAACAAATAAAATAATATTTAGGAGATAGGTTGGGACTAATTATTTGGGATTAGGAAAGGAAATCACACAAAACACACTCACTCATCTTTCATCCACATTAAGTACTACTGCGTAATTGAATAGTGTTAACTGTGTAAATGCAATTCTGTCAAAATTTGATGTTCATCATGTGTATCAAGTAGTAGTGGCAGCAATGTACAACAGTCAATAATAGTTAAGTCAACGTCATAGTCATCATGTCAAGACCAATGTTTACCAAGCCAGATCAAATGTGCTGTTGCTGAACAACTGTCAGTGTGCCAAGATATGCAAATACTTCCTCTCTTCAAAAAAAAAAATATGTACTGCTTATTGCTTTAACAAGTGTGTGTAGACAATCTTCCTTCCACTTTAGTGTTCTAGTCTGCTATCTTCATCCACCTTGTTCCATATAGACCAACAAAAAAAATATGCACCTCACTTACTTCACCTCTTATCCACCAAAACTCCAATAATCATCAGCATCACATAATCTCAATACTTCAATAATACCTCTTACATCGATACATATAAACCTTATCATCAATATCATTTACCTTACCTCTTGTCCACCAAAACTCCAATAATCATCAGCTTCACACAATCTCAATACCTCAATAATACCTCTTCAATACGTCGATACATATAAACCTTATTACCAATATCATTTCACTTCCATAACAACTCTTTCCTCTAGTCAGTCTCCTCGAACAAGTACAGATAAAATCCTAATGCAAACCTCATCATTCCATACAATCCGAAGACACACTGTCAACACACAACCTCTGTGTAATCCATCTGAGCCAATCTTCTACTCATTATGAATTATAAACAAAAGAAATGCATACATGACCTCTAACAGACTTAGTTCGAATAACTCTCAGTAATTATGTACGATTACGGAGTGTGAATGATCATAATATTTCACAGTGTGTACACCACTTCAAGAATCATGGCAAACAGAAGCAAACATGTGGAGTATTTCTTGTGTCAAGTGTCACTTCCTATTTCAATTGCTCACGAAAAATGCAGAGTAATAACTGTCAATGGTGTAAACCTAGTTTTGGTATGTCATGTCGTTAGCTTCCTTCCTATTAGCATACATTTATACAGCTTTCATAAGACCTCCAGCTCATGTGACTTCTATGAAGTTTCTTCTACTAATGTCGTTCGTCGGATTATAGCAGTTCATTTTCTTATCTTAAAAATATAAGGCACTGAGCGTAAGCAAAACAAGCAATAGCGAGTAAATATACCAGTAGAGAACAGAATGTCAACAAGTGGATGCAGCACAATTCCTAAAACGAGGCTCTGCCAAGCGAACAATCTATAATTAATACAATAATGTGACCCAAACTCTCTGTTCGTACACAGTACATCAGCATTTCTATATACCAAATTAAAGAGTAGTTGTGACGACAAACAGAAATGTATAAATATGCAATCCATACGCATAGCAGTAAACATATATCTTACATAATAAACAGATCATTAGCATCATATCAGCATAAGCAAATAAATGTTCATATGCCATCTTAATAAGTAAACATGAAGGCGCAAGCAGATAAATCACAAAGTATAACTTACATACCTAACCACATCAGCACAATTAATCAGGTGACAATTATAATTTAAATAAATAAGCACAGAAGGCACATAATAAAAAAATATGACATCAGTGAAAAAGCAGTGCAGCCAAGCGATGCATAATATATACAAATAACAACCCTATTCAATCATCAATCATTGTCAAAATCAGTTAATGTACGCAAGCACGTCGCTTCACAAGTAAATTCATAGAACATGAAATTTAGCACAAAGTATGAATCACGTAATTGCGAGCAGCAAATTACGTCTAAAGTACGTACGTAAGTGGAAATTTGTTACCTGAAAAATGAACTCAATTAATAGTTACCTTTTTAGTTTATTACTTTCTTCTTCGAAATTATATTCTTCCTGAAAATTTCTCGATAGCAAGTCTTCTTAACGTCGGAGACACACAGAATTTACCTGAAGTTCTTAAATACGAGGGCCGTTCAGAAAGTAACCTCCGGTTGATTTAAAAAAATACACCAAGTTAAATAAAAATATTTTAATATATACATCTTACAACTACATCTTTGCACTATTTTTCTACATAGTCTCCATAGCGATTGAGGCACTTATCGTATCTCTTCACAAGCTTTGAAATTCCTTCTGCATAAAAATCACCCGCTTGTGCCTGGAGCCAGCCTGTGACCGCATCTTTGAGCTCTTCGTCATCATCAAACCGCTGTGACCCGAGCCATTTCTTCAAATGCATGAAGAGGTGATAATCACTTGGCGCCAGGTCTGGGCTGTAAGGTGGATGGTTGATAACGTCCCTCTTGAAGGACTCAAGAAGGGCCGTTGTTCTGCGAGCAGAGTGAGGACGGGCGTTATCGTGCAAAAAAACGATACCGGAAGTCAGCATACCACAGCGTTTGTTCTGTATAGCCCGTCGTAACTTTTTTATTGTTTCACAGTACACGTATTGATTAATGGTCGTACCACGTTCCATGAATTCAACCAACAACACCCCTTTGGCATCCCAAAACACCATTGCCATCAGTTTTCTGGCAGAAAAATCTTGCGAGGCTTTTCTTGGTTTGGTAGGCGAATTTGAATGTGCCCACATCTTTGATTGTTCTTTTGTCTCAGGGTTCACGTACTTAATCCAGGTTTCGTCACCGGTCACGATTCTGTTTAACAATGGTTCTCCTTCGTCCTCATAACGTGACAGAAAGTCTAATGCAGAGGACATTCTTTGAGTTTTGTGGTGGTCGGTAAGAATTTTGGGCACCCATCGTGCACAGAACTTACGGTAACCCAATCTTGCTGTCACTATCTCGTACAAGAGAGTCTTAGAAATCTGTGGAAAACCAGTAGACAACTCCGACATTGAGAAACGTCGATTTTCACGAACTTTTGCATCAACTGTCTGAACGAGTTCGTCAGTCACCAATGATGGTCTACCACTCCTCTCTTCATCATGAACGTTTTCTCGTCCACTTTTAAATAAACGTACCCATTCACGGACAACTCCTTCACTCATAACTCTTGGTCCATACACGGCACAAAGCTCACGATGAATAGCTGCTGCAGAATATCCTTTGGCTGTAAAAAACCTTATGACAGCACGCACTTCACATTTGGCGGGGTTTTCTATTGCAGCACACATTTCAAACTGCCACAAAAACTAAACTAGCGCAGGTACGACGTTCACTCGACCACGGCTTGATGCCGACTGACCTGTTGAGTGGGTGAACGCACAGATGGCGTCGCTACTCCCCTCACAACCCGCACTGTGACCAATCGGAGGTTATTTTCTGAACCGCCCTCGTATTTTATAGAACCGTATCCTGAAAAATACTGAATGTTAATAACATAATTCATCAAGTCACTATAGCTTTATACTGAATTTAATCGGAGAAATTAAACTGTGTATTTGTCTATGGCTGTCAGTGCATTCGCACTGAGCGCTCGATCAGCTGTAGGCGCGTGACGTATGAAGTAATTGTGTGCGGTCAACGACTGCCTTGTGCGGAGCGCAGACTTGACTGTTGCTTTGAGTATGTGCCGCCGCCAAAACACAGCGCGGTATCCTTGTACTCTCTGCATGTTTACATGTAGCTTTTAGTTTCTCTAAAGTATGTCATTCCACAAAAATTTTAACGTTTGATATATGATGTATTTCCTTAGAGCGTCGAGATTTAAGAGTTTCTACTTCAACAGTGTTATCATGAATAATTTTGCGAATTCTATATGGACCGTTATAAAGCAGAAAAAATTTGCGACACAAGCCTTTTCCTTTATGAGACAAACGATGAGACTTAATTAACACTTTTTGATCAACTGACAAAATTTTTAAACGACCAGGACGCTTAGCTGATTTCTCTCCTCTAGCAGCTGCAGATGCAATATTTTGTAGAGCCAGGTTGACAACTTCAGAATGCCGCAGTTTCCGTGAAGGCGGAAAAGGAACGATTTCAGATATGCGATTTGTCGGTGCCTTGTTTTTTAATATCATTATAGGCGGTAAAGAAGTTGAATCATTAGAAAGTTCATTCAGAATGTTTTGAAAAATATGGAGATACTGATCCCACGTTCTGTGATTCTGATGACAATAAAGACGACAGAATTTATTGATTTCCTTCATCCATCTCTCTGAAGCGTTAGATTGAGGGTGAAAAAGTGAAATGAAAATTGGTTTAATCTTACGACGCCGTAGAGTACGAAGCCAAATTTTAGAACGAAACTGTGATCCATTATCTGACATAACCTTTCTTTAAGAAAATGTTTGATGAAAGCATTAGATACTGAACGAGCTGTTGCTTTGCGTAAAGGTGTAAAACACACATATTTTGATGTCAATTCCACTGCTACGAAAATGTACGCAAAACCATTAGTAGATCGAACCACTGGACCGAACAAATCGACTGCAGCCATGTCCTTTAATTTCGCTGGAATGATAGGAAACAACGGTGCTCTGTGAGAAATAGTTGGCGGCTTAGCCTTTTGACATAATTTGCATTTGGCCAGAACAGATCGAATACGTTTTCCATATTACTGAAGTAGCAATTTTCTCGTAATTTATGAAAGCATTTTCTGGGACCAAAGTGTGCATAACTGAAATGCGTGTACCAAATCAGCTTATTAACCCACTCATCAGGAATACAAACTAACCAAACAGAGTTGTCGACCGATTTTCGTTTAAAAAGAATGTCATTGCGAACTAAATAATGCTGTCTAATCGCTACGCTTTCCTTTCTCCTCCACTTCTCCTTAATGTCCTTCCAGATTGGATCCTTATTTTGCTCCTTAGCGATGTCCTGGAGTGAAGACGAAATAAAGTTCTCAAACGCAACACCTTGAATATACATCAAACAATAATTGTTTTCCTTGCAGTCCTCTTCAGCACTTTGTTTCAAACCCATAGGTGCACGTGATAAAGCATCAGCAACAATATTTGAAGAACCCTGTATGTACACAATACTAAAATCAAATCCCTGTAAGTACAACGCCCATCGTGACAATCTGCCGTGAGTTAATTTTGTTGACATAAGAAATTTCAGAGCTCGATGATCGGTGTAAACCTTAGTATGTCTGCCATACAAAAATGTCCGAAATTTTGTGAAAGCCCATACAACAGCCAAAGCTTCAAGTTCCGTAATCGAATAATTCTTTTCTGATTTAGAGAGAACACGACTTCCAAATGCAATAGTCTTCTGTACTACAACGCCGTTTTCTTCTATCTCTTGAAATAAATGTGCACCTAGGCCTTTGTATGATGAGTCCGTCGCCAAACAAAAATCTTTAGATAAATCCGGATGTGAAAGAAGTGGAGCAGCAACTAAAGCATCACGAAGTTGTTCAAATTCTGACTCAGCTTCCTCATCCCAACACCAATTAGAATTCTTTCCGGATAGTTCACATAAACGAGGTGTGGCCAAATCGTCCAATTTAACAAAGCGTCTAAGAAAATTACAGACACCAAGGAAACTACGAACCTCACGTTTTGTGGTAGGAACAGCATAATTACGAATAGCATCTAATTTTTCTGGATCAGGAAGAATATCTTCTGTAGAAATGATGTGACCGAGAAATTTCACCTGAGAACGACCAAATTTAGATTTCTCCAAGTTCACAGTAATGCCAACTCTTGCAAAGATATGTAACAATGAATCCAAAATTTTGTTATGCTCACTCCAAGGATGTTTAGCAATAAGAATATCGTCAACATATGAAGTAATATTGTCACGAAGATAAACAGGTAAAATTTCATTTAGACTACGAATGAATGCTGCTGAAGGTACAGTAAGTCCAAATGGTAATTTCAGAAATCACTTTTAGGTAAAATAGTCATATCCGGTTATTGTTTATCTACTGTCTAGATAGATTGATAGTCGAAGAATTGTTTTGATAGATACAAAGAATAGTAAAAGAGTACTCAGCAGTGCAGAAAACTAAAAGGGAAATAGCACCACTACAGCTCGGGGCCCTGTGCACGCTACGGCACATATTCACTTAGTGTAGTGTATCCCCTGAGGACTTAAATAACCGCACATAAACTCCAGTTTGTGTCTTAGTGGCCAATTTGGTGGAAGTGCATACATAAATTGATCTAACCATGAACATGGATGTATGTCATTCTTAGAATTGCGAAAGATCTTAAATTTCCGAACAGTTAAAAAGTGTTTATAGTCAAAGTTTTCGCCTCGTGGTGACGAACACCTACCACGTCTGTCCTGGTCCGAATGTCGATTATTGTCAAGTTCGCACGCCTGGCGCTCTCTTCTCGCAAATTATTTTCTTCAAAGCCCTCTTCTATCTGTGATTGTAAATTTCTTCTGCTGTCTTTTCCTACGATTTCGCCTTCAATTTGTTTGACTTGCTTTCGTAATGCCTCAAATTCCCTTTTAACGAGTTCATTAAATTTTCCCTGATTTTCAACATGTTTATTTATGTTCTGGTACTCTTCTTTTTCTGCAAATGGCAATGGAGCTGTATCATCTGAATCTCTGTCCCCATTTAAACTAAGACTTGTCAATTTATCTGAAATCTCCTCAACTCTTTCCGATAAGTCATCTATTTTTTCTTTCTGTTTATTTACGTCTTCCGCAAGTGCCGCGACATGGGTTTCAGTATTGACACATTTAGTAGTTAACTGTTCAAACTGTTGTGTTAGGTTATTTATTCTGTCATTTGGTACGGATTCCTCGATTCTTTCAAATATTTCTTCCTTATCGTGTGCACGTTGTAAATTTAACTCTGAAAATTTTTGTATTATCGCGCGATCTCTTTCTTCCTGTTCTCTATCCTGTTCCTTTTGTCTAATTTCTACTGAAATTAATCTATTATTGTGAGCATTCAAAATCGGTTGTACTTCTTCTCTAATTTCTTTTTTTAATTCATCTTTCATGTTTTTGAAACATGTCCCTATTCGTGAGTCTAACCGTGTTTCCATTGTTCCCATCTCTGTTTTAATTGTTCCTATTTGTGAGTCTAACCCTGTTTCCATTGTTCCCATATCAGTTTTTAACCGTGTTGCCAAAGTTCCCATCTCTGTTTTAATTGTTCCTATTTCTGATCCCAGTGGATCTAACCGCGTTTCCATTGTTCCCATATCAGTTTTAATTTCAGATCGTAACTGTGATCCCGCTGTTTTTAATTCAGATCCCAAATTAAATATTGTACTCATCAATTGCTCCATATTAACTGGTTCGAAGTTCTTTTCACCCCTAACATTTCCCGCAAAACCAACTTCTTCCGTCAAAGCTGTAAAGCTATCTGTGTTCGATACTATTCCAGAATCTTCTATCGTTAATCTCATATTCTGAAAATATTCCAATTGTGAAAAATTTTGAACTGATTCTGGACTATTTTCCTTGCTAATTAAATTGTTTTCTACTTCATTATTCATCATACTGTTGTCCTGTGTTGGCGAGTTCGCCATGTCAACAATTTCGTCATTCCGACTATCCATCATTTTTGCCTTTTTCATCGATAGCGTAATCATTTACAAAATATACAAAACTCCTCACTATACGAAAATTACACACAATATGACACTTTATTACCAACAATACCATTCACACGAAATGCTTCCCGACAAACACGATTAACGAACAATTGAAATCTTCATAATTGCGAAAATTGTGAAACCCGTATACAAGACATCAAAAATTAAATTCTGCAAAAATACCATTAGAAGAAAGACAAGACAACTACAAATGTTCATTACCAAATCTACACAAGCAATATAGACTACAATTACTATACTACAAATTACTTCAACAATATTACTGTCTGCTATTTTTACTATCAGAAGAATTCCAAGGGACGATCCGAAGCAGCGGGCGCCACGTGCATGGGGGCTTAATTAAATATATGCAAATATTTTCAAGTTTTGTAGCTGACTGTCCGGTTACACAGTCTCGAAACCGGTTGGCCCCGACTGGTATTAGTACGCAATCTGACTGCATAGAATAACAAGAAAGGATGAAAGAAAACTTCCGTTAACACAATTAATTAATTAAGTCCCCAGCAACTATGAAAGCTACGAAACAACAAGGCACAAGTGTAGCTGTTCTGTGTGCGGAAGTGTGATTCAAAGTACACATCTGGCATGGTTCTTCCTCAAAAAGACAAGATATTTTAAATACCATTTACACTGAATTAATTAAATAAAATTGAAATACTATACTTGCACATAGAAACCAGAATTACACTCTAATACATGAACACAAGCCAGATGCTTTGTTGACTGAACCTGTGACCAAGAGGCATTATTGTTTAAGACATTTGAGATAAAAATAAAAAAAAAATTATTACCTTCATATATTTGACGAAACATACACTCTGATCATTACAACATCCGCAATCGAACAGCATCGGCTGTCTAGCCCATCAGAACAACTGGATACAACATGCTCACAACTAGTCACGGCTACATCGGAACTCCTACTGCCCACTTCTCAATAAACACTCTCCACGACGACTTCACGACAAGCACTCTCCACTACCACATCTCAACAAGCACTAACTACGGGAACTTCTGAAGAAGCACTGCCAGTGGAGGCGGCTGAATAATACTCTTTGGCGCAATCTCTGGCGCTGTGACTCAGTGTAGCTACCTTTCAAGGGGACGTTTCACACATAATTAACTTCAAGATTTGTTGTTAATTTTCTGTGTTTTGTTATTCAAGAGTCATATTGCAGCAAGATTCCATTTTCGTTTTGAATTAGAACATGTGTTTGGTAGTCGCGATATCGACTTCCGTTCACGAACCATGCTTCCTACTATTTCTCCCATGACTCAGTGACCCTTACTTAACTAATATAATCAGGAATGCATTAGGGTATTGTTTTTATTGTGATGGTGTTACCATTGCTTAATTCAGAGCTCAGACTGTTATTAATGCAGATTAGTTTGAATCTGTAAAAAATTATGCACTACGCACAATAAAGTTACTACCAGCCAAAGAGCACGAAATTGGTAGAACTGTACAAAAACTAAAATATAAAATATCAGTATGCTTAGGTGAAGTATCAATGTGTGTCCCTTAGCAGCCATAAAAAATCGGTAATTCAGAGCAGGGAAATTCTCAGAGAATTTAAAGCAGGAAACAGTTGTGCTTCTTTTAAACAAAGGGAATGCGGAAGACATATACCACTACCGTCCCATTTCCCTACTGTCATTAGTCTCGAAAACTAATAGACTCAGCTACGAAAGAGAGTTAATGAATTACTTGAATATATACAATCTTCTAAGTGAATTTGGTTTCTGAAGTGGCAGAAGTACAGAACCAGCCATAGTAGGATTCATAAAAGTGGTACTTGAGTCTCTTGACAATGGCGAGTGTGTGACAGACATATTTTTAGGATCAAAGTTTTTGATACTGTCGACCATAATACTGCACTAAATAAGCAAGAATCATAAGGAATAAAAAGTATAGCTAATACCAGTAATACCTGATTCCGACCACACCTAGCACATAGGGTGCACAGAGTAGAAATAACACATACCTCAAATAACACTGAACTATTAGTGAAACATTAATCAAAACCAAACGTACATTTATAAGTATGTTCCTCAGGGGACCATAATAGGACCAACCCCCCTCCCATCAATGAACTTCCCAGTGTTGTTGGTCGTGGTGAAAAATATTCTGTGCTGATGACAGCAACATTAAAGTCACTGAGAAAACAAGAGAACTCCTTGCAGACAAGGCAAATGAAACCCTCAAGGACGCTTAGAATTGGTCAATATGCAAAGAGAGTGACAATGAACATAAAGGAAACAAATGTTAAGGTATCAGTTTGAAGAGGCAAAACAGTGTTAAATTAGTTGTAGGTGGCAACATACACAAAATTTCTGGGATTGAATATAGATTCTCAGCTGAAGTGGCGCGAACACGCAAAGGTACAATAGAGTGTCATCATCAGCACGTTATGCCCTTGAGTCCTGTCATCGGTGTGTAACAGGCAGCGTCTTTTAGTTATGTATTGTTCATACATTCTCTCAATTCTTAGCTAGTGGCCTCTTTTTCTGGGGAACAAATGCACAAGATATGAACACAGTTATCAAACTGTAGAAAAGGGCTGGCTGGTGTGGCCGAGCGGTTCTAGGCGATACAGTCTGAAACCGCGCGACCGCTACTGTCGCAGGTTCGAATCCTGCCTCGGGCATGGATGTGTGTGATGTCCTTAGGTTAGTTAGGTTTAATTAGTTCTAAGTTCTAGGGGACTGATGACCTCAGATGTTAAGTCCCATAGTGCTCAGAGCCATTTTTTTGTAGAAAAGGACCGCAAGAATAATAACTGAATATAGTAGCCGAGCTCTTTGTAAAGATCTTTTCAGAACACTGGGGATATGTACTAAACCATATGAGTACATTTACCAATAAATTGTGTACATAAAAAGTAGCATTGATAATTACTGCACAAACAGTTCTGTCCATGAAAATGGAACAAGACCTAGAGTGAATTTACCTTTACTAAGAAAGACTAAAGTTAAAACTCAAATAGCAGTTTCTATAAAGAAATAAAACTGTACAATAAATTGCCCGAGTAGATCGAAGAGATTACTAAAACGAACTTGTTTAAAATGACAGTTAAAAAGTATCTGTTAAGCAATACATCCTGAACAGTGAAAGATTACTTATATAAAACACATTAACAGTGTGGTAAAAAGTGAACACAAATAAATAGTAATAACGACAATAAAACATGCCATTTCACGTAATACTTTCACACAAGGTTTTTGTTTTCTGCAAGACTTTACACCTAAAGCTATGCAATATGTAATACCAATAGCATTTCTTCTTTCTGAGCTAAATATCTCACTCGCAACAGAGCGATGGCCAATGGCCTTGCCTCATTGGTAACATCGGTCGCCGCGAGATCAACGAAGTTAAGCTGTCGGGCTTGGATAGCAATTAAATTAGAATTGTATTAATACCTTCAGCTGCTGACGGGCGTTGATATATATCAACGGGGAGAGGTGAAAACGTGTGCCCCGACCGGTACTCGAACCCGGGATCTCCCGTTTACATGGCATATGCTCTATCCATCTGAGCCACCGAGGGCACAGAGAATAGTGCGACTGCAGGGACTATCTCGCGCACGCCTATCGCGAGACCCACATTCTCACCTTGTATGTCCACACGCTACATTCGTAGTGTCCCACCTCAACACACGCATTACTCGTGGAAGACATTCATACCAAGTCCGGTAAGAGTTCTGGGAATATGTGTGCATCCACACAGAAGAAGAAGGTCATGGCCGGTATTGCCAGAACAAGGACGAGTGACTGTCTGGGTGTGCCGAGCGCTATTGGCAGGCGGGGCGCACTCAGCCCTTGTGAGGCAAACTGAGGAGCTACTTGATCGACAAGTAGCGGCTCCGGTCTCGTAAACTGACATACGGCCGGGAGAGCGGTGTGCTGACCACATGCCCCTCCATATCCGCATCCAGTGACGCCTGTGGGCTAGGGATGACACGGCGGACGGTCGGTACCGTTGGGCCTTACGAGGCCTGTTCGGACAGAGTTATAGAGGGACTTTGAGTCAGTTCTTCAGGCTAAGGAACAGCTGGCTGCAACAGGCATTGCTGCTGTGGTCTGATACGTTACGAAATAATATGCGTATAATGTGTACAGTGTCTACAGTGACTTTGAGTTAGAAATGAAAGAAAAGTACAGCACTAACCTTTTAAATTATTAACTTCCTTGAAAAACAGTATTGTACACCAGGGATAAACCGGATCTGTTTTAAACAGACTAGCCTAGTATTCGGGAGGATGGATGCTCCAGTCTGCATCCGCCCATCCTGATTAAGTTTATCGTGGTTTCCCACAAATTACTTCAGGCAAATGGTGGGGAAGTTCCTACTTTAATGCGAAGGCAAAGTACCTGTCCCTTCCTTGTCATACCGGACTTGTACGTATGTACGATAATGAACATATGAATTACAGTCAATTCCACAAGAAAGTGCACGCCATAATTTTAAATGTGACGTCAGCAGCAAGATCTCTGGTAGCGGTCTCGAATCTGTAATCAATGCGCTTTTGCACAGTATGTAGGTAAACAGTGAGAGAGTTGAAAGTTTTGTTTTGTCGGTTTGAAATGAGTGCAAAATATCTTAATCGTCACTTACTCATTTTTATATTTATGTATTTACCAAAATTGCTTTCAGTGGTCCACTAAGAAGCTATTTTGTTCGAAAGAGGCAAACTATGTGCTTCAAGAGGATAATCATCTGAAACATCGCAGCAGTCTCTGTACAGAGTGGAAGCAAGACGGTGGGGTGTCCACCATGGATTGGCCGGCAGTGTCTCCGGATGCAAATCCGATCGCAATGTTTGGTCATATATTAAGATGAAGCTTAAAGGAAAGCCAATATATACTCTGAGGCAGTTGTCATATAAAATCAGGACTGTATGGAGATCGTTACCGAGAAATATGCAGAAAATCTCGTGAAAAGCATCCCGAAAAGGTGCCAAGCTGTAATCGATAATGGCAGCCACTGGATTAACTATTAGGCAATTGCACAATTAGTAATAACATGTATTTTCATATAAACATATATTTATAATAGTGACTTTTAAATCATACAGGTAAAGGCGTACACTTTCTTGTGGAACTGACTGTTTGTTGTTTTTGTTACTCTTAAACTGTAATACCAAGACATGTCCAATATCATGCTTGTGAAAGTTATCTACTGATGAATAAAACTGCTACCGTATTTTACGAACTATAAGATGCACTTTTTTCTTCGTATAATTGCCTCCAACATTGCGTCTTGTACTCGAAATTGATATAAAAAGTCCAGTGATGGATTTAAAATTACCGCAAGTCTTAAAAATGGCCATATATTCCATGCCTCGGGAAACGTGTCTCTATCAGGCAACACTGGATTCAACTGGATTCACAGGCTTAATGTCCGCCCCGATAGCTAAGTGGTCAGCATAACGGATTGCCGTCCTACGGGCCCGGGTTCGATTCCCGGCTGGGGCGTGGATTTTCTCCGCTCAGGGACTGGGTGTTGTGCTGTCTTCATCATCATTTCATCCCCATCCGGCGCCCAATGTGTCGTCGAATGTAATAAGACCTGCAACAAGGCGGCCGGATCTGCCCCGCAAGGGGCCTCCCGGCCAATGACGCCAAACGCTCATTTCCATTTCCACAACCTTGCTAACATTGTCTCCCTCCCGCCCAGCCACGGCAAACCCAGGACACTGTCTAACCTATGATGCGTCACTGCAGACTGCGGTGTCAGTGATCTTCAACTGAAAAGGATTTGCGTTATCGGTAACAGTTCAATATTTTTGTTACTAGCTAGTTATCGTAAAGGAAAAAAAATGAAAGGTATTAATGTGATGCGGACTATAAATTGAAAGTAACAGCGTATGCATGAGAACATGGAAACAGAAAAGCTGAGCGGCATTTCGGCCCTCCACCAACAGAAAAAAACCATTCACGATTGGCGGGCTTGTATAGAGGAACTGAAAAAACAATGAAGAAGACGAAATGTGCAAATAGAGGACTGAATGCAAAATGGCCAAAACTAGAAGATGGTGATTCTCAGTGATTTTATAAACAAAGTTTTTTTTTAATTCTGGCTTTTATGTCTCGGAAAATTTTCACAATCTGCTTTTTCCATGTTTTTAAAGTAACGCACTCGTCGTCTTATGTGTTCGTGTTCGCAGCCTCGGTTCATCTGCAGTAGAGGACATAGTTAGTGACTAGAAGTCAACGATAAACAAATACTACCTTATGCTTGCCAATAAGTCATCTAGCGTTTCTACTGATATCTGTTCAGGATACTCAAATATCTATTCACTTGGGTGTCTTACTCTGTTGGTGCAGATGAGCGTTTGCTGTTTTAAAATGAGAGCACTGTAATTTTTCGAACGTAATTGAAAGACTGCACGGGTATGCTTATCAGACTGCATTAAGGGACAGCACAGCTCTGCATCACCAGAAGTGTTCGTTCTCAGGACCAAACGTACAATTAAGAGCTACAACACCCCAGCAGTGAAAAAGGTATTCATTTATGGCGCCCTGTCGACAGTGTTGTCTCTTCAGTGCTTAAATGATTAATTTTGCTAATCATTTACACTTCAATAAACCTCGCCGCCGCTCCATCCCGATCAAAAGGTTGCATCGTGTCGTGCTCCACGTCGTGCATAAAAGCGGCAGTCGAGCGCATTATTGCGCGACTTTATTTCCGGAAGGGCCGACGGATCCGTTATGCCTCCTCCCGCCACACCCCCCCCCCCTTCCGCCCCCACCACCTCTCCTACGGTCCGAACGCAACCATCCAGAGGGCGGCTAATTCCACGAGGAGGCAGGCGTCGTGTTTCGTGGGCGCATGCGCAGACTCTTCCGTTTGTTTCCTTCCTCGCACTAGCCTGCGTTCAAATCTATCTAATCGCGGAGAAAATTAAAGGATCAGAAAGGAGGAGCGCCGTCTATTTTGCGCGCGCATAAAAAAAGTATTAAAAGTGGAGGAGCGAACGAGGTTGTGAAGAGAGAGATAGAGAACGGGGCAGAGCCGGGCGTAAAGAAGATTTTGCTAATTAACGAGGAATAATTTATCCGGCTCACTAACTCCGGGTGTAATAAAACCAGGCGTAGACAAGCGGGCGCGTTGTGTTTGGCAACATTCAAAGCCCCGCTTCACTTTTTAATTGGCTGTGTAAATGTTAGCCTGAATGGAATAAACTTACAATGTTGCCGCGCGCAGCGCCTGCACGCTGCGCTGGGCCGGGCGACGAGTGGAGCGGGGAGGAATGGGGAGGCGAAGCTCGCGCATGCGCACTCGTGCATCGCGCGTCAGTAACAAACAGCCAGCCACTCGAATATGTTCGGAGAGCGCCCGCGGTGTTACGCATGTGTTGTGTCTCTGTACCGGCTGGCTTTGGACATAGCGCTTCTGCATCGTTACCAGATTCTTTCTTTTTTTCCCGCCGAGAGGGAAAGAACTCATAACGTCTTCCGTCAGCGTGACAAACATAATGACTCCGAGTAATGACGAGCACTCCACATTAGCGGGGAAATCCACACCAGTGGCGGTTATTGTGGAGTGTTAGCGGTGTGTGTACCACACGTGTTTTGTCGTCTGTCTTAATGACAATCGGGTACAAGCTGTTAAATATGCTACTACATGCATACTCTAACTGACGTCAGAAGAACGTTTTTATTGTTAAAAATGGTGTCTCAAATCGCTATATTCGAATCACACAAATGAAAAACGATTCTAAGCTGAATACTTTGAGATAAGAAAGCTGTGTTTCGAAATGCATATTTTTGCACGCAACTTTCTCGACATTCAAGCCATGTGTCTCAAGCTTTCGAAGACGTCCGCATTCTCCATTTTCAGGAGCTGATTTTCGCGAGCAATGAGTGTCCCGTATACAGAATGAAGCAGCTAAGACGGTCACACGAAATAAACTGCCTAACAAGAAAACATGAAGCACACAGCAGCCACGGTCGGATGTTAACTTACACATACACACCATAGGTGGGTATGTAAAGGATTAGACTTGCAATTCTGTATGACATGTTGAACAGCCACTAGATTTAATTACTGTTGTTTGTTTTTAGTGTTGTTACCAGGCCTGGTTTGATATTTAAAAGGCATGAACGGCGTCATATGTTGAATGACCACTGAGAAGAACACACAGATGTTACACACTTGTTTGAGACAGTGTTATCAGCAGAACCTCAAAGGCAGATGGGCGAATCGTTCAACATCCAGATTTCGGTGCCATTGGTATATGACAGTGACCCAATGTTGGACTGCATAGGAGCATAAGAGAAGCCATACTCCTGGTCAAACTTCTGGTCAACCAGTGTTTGTTGATCCATTGTGGACATGGGACAGCGGATGGTCAATTATTTAACAATGAAATCGGCCAACAGCCGTGTAGTAGAGACGTTATTTTATTTACCAGTTTCGGCATTCCATTACCGCACCTTCAGACCCCATATGCAGCTCTCGAAAATAAACGATATTGGCATACTGGGCCATATGCTCCTGGATGTTGTGAATTCTAAACCGTATCCCAAGTGCTTCCTTCGAAGACTTGATTGCAACTAAAGAAAGCACTTGGGATATGGTTTAGAATTCACGGCATCTAGGAACACATGTCCCAGTACGCCACTGGTGTTTATTTTGGAGAGATGCATATGGGGCCTAAAGATGGCATAATGGAATGCCGAAACTGGTAGTAAAAAGAAAATAAAATAACATCTCAACTGCACGGCTGTTGGCGAATTTCATTGTTAAAAATCCTGTCAACCACGTCTGACCACCAGACGGCAGGATCCTCATACTGTGCACTAAGCACGTCATAGCGCTCTCACACCTGGACCACCCACCCGAAGAAGGGAATAGCGGCCCAGGAGTAGGCTGCCATTATCACAACACAAACCGCTGCATTTGGAGTAATGCCATAACAGGAAATCATGGAGTGCTAATGAACGGCATCGCAATGTATCCAGCGACGTATCACCCCAAATGGCCATCGTCGGCGAATGTGATGTCACCATGGGCAGACGTCCCCTCTTTCCAGCGTTTTGAAGGGGCTTGGCAGTCTAACTCCTGGTAGCCATCAGGTGGGACTTCAGGTCACGGCTGGTAGTGATTCAAGCAACTACGGTGACATATCGGTATGTGTCATGGAGATGTGCGACCCCTCATGCGAAAGTATCATAGTGTCATTTTTCAAAATGACAATGCCAGTCCACACATTGCATGTGTCTCTATGGACTGCATGCGTGATGCTGAGGTGCTCCCGTGGCCGTCAATATTCCCGTACCTGCCCTGATAGAAAATGTGTGTGTCTCAGACGTCAACGTCCCAGTGATAGTAAGCAGGATATAAAGGACCAGTTAGAACAGTTCGTGCGCCAGCTTACCACAGATGATGGTACAGTGGTTTTAAGACACACTTCCCTACCCGGTCAGTGCTTCCATCCAGGCCACACGAGGTGAAACTGCATAAGGTAACTGAGTTTGTACTGCCAAGTTCTTTGTAAATGTCTGGGCTCCTCTGGAGACATGACATGGGACTGCGGCGCGTGGATTTGAATGTTTACCAGGACTGTAGACATGCATCTACAAACAAAAATAAATTAATTACATAACTTTAGTATTCCGACGTTATAATTAAAACTTTATGCCGTATATCAGAATTCAGCGACGCTGTGACATTAAATATGTAGCAGCTACCTTCGAAAAATAGTCCCAGTGTTGATTTTATTCTCGTATATCAGAATTCAGCAACGCCATTACATTAAATACGTAGCAGCTATCGTCCAAAAGTGGTTCTAGCATTGATTTTACACTGGTTTATGTAAAGACAACTTTATTCTCCGTGTTTTATTTTCAGTGAGTGAGTTCGTCTTAAGCAAAATTGGCAGTCTATCTTCAAATTATCAGTTGGATTTTGTTTTCGTTCCGCTGGAGATGTGCTATTGTACTATGGCGCAGGACTTCAGTGCGTACCAATATTGCAGCATGTACCTAGGAATAAGCAGAAAATGTATTACGTAATTTTAACTGAGACTGTGTCCGCCTCCGGTAGCTGAGAGGTCAGCGCGACAGAATGTCAATCCTAAGGGCCCGGGTTCGATTCCCGGCTGGGTCGGAGATTTTCTACGCTCAGGGACTGGGTGTTGTGTTGTCCTAATCATCATCACTCCATCCCCATCGACGCAAGTCGCCGAAGTGGCGCCAAATGGAAAGACTTGCACCCGGCGAACGGTCTACACGATGGGAGGACCTAGTCACACGACTGAAACTGTGTGATCGCTACTTGTATAAGGGCAGACACAGTACCTCTAGAGGGCCCCCGCAATCGTTGTCAACTTATATCTGGTTACTTGTTGCTGTAACTGTTGCGATGAAGTACAGTTCATTATCTGTTTCGGCCGTGATGAGCCCTCTTGCAGAACTGGGAGAGGGGTGGGTACTGATGGGGTAGCAGTTACACACCATCTGTAAACAATGGGACGAAATGATCACTTACACAGCGTGTAGCTCTGGAAATAGATTAGCTCGTGCAGGGCTAACAGTTATTGTTGTTCAAGGATGAGGCCTGCTTCGAATGTCCTCGAGCCTGCTCTGCCACTATAACCATGTCTGGAGTGACGGCTAGTTTCGTACTATCGCGAAATAGGGGAGATAGTGCCACAGACATGATACGTGAATTGGAGTGGCAATCATTAAAACAAGGGCGTTTTTCGTTGCGACGGGATCTTCATCTGAAATTTCAATCACCAGTTTTCTCCCCCGACTGCGAAAACATTCTGTTGGCACTCACCTACATAGGCAGAAAGCATCATCAAGAAAAATCAGGGCCCGCACAGAAAAATTTAAGTGCTGGTTTTTCCCGCGCGCTGTTTGAGAGTCGAACGGTAGAGAGACAGCTTGAAGGTGGTGAAACGCCTCTGTGAAGTCGTTTCATAAGACACTTGTCGAATTCGGTACAACCTATTCATTTTACTATCTGATTTTAGCTCAATTCATGAACTCTTCCAGAAAGACTGAGCACTCAAATAAGGCCTATTGTATATGTGTGTTTTAATGTGGGGTTTCGGTTTTGTTTTGTGGGAAACGCTGAGTTGGTCATCGTCTGCTGGGAGGTTTACCCATCTTAGTCGAAGGCTGTTTTTGTGTGTGAGGTTGGTGACGGAGGGCTACCCCTCTGGTAGGTTCCTCTGCACGGGGAGGTAGGTAATCTCGAGAGAGAAAGCAAGACTCTTTAGTGAACGCTTGGTGAGTACGGACCGTAGCTCTTAAGAGGGGTTTCAGGTGATAGGAATCAGGCTGAGTTAGGACTTCGTTATGTTTAACTGGTGAAATACTTAAGAACTTCAGCTTAACTGAAGCGTGTGAAACGAGTTATCTTTTATAATGATTTTTAATCTCATATTTTGTGGAAATTGCTTTTGTCTTTGTGTGTCGATTTTGTGCCACGTGTTTGGCAAGCAATGACTCTTCTGGTCCACCACGGCACCGCAATAGGCTTTATTTTAACAGTTTGCTTGTTTAATGAGCTATAATTTCTGCAACAATATATGTTCTCTCGTGCACTTTCTACAAAGCAGCACAACAGTTTGAGTCAGAATGCACCAAGTGCTCTAGTTCGGCCGTTTGCAAGCAGCAGACGCAGTTAGTATGTTAAATAATTATCGCACAGCCTTGTGTATTGGTTAAACCTCTGTCCAGAATAGTGCATGCGTAGAATCGTAATGCAAATCTCACTGTGATATTTTTGTGGTATTAATGCAAAGGAGATGATAGTATAATTCTCTCCCACCCTCGTTTTCTGTATTTCTTCTTGCTGTAGTTAAATTGTGCTCTGTTACATTCTCACGTAATTCTTAGTTAAATATTTCTAGTCAGGCACCAGTTATGTGTAGTTAGGATGTGCAACCAAATACTTAGATACAATAAATAATCTACGTGAAAGATAAATTCTGTGGTGTTGATCTTACCCAACTTACTCCGATTTCCAATCCTGAATTAATCATGTTGCTTCATGCACGACATGGAGTGCTATTTATCTGGCTACTTAAAGAAATTTGCATACTTGTAATTAAATTATTAAAGTAATTAAACTAATAATTTTGAAGCTCCGTTTTTTTCTAAATGGTTAAGAACGACTTGGGCTGGTGGCGACCCTGAATTTCTGAACTTTTATCATTATTTGTGTGAGAGAAGCAGCTGGAAATGCGAGATAACGTATGTGGCTCGATGAGAAACGTCGTAAAGATAGTAATACGTTACAGTGGTCCATTGAACTCTGTGCCTGGCACTTTAATGTGAATAGCAGAGTAATCAGGTAGATGTGGATTAAGTTCATGCTACAGTCGTCTCTGATTACCACCAACGGTTTCCTTTGAACTTGTGGTCTGGAATTGTGAAACATCAGCCAGTAAGGCCCTATTTGCAGCCACTCAGTTTCGGTGGTGCACAGTAAATGGTGTGCTCCAACAAGTATTGGAGACTGCGAGACAACGTGGTTTCAACACAAGAATGCGCTATGTCACTCCGATGTTAATCTTCGAGAGCATTTCTGTAACAGTCGCACTCATTGTTGGATTTGAAGGGGCTGTGCTGTCCCTCGGTTAGCTCCACTACCTGATTATTTTTCTACACATTAACGCTTTCATATTGTAAACAGTGAGGTAAGATATTAAGAAAAGCTGTAAAAAGTTACAGCAGTTGCACATCTCGTCTAAAATTGACAGCTCACTTAATAAATAAAAATTGTTAAAAAAGAGAAGGGGAATGAAACCATAGAAGATGACAATATTTCTGTTGAAGAGACCGAAAACACTGTAAAAGGCCGATCATGTGCACCAGGAATTTATATTTATTGCTTTTTAGAGAAAACTGGTGCGAACACTTCAGAAGAGAAAGCAAAACACCACACCTTAGAAGCATTCGAGAATACATTTGGTGAAATAAAAATCAATGCCTTATTAAAATCTGAAATAAGGAAAATCATCATTACTCTAAGAAGCAAAAATCATATGGGATCTTCAATAAGGCACTAAAACATTATGGGAATATAATATGCAATGTTCTTAGTGACTTATGAGACACATAATTAATTAAAGATGTTTTCCCAGGCAAATAACTACTGCCCAGTGTCACTCCCTAAATCACTTTCTAAAATTTTTGAGAAGGTAATGAACTCCATGGTTTCCAGTCACCTTTGTAGTAATGGGATATTTATTCATTCACTGTTTGTATTTGGTCAAAGACCACTCTACTGAGTCAGCTATAAGGGGCAGTCAAATGAAAACGAGGAGGATAGAATAAAAGTAAGTAAACTGCTTATTATTTCAAAAGTAGCCGCCTTAACCGGTAATACAGCTATCCCACTGCAAGACAAGACAGTCTGTGCCTTCATGGAAAAATGTTGTACCCAGGTGTGCAGCTTTTCCTACAAACACATCCATGACCACGAATGTCTTTCTTCAGGGCTCCAAAAACATATAAATCGCATGGGGAGGGATCGGGACAGTACAAAGGACGTGTAAGGGCTTCCCAGCGAAACCTCTGCACCATAACAGAAACAACCTTGGCAACATGTGGACGGGCCTACTTCTGTCATACAGGTTGTTTCTAGTACGCTGCAAATGTTTCTCTGGGAAGCCCTTACACGTCCTTTATACTGTCCCGATCTCTGCAATTTCGATATTTTTGGAACTTGAAGAAAGACATTCATGGGCGTCACCGTCTTATCTCATTTTACTCTTACACGGTCGGGTCCAAACCGAGTACAAGTTTCCTTCTCCATCGTCTTCTGCCCATCGCTGCCATCCACCATCGTTTCAAACCTATCGTTGACCGTTGCAGCTGTTCATGGAGGCCATCCCTCCAGCTCTTCCATGGTCTTCCCGTGAGTGTTCTACCTGTGCGAACTGAATCGAGGAGCTTAGGTGGCCACATGTCGTCTTCCATCTGAGCCACATGTATAGCCCAATTTAAGCGCTTGCTTCTGATGATTCCTGCTGCATTGGAATCTTAGTACAGTTCATCTCATGGTTGTGTGTGATCCTGCACTCACCCGTGTTTGCGCGCAACATCGGACCCAAAGATCTTCCACGGCACTTTTCTCTGAAACAACAGTAGTTTATGAAAGTCTGGGAGGTTCCATGCCCTCTTTTGCATGTCTCCTCTCATTTTTATCAATTTTATTAATGTTCTAAGTCATTGCACGGTAGTAACAGACCGAATAAGGTATTGGTAGTGACAGCTCAAAAAATACTTTTCACTTGATTCCTAAACATGTTGTTTTACTTCTGTGGGTGGCCTGGGCGAGGCGAGCATCGTAGGACGCGGCACACTGCGTTTGCGGTTGGGAGCTGCACTTCCCTGAATTCTGAGGGGTTCGTACAATAGGCTTAAGCGCCTGGCGGAACGACTGACGTCGGCCGAGTTTCGCCTATTGTATGCAGGGCGAAACGAATATTCCTGGCACCGACTGACTGCATTGTCCTCATGATTCTCAGAATACTTGTGGACTGTGCCCTGCGGGGTGCGACTGTCTGGCACCGGATGGCCGGTGGCTAGGCAGGTTGTTTTCGTAGCCGGTCAAACAGCAAGTTCAGTGCCCTCAGCTGAATAGCAGAGGCATGATTGGTCAACTTAAACTGAGGCTAGTTGATGTCATAAAGCCCTGCTCGAAATTGGAGGGAACGGTCGCTATTGGTGCGAATGATGTCCTGAGACAGTGTGGGGAAATTTCCAAATCAGAACTGAATGCTGATTCACGGTTTTCGAGGTGATTAGGGAGTTGAGCAATGCTGGCTTCGTTCTTGCATGGCATCACAGATGAGATTCGGGATCTGGTCTTCGTCGGAGTCGGACGGTCTTGCGACTTGGTCGCTCGTTTTCGGAAGAACTTAGAATTCTCCTACAGCCTTCGCGGCCAGGGGTTGACACAGAGTTGCTGCACGGCAGAAGTCGGTGCCTACATCATCAGGACGCTGCCTACCGACGACGTGCTGCAGATTTCAGTACTGGTTCAGTATTTTGCGGCTCCGGCATTGTAGGACCTTATCAATTTTATACTGGTCCTCAACAGCACGCACGCTCGCTTTGCTACAACTCCACCTCGCTTGTTTCTCCATGTGATCCCATTTGAGCTCTCACTACTGATTACGATACTGCTATATAGTCGGGAGATTAATATTTGATTCGTTAGGAGCTCCAGTCATTATCGTCAATCTATAGCATCACAGAGAGCAGGAGCCCCTTGTTCTCGAGCCAACTCTTATTCTCATAATATTTCAGTTTACCCTATCCTTTAACCCACTGTTTGTGTCGATAATCATGTACATTTCTGTTCAGTCGTATAATAAATCTCATTGTAATATTTAATCCGCTTATCATTTCGTAGATATATGCAGAATCCCAATTCCTGTTGTTTATTATGATAAAGTTCTCTTTTTTTCTGAGTAGATTACTCTGTATTTCTGAAGCTAATAAACATATACAGTGAATTTTGTTTTTTGATGAACAGGAAACTCAAAAACTTTTTTCATATCTTTTCACAGGTGTTCGATATGCCCCCCTTGAGATGCACGGCATATGTCAACACGGTATTCAGATCGTTCCCACACAGCACCGAGCATATCTTGAGTTACAGCTTCCACAGCTGCTGTTATGCGATGTCTCAGTTAATTCATTGTTGTTGGTAACGGAGACACACAAACAAAGTCTTTTATAAGCCCCCACAAGAAATAATCGCATACAGTCACATCCGATGACCTTGCAGGCCAATAATATAAGGCTGAACCACTCGGTCCAGTGCGACTGATACATCGTACAGTAATCTTTTGATTTAAAAATCCCCGCACTTCCAGATGCCAGTTTGGCGGTGCCCCATCCTGTTGGTAAATGAAGTCGTCCAAACAGTCTCCAACTGTGGAAAAAAGAAAGTTCTCAAGCATATCGAGATACGTGCGTCCTGTAACGATGTTCTCGGCAAAGAAATATGGACCAATACGTGCTTCCTGTAACGGTGTTCTCGGCAAAGAAATATGGACCACACACCTTATCTCAAGTAACATAATAGTTGGATGGTTCTGTTTGATGTACAGTCGTGGACAAAACGAGCGAGACCCCTCGCCTTTTCGTTATGCTGATCCGCACAGCTTTAAAGTCTGCTACACAGCATAACAGCTAAGACGACGAAGTGCTACCAACATACTATGCACCGGTGTGAAATTGAAAAACTATCCGAACTTAGTCAGAATGTTTTCAATCACGTGTAAGACTATATTAATGCTCATTAGTATGTTAAACACAACAAGTAAATATAAGATATAAATGAAAGAAGAAATAGTGTGAACTGTACTAATAAAAATGAGTTTCAGCTTATCGAGATAACCTAACTGTTTTAATAAGACAAAGTACCCCAGATCGTTACGAGTTAGCGAAATATTATGCACATTCCGCCGCGAAACAGTCTGTGTCAACGTTCGGACCAGTCATACTGGATTACCGTTGCTGACCTACCATGAAAGTGAGCAAATCATTCACTGTCACACTTAAGTCAATTCACTTATTGACAGAAGCAGAAAAAGTAGACAGTAACAAGTATGAAATTCTACAAGAGTTTCATATTGTCATCCACAGGACACCTGTACAGAACAGATGTAGCAATAAAACGTATTGGAGGCTCGAGAATTTCTTAAAATTGCTTTACTGATAGTCTATCTGCCTCCACCGAGATTACAACCGAAAACAAACCAGACCTCCCTTGCAGTAGCAAACACCTTTCACCGCGCCAGCAGACAACCCAGGCAGACAGCCCTCTACTATTACCCCAGACATCAAAAAGCCGGCAATTTCGCAATGCAAATGGCATGATGATCTGCAGTTTGTGTTGCATAGAGCTTTCTGGACTCAAAAACATGTATTTTCTACCTTTATGTCACCGCTTATGTGACAATCATTCGGGATGTTTATCGAAATAACAAAATACTGTTATTACCGAGAAAATTTAATAGGATAATTCTGCACAACCGCAGGAAATAAACGGCTACATAGCTGGCAAACGTAATCTACAATGTTTCGAATTCTCCATTAGACTCGCCACAGCCAGAAAACGTTCATTAGCCAAAGTGTTTCTTAAGCTATCTAGCAATGGGAATACTCGGTGGCATTAATACTGGGATCTGAATTACCGCGTGTATAGGCACATGGATTTTATTTGTATTACTGTAAACCTGATTTGGATCGAAAGCGTAGCTACGAGTAATATGGCGATGTATCGACTGCAACTAGAACATTTCGAATAAAGAGTAGGGGGAATTATTTATGCCGCCCTCATCTTCAGTAACTGTCGTAGCTATTTTCGTTGTCAGGATTTCGTCTTCTAAATCGGTAAAAATGGAACCCTACTAGTCTCACTTTCTTGACCGTCTATCTGTCTGCCCAACTCTTAAAATCCGTTTACCTCGACTACGGATAGACATAATAAACGGAAATGTATCGCACTTCCTGCGGTATACGGTCCCTTGGTGGTGTAAAAAAGTGAGCTTCTATGTCAACGCAATCTAAAGTAGGGTCGTTTATGCAAAGAAAACTTACGCGATAGGTCCAAAAATGGCTCTACAAACTATGCGACCAAATTGCTTAGCTCATCAGTCTCGTAGACATAGAGATACTTAAACCTACCTAACCTAACACACATCCATGCCTGGGGAAGGATTCGAACTGCCGGCGCAAGCAGCCGCGCGGTTCGCGATATGACTTCGTTGAACGCACGGCTAACCCGCGCCGGCAAACTGTTAACATCATCTGGTGTTGCTAAAAAGGTATTCACTTCTGGTGAATAATTTTCTGCGCAGTTCATTTAAGATAAAATAATTAAAATACACTCCTGGAAATGGAAAAAAGAACACATTGACACCGGTGTGTCAGACCCACCATACTTGCTCCGGACACTGCGAGAGGGCTGTACAAGCAATGATCACACGCACGGCACAGCGGACACACCAGGAACCGCGGTGTTGGCCGTCGAATGGCGCTAGCTGCGCAGCATTTGTGCACCGCCGCCGTCAGTGTCAGCCAGTTTGCCGTGGCATACGGAGCTCCATCGCAGTCTTTATAGTCTGTCTGTAAACTGAAGAGCGAGCAGCGCCTTTGGTGGGGGAAGTGGCCTTTCCCGGAAGAACGCTGCCACTGGCCTACAGGGCCACCCAAAATCAGTTGCCCTGTTACCCGTCTAGCGGTGTAGTTCAGCGTGCAGTGATATACTGATATACGTCGTTTCTGTTTGTGAAATCTTTGTTGCCAGCGTCAGTCAGTTGACTTTGTGTACTCACTGATATACTTCAGTATCCCGAAGTGATGGATAATCGCCCTGCATTGCAAGAAAATGTGCGGAATACGAAGAAGAGGAGGTATTTGCGGAGTAACGAGCGTTCGATCGTCTCTAACGTTATTACAGCGTGTGTTAAGGAGGCAACACAAAAAGAACTGTTGGTTAACATTAACAGCCCCAATCAAAGGGCTGCAGTTTATGCAAACGTCAGCCTCGCCACTATAGGACGCATAAGGAAGGAACGTGAAAACAAGCCGCATGGTTTACTGGAATCGCCGCGAAGGAAAACTGATAATTTAGGGAGGAAACCCATCGTCATAGACAGTTTCACAAAATCAGTCATTCGACAAACGATGGAGGACTTTTACATAAACCAAAAAATAGTGCCGACATTACGGAAATTGCTTAATGCCGTGAAACAAAAAATACATTTTCCTTGGCAGAAAGATGTTTTACACAAGACATTGCGTGAAATGGGATTTACCTGGAAAAGATCTGTAAGTAAACGAAAGATTCTCGTAGAAAGAACGGATATAATTGACTGGCGATGTAAGTATCTGATCCAAGTGAGGAAATTAAGGGAGCTAGGCAGAAAATTCTTTTATATTGATGAAACTTGGGTGGACAATAACATTACTTACAGAAAATGTTGGCAGGGCCCTGGCGTTGAGGGCATTATGGACAATGTTAGCGGAAGCAATAGGATTATAGTGGTGAATATTGGATCAAAAGATGGGTTCTTACCCAACGCACAGTTGGTTTATAAAGCGGGTTGTGCAACAGGAGACTACCATGGGCAAATGAACTACGAAAATTTTTCTAATTGGATATCGAATAAAGTGATTCCGAATCTGCCACCGAACTGTGTTATTGTTATGGACAACGCTTCATATCACAACAAGGAACACAACAAAGCTCCAACTAGGTCCTCGAATAAAAGCGAAATGATTGAATGGTTATTAAAAAATAAGGTGGAAGCTGAGTTGACAATGAGAAAAACAAAATTATTTGATTTAATTAAACAACATAAGCCGGAAGACAAAGTATTTGAAATTAATAAAATACTTGAAGCCCATGGACACACTGTGCTGCGACTTCCACCATACAACTGTGACTTAAATCCAATTGAAATGGCGTGGGCAAAGCTCAAGAATTTCGTCAGAGGAAGAAATATTCTTGGAGATATTTGCATGACAAAGTTGCTGCAGTTGGTGAAAGAAGGTATGTAGACATTTTCTGAGCTTCCATGTTTTATTCCGAACTAAATTTTGCCGTAACCGAAAGAGAGCGTATACAAAAACTTGTCCCAATTGTTACAGGTTTTGAAACGATAAGTCAAGATGACTGGAGTGCATACTGCCTCCATGTGGAGAAACTTGAAAGAGAATATTGGGTTAAGGATGGGGTTATGGAAGACGTAATAGACGCTATAGTTATTAATTTAGAAAGTGATGACGACGAGGACGACGACGACGACGACAGTAATGATAGTGACAATGTTGATGATGACCTCTAAAATACGATGTATGTAAACAGGCAATGAATATTTTTTTGAAAAATATGTTGTGTGTTCTTTCAAGCCTGACTCTGCTCATACACTATGAAATTTCTTTTGGTAGAAATGTAGTACATGGTAGTAAAAGATTTTCCAAGATAAATACAGTCAAATGTTGTCCAAAGCAATAAATACCATTATCACTTGTTGTACAAAACCAGGAATAACTTGAGAGCTTCATGGTAAAATCAATTAACGTTTCGCTAGCAGAACGTGATTCAATCACGTAATACATTTAATGCCTAGAGAACAGCAGCATTTGAATATACTCTGTCACTAAAACTCTATCTCGGTTACTATTCACATGATTCTAAGGAATATTGCTTAAAACATGTGTGCAATAGCTAATCTAAACACTACTGAAATTTCTTTCGAGACACGTATACCGATTCTGGACTTCTATGTAAAAAGCTTGACATACAAGGTGCGTTCACATATTAATTTTTATTTTTTGGTAAGAACTTTACTTGTTAATCTACAACAATGTTATCCTATTCAAAATATTCCCCAGTACATGCTATACACTTATGCCAGTGCTTTTTCCAATTCCCAAAACACTTTAGGAATTATTTCCTCGGGATAGTTCATAGGCCTTTTGACTGCATTTTTAATCTCACCCATTCTTGTAAAACTGCTGTCCTTTAAGGCCTGCCTTGAAATGTTTATACCACTTGTGTGTTCTGGGTTTACTCATAAGAGACTCACCAAAAGCAATATTTAACATTCCTAAAAATTTGATACACTTTATTCCATTCTTATAACAAAATTTAGTACAGATTCTCTAATCTATTTTTATACAAAACAAATAATAGTTGATGCTACCAAAACACATATAACTTTTTTGACAACTGAGAGCCGGCCGCGGTGGTCTAGCGGTTCTGGCGCTGCAGTTCGGAACCGCGGGACTGCTACGGTCGCAGGTTCGAATCCTGCCTCGGGCATGGGTGTGTGTGATGTCCTTAGGTTAGTTAGGTTTAAGTGGTTCTAAGTTCTAGGGGACTTATGACCTAAGATGTTGAGTCCCATAGTGCTCAGAGCCATTTGAACCATTTGACAACTGAGAACTGGGTAAATACCCAATATGCAAAACATTGCACAGATACTTTTCAGACATGTTTACGAAGAGAGTGGCAAAAAAAGCAGTGCAAACCGAACTAATACAAAACACGGAATTATAAATTTCTGCTTACTTTTTAAACACTCTTCGTGTTGCAAGAATTGTTAAGTTCCAATGCAGACCCTTTAAAGAAAACTTCTACATTTTAGTAAGAACAAGCCTTAAATTCTACAGGTTGATTGCACTATATCTGGTTCGTCTTACGAATAGAGGAACATACATTCACATGAAGAGGCATTCGGTTCTATGTTTGTAGTAGAATACTGACTTCCGTTCTTATGTTAATATTATTTACTCTATAATGTTTTGTTTCGAAGAAGCTATCGTCTTTTGTTTTCCTTATACTCTTAATGCATTTGTCTAAAAATAAACACAGCCGGGACGTATCTGTACGCGGCGTCGCCACAGATACGAAGCGCGCTCCGCCGCAGGGCCGGTACTACGTTGTGAAACAGCCTGTAGAAGCGCCCTGTGACGTAGCAGGGTAGGCAGAGTGGGGACTCGCTTGCTCGCTCTTCAGTTTACAGACAGACTATAACACTGGTAGCATGCCGCGACAGCGTGGACGTGAACCGTATGTGCAGTTGACGGACTTTGAGCGAGGGCGTATAGTGGGCATGCGGGAGACCGGGTGGACGTACCACCGAATTGCCCAACACGTGGGGCGTGAGGTCTCCACAGTACATCGATGTTGTCGCCAGTGGTCGGCGGAAGGTGCACGTGCCCGTCGACCTGGGACCGGACCGCAGCGACGCACGGATGCACGCCAAGACCGTAGGATCCTACGCAGTGCCGTAGGGGACCGCACCGCCACTTCCCAGCAAATTAGGGACACTGTTGCTCCTGGGGTATCGGCGAGGACCATTCGCAACCGTCTCCATGAAGCTGGGCTACGGTCCCGCACACCGTTAGGCCGTCTTCCGCTCACGCCCCAACATCGTGCAGCCCGTCTCCAGTGGTGTCGCGACAGGCGTGAATGGAGGGACGAATGGAGACGTGTCGTCTTCAGCGATGAGAGTCGCTTCTGCCTTGGTGCCAATGATGGTCGTATGCGTGTTTGGCGCCGTGCAGGTGAGCGCCACAATCAGGACTGCATACGACCGAGGCACACAGGGCCAACACCCGGCATCATGGTGTGGGGAGCGATCTCCTACACTGGCCGTACACTGTGATCGTCGAGGGGACACTGAATAGTGCACGGTACATCCAAACCGTCATCGAACCCATCGTTCTACCATTCCTAGACCGGCGAGGGAACTTGCTGTTCCAACAGGACAATGCACGTCCGCATGTATCCCGTGCCACCCAACGTGCTCTAGAAGGTGTACGTCAACTACCCTGGCCAGCAAGATCTCCGGATCTGTCCCCCATTGAGCATGTTTGGGACTGGATGAAGCGTCGTCTCACGCGGTCTGCACGTCCAGCACGAACGCTGGTCCAACTGAGGCGCCAGGTGGAAATGGCATGGCAAGCCGTTCCACAGGACTACATCCAGCATCTCTACGATCGTCTCCATGGGAGAATAGCAGCCTGCATTGCTGCGAAAGGTGGATATACACTGTACTAGTGCCGACATTGTGCATGCTCTGTTGCCTGTGTCTATGTGCCTGTGGTTCTGTCAGTGTGATCATGTCATGTATCTGACCCCAGGAATGTGTCAATAAAGTTTCCCTTTCCTGGGACAATGAATTCACGGTGTTCTTAATTCAATTTCCAGGAGTGTACATTTGATGTTACGGAAGAGGAAGGACGCCTAATTGATTTTCCCTTGTCTTTATTTATGATGTTAGATTCGCAATCTCAGCGTACGTACTATCCAGAACCACACTTCAGCGCCAAGTCATAGCCACAGATTAGCGAATACAACACAATGGCTTATGCTTGAGGTATTTCGTTTCCCACGAAGTGGTGGCAGACGATCTGTGGCGTCTTCGAAGCTCTGCACATCAGCTGAGCGAACGTTTCCTTCCTGCTGCTAGTCTAATGGACAATGGCAACACCGTAGAATACGTTTGACAACTATGTGACCATCGATTTACGTTCTTGATTGGTTCATAATTATGTTAGTAAATCCACTCGATATTTTTGTGTCGTTTAAATTACATTTGCTCTATGATTCGCACTGAAGACGTAGGAAATGTATGTTATTTGGTCCATGAATCACGTTTCAACAGAAATTGCTGCTTACATTGACCTTTATGTTGCGAATTAGTCGTCTTATCCATCACATGGACAACGTGGATGCTCTGTTTTGCTACAGTTGTTTCATAGCTCAGTGGTATTGTGTGTTGGTGTCGTTGCCAGTTTACATACTGCGCATGTAACACACAATGAAAGCGTTCGATGCCTACAGTGATCGTAATTTATGTAACTTGCTCTTGGACATCCAATTTTACAATTTGTGGAAAAATGTTTTACCTTGCTAGTCAGTGTTTCAAACATTGTCTGACTGAGAAAACGTAAGCAAATTTGACAATTTGTGGAAAAATGTTTTACCTTGCTAGTCCGTGTTTTAAACATTGTCTGACTGAGAAAACGTAAGCATGAAGGAGTCAGTGAAAACAATTATTCGCTATTATAGCAAATTCTCTATATTGATTCTCAGAGTTTTGTAATTCCTCTTGTTATTTATAGTCTCAATGTCATCCGCGAGAATAAAATTAAGGGCAGTGGCATTATGTTCCGAACTTATATATACTGTGTATTAATATTCTGCGCTGCTACGTAAATTTTAAAGGTTATATTCTTTACGTAAAACAGAGTATCGGTTTCAGTCCTAGGATCGACGATAAACTTCAGAAATACAATTGCAGAATAGTGGCATACGATTATGGCTCCTCACCATCAACAATAGTTGTTACCCATAGTTTCGCATTTGCTATTTGACCGTCGTCACCCTTTAGAGACCAACCTGACCTTTCCACAATGCCATTTTTGACTTGCCTCTTAATATTTTCAACAAATCTGTAGTTATAGGACATATTAACTGTTAAATACGCTATTCCACAAATTAAAAACTTCTAGTTATTCTTTATCTCTTGGAACTTACTATTGTTCACTTTCACTGAAGATAAGATACATAATAATAAAATGAAATCGTAGATTACAATATCAAAGCATACTGTGAATGGTTAAAATGAAATGAACTAAAAATCATCTTCTTGTCTAAAACACTTTACTGTTCCAGAGAGCTTCGGCACCTCTCAAAATTTTTTACACCTCTGATGCTCAGCCATATGTGAACAAATAGTGGGTCTCATGAAGCAGCTCTGTTTAGCCGTCACAAAATGAAGCCAAAAAATCAGTAAATTAAACTATTCTTCAACTGTTGCTCCGAATCGCATATACCAACCGCCCTCTGCTGTTATTGAGTATTTGATTTTTCTCTTCTTTTTCGGGCCTCCTTACGTCCCCTTCTAGCCCAAACTCCGCTCTCCAATTACGCCTTCATCGGCGAGCTTCTCCTCAATATTCTTCATTTGTGCTGAATTGCTTTTTACCCTTTTACCCTTCTTGCATATACATGTGTGTCATGTATTTTTTAGAGACTGCATGATACATAAGGCGAGTATTTCCTCCCCTAGCAAATTAAATATAACATATTTTGTTGTGAATTAATTTGTTTGTCCAGATTCCACTTACTGCGTTTTCTTCAAATTATATGAAATATACGTATGTTAAAAAAAAAAAAACGGCTCGAAGTCTGTTGGACATTGAGACCACAACTCTAGCCACATAACTAGGAGATTCAAGTAACTCATTCCAAGCGTCGTGAATCACATCAGAAAGCTGTCGGGGATTCGACGGTGACTCGTGTCATTACATAGTGGAGCAACTTAGAATTTGTAATTTTTCTCAGAAGGGACTGGTCCGCTCTTGTCATGTCTTATCCAGATAAATATTGCATGAAATGAAATGTTTTCGTTTTGCATATACGGCAGGCCTAACGCAAGAAACTTTTCTGAAATATCTGAGGCAACCTGAAGAACGCTCCGTGAATTTTAGGTGTAGAAGGTTGCCTTATAAAAGGGAAAACGTGTCTATACTGGCTCGCCGTGTTACCAAGTGGCGCAGTTTACACTGAGGCATACATAGTTCTCGCCGGGCGTAAGAAGCGACTCAACTTACGAGGGGAACTCGCCAGGTGCCATACGCTGATTGTCCGGAAACTTTGCTCAGTGAAGGAGAGGACAAAATAAGCGAGCCAGTGGTTCGGCTTTTCTGCACACACTCGACCGTTTCCGAGAAAATGACGCTCAAAATTATCAATGCGCTGTTGCTATACTGTAGATATCTCTTGCGACTGAGAACGTAATTGAAGCGGAGTCTCAGTGGCTACCGTCGTTCCTTCTTAACTGTGATTCTCGAGTTCGAGACCATAGTGGTTTTTTATTACTTTTTTTTCCTCCCTCTCTATCAGAATTATCTACGAATGTTTTTTTCCAATTTATGTTGAAAAAATGTCGTTATTCGTCAATTAATTTTGTGTGTAATTAATTAATTAAAAAGATAATAAACGAATGAGACAGTAATGTGAAATATTTTTGAAGCTTCTTACAAGCTGTAAGGTTTCAAGGACATTCACAAATATTTCACATCATTTTCTCATTCGTTTATATTTTTAACTTCTTCCATTACACAATAAATTAATTGATGAATAACGACAACATTGTTTCAACATAAATTGGAATAAACATTCGTAGGTAATACAGAGAATGAGGCGGAAAAAAAGGAACAACCGGGTTTCGAACTCACAGCGCAAAGTTACGAAGTCGCGACGGTAGCCGCTTTTTTTTTAATCTCATTTTTTCGCTTTTGTTCGTCGCAACTTCTCGGGACGGACGTCGTAAGACACCGTTTTAAGTTCGTTGTTGATCGATTAACTCAGTTGTTTTATTACAGAGGGCAGCTACCCCTCCGACCGAACACGCTGAGCTACCGTGCCGGCGTTCCGCTGAGCCAGCGCTTCAATTGGGTCCTGACACGTTTAAAGGTATCTACCCTATAGCAAGGAAAGGCAAACCTACTTTTCTAGCATTTGTAGACTTAGAGAAAGCGTTTGACAATGTTGACTGGAATACTCTCTTTCAAATTCTAAAGGTGGCAGGGGTAAAATACAGGGAGCGAAAGGCTATTTACAATTTGTACAGAAACCAGATGGCAGTTATAAGAGTCGAGGGACATGAAAGGGAAGCAGTGGTTGGGAAGGGAGTAACACAGGGTTGTAGCCTCTCCCCGATGTTATTCAATCTGTATATTGAGCAAGCAGTAAAGGAAACAAAAGAAAAATTCGGAGTAGGTATTAAAATCCATGGAGAAGAAATAAAAACTTTGAGGTTCGCCGATGACATTGTAATTCTGTCAGAGACAGCAAAGGACTTGGAAGAGCAGTTGAATGGAATGGACAGTGTCTTGAAAGGAGGATATAAGATGAACATCAATAAAAGCAAAACGAGGATAATGGACTGTAGTCGAATTAAGTCGGGTGATGCTGAGGGAATTAGATTAGGAAATGAGACACTTAAAGTAGTAAAGGAGTTTTGCTATTTGGGGAGCAAAATAACTCATGATGGTCGAAGTAGAGAGGATATAAAATGTAGACTGGTAAGGGCAAGGAAAGCGTTTCTGAAGAAGAGATATTTGTTAACATCGAGTATAGATTGAAGTGTGAGGCAGTCATTTATGAAAGTATTTGTATGGAGTGTAGCCATGTATGGAAGTGAAACATGGACAATAAATAGTTTGGACAAGAAGAGAATAGAAGCTTTCGAAATGTGGTGCTACAGAAGAATGCTGAAGATTAGATGGGTAGATCACATAACTAATGAGGAAGTATTGAATAGGATTGGGGAGAAGAGAAGTTTGTGGCACAACTTGACCAGAAGAAGAGATCGGTTGGTAGGACATGTTCTGAGACATCAAGGGATCACCAATTTAGTATTGGAGGGCAGCGTGGAGGGTAAAAATCGTAGAGGGAGACCAAGAGATGAATACACTAAGCAGATTCAGAAGGATGTAGGTTGCAGTAGGTACTGGGAGATGAAGAGGCTTGCACAGGATAGAGTAGCATGGAGAGATGCATCAAACCAGTCTCAGGACTGAAGACCACAACAACACCCTATAGCAACACCGCGCTGAGAACTTTGACCGTCGTTTTCTCAGAAGCGATCGAGTGTATGCAGATAATCCGAGACAGTGTTCGCTTATTTTGCCCCCTCTTTCATTGAGCGAAGTTTCAGCATGATCGGGGTATGACACTTAGCGGGTCCCCTCGTAAGTGGCGTGCGTTGCGATTCAGTAGACAGAGTGCGTTCACTTTCCTCGACTACTCATTGACATGTTCGGAAACTTTCGTTCTTGTAGTGACAGTTTGCATTATGAGGGCTGGTTTTCCTGATAAAGATCTACTAATGTACTTTGCTCCTAATTTACGTTACTGTGTAGTAGACCTACTGCAACGACTTGAACCGGAAATGTTTGTTTATCTGGATAGTCCGCTTCTTTGTTGCCATATTCCGCTATAATATTTTCCTTTGTTTCAAAACGGAAAGTTTAGATGACCACTGCAACTTGGTAACATCAGTAACAATTTTATACTTTGAAACAGTTACGTGTGGTGTACGAGGAGTGTACTCTGTTGCATGAGGAATATACTAAACACGAAAGCTGCGTCCAGTAACAATAATTAGCTTTCAGTTACATGATAAAACACAAGCCGAAATACTGCCAGTTCATCTCAGTACCCAGTAAAACTTAAACTGGAACGATTGCAAACATACTTTTGTGGGGAAGGCAAACGAAAGACTGCGTTTTATTGGCCGCACAACAAGAATACGCAACATGTATACTGAAAACACTGCCTACACTACGTTTTTCCGTCCACTGCTATAGTACTCCTGCGCGGTATGGGATCCTTGACAGACATGATTGATGGTGCATGCCAGAAACGTCCAAGGAACGGCAGCACGATTTGTAATGTCACGAAATAGGACATAAGCGAGTTGGGTTGACATTCATGAAAACAAAAACGCTTTTCGTTGCCGCGAGATCTTTTCACGAAATTTCAATCACCAACATTTGTTCTGAATGTCGAAACATTATTTCCTCGGGAACTTACACGGGAAGAAATGACCATAATAATAATATAATTCAGCGCTCGTGAGCAATGATGTAAGTGGTCCTTTTCCTGCACGCTGTTAAAGAGTGGGACGGTAGAGAAATAGTCCGAAGGTGGTTCGATGAACCAACTGCCAGGCACGTAAGTCTGGATTGAAAAAATATCCTCTAGATGTAGTCATGTAGATATAACAACGAAATTATGTTGTAATTGCGACATGTGAGTGACATTTGATTTGAACATCGAAGCTGTTTCCTGTTTATTTATTTTTTGTTCATTATTTTCAGCCATAGACATACACCTAGGTGCGTTAAATTGATATGCAGTACCAGAAGTGGATATATCTTACGACGTTCCTAGGGTGGATATTGCAGACGACATCGAACAAAATTTGAATATAACTTCGTAAAAGTTCCGTGATCAAACGATCTCAGTTGCTCGCGAATACAGTTTATCCTCACAAGACAGTCTATATTATAATTATACATGAGGTGAAAAGTGTTTCGCCGGCTGCGGTGCCCGAACGGTTCTTGTCGGTTTGGTCGCAGGTTGGAATCCTACCTCGAGCATGGATGTGTGTGATGTCCTTAGGTTATACAGGTTTAAGTAGTTCTAGGTCTAGGGGACTTACGACCTAAGCAGTTTGGTTGCATAGTTCTTAGAGCCAGTTTTTGACCTTCCGTGTAAATTTTCTTTACATAAACGGCCCTATCTTTAGATTGCGTTGACATAGACGCTCACATTTTTATCTGGATAAGACATGACAAGAGCGGACCAGTCCCTTCTGAGAAAAATTACAGATTCTAAGTTGCTCCACTGTGTAATGACACGAGTCACCGTCGACTCGCCGACAGCTTTCTGATGTGATTCACGACGCTTGGAATGAGTTACTTGAATCTCCTAGTTATGTGGCTAGAGTTGTGGTCTCAATGTCCAACAGACTTCGAGCCGTTTTTTTTTTAACATACGTATATTTCATATAATTTGAAGAAAACGCAGTAAGTGGAATCTGGACAAACAAATTAATTCGCAACAAAATATGTTATATTTAATTTGCTAGGGGAGGAAATACTCGCCTTATGTATCATGCAGTCTCTAAAAAATACATGACACACATGTATATGCAAGAAGGGTAAAAGGGTAAAAAGCAATTCAGTATAAATGAAGAATATTGAGGAGAAGCTCGCCGATGAAGGCGTAATTGGAGAGCGGAGTTTGGGCTAGAAGGGGATTTAAGGAGGCCCGAAAAAGAAGAGAAAAATCAAATACCTAATAACAGCAGAGGGCGGTTGGTATATGCGATTCGGAGCAACAGTAGAAGAATAGTTTAATTTACTGATTTTTTGGCTTCATTTTGTGACGGCTAAGCAGTGCTGCTTCATGAGACCCACTATTTGTTCACATATGGCTGAGCATCAGAGGTGTAAAAATTTTTGACAGGTGCCGAAGCTCTCTGGAACAGAAAAGTGTTTTAGACAAGAAGATGATTTTTAGTTCATTTCATTTTAACCATTCACAGTATGCTTTGAGATTGTAATTTACGATTACATTTTATTATTATGTATCTTATCTTCAGTGAAAGTGAACAATAGTAAGTTCCAAGAGATAAAGAATAACTAGAAGTTTTTAATTTGTGGAATAGCGTATTTAACAGTTAATATGTCCTATAACTACAGATTTGTTGAAAATATTAAGAGGCAAGTCAAAAATGGCATTGTGGAAAGGTCAGGTTGGTCTCTAAAGGGTGACGACGGTCAAATAGCAAATGCGAAACTATGGGTAACAACTATTGTTGATGGTGAGGAGCCATAATCGTATGCCACTATTCTGTAATTGTATTTCTGAAGTTTATCGTCGATCCTAGGACTGAAACCGATACTCTGTTTTACGTAAAGAATATAACCTTTACAATTTACGTAGCAGCGCAGAATATTAATACACAGCATATATAAGTTCGGAACATAATGCCACTGCCCTTAATTTTATTCTCGCGGATGACATTGACACTATAAATAACAAGAGGAATTACAAAACTCTGAAAATCAATATAGAGAATTTGCTGTAATAGCGAATAATTGTTTTCACTGACTCCTTCATGCTTACGTTTTCTCAGTCAGACAATGTTTAAAACACGGACTAGCAAGGTAAAACATTTTTCCACAAATTGTCAAATTTGCTTACGTTTTCTCAGTCAGACAATGTTTGAAACACTGACTAGCAAGGTAAAACATTTTTCCACAAATTGTGAAATTGGATGTCCAAGAGCAAGTTACATAAATTACGATCACTGTAGGCATCGAACGCTTTCATTGTGTGTTACATGCGCAGTATGTAAACTGGCAACGACACCAACACACAATACCACTGAGCTATGAAACAACTGTAGCAAAACAGAGCATCCACGTTGTCCATGTGATGGATAAGACGACTAATTCGCAACATAAAGGTCAATGTAAGCAGCAATTTCTGTTGGAACGTGATTCATGGACCAAATAACATACATTTCCTACGTCTTCAGTGCGAATCATAGAGCAAATGTAATTTAAACGACACAAAAATATCGAGTGGATTTACTAACATAATTATGAACCAATCAAGAACGTAAATCGATGGTCACATAGTTGTCAAACGTATTCTACGGTGTTGCCATTGTCCATTAGACTAGCAGCAGGAAGGAAACGCTCGCTCAGCTGATGTGCAGAGCTTCGAAGACGCCACAGATCGTCTGCCACCACTCCGTGGGAAACGAAATACCTCAAGCATAAGCCATTGTGTTGTATTCGCTAATCTGTGGCTATGACTTGGCGCTGAAGTGTGGTTCTGGATAGTACGTACGCTGAGATTGCGAATCTAGCATCATAAATAAAGACAAGGGGAAATCAATTAGGCGTCCTTCCTCTTCCGTAACATCAAATATATTTTAATTATTTTATCTTAAATGAACTGCGCAGAAAATTATTCACCAGAAGTGAATACCTTTTTAGCAACACCAGATGATGTTAACAGTGTGGTGTCACCGCCAGACACCACACTTGCTAGGTGGTAGCTTAAATCGGCCGTTCTCCATTTAGTACATGTCGGACCCGCGTGTCGCCACTGTGTGATCGCAGACCGAGCGCCACCACAAGGCAGGTCTCGAGATACGGAATAGCACTCGCCCCAGTTGTACGACGACTTTGCTAGCGACTACACTGACGAAGCCTTTCTCTCATTTGCCGAGAGACAGTTAGAATAGCCTTCAGCTAAGTCCATGGCTACGACCTAGCAAGGCGCCATTAGCCTTACATAGTTAGATAGTTATCGTATGAAATGTCTCATCAAGAATGCTGTATTCACAACAAGGATAAATAAAAGTTAAGTATTCGAGGAGCTGCATACTTTTCTTATTAGAATTCAATACTTATCCTGTTCCAGAACTCACGCCCGTCTGCATTAGATAGCGTGCATTTCGGCCTCCTCTATCTACAAGGTGTTGGCACATTTGCCAACACATCATTGGTGACGAGACAACGGAAAGGGTTTTGTTCTCTCTAATTGCTTACATTTACTTGTGTCATGGCTTCGCCAGATGTACTGTCCGAATTTTATCGCTTGCAGAATCAGCAGACGCAGGCGTTATTGGATGCCCTTGGACAGCTCGTCCACGGTCAACGTGCCATTCAAACCGATGCTGCAGCCGCCGCTTCACCGCTACCGCAGCCACAACTCGCAGTTGCATCGCCTTTTAGGCACTACGACCCGGCGCAAGAATCCTGGACGGAATGGTCACGCCAGTTTGGATTTCATCTCGCCGCCTACAGAATTCAAGGTAACGAGCGGCAGCCTCACTTATTGTCTTGTGTCGGCGTGCAAACGTACCGTGTGATAGTGAAATTGTTTCCCCGATGCGACGTCGCAACTCTGTCCTACGAAGAAATTTTGTCGGCATTGGACGCCTATTTCAAAGAAACAGTTAATGTAGTTGCAAAAAGGTATACGTTCTTTCATACAAACCGTACGGCCGGTCAAACTAATAGGGAGTGGGTTGCAACTTTGCAAGGCCTTACTAGGGATTGTGCGTTTGAATGTGACTGTGGCCTTCCTTATTCAGATACTATGGTGCGTGATGCAATTGCACAGAACGTTTCTGATGTTCGCATACGGGAATAGATTTTGAAACTAGTTAATCCCTCCCTTCAACAAGTGATAGACATATTAGATAGACAAGACACGCTTGACTGTGCTCAGGAATCTTTTGAAACTTCGCCGGCAGTGTGCAACATTAACCGGCCTGCCGCGCGCGCTGCGCGGCCCGGTAACATGCCCTCGCACACGTCCGTGCAGCTGCCGCCACGCTATAAACCAGGTGTGCCGCACCGGCACACAAATGCAGTGAAATCATGCCCGCGGTGTGCTACTAGACATTCGCGTGAAAATTGCCCGTCACGCCAAGCTATTTGCTTTTTCTGTAATAAGAAAGGACATGTTCAAAGAGTTTGCCAGAAAAAGCTCAGATCAGACAATCAAAACCAATTCAGGCCTTTTGCTTCGCGCCAGAATCGAACCAAGGACACTCAGGCTCGTGGACCTTCCCCCATGGACATTCATGTAGTTAATTCCACTTCGTCCAGTGCCACTTTCTCTAACAGTGACTGTGTTCGTCCCGCAAAAAGTGTGCGTCGACGTCGCCGGAAATCGCGTCAATTAGCAAGTGATTCTGTACCAGTGTCTGTTCAAATTGCACAAAACAGTCGCTCTTGTTGTCAGCAGGACAATAAACTTTTTGTAGATTTGGACTTTAATGGCAAGGTCATACCATTCCAGCTCGATACCGGAGCTGCAGTTTCACTGCTCAATCACGACACGTACAAACAACTGGGCAAACCTCCGTTGCATGCCGCAAATGTTCAGTTAAAAACATATTCAGGACAGAAAATTCCTGTGTTAGGACAGTGCAGCCTTATTGCAACATACAAGGGACAAACAAAACTTGTGTCATTTTACGTTCTTCGTTCTTCTACTGCAGTGAACTTGTTTGGTTTAGATTTATTTCAGTTGTTTAACATGTCTATTGTAAATCAGGTCCTATCAGTGAATCAGACTGTGCCTTCAGACAGTGTTTCTCGTCTGTGTGCAGACATTTTTGCACCGGACCTAGGTTGCGCTAAAAACTATGAAGCACATTTGGAACTGAAAGTAAACGCGCAACCGAAATTTTTCCGAGCGCGCAATGTTCCCCACGCATTGCGTGAAGAGGCCGCAAGAACATTAAACGATTTAGAATCACAAGGTGTAATTGAACGTGTGCAAGCTTCTCTATGGGCCTCACCCTTAGTAATTTTGCCAAAACCTTCCGGAAAACTGAGACTTTGTGTGGACTTCAAGTCCACAGTGAATCCACAACTCGTGATTGCAACTTTTCCCTTACCCCGCCCAGAAGATCTTTTTGATAAACTGTGCCCGGGTAAATACTTTTCCAAGTTGGACCTAGCAGATGCGTACTTGCAAATCCCAGTGGACGCCGCATCCCAGCGCGTCTTGGTGGTTAACACGCATCTTAGTTTGTACCGATTCAAAAGACTGCCATTCGGGTGTGCATCCGCCCCTGCATTGTTTCAGCAATATTTACAAACTATTTGTGCATCGGTCCCTTCTGCTGCGAACTATCTGGACGATATTGTGATCTCCGGAAAGACGGCAGACGAGCATTTAGCACACCTACGAACATTATTTCCGGTATTGCGCCAACATGCTCTTCGCTTGCGGAAGGACAAATGTGTGTTTTTTGCTCGTGACTTACCATACCTGGACCATGTCATCAATGCCCAAGGCATACATCCGAGTCCAGAGCACCTCCGTGCCATACAAGATTTGCCTTCACCACAAAATGTGAAGCAGCTACAGAGTGTGTTGGGTAAAATTAACTATTATCATCGCTTTCTGCGCAATGCCTCTTCCAGTTCAGCTCCGCTTCATCGCTTACGCCGTAAGGGTGTTCCGTTCGTCTGGACGACGGAATGCGAACGCGCCTTTCGCCAGTTGAAATCGGCGTTGCTTTCAAATACTTGCCTTACGCCATTCGATCCCCAGAAACCCCTTTTGTTGATGGTAGATGCTTCGGATTTCGGGATCGGTGCTGTGCTTGCGCACAAAGTTGGCTCGCATGATCACCCTATTGCCTTTGCGTCCAAATTGCTCTCGTCTGCGCAAAGAAATTATTCCCAGATAGAGAAAGAAGCTTTGGCTCTCGTATTTGGTGTTACTAAGTTCCATGATTTCTTGTATGGTCGTCACTTTACCATCATCACAGACCACAAACCTTTGACGTCGCTTTTTCATCCGAACAAGCCTGTACCTCCGCGTACAGCGCAGAAATTCATTCGCTGGTCTATTTTCCTCCCGCAGTACCGCTACGATATCTTATATCAGTCCACTGCTAAGCACGGAAACGCCGATGCGTTGTCCCGTTTGCCTGTTGCTGAGGATAAAGCATTCGATTCTTCCGAACTTGCTTGTATGTTCATTGATTCGGAAACCGATGAAGTAGTCGAATCGTTTCCGATTGATTTTCGTCGTGTAGCTACAGCCACAGCTGCTGACCCTGTCCTTGCTACCGTTTTGCGTTTTGTTGCTACGCAATGGCCTTTGTCAAAGTCTCGGATCGAGGATCCGTTGGTTCGCCGATTTTTTGCTCACAATGAGAGACTTTTTGTTCGACATGGTGTTTTGTTGTTGCGTTCTGATAATGATCAATCCAGAGTCGAGGTCCCACGTTCGTTACAGTCCTCTGTTTTACGGCTTCTTCACCAAGGACATTGGGGTATAGTGCGAACGAAACAACTTGCTCGTCAGCACTGTACTTGGTTCGGAATCGATGCTGCGATTACGAATATGTGCTCTTCTTGCATGGCGTGTGCCAAACAACAATCCGCACCGCCGCGGATATTCTTTGCATGGCCGAAAGCCACTTCCCCTTGGCAACGCTTACACATCGATTTTGCTGGTCCATTCTGGAATGCTCGATGGTTGGTTCTGTTAGATGCCTTCCGTAATTTTCCTTTTGTTGTCCGGATGTCTTCCACGACATCAACTGCCACCATCCAGGCGTTGTCTGCTATCTTTTGCATTGAAGGTCTTCCGCAGACTATTGTTTCCGACAATGGGCCACAATTCATGTCCGCAGAATTTCAGTCATTCTGCCAGGCCAATGGTATTCAACATCTGACATCCGCGCCGTTTTCGCCTCAGTCAAACGGTGCCGCTGAACGATTGGTCCGGACTTTCAAGTCACAGATGTTGAAGTTGAAAGAGTCGCATTCTCGGGAGGACGCCTTGTTGCTCTTTTTGTCATCGTATCGCTCTCAGCCCCGCGATGGTCGCTCGCCGGCTGAGTTGCTCCACGGTCGTCCTCATCGAACCTTGATGTCTTTGCTGCACCCGCCGCATCAGGTTCCTGTGCAGCGGCAGACTCCTGCTTTTGCTCCAGGCGACGTTGTATTTTATCGCAACTTTCGCGGTTCACGGCGTTGGCTCGCAGGGCGCATTCTTCGCTGCCTCGGCCGCGCGATGTATTTGGTTTTGGGGGCCTCTGGTGAGGTGCGTCGGCATCTCAATCAGCTGCGCCTCTGTCGTCGCACGGGTTCTGCCGCTCCCCGTCTGCTTTCAGCGACAGTGCCGTCCGGTCAGCGCCCTGGGGACCCATCTACTGGCTCGCCTCATCCCCAGGTGTTACCGACGATGCCTTCCATTTTGCCCCATGGCGACGCGCCGCCGCAGCCGCCGCCGCCGCCGCCGCCGCCTGTTCTCCCGCCGGCGCCGCCCGCATTCGACGCTTCGCTGCAGCCGCCAAGCGCCTCCCTGGGTCACGCGCCGCCGATCGCGTCCCGTGACCAGCTGTCCTCCGCCATGGAACTCTTGCCCGCTCCGGACCACATGACGTCATCGCGCGTCGGGTACCCCGACGCAATGGAGGTCGACCCTTCGACCCCTCCTGTCTCATTACGGGCGCATACACCGCATGTTGACGTGCTCCCTGGACTAGGTTTTCAGGCGTTTCCTAGCTCCCCTCGGACCGAATGGCCGGGTGCGGGTGGCACAGCCTCGCCTGTTGTTAGGCTCCCCACCTCATCGCATACGTCAACATGGGGTCCTCCCCACGGCGGGCGGAAGCCTTATAACACGACCGTTCGCCGATTTGCGGGGGAGGAATGTGGTGTCACCGCCAGACACCACACTTGCTAGGTGGTAGCTTAAATCGGCCGTTCTCCATTTAGTACATGTCGGACCCGTGTGTCGCCACTGTGTGATCGCAGACCGAGCGCCACCACAAGGCAGGTCTCGAGATACGGAATAGCACTCGCCCCAGTTGTACGACGACTTTGCTAGCGACTACACTGACGAAGCCTTTCTCTCATTTGCCGAGAGACAGTTAGAATAGCCTTCAGCTAAGTCCATGTCTACGACCTAGCAAGGCGCCATTAGCCTTACATAGTTAGATAGTTATCGTATGAAATGTCTCATGAAGAATGCTGATAAATAAAAGTTAAGTATTCGAGGAGCTGCACACTTTTCTTATTAGAATTCAATACGTATCCTGTTCCAGAATTCACGCCCGTCTGCGTTAGATAGCATGCATTTCGGCCTCCTCTATCTACAAGGTGTTGGCACATTTGCCAACACATCAAACAGCTTGCCGGCGCGGGTTAGCCGTGCGTTCAACGAAGTCATATCGCGAACCACGCGGCTGCTTGCGCCGGCAGTTCCAATCCTTCCCCAGGCATGGATGTGTGTTAAGTTAGGTAGGTTTAAGTAAAGTCTACGAGACTGATGAGCTAAGCAATTTTTTCGCATAGTTTGTAGAGCCATTTTTTGACCTATCGCGTAAGTTTTCTTTGCTTAAAGGGTCCTATCTTTAGATTGCGTTGACATAGAAGCTCACTTTTTTACACCACCAAGGGACCGTATACCGCAGGAAGGGCGATACATTTCCGTTTATTATGTCCATCCGTAGTCGAGGTAACGGATTTTAAGAGTTGGGTAGACAGATAGACGGTCAAGAAAGTGAGACTAGTAGGGTTCCATTTTTACCGATTTAGATGACGAAATCCTAACAACGAAAATAGCTACGACAGTTACTGAAGATGAGGGCGGCATAAATAATTCCCCCTACTCTTTATTCGAAATGTTCTAGTTGCAGTCGATACATCGCCATATTACTCGTAGCTACGCTTTCGATCCAAATCATGTTTACAGTAATACAAATAAAATCCATGTGCCTATACACGCGGTAATTCAGATCCCAGTATTAATGCCACCGAGTATTCCCATTGCTAGATAGCTTAAGAAACACTTCGGCTAATGAACGTTTTCTGGCTGTGGCGAGTCTAATGGAGAATTCGAAACATTGTAGAATACGTTTGCCAGCTATGTAGTCGTTTATTTCCTGCGGCTGTGCAGAATTATCCTATTAAATGTACTCGGTAATAACAGTATTTTGTTATTTCGATAAACATCCCGAATGATTGTCACATAAGCGGTGACATAAAGGTAGAAAATTCATGTTTTTGAGTCCAGAAAGCTCTATGCAACACAAACTGCAGATCATCATGCCATTTGCATTGCGAAATTGCCGGCTTATTGATGTCTGGGGTAATAGTAGTGGGCTGTCTGCCTGGGTTGTCTGCTGGCGCGGTGAAAGGTGTTTGCTACTGCAAGGGAGGTCTGGTTTGTTTTCGGTTCTAATCTCGATGGAGGCAGATAGACTGTCAGTAAAGCAATTTTAAGAAATTCTCAAGCCTCCAATACGTTTTATTGCTACATCTGTTCTGTACAGGTGTCCTGTGGATGACAATATGAAACTCTTGTAGAATTTCATACTTGTTACTGCCTACTTTTTCCGCTTCTGTCAATAACTGAATTGACTTAAGTGTGACACTGAATGATTTTTAACTGGATTTCGTTATGAATCTTCACGCATTGCTAAATTTGCTCACATTCATGGTAGGTCAGCAACGGTAATCCAGTATGACTGGTCTGAACGTTGACACAGACAGTTTCGCGGCCGAATGTGCATAATATTTCGCTAATTCGTAACGATCTGGGATACTTTGCCTTATTAAAACAGTTAGGTTATCTCGATAAACTGAAACTCATTTTTATTAGTACAGTTCACACTATTTTTTCTTTCATTTATATCTTATATTTACTTGTTGTGTTTAACATACTAATGAGCATTAATATAGTCTTACACGTGATTGAAAACATTCTGACTAAGTTCGGATAGTTTTTCAATTTCACACCTGTGCATAGTATGTTGGTAGCACTTCGTCGCCTTGGCTGTTATGCTGTGTAGCAGAGTTTAAAACTGTGCGGATCAGCATAACGAAAAGGCGAGGGGTCTCGCTCGTTTCGTCCACGACTGTACCATGTAAAACTCGAGAGTTTGCTCTTCCCAACACTACGTTGTTCATGCTCCTATCTCAAATATCATAATAATAAAATCGAATGATTCTTTTTGATACACTCTGTGTTGTACTAGAGAAGTTAAGCTTTTATGGTTACGAGTCCGTCGTTCGGATGCAAGGACCGAGCGAGGTGTCGCAGTGGTTAGCACATTGGACTCGCATTCGGGACGACGACGGTTCAAACCCGCGTCCTGCTGTCCAGATTTAGGTTTTCCGTGATTGCCTTAGATCGCTTCAGGCAAATGCCGGGACAGTTCCCTTGAAAGGGCCCGGCCGATTCTCTTCCCCCACCCTTCCCTAATCCGAGCTTGTGCTCCGTCTCCCATGACCTCGCTGTCGACGGGACGTTAAACACTGATCTACTCCTGCTCCCTCCTCCCTCGGAAGCGAGGAAAGAGGGAGATCAGGGTTTGACGTACCGTCGACTATGAGATAATTAGAGAACGACCACAAACTCGGATTAGGGAAGGAAATTGGCCTTGCCCTTTTCAAAGGAACCATCCTGGCGAGATCTAGGGAAATCACGGATAGCAGAGGTTGAAAATACCGCTTCAGTTGAAAATTACTTTATTTTCACACGACCGGTTTCGGACTGTTATAAGCCCATCCTCAGGTGTCGTACTGGAAATAGGAAAAGACGGGAGATAGTTTTCACACGCCGCAACACACAAAAAAAACTACTACGGTTCCCTTGAAAGGGCACGGCCGATTCTCTTCCCCCACCCTTCCTTAACCCAAACTACGAGTAGTACTACTGTCTGGTGCCACTTGCGCATTGGCATATGTTTCATAGCACCTAGCCCGACCGGCGGTTTCGAAATGTTTTTTAAAAGTTTTTAGAACTTCTTAGAATTTTTTTGTTTTTGTTTTTATGTGTGTTGCGGCGCGTGAAAATTATCTCCCGTGCTATTTCCAGTACGACACCTGAGGATGGGCTTCTAACAGTCCGAAACCGGTCGTGTGAAAATAAAGTAATTTTCAACTGAAGCGGTATTTTCAGCCTCTGCAATAATGCTCAGTTGCGGATGTTCTTCCAACAGGATTGTTTGTAAATCACGGAAAACCTACATCAGGATGGTTGGACGCGGATTTGAACCGTCGTCGTCCCGAATACGAATCCAGGGTGATGTAGGTAGTCACATGCCTAGTTTAATTCTTATTAAGAAACGGAATACAGAAAGAAAAGCTTATAATAGTTTCCACAACGAAACTTTATCTCGAAACCTGGCAGAAAACCCAAAAAGTTTCTGGTCGTACATAAAGTATGCTAGCGGCAAGACACAGTCAGTGCCTTTTCTGCGCGATAGCAATCGAAGTACTAGCGTTGATAGTGCCGCTAGAGCAGAGTTACTGAACACAGACTTGCGAAATTCCTTCACCAAAGAAATCCGAAGTAAGTATTCCATATTTCGGATGAAGAACAGCTGCCTACATGAGTAACTGAGTAGTAGATATCCTCGGAATAGTGAAACAGCTTCAATCACTTAATAAAAGCAAGTCTCCCGGTCCAGACTGAACACCTAGCTTCCTTTCAGAGTATGATGATGCAATAGCTTCATACTTAAAAATCATATACAATCGCTCGCTCGACGAAAGATGCGTAACCAAAGACTGGAAAGTTGCACAGGTCACACCAATATTCAACAAAGGCAATAGGAGTAATCCACTAAATCACAGGCCCAAATCATTAACGTCGATATTCAGCGGGATTTTGGAGCACATATTGTTTCCGAACATATGAATTACCTCTATTGACACACAGTCAACACGGAGTTAGAAAACATCATTCTTGTGAAGCACACCTAGTTATTTACTCACACGAAGTGTTGAATGTTATCGACAAGGAATTTCAAATTGATGCCGTATTTCTAGATTTCCGAAAGACTTTTGACACTCTACCTCACAAGCGGCTTGTAGTGAAATTCCGTGATTATGGAACATCGTGTCAGTTATGCGACTGGATTCGTGATTTACTGTCAGAGAGGCAACAGTTCGTAGTGAACGACGGAAAGTCATCGAACAAACCAGAAGTGATCTCTGCCGTTCGCCAAGGTAGTGTGTATAGGCCCTCTGTTGCACTTTATTTATATAAACGATTTAGAAGACAATCTGAGCAGTCGTTTTAGATTGTCCGCAGATTATGTTACCGTTTATGGCCTAGTACAGTCATGAGAAGATCAAACCAAATCGCAAAACGATTTATAAAAGATATCTGTATGGTGCGAAAATTGGCGATTGACCCTAAATAACGTAAAGTGTGAGGCCATCTTCTTGAGTGCTAAAAGGAATCCGTTAAACTTCGGTTAGACGATAAATCAGTCAAATCTTAAGTTAATATATTCAACGAAGTATCAAGGAATTAAAATTAAGAACAGCTTAAAGTGGAAAGAACATGTAGAAAATTTTGTGGGAAAGGCGAACCAAAGACTGCGTTTTATTGGCAGGATACATAGAAGATACAGCAGGTCTATTAAGGAGGCTGCGTACACTACGATTGTCCGTCCTTTTTTGGAGTACTGGTGCGCCGTGTGGGATCCTGGGAAGACAGCATTAACGGAGTATGGTTCAAATGGCTCTGAGCACTATGGGACTCAACTGCTGTGGTCATAAGTCCCCTAGAACTTAGAACTACTTAAACCTAACTAACCTAAGGACAGCACACAACACCCAGCCATCACGAGGCAGAGAAAATCCCTGACCCCGCCGGGAATCGAACCCGGGAACCCGGGCGTGGGAAGCGAGAACGCTACCGCACGACCACGAGATGCGGGCCATTAACGGAGTACATCGAGGAAGTTCAAAGAAGGGCAGCACATGCTGTATTATCGAGAAATAGAGAGGAGAGCGTCACGGACGTGGTGCAGGAGTTGGGGTGGACAGCATTAAAGCAAAGGCGTTTCTCGTTGCAGCGGGATCTTTTCACGAAACTTCAGTAACCAACTTTCTCCTCCGAATTCGAAAATATTTTATTGACGCCGACCTACATAGGGAGAAACTATCACCTTAATAAAATAAGGGAAATCAGAGCTCGCATATAAAAATGTAGGTGCTCGTTTTCTTCCCGGGCGCTGTTTCAAAGTGGAATAATAGAGATTCGTTATAAAGGTAGTTCGATGAACCGTCTACCAGGCACTTAACTGTGATCTGCACAGTATCCATGCAGATGAAGATGTATAAGAGTCCCCTAGGTTTTTAGGTAATATAAGGAGGGACACCACATCATCTGCATAAGGAGAAATTAGAATGGGAGTTACACAGGATTCGATCATTAGCGCAGTGCTGTTCTTGCTTTATATGAATGATCTGCCATTTTATTTGAATCAACAGGCAGAATTAGTCCTGTTTGCGGATCATAGAAATAGTGTCGTAGAGCTAAGCAAAGAAGTACCAACAGAAAAAATGCTTTTGAGAAAGTTCCTGAAGTGGCTACAGACAGTTGGGCTAGATATACTCTTTAAAAAACACAGCTTATGCAGTTTTCTACTGTGAAAAATATCCGACGCGCAATTAACCTAGAGCACAAACAAAAAAATTATAAACAGGGTACAAAATTCTAAGTTCTTAGGCAGGTATATTGTTGAAAAATACATCGGAAAAACCAAACAGTAGACGTGCTAGAACGTTTCGATAACTATAACTGGTAACTGTTAGGATATAAGTCAGTAAATTAAAATATTTCGACTATTTTCATTCAATGAAGTCTTATGCGGTAATATTCTGGGGTAACTCCTCACTTAGGCAAAAAGTACTTTTTGCACAAAAGAAAGCAATTAGAATTGTGTGTCCTGTTCACCCACGGACATCTTGCAGGCAGCTCTTCAAGCAGCTGGGAATAGTAACCAAAGCCTCACAGTAAATGTATTCACTTGTGAAATTCGTTATCAGCTATCAGTCTGAGAGCAACAGGGATATTCACAAGCGGAACACAGGCAGGAAAAATGATCACCATTACCTTTTAAAAGACTCTAACTTCGCGGCTAACAAACTCCTTGACGATCTACCAATAGGAATAAAATGTCTGACAGACAGTAGAGGTGTTTCAAATGTAAGTAAAAGAATTTTCTTCTTAACAAATCCTTCAATGCTGTAGAGGAATTCTTGAACACGAATAGTCACGTTTAGAGAAAAACCCTGTAAAAGATCAGCATGTAGTCATATGAATTTTTTTTTTTTATTTATATTCACGTACAAGTCCGCATCCATAGCCGAATGGTGAATGCGACGGATCCTCTTGTCCTCTTGCAGGGCACCGGGTTCGATTGCCGGTACTGCCAGGGATTATACCTTGGTGGGACTAGCTGCTTGATTGAGAAGCGTCCACAAGGGCCGAGAGTGCAGCGTACTGACATCACGCGTCTCCATACTGCATCCGATGATGGATTACTGAGGATGAAACGGCGGTCGGTCGACTCCCCCTGATCGCGGGGTGATGGGCAAGTTATGTACGCATATTCACTGACCGAAACAAGAAGGAATTCTGCGAAATAAACGGATGTTGATAGGCGTTTTCCTACAAATGAAAAATTATGTCTATTCAAATTTTGCGCAGTTCGCATAGTGGTGGCACTAGCAGCGCCACTATGAGGATGCAAATCAGATTTGCTTTAAATAGACACTGTATATAAAGGTCGTGAGTATTTGTTTCATTTGAGACTGGACGTGATGACTTGAGGTTACTCATGAATTCCTTTAAGGCGACGAAGACGCCATTATTAACACGTCACTGATTTTGAACGAGGTTGTATATTAGGGCTACGAGAAGATGGATGTTCCTTCTCCGATATTGCCGAAAGACTAGGCAGGAATGTAGTTACTGTACATGACTACTGGCAGAGGTCGTCACGATAATATAAAGTCGCAACAAGACCGGTTTCTGGACGGCCACGTGACACTGCCGAGAGGGAAGACCTTCGTCTCCGCTGTATGGCTCAGGTGCATCGTTCTGCATCTGATACAGCCATTCGAACAATTTGTGCTGTGGTTGACGCCACAGCGACAAAACGAACTGATACAAATCGCTTACTTCAAGGACGCCCTGTAGCGCTCATTCCACTGACCCCTAACCAGCGCCATTAGCGATTTCAGTACTGACAAACGAGAGCTCATTCGAGGGCAGGCTGGAGGTCTGTTGTGGTTTCTGATGAAAGTGATGGCCGTGTGTTGGTTAGGAGTGGTCAGTTGAGGGCCTGCAACCAACCTGTCCGCATGCTAGACACATTGGACCTACATGTGGAGTTATTGTCTGGGGTGCGATTTCGAACCACAGCAGGTTGTTATCACTCGCAACCTGGCAGCAAATTTGTACGTCAATCTGATGATTTGATCTGTTGTGCTGCCGTTCACTAGCTCGATGACCAGCTCTGTCTGCAGGAAAGAATACATGGGACATCATTGGGTAACAACTGCAGCGTCATCCACAAACAGCATTAACGGTCCCTTATTGACCACCAAGTGCAACAGGCATGGAACTGCATCCCACAAACTGACAAACGATAGCTTTACAACACAATGCACCCAGGTTTGCGTGTAGAGATGGGCAAAGTCGTTCACCCTTGGGAACTAGTTCACTGGTGATCGCTCTTTTAATTGGGAACCGTTCATTTTTACTCGCTCACCGTTCATTGTGCTTGGTACATGGTTCTTATGAAAAACTGAAAATTAGTAGCATAGGTAACTGAAGATGGAAGGCGCCAAGAAGGGGACTTGCCTCCCCCCTGGAGTACAGAGTTTTTATTCATAACAGAATTCTCACACTCCTGTAATTTTCGTGATTCTGCAAAACTTCTCGTTTAGCCGACTGTAGCGTTATGTGACTGGTTGCAGTGAACTAGGTGGCGCACGAAAAACCGGGCCCGAGTACAGACTGCTCGCCAATTACGCACGATTTGTTGACCGCTACGAGCAAGGTACATAAACATGTAATAATTAGGCAGTGAATAAATAACAAATAAACTAATGCAAACAACTTCGAAACAATTGATGACGATTGGTAAGCGACAATGGGTAGTCTAGTACTCGCCACCCTGTACCACTGAAATAATACTGTAGGAGCCATCATATTCTCTTTACAAAATGTGACACCATACACTCGATGGCGAAGCGGGGGCTTCATTCGATTCTAAGTAGGTCTGCCTTCCATAACAATGAACATGCTCTTTTACCTTGGATCAAAAAAAAAAGACGGAAAATGGCCACCCGTGTGTGCCGTGCCGACATCCTTTGCATGTGTAATAACAAAAAGTCTTGCCTTTTTACAAGTATTTCTTCTGTTGTTTATCGAAATAGTGAAGTAAGCTGATAAGCTGTTTCGTTACCTGAAAATATGTATGTATTACATACCACGTAACTTATATGTAGTTTACGTAATTACTAAATACATTTTAATTACCGGTCGTGGACGCTGAATAGAATAGGAAAAGAACCAGAAGCTAAGAGTTCAAAAAATGGGCGTGCGAAGCGAACGAAACGAACAATAATTCGATACTGAACTAATTATGAGCAGTCGGCAGTGGTACTGCGACGAGTGACCACACGAAGAAGGACGAGTCCGGCCGAGCGAGACCGAGACAGACGGGAACGGGACCGAGGCTGGAACGAGACCGGCCGACGTGCTGTTGGGGGAACGAGATCGACCGTTTCCCGTTGCCGGGAACTCTAAGTAGAAAGCCGCGACCGAAGTGAACTATGAAAGACCGTTCCTTAGAATTCGTTCCTCGCTCGTTCCGTTCATCTTGGTGAACCGTTCCTTTGGACCCGCTAGTTCGCGAACGATCCATCTCTATTTGCGTGCTTTCATTCAACATTCTGTCGGTTACATCGGTTATTAATGCACCAGCATTTCACGTTTCCCGGCCGGTGTGGCCGTGCGGTTCTAGGCGCTTCAGTCTGGAACCGCGTGACCGCTACGGTCGCAGGTTCGAATCCTGCCTCGGGCATGGATGTGTATGATATCCTTAGGTTAGTTAGGTTTAAGTAGTTCTAAGTTCTAGCGGGCTGATGACCACAGATGTTAAGCCCCATAGTGCTCATAGCCATATGAACCAATTTCACGTTTGCAATGACAAATATCGCGCTTACATTAACCTGTGATCTTGCAATGTTAATCACTGAAATATGTTACCTAGAGAAATGCATCCCCGAATTTCATTCCTCTACATTAAATGTTTTTTAGTGTTGTGATTGTTCTCCCGCCAATATAAATTTTTGTGCGTTGTATGTTTGTTCTCTTTGTACGTTAGCCGCCACAACTAAGTAAACTAACTACCTAACTCTTAAAGATACATAAAAATTCTATAGGTGTCCATACAGTATAAGATCTTGGTACCGATACTAAATATCGTATGGAATGGGGGGACTGGAACGCCACTATGCCTGGTTCCACTCAGTGGCTGCCGTGAAAGAACTGTAGCGTTTGGATCTGCAGAGTCTGGAGGATGACCCAGTGGTATTCCTGGCGCTGCGTGACCAGTGCGACCGCGCCTCTGTTTATTGAGGGGCCGCGTGACAATGAGAAGAGCAAACGCGTCGTGGTATTACGAGGCGCATGTAGTCCAGAGGCCGGCCGTCGACTTGCAGTCAAGTGGGATCCAAACCCCGTCCGCTATTCATCCGCACCTACATGTGTAATCCGAAAGCCACCGTGTAGAGTGAGGCAGAGGGTACTTCCGGTACCTCTGTATTTGTCCCCGTCCCCTGTTTCATCCACAACTGCCGCTATCTTCTCGTCAGGGGCAGCCGGCCGCTGTGGCCGAGTGGTTCTACGCGCTTCAGTCCGGAACCGCGCTGCTGCTACGGTCACAGGATCGAATTCTGCCTCGGGCATGGATGTGTGTGATGTCCTTAGGTTAGTTAGGTTTAAGTAGTTCCAAGTTCTAGGGGACTGATGACCTCAGATGTTAAGTCCCATAGTGCTTAGAGCCATTTGAACCATTTTTTGGTTAGGAGCATTTCACAAGACACAGACTACTTTATGGAATGCATGCTCTCGGGATTTCAACAGTAGCCCTCTTCCTGATCGACAACGCCTCTCTTGTAGCGTCTGCCAACTGTGTGTGTGTGTGTGTGTGTGTGTGTGTGCGTGTGTGTGTGTGTGTCCATAGCTCCTTCGTGCCGACTAAACAATCCCGTGATGAAACACGCCCCTCTTCAGGGGATGTTGTACATCTCTTCTGCTCGCCTTAACTTCGTAATGATCGCAGACTGCAGAAAAACGCTCAAGAACACTTCTTTCGTGTATGAATTACCTTTCCAAAGAATCTCAGTCACCCAGCTGCTTTCCCTACTATTTGTTTTGTGTGGTCATTCCACCTTAGATCGCTCCTGTGGCTACTGCTAGGTATTTTCGGTAGTTACTGTTTCCATTGAATTGTCACCAATAGTGTAATGGAACAGTAGTGGATCTTTTCGCCTATTTATACATAGTACGCTACTTTCATTGACATTCGGGTCAACTGACAGTCCCCAGGAGGAGTCCCTCAATTTCGCAATCTGGCAATGCCACCTTCCGATGGGCAACAGAAACGTCCACGAAAAGCCCCGCAGAGTTCCAGCGTCAGCCACTACATCATCGATATGAACGGTAAAAAGCTACGGCCCTCTGATACTCTTGCAGAGCTACCGAAATGACGCTGCCCAGTCACATCTGACCATCTGCCGAAAGCCTGATTAACCGCTGCGAGACGTGCAGGAACATTGATGGCTCTGGATTTTCCACCATAACCGAGTCCATCAACATGAGGTAGCAAGTATGAGGTAGCCAAGGAGGTGAAAACATGGGTTCTACTATGTCAAGACTGCTTGGTAGCTACAACAGGAAAACACAATTAACAGGAGTACAAAACAAGATAGTATTCATTACTTAACTTCGTTGTACTCTATGTTCTGTTGGTTGACAAATATAGAAGACGCGACTAGACTAAGCGTCTGTAGAATGTCATAATTTACAACTCACAAATCTTGCAGTGACGAATTAATCTCTCCTAATCTTGAATGTCGAATCCGGTGAATTTGAAGACTAACTTGGTTGTCCACATGACAGAACGTAGAATTGTTTATAACTGCCAACTTGGTTCAAATGGCTCTGAGCACTATGGGACTTAACATCTGTGGTCATCAGTCCCCTAGAACTCAGAACTACTTAAACCTAACTAACCTAAGGACATCACACGCATCCATGCCCGAGGCAGGATTCGAACCTGCGACCGTAGCAGTCGCGCGGTTCCGGACTGAGCGCCTACAACCGGCTAACTTGGTACTGTTGACTTTACTGTAGTAGTAGTACGGAACTTTACAACTGGGCTACAAAGACTTGATGGCAGCAATGACTGAGCTGCACACGATGACTAACTAACATCGGCGCTGGCTGACTGCTGAGCGCGGCTACGAACTGTAGACTGACACAACTGCACTACACTCCTGCTACACATGACGTGGCCTCGCGGCGAGCGTAAGTACTGCGACTGGCTGTGTACTCTGGCTAGCACAGCCGTTCTTCAGTTCCGTTTATCGAGAGAATCGCATCCGGCAGATCGATCTCACAAACATAGTGACTGAGATTCTGGAAGGTACTGACAGGGATGTGCAGCCATGCCGACTTGCCGACTCAAAAAAATGGCTCTGCGCACTATGGGACTTAACATCTATGGTCATCAGTCCCCTAGAACTTAGAACTACTTAAACCTAACTAACCTAAGGACATCACACAACACCCAGCCATCACGAGGCAGAGAAAATCCCTGACCCCGCCGGGAATCGAACCCGGGAACCCGGGCGTGGGAAGCGAGAACGCTACCTCACGACCACGAGATGCGGGCTTGCCGACTCAATTGCCGTGGCCAGCAGCATCAGGTTTCTCGGTTGAGGATCCACGGCGCGAACAGCCCGGTAAGGTGGCCGCACAGATTCTCGATGGGATTTAAATCTGGGCAATTTGGTAGCCATGGAAGCACTGTAAACTCATTCCGTTGCTCTTCCAACGACGCACGTACACTGCGACTTGTGTCATATTTTGCAATGTCCTGCCGGTAGAGGCCATCGTGCCGAGGAAAAATACATTCCACGGAGAGGTGAATATGGTCCCAAACGACAAATGCATACATTTCTTGATCCATTGTAGATGCCAGAATGACGAGATTAGCCAGGGAATGCCGCGAAAACATTCCCCAGACCATAGCGCTCCCTAATAGGGCGTGGACTTTTCCGACGGTTGTTGCAGATTCTTTGCTTTAAGTCCGATAGAGCACAAAACGTGATTCACATCAAAAGGGCACTTGTCGGCACTCAGTGGACGTCCAGTTGCGGCACTGCAATGCAGATTCCAACCTTCGTGGCCGATGAACAGCAGACAGCATGGGTGCACGAGCCAGAAGCCTGCATAGCAACATTCGCTGACCGGTCTTTGAGGAGACACTGTTAGTAGCCCCTCGGCTCATGTGGACGGTCAGTGGCTCAACAGTTACACGACTGTTCGCCTGTGCACATCTCCGCAGCCGTCGTTCACCCCGTTCTATGCCCATGGCTAACCACAGTTGCCTTGGCGTCGGTTTTTGCATGGCGCCATTTTGCCATGCACGGTATACATTATCCACGGCGGCTCGCGAACAGTTCACAAACTTTGCTGTTTCGGAAATGCTACCACTCTTGGCCTGAAATCGAATGATCATGCCCTTTTGAACGTCATGTGAATCGCCGCGTTCCCGAAATACGGCAACGTACTCGTAGCATCCGAAACGTTTTATATACCCTCCACTGCTAGCGCTGCCATATGCCGCCTGTGAGTGGATATTGTACGTTGACGTCGAAGATAGGTCGTGATCACATCAACGTAATTGGACTGTACGTCGTTACATTTCCCGATTATGTTCCGTCAGGAATACGTTCAGTTCCAGCAGCAAAGATGACCCGGATCCGGTCATAAATGTCGTCCGATATACGATAAGCTCTTACCTTGCTCGCTGTACGACAGTGGTAGACGAAAATTGTTGCGTTTTACACGTAAACGTGAGATCTTGCAGTTATATACACTCCTGGAAATGGAAAAAAGAACACATTGACACCGGTGTGTCAGACCCACCATACTTGCTCCGGACACTGCGAGAGGGCTGTACAAGCAATGATCACACGCACGGCACAGCGGACACACCAGGAACCGCGGTGTTGGCCGTCGAATGGCGCTAGCTGCGCAGCATTTGTGCACCGCCGCCGTCAGTGTCAGCCAGTTTGCCGTGGCATACGGAGCTCCATCGCAGTCTTTAACACTGGTAGCATGCCGCGACAGCGTGGACGTGAACCGTATGTGCAGTTGACGGACTTTGAGCGAGGGCGTGTAGTGGGCATGCGGGAGGCCGGATGGACGTACCGCCGAATTGCTCAACACGTGGGGCGTGAGGTCTCCACAGTACATCGATGTTGTCGCCAGTGGTCGGCGGAAGGTGCACGTGCCCGTCGACCTGCGACCGGACCGCAGCGACACACGGATGCACGCCAAGACTGTAGGATCCTACGCAGTGCCGTAGGGGACCGCACCGCCACTTCCCAGCAAATTAGGGACACTGTTGCTCCTGGGGTATCGGCGAGGACCATTCGCAACCGTCTCCATGAAGCTGGGCTACGGTCCCGCACACCGTTAGGCCGTCTTCCGCTCACGCCCCAACATCGTGCAGCCCGCCTCCAGTGGTGTCGCGACAGGCGTGAATGGAGGGACGAATGGAGACGTGTCGTCTTCAGCGATGAGAGTCGCTTCTGCCTTGGTGCCAATGATGGTCGTATGCGTGTTTGGCGCCGTGCAGGTGAGCGCCACAATCAGGACTGCATACGACCGAGGCACACAGGGCCAACACCCGGCATCATGGTGTGGGGAGCGATCTCCTACACTGGCCGTACACCACTGGTTATCGTCGAGGGGACACTGAATAGTGCACGGTACATCCAAACCGTCATCGAACCCATCGTTCTACCATTCCTAGACCGGCAAGGGAACTTGCTGTTCCAACAGGACAATGCACGTCCGCATGTATCCCGTGCCACCCAAGGTGCTCTAGAAGGTGTAAGTCAACTACCCTGGCCAGCAAGATCTCCGGATCTGTCCCCCATTGAGCATGTTTGGGACTGGATGAAGCGTCGTCTCACGCGGTCTGCACGTCCAGCACGAACGCTGGTCCAACTGAGGCGCGAGGTGGAAATGGCATGGCAAGCTGTTCCACAGGACTACATCCAGCATCTCTACGATCGTCTGCATGGGAGAATAGCAGCCTGCATTGCTGCGAAAGGTGTATATACACTGTACTAGTGCCGACATTGTGCATGCTCTGTTGCCTGTGTCTATGTGCCTGTGGTTCTGTCAGTGTGATCATGTGATGTATCTGACCCCAGGAATGTGTCAATAAAGTTTCCCCTTCCTGGGACAATGAATTCACGGTGTTCTTATTTCAATTTCCAGGAGTGTATTTAATAACACCACAATCTTAACTCACATTTCATGTTAGTAGATGAAACTAATCAGAATAGATCTGACGTAATTTGAGAATACAAGCTCATTTCAGAACAATAATACAGGAAATAATCTAGTTAATAATTTCTCTGTAATTAAGATATGTGCTTGGCTCCGTTTCTGAAAACCGTATTCGAAATTCAGAACAAAGAGAGACTTGAGCAGCTTCACAGTTTCAAGACTCACGTAGCAACTCCAAAAAATGTGGAATATGTTTCTTCAAAGTTCGCCTCACAAAATAGATTCGTGAAAGTTATTATCTCCAAGTGACATATGACTGCACTCGCAGACAAAAATCGGAATTATTCTTTTAATAATAGTTGCGTACACAACGGTTACTAGATACATATGTGAACAGTTATATCACTAGGCATTTCATGAACGAAAGCCTTTCTCAAACGGTATGCGTGCGTAATAGCGAGCACGTCATTGAATTTTCTACACGTAAACAAATAATCGAACATGCTCTACGCCTTCACATTTTTGTATTGGACACTTAGTGTCTGCATTAAAGCTGATTCATAGTCCCATAAAGGACATCTACTGTTTCAGATATAAATTAAAGACTGCTCGAATATCCTGCTCCGAGAAAGCTTCTGTGAAAGCTCGATACGCCCAGTGCACTGGTGTAGTGGGACGCGAAATTGAAGCGTCACTCATCCACCAGTGTCAGCCCAGTTTGCAGGTGAATATAAGTTTAATTTAGTTTTGTTTATGTATTTTTTGTAATATTTTTAATGGTTGTGAATTGTCTAAAGTTTGTATTTATTTTTTATGTTTCATGTACGGAGAGGGCGGCGCAACGAACGGAGACAGCATCTTCACTGCCGGGACCAGAGAGAAAATTGCTAGCCACTATACGTCGCGGGTCGACAGGCAAAGAGCAACAGAAGATCCTGAAACCGAGTTGTTGCGTCGTGCTTCTAAAAATTGAAAATTAAGAATTTGTAATGTTTCTACAACAATGACGTCATAGAAAGTTTAATCATGTTGTAAATGCTCAGTTCTATCTTGTCAAGGCTCAGGTTCACGTCTATATGTAGGAAGATAATAAACTAGTGGATGCTACAAAAGTTTAAATACGTGTTCCGAGAGTTTATTTATGAAGAATTATGTTAAGTAATTCATCTGACAAGATTATTAATTTTTTTGACAGCGTTCATCGCGAGTTTGAGTCTTGAAAGTTTATTCAATGTGGTTCTAATATCTATTAAAGCAGATAACCTGCGTTAATATAATTTCTGAGGAGAAACAAACGACATCTAAATTGAAAAAGTTTGCGCAAACCAATTGGACTGAGTGACGTAATTCTGCGCGTACGACTCAAATGATGATGTTTTACAGTTTCGTTCAAGAACCATTCAGAGACAAGTTAAAAGGAGTTTAAGTAATTTTGAAGTGTGTTGTAACTGACGTAGGTGACGAAGTCTGCACATGGTCATATGTCAAAAGAAAACCATTTATACAAAACTTACGTCGTTACACTACACTGGACACAACTGCATTCTGCATTGGGAAAGATTCCCGACAGTCCTCTATGTCGTTCACGAAAAGAAAGACCGTACTACATCACCCCCACACCAGCCTACTCATAAACTGTAACACAAATCACTCACTATAAGATTTATTTGCAGTGTTTATATGTTCTTCCCTCGGCGAAAGTAATTTCAATATTTGTTTTTAACTGTATAGGTTGCCTCAGAAAATTTTAATGGAGACAAGACCAGTGTGGATCATGGAAAGGAAGAACGTAGGGACCGATGCTACTGGTGTTGTACTAAACAAAAAGTATTAATACTAACTCTGTGCTTTTTTTGCAGGTAATGTGCGTATCTGTATTCAATTCGCCCTGAAAGAAGAGCTTCACAAACATTCAGATTTGACAAGATTTCAGAGTGGTAAAAAGACTGGCAACTGATTTTAAACCTTCAGAAACGTGAACTTGTGCGCTTGACGACAAGCAGAAACATAGCACGATTCCCGTATCAAAGAACTACATTTGGAATCAGCCACCACTTTCGAGTACCTGGGTATACCAATTTGTGGAGATGTGAAATGCAATGAGCACACCGGCACAGTCGTAGAGAAAGCAGGTAGGAGACTTCCGTTCATTGGCAGGGTACTGAGAAAATGCAGTCTATAAAAGCAGATAACTTACAAAACATGCGTGTGACCTATCCTAGAATACTGTTCAAGTGTGTAGATCCAAACTGAACTATCACGGGATATTAAACAAGTGCAAGTAAGAGCAGCTCGGAGGCGCACAGGTTTGCTTGTCCCACCTGAGGGTAATGCAGGAAAACATGGACGGGAAGACGCTAACTATCCGATGAAAAGTCTAAAGATTCCAGACTCGCAGTGGGTGAGGAATTTAGGAATATACCACTCACAGAGTCATTTAAGCAGTCATTCATTTCGCGCTCCATATGCAAGTGGGAGCTGTCGTCCAGTTAAATATGGACACAGAAAAAGTCGCGCACAGGTCCACTGATCCCCCCACGCGAGCTTCGCAAGAGCCCTACCGAGACAGACAAGCCGTGGGCTCTCGCTTATTGTTTTCCTTTACAGTATTTACTGAATAAGAGCGCTGGAGGTGCTCAAACAAGAACTTTAATGCCAAAATTTTCAGAATGAGAAGTGATCGTAATTTATTATATTTTCTGTAAGACTATCAGAAACTTTTTACTTATGATCGCATCTTCAGAAACTGCAATGGAAAACATAAAAACCAAATTACAAACACTAAATTTATAAATCGTATTTGTTCTTGCGACAACCCTTACTTTGAAATACATTACGGGCCACACCCGTAAATTAGTGTATGATATATGTAATGCACGAGTTGATGTCAAAAATTAAGTTATGCAAGTCGTATTACACAAAGACCAGTGCGCAGCGGAAGTGGCGCATTGTCAGAGGAGACTATACAGAGTACGTTTCGGTTTTCTGCGGAAGCACTTCTGCTGCAGTACGGATAACAGTTGCAACACAGCGTCGAAGTGAAACGTCGTGACAACTGGAGACGTACTCCAAAGGTGAAATACGAGGGACAGTACGATTCTTGTGGGCAGAATGTCTAAACTGCACAAAGGTTCACCGTGAAATTCTGGCGGTGTATGAACCAAATGGACTATAGTATCCAGCCATAGTGAAAGGGTGCCAACAATTTGACCAGGACCGTACAGACGTGGGCGATGCTGATCGCGAAGAAAGGCCATCGGTATCGGGCACAGACAACAACGTGCAGATAATCGAGGAACTGATTCACAGCAGTCGCAGATTTTCCGACGATGAGGGTGTCCACACCGGGGTTCTGAATGGCTCCGTGGGCCGAGGAGCGGATTTCCACTGTCGAAGAACTGAGTGACTGGCGGAGCGTTCCAACCGTGCTTTACAGAGACATGGTACACTTTCATTATCCGTGTCACTTAGAAGTGTAGTGCATCATCCAATAGAATTTACTTGGCCTGCTCTAATAAATTATCTTACTTTTTTAAGTATTCTCGTGAGTAAGATGCTTTGTCATGCCAACTAAAGCTCCAGGAGTATGCATACAAAAAGGGTGCATCACCCAAAACTTGCACTGCAAATATTGCGGAAATGAAAAGTGCTATTGAGGTGCGAATGGAAAGTGCTATTGAGGTGCGGTTTTCACAGAATGGATTGGTATCAGTGGCTCGTATTCTTAGCACAATCAACAGATCGTAATAATACTTGGAATTGTATTTTTTGTGCAAACTTAAACCTTTCCTAAATGAAACAATGCCTGCTAACATTAACAAGTTAAAAGTAGGGTATATCAGAATACCAGTGCTGTTTCTTGAATTTCAGTGCGAGTCTTTTACAAGATGTCAGATTTTGAAAAGTTTCTACACCGACAATTGCTTGCGCTATTCATCTTGCGTAGTTCCTACCTACGATGTTAGCTTTGCTTACAGTGTGCTCGCGTGTTCTTTGCATGCACTGCGATTCTCTAGTCCGCTAGTGTGCAACAGTCTAAGCAATAGGTCGTGAGTGGGCGAAGGGATTTACCAATGCAGAAAACGCCGACATGCTCATGGCGTATGGAGAGTGTAGTAAGAATGTGTTGTATGCGACAGGACACCCTAGTGGATGTCAACCATCTCGACTAATACTTATCAACCTCTCCAATCAGATGCAGTGGTAATGTAACACCTACATAACATAATAGAAGAAACCAAGTGACGATAGAAGAGGGGGAATTTAACGTTCTCGCCGATGTTGTAGCTGATCCGCACGTTGGCTCCCTCCCAATTGCTCGAGGAAGCGGCATGAATCGGGCAAGTGACCCAAGGATTCTCCATCGACATAAGTTCCATCGCCGGCCGCGGTGGTCTCGCGGTTCTAGGCGCGCAGTCCGGAACCGTGCGACTGCTGCGGTCGCAGGTTCCAATCCTGCCTCGGGCATGGATGTGTGTGCTGTCCTTAGGTTAGTTAGGTTTAAGTAGTTCTAAGTTCTAGGGGACTGATGACCACAGCAGTTGAGTCCCGTAGTGCTCAGAGCCATTTGAACCATTTTTGAACCATAAGTTCCATCCCTATCACATCTCTCTCCATCAAGAGCTGCATGGAAACGAATATCAGAATCGAGTTAACTTCTGTTCATGGAAATTAAGACAGGATACTCGAGATGTATCAGGTATGATGCTTAGTGATGATGCCACATTTATCAGTCATGACCAGGTAAACCACCGAAACAAACACTACTGGTCTGTTAACAGTCCCCATTGACTTCGCCAGGTGTAAAATCAGCGTCTATTGAGTCTAACCGTGTGGTGTGGGGTAGTCAACCGTTTTTCATAGACGCAACACTGAAGGCGCACAAGTATATCAGCCTCCTTACACACCGTCTTCCACCGATGCTAGACTGGGAGGAACTGTGGTACCAATACGATGGCTGTCCAGTCCATAGTGCAAGAAGTGCTACAGCATGTCTTCCCGAATCGTTTCCACATCGTTGGACTGGTCGGAGAGTACCTTGGCCTGCTAGTTCCCAGAATTTGACGCCTGTAGGCTTTTTTTCTGTGGGGAGAGATGAAAGACGCTGTCTGCGTGGACATACCGACCACACCCGATGATATGCAAGACGAATTACTGCAGCCTGCTCGGACATCTCCGCTGAAATGCTAGCACGTGTGCAGCAGTCGTTCCATACCAGACTCGAAACGCCGCAGCTGGTGATCATTTTGAACACAACCTGTGATGGTGAATTGTCATAACTAGTGTATGCACCTGTGTTGTTATTTAGTGTGTGCTACCACAGGTATTGTGCAAGTGTCGGTGTGGGAAGTTTTCAAAGTACGATACCTCGTAAATGACTCGTACCAGAATCGTGCAACAAACACCACTGGCTTTGTAATGTACACTTTTTGTTAACGTCAACAGGCATGGCTCCGTATAAGAAGTATATGTTTGCACAAATAATTCACTTTGTAGGTATTCTTACAATCTGTTGATTGGCTGACAAATCGAGCCCCTAACTACCGACACATTCTGGTAAAGCCGCACGTCAATAGCACTTTCCATTTCCGCAATACTTGCGGCGCAAGTTGTATTTGATTTACGTGACAATGCATAACGTGATTTGTCACATTAGGACATCAAAGAAACAAAAGCATTAATTAAACTTTACAATAAGTAGAACCAGTGCAATATGTGTATGCGAGAGGTCATGTGATTGTATTGTTGGTGATGCTGTTCTACCAACATCAGGATGTTGACGTTGCTGGCCATCTCCATGGCAGCGTCGAGGCATCTCTGACAGGCTGGTTCGGCACCTCAGTGCAGACATACGGAACGTTTCCGGTGGACGAGGACTCTCAGGACGTAGGCAGGTCCTGACGTAGCGAGCGGGCAGTTGGGAGAAACACTGGGAGCAAAAGTCACAGATTTTGGAATGGGCAGAAATTTCACTCTACTCAGTTTCCATATATCTCGAATGGAACGGGATGGAACTCAAAATGCATGGCACAACAAGGAGCACCCTGTGCCTTACAATCCACACTGGTCTTTAGAGGGTGGGCGCAGATGTAGGAGGCTACAAATTGTTCGTCTCGAGGTGCATCGCGACTAACGGAGAAACGTACTTCCCACGTGGTCACCAACAGTCTGGCGTTTTTCCTCGAACTTGAGATCTGAAAGCAGCCACTGATTTCTCTAGCGACAAAGTTATGGACCAAATCCGTCCCATGTTTCACAAACGTTTTGAAATATCCTCATGTTTAGAAAAGAAGTTCGGAAAAAAAACAGAACACCATGAGAGACTACAGATAGAACGTTCATATTCACAGGACATGTACGTTGGATATTCTACAGAAATGATTAACATTTCAATCATGTCCACCCGCGGGTTCGAGGTCAACATCGATATCGCTGCACAACACCACCTACCAGTAAAATGTGCCTGCAGCTTTCGTTGTCGCTATAAATCGAAGACAGTGGATCAGTGTGGCTTGAGCAGACGTGCTCGATGCCTCGCAGACGTATGCAGGTATCCTACCGTCATATCAGTAAGTTTGAAAGAGGGCGCATTATTGGCATGAGAGAATATGATGCACTCATCCGGAAAACTGCTGCTTGTGTGGGAAGAAGTGTTTGGTCGTGCAACTGATGTGAGCATAATAGCCGCAGAAAACGACGGGGTGGGGTCAGGTCGCACCACCCAGACCACCCCTCGAGAAGATCGGCACCTCATCCAAATGACACTGCAGACAAAAATGGTTCAAATGGCTCTGAGCGCTATAGGACTTAACATCTGAAGTCACCAGTCCCCTAGACTTAGAACTACTTAAACCTAACTAACCTAAGGACATGACACACATCCATGCCCGAGGCAGGATTCGAACCTGCGACCGTAACAGCCGTGTGGTTCCGGACTGAAGGGCCTAGAACCGCTCGGCCACACCGGCCGGTACACTTCAGGACAGATCGGGGCCCCCTCGGCTCTGGCGCAACAGTGTAACACATCGTACACTATCAGGGTCGACAGCCCATCGCCGTTTATTACGACTTGGGTTACGTGCGCGACGTCCACTTCTCCGCCTACCGTTGACGACTGTGCAGAAACGTGCTAGACGGCCATGCTGTATGGAATGACATCACTGGGGACAGGAATGGCATCGGATACTGTTTTCCGACGAATCGGGGTTCTGTTTCTTTGAATATGATGGCTCCATTTTGATTCACTGCAGACATGGAGAGTGGCATCACAGTGGCTGCATTCGCACAAGGCATGCAGCGCCAGCTCAGGGCCTTATGGCGTGGGGTGCTATTGGGTACGACCAAAGATCACAGTAGGCTTGTGTCCAGGGCACTGTGACCAGTGTGACCTACGTGAATGACATGCTGCGATCCGTAGCCATACCCTTTCCGCACACTACCCCAGACGCCATTTTTCAGCAAGACAATGCACGACTACATGTCACTGCACGAACACGTGCCTTCTTGGTGTCAGAGGTTGTCAGCCTTTTGCCTGGCCCGCCAAATCACCAGACTTGTCGCCATTCGAAAATGTGTGGCACTGGTGAAACGAAACTGTGACCGAATCCCAACCACTACAGAGGACTTTTGGAACCAGGTGAATGCAGCAGTGATGGCAATGCTACAGGACGCCATTCGCGCCTTATATGCGTCGATGCCATCACGCATGGAACGAGGTATCAGGGCCCATGGTGGACACGTCCCGAACCGAGATGACTGAAATGCTAATCATTTCTGGAGGACACGCTAAGGTACATGTCCTGTCTCTAGTCGTTCAAGGTTTTCTGCTTTTTTTTAACATGAGTGTAAATGTATTTGAATAAATAAAGTTAAAAAATAAGATACGCGAAAGGCAATCGGGCAACAGACGAATGCTCACTGGTGAGTTCTAATGTGTTGTTTGTGCCAGCAGACAATCCAAACTCTGACAGTATTTTCAGAGTTTCCAGAGAGTGTGGACGTGCAGCTGAACGAGCTGTGTACGTCGGATACAGAGTGGGAGTCAGGATGAAGCTAGGCAGTTATTCTGTACGCAGGGTTCAGAATTACATCTATTAAATTACGTATCATTCCGTTTCCTTCCCGTCAATGAGTTGCTCATACGTGTATACAATGAGAACAAGTTGCAGCGTTCACATTTTTACAATGTTTGGTGAAACAGTTCTTGATGACAACAAGGAAGATCAATTTGCGTTTCGGAAAAATATGAGAACACGCAAAGCAGTACTGACGTCATGGCTTAAGTAAATCTGATAGCTCTTGCTACATCCTGTCGCTTTCGAGCTTCTATGGTCTCAACTGATTTCGTCCATGCTTTCTACACAGTGCACCACAAGTTTCATACGTCAGTTCTGGCTCGCAGGGGCCTCCCATCTGATTTCCTCAAGGTAGTCTTGCTCCTCTTAAATGCAGCATCATTCCGTATGAAACTTCCTGGCAGATTAAAACTGTGTGCCGGACCGAGACTTGGGACCTTTGCCTTTAGCGGGCAAATCCTCTACCAACTGAGCTACCCAACCACGACTCACGACCTGTCCTAACAGCCTAAATTCCGCCAGTAACCTTGTCTTCTATCCTCCAAACTTCACAGAATCTCCCCTGCAGACCTTTTAGAATTATCACTCCTGGAAGAAAGACGAGGCAGTGGTGGAATGAAGGCTGTGAGGACGGCTTGTGAGTCGTGCGTGGTTAGCTCAGATGGTAGAGCACTTGCCCGCGAAAATCAAAGGTCCCTAGTTTGAGTCTGGATCCGGCGCACAGTTTTAATCTGCCAGGAAGTTTCATATCAGCGCACATTCCGCTGCAGAGTGAAATCTTCATCCTGGAATCGTCCCGTATACCGCTAAATGAACATACATCTGGTCCCTTGCTGATCTGGCGTTCGGTTCGACAAGGATGCCCACTCTGCACGATTTTTTACGCAGTCGGACTGGAGTCAGTCATAGGAGAATTGGAACGCGGTCTCTCGAGGTTTACGCTGAGGTGCCACACTTACCGCTGCAGAGGGTATGCTGATTACTTTATAATGCTGGCTCTATCAGGTGATGAGTTGCGCTCTGTGCTTGAATGGATCAGGCAATTTGGACTGGCGGCGAGAAGCCACATGAACGTAGCCAAGTCGGCGGCGATGTATATCTGAAGGGGCGTCCAGGAGGCCTGCGTCGCGCCCCTGCCACAGATGGATGCTATCAGATTTTTGAGCATCACATTTATAAGAGATGTGCATCGCACGGTTACCATAGACGTCTAATACAGGCGATATGCACAGAGAACCTACTTAGCCTCGTGGACCTTCTACAGCGTGTCCAGTATGTTAACCCTCATGTGGCGAGCTAGTTGTTAAACATAGAGCGGATTGTCCCACTACCGACAGCCGTGACACTCGGACTACACGCCTACATTTGGATACTACCTAACTGCCGCATTCCTATTTAAAGGCGCCTTCTCTGTATACGTTCGATATCCCCTGTTTTCGTATGAGTCCCACAGAACAGAGCAATATTCTAGGATAGACAGCACGTGTGTTTTGTAATCAATGAACTTATCAATATCGTACCAATCGACCGAAGTGTGGCAACCGCTTTTCGTCCGACTGAGTTTGTATGATCACACCGTTTTGTAGCCTCACAAACCGTTATACCCAGTTGTTTGTAAGATGTCTGATTCTAGATGTCTTGATGAAGCGACTATCTCGATCAATAGCTTTCAGAATGTCTTGTGAGAAAGGAGCTAGTAGGGTTTCGCGTGCTCAACGTGTGCGTAATCCATGCTGGTGGTCATGGAGGAGGACTGTTATAAAAGATCGAGATAAACAAAAGGCATCACCTGACGCACTTTGTCCCCGCACTATCTGTCAACATAAAACATTGAGCTGTAGCTGTTCAGAGAATCTTCATCTGCCTTTTTTGGAGCGGGATACCACAGAAATAGTTGCCAAATTAGTGAAAGAGAGTGAAGGTAGGTTGGAACTGCGCTCTAGGAGAGGGAAAGTAAAAGGCAATAGCCAAGCCACAATGTCACTAAGGATGAAACGTCCCCTTTAAACACTTATACATGACTGTGCTTAAACTGACATACAATATTTTTAGCGCAACGCAATCTGACTTTCAAAATTCCCTACAAAAGAATGGCCCTGACTAACATTAAACTATAACTTTCACAAATCACTTACCTCACAAAAATCTTCGCTGCTCAAGCTACTGCAATACAGCGAGCGCCACTACTGCCAGCTAAATAAAAGATTCAAACACTATGGAAGGCACTAACTACTGATAGGGATAGTTAGCAAATGAAAGATATTAATAGAGAACAAACAATGTATTTACCTTGATATCATCATATATAAATATAGCAGTTCATGACAAATTTCAAAACTCCGCCATCTCTCTCCCCACATCCACCACTGCTGGCGGCTCACCTTCAACTGCGCAACGCTACGCGCTGTTCACATCCAGCTGCCGCTGCCCAACACTACAATGGCAGACAACAATGCAAACTACCCACAGACTGCACACAGCACAGCCAGTGAACAACAATGCAAACTACCCACAGACTGCACACAGAACAGCCAGTGATTTTTCATACAGAGGTGGCGTTACCAATAAAAAAACCTAAACAGCCTACTTACATAGCCCCCATGCTCCCCACAAAAAATTTTACAAATCTGTATTGGCCACTGCCCAATCCAATTTGTAAAATTTTTTGTGGGGAGCATGGGGGCTATGTAAGTAGGCTGTTTAGGTTTTTTTATTGGTAACGCCACCTCTGTATGAAAAATCACTGGCTGTTCTGTGTGCAGTTTGTGGGTAGTTTGCATTGTTGTTCACTGGCTGTGCTGTGTGCAGTCTGTGGGTAGTTTGCATTGTTGTCTGCCATTGTAGTGTTGGGCAGCGGCAGCTGGATGTGAACAGCGCGTAGCGTTGCGCAGTTGAAGGTGAGCCGCCAGCAGTGGTGGATGTGGGGAGAGAGATGGCGGAGTTTTGAAATTTGTCATGGACTGCTATATTTATATATGATGATATCAAGGTAAATACATTGTTTGTTCTCTGTTAATATCTTTCATTTGCTAACTATCCCTATCAGTAGTTAGTGCCTTCCATAGTGTTTGAATCTTTTATTTAGCTGGCAGTAGTGGCGCTCGCTGTATTGCAGTAGCTTGAGCAGCGAAGATTTTTGTGAGGTAAGTGATTTGTGAAAGGTATAGTTTAATGTTAGTCAGGGCCATTCTTTTGTAGGGAATTTTGAAAGTCAGATTGCGTTGCGCTAAAAATATTGTATGTCAGTTTAAGCACAGTCATGTATAAGTGTTTAAAGGGGACGTTTCAAGGATGATCGTAGAAGAATTGAGATGAACAGAAAAACATATGCCGCATTCATTGAGGTAGAGAAGGCTTTTTATAGAGTGAACTGGGAGACACTGTTTGGAAAACCGAATAAAACTATGTTAGACGAGATACAAGATATATTTTTAGTCTGTAGAGGAACCAGTGTGTAGAAATCAATGACACCAAGAAAGAGTCTAGAAAAAGTAGACCACGCCGACAAGGCTGCCCTCTCTCTCCAGATTTACTTAATTTATTTACAGACAGTGCTATACGAACAATGAAAACTGGCACAAAAGGTATCAGTCATAATTAATAGTAGAAAAAAATGGTTGAAATGGCTCTGAGCACTATGGGACTTAACTTCTGAGGTCATCAATCCCCTAGAACTTAGAACTACTTAAACCTAACTAAGGACATCACACACATCCATACCCGAGGCAGGATTCCAACCTGCGACCGTAGAGGTCGCGCGGCTCCAGACTGAAGCGCCTAGAACCGCTCGGCCACACCGGTCGGCCGAGATTGTGTTGAAAAATAGGGATTCGTAGCGAAAAGAGTGGGGAATAATATGGTGTATTGGAATCCTGAATAAAACCAACCTGCAAAAAAAAAATTGTTGCGTTACTTATTCAACGCCCCTCGCAAAATGAATATTAAAAGCAGAATTGCAATGACTAAACAAGCCATCAAAAACAAGAGTAGTTTATTAACAAGCAATCATTTTAATACGGAAACAAGAAAGCCATTTATTTGGAGCATTTTAAGTTATAGTTGAGAAAAAAATTGGAAACAATAGAGATGATATGGAGAAGAGCCCCAAAAAAGTCCTGGTCTGAAAGAAATTCTAATGGACAAATATAAAAAGAGATTAAAGAGAAAAAGACATAGGTTAATTTTATACAGAGAGGAAAAACTAATTTAATTGGATACATAAATCGATACAACAGCTTCATAAAAAACATCTAATGAGGAAAAGTCCTAGGGGAAAAATATTAAGAGACAGGCTCAGAGCATCCATATTACAATGTGTTGTTATTGGAATGAACTGCAGCAACTGTAGCCAGATGGTAGAGATGGCGGGGAATGAGAAGGAGGGGTGCTTCAACATTAAGTGTGTGATGAAGATGATAATGGAGATGATGATGAGGAAAAACCTGTCTTCAGACAAGACACAACTTAAAGAACACTTTTGTATGCTGCTCCTTGCGTACATGCAACGTCCTGAGACATTAGCTTAGCTCAGGCAGCATACAGGATTGGTAAAATGTAAACGTCGTGTGACAAAGGCCTCCCGTCGGGTAGACCGTTCGCCGGGTGCAAGTCTCTCGATTTGACGCCACTTCGGCGACTTGCGTGTCGATGGGGATGAAGTGATGATGATTAGGACAATACAACACCCAGTCCCTGATCGGATAAAATCTCCGACCAAGGCAGGAATCGAACCCGGGCCCTTTGGATTGACATTCTGTCGCGCTGACCTCTTTTTTTTTATCTCATTTTGTTCGATTTTGTTCGTTGCATCTGCTCGAGGTGGACGTCGTAAGACATCCGTTTAAGTTCGTTGTTGATCGAGTAACTCAGTTTTTTTTTATTACAGAGGGAGCTAACCCTCTGACCGAACACGCTGAGCTACCGTGCCGGCACCTCTCAGCTATCGGGGGCGGACATAAGATTGGTTAGGGATAACAAAGCACGACACACCTTCCGCATCACACCGCACGGCGGCAGGCGGTATAGAAAAACGATGTGCTGCAGGTTCGAAACATCGTCCATTCTCTGTAGCTCCAGTTGCACGACCAGTGGCTCTCTTGTCATTGCCTGAATGACGTCATGCATTTGCATCCGGCAACAACAGGACATGGCAGTAAAGGGTTCCGTCCGCACTTCCGGAGAGTCGTCATTTCAGGAAAGGGGAAGAACAAAAGCACCCGCTCCTACTTTTACAAGCTCATCAGCCAAATAAAGGCGAAAAGTGGGTAAATTATTGTATTTGTAGCTTCATCACTACTGGCAGCATGACGAGTCATTTGATGCTGGATGAAGTCCTCCTTTAGTCTTTTCCATGCATCACAGTCTCCAGTGACAGACATGTTGCTAGCTCCTGTACGTTTCCTAATGTCACCTGCCAAACCTTCCATTGCGGCGCCTCGTCCTTGTTTCCCTATTTCTTGGAATGCAGCAAAGAATCCCTCGCTCCGTCTACAAGCCATTCGTATGCTGCTCACCTCCATTTAAATTTCAATGCTATGAAGATTACGTCTTCCATTCGTCTGTTCCTTGGTCCATACATTTATTTCCCTCTGTCTCCTCAGTGATTCCGAACAACCATCTGTTTATTGTCCACCGAGCTGCCATCAGCCATAACAGATGATACACACCGATGGTCAACGTTGAGAAATGACAGTCAGCCGGCGAGGAGGTAGCGTGTGGCGCTGTCTGTTTGATCAGCAGGCGACGCCTCAACCCCTGCTACGGGCGGAGTACGACGACCACGAGATAAGGCCGCCATCGTAAGGGCAGAAACAACGGTGAAGGGTTACTGCGGGTGGTTTTGGCCATACGACTTGGGTCCGTAAGGGTGCCGCCATGGTGCATACTCAAAAAAACCGCGAATTACTTCACGGTCGCCGCTTAAGTATCAAACGTAACAGCTAGGATTTTATCGCTTCTTCAAAAGATATAGATCAGCAGTTTCTCACTCCTGTTAAATAATGAAAAGGTGATAACATACCAACAACAATCCCAAGTATAGCCAAATATGGGCAATACCAGCAATATTATACTTTGGAAGCGAAATGGACCTACACAATGTATCCATTATATCTCTAGTAGACACTGTATTTGTTAGGAATGTTTAAAACCATTCTATTCTGTTAATACTGCTAAAATTCTGCTATCATCATTGTCGGAAAAATATTTAAACGCAGAAGTGTTTTGAAAGTAATTAAAATCAGTAATAATCAGTTATAATCATTATTTATGATGCATAGTTTAAAACTAATTGAGCCGTGTGTGGCTCATGTTCCCACCATCATGTATTAACACCCTGTTTTTAACGTACTTCTTGCCGGCTGGAGTGGCCGTGCGGTTCTAGGCGCTACAGTCTGGAACCGAGCGACCGCTCCAGTCGCAGGTTCGAGTCCTGCCTCGGGCATGGATGTGTGTGATGTCCTTAGGTTAGTTAGGTTTAATTAGTTCTAAGTTCTAGGCGACTGATGGCCTCAGTAGTTGAGTCGCATAGTGCTCAGAGCCATTTTTTAACGTACTTCCACCTCACTACGTTAATTTAAATTCCTGGTCTCACTTGCCTGACTGTGAGCGGCGCTAGCAGTGCGTATCAATATATCCCCTCTCGTAGTATCTTTCCTCCACTGCTATGACTTCCCGGTCGTTGTCTGCCGTAAGCGAGTTCGGGTCGCGAATTCTGGCTGCCAGTCAGTTGGAACGCGTCTGGAGCGAAGTCCGGACCTGCCAATAGGGGAGTTGCAATGCGGCACTAATGCAGTCGCGTTGGAGCTGTGAGGTCTGCGTCGACATGGCTCGCCCGACCATTGCCGCCACACATCACTTGAGCCGAGCCACGGTCTTGGTGGATCGTCGGTCGGTCGTCCTACCGGACGACGCGTTTTGGCTCGCCGATCGTTCATGAGTCGGCTGTGTGTGTGTGTGTGTGTGTGTGTGTGTGTGTGTGTGTGTGTATGCGCGCGCGCGCCCGTCGACTGCCGATGTGTCTTCTTGCGTGCTTAGCTACTGTTGCGTATTGTTCAGGTCTTCGTGCAAGTGTTTGTCAGGTTGTGTGTGTAGTTGGCGTTATTTCCACTGACGACTATTTTAGATGTTGTCGGCATTCTGAGGGTAGTCGGTCGGTTGGTGCGGATCAGGGAGGATATCCCCATGCGGCGCAGTCGAGTGGGTCCGCTGGCAGTCCCTGTGCACTGTCGGAGCGTGAGTTAATCTGTCCGATCGCTAGGAGCTTCGTGGCTCACCGACCCAGGACGTCAAAGTTAAGTGGTGTCTTAAGTACCCAAGCCACGTCCGTTCATGTTGTGTCGTTCGTTTCGGTGGTTCGCTGTTGGGGAGCTTTTCCTGTGAGCAACAGCGAGTGGTTGTAGTGGTGGAATCGAACCGCCGTGCTGTGGAATTAACTACAACGGTGCACCAGCGGAATTTTCTACCACGTGGCCGTAAGTGTTCTGTTTACCTGCCGTGGCCACTGACGTAAATTCAGGCAGTGTTCTTTTTGGTGGAGTTAAGTATATTACCTTATTTCCAGTTCAAGTGTACCAGCGGAATTTTCTGTCTTGTGGGCGTTAGTTTCCGGTTACCTGCCCTGGCCACTAACGTAATTTCAAGCAGTGTCCTTTCCTCACCTGTTGTCGCTGTCCAACACGCTGTGTAGTTCTGACAGCTTGATAATGGATAATCACGTCCGTAACAGTTTGGTCTTTCAGTTTTCGTGTACCGATTGGTGCCTAGCAAGTCGTTTGGTCGGTCGGTCCGTGACTGTCTCTTGGTTGGGTTACCGACGGATCAAGTGTAGTTGGGCCTACCACCTGTCTCACCAGAGTCGCCCCCTGGGGGCGTCTGAGTGCCGTTGTCTATACTGTCCTTTTCATGGGTGTTTAATGGTTTGTTGGTAATCTATTATAGCCAATGCTTTAAAGGAAAAAAATTATTGTGTTTTATGTAAATCAAGGGTCTTCAGCCCGTATAAGTAAGTTTGAATTCTGGCAAGTGGATATTTTGCTGAAAGTTATTGTTGTTGTGCTATCTTTTCATTTAGTGCGCTGTCAGCAATTTAAAACTTAAAGCTCTAAGGTATTTTGAATTTCTGGAAAATCAATTGTGGGCCTTCAGCCCATTGAAGCCTTATTCTTAAAATTTCCCTTTAAGCGAAAACATTGCGGCCTTCTACCTTAAAAGATTATCGTAACATATTTTAAAATTTTGAAATTTAATTGTGGCCTTCAGCCGGTGGTATTGCACCTTGTCTATGTTTGTTCTATCCACCTTCGCCTTGAGGCTTTCAGCCTAGCTGTGATACATACATATGCATTTTAATTATTTTATTTGCAATTTTAACTGCATGTCTTCAGTCACTTGAAATTTATCTTGTTGATTTTTAAGATTTCTTGTTTGGAGGCCTTCAGCCGTGAAAGAATTGCATTTTGAAACTCGGAGTTGTAAAGGTGCGGCTATGTGCCGTTTTATTTTAAATGTGTTATTAAATTACAATACATGACAATTTTGAAGTGAAACTGACCGCCACCTTATTTAGCCCTTTCCACAATCCTAATCAACTGTTCTGCCCTGCGGGTTTAGCGAGCGTTTCACTAATATAATACAAAAATCAAATAACAGATTTTAATTAAAAGACGAGTGTAACTATGTAATTACAAAGCTTTGTCCTGTCTGCTGGTCTCAGTTTTGAAAAGACAGTTTTACTGTAATGAAGTACATTTTTATTAAAGAAACTGGCTCCGAGCACTATGGGACTTAACATCTGAGGTCATCAGTCCCCTAGAACTTAGAACTACTTAAACCTAACTAACCTAAGGACATCACACACTTTCATGCCCGAGACAGGGTTCGAACCTGCGACCGTAGCAGTCGCGCGGTTCCGGACTGAAGCGCCTAGAACCGCTCGAAGAATTTATATTCCATATTTTACGAATAATCCACTAAAACGTAATGTGTATTTTTATAGTTGTTCTGAGACGAAGGAGGGAAGCATTGGAATATTAGCGATGCAAGAAACAAGATACACTGACAGAGATACAGTGGAGGAGGAAGGCTTCATAATACTGAAGCGGAAACCAGGAGTTAAAGTGGGAAAGGAAAGACATGCACCGAGATGCTTTGGTACAGGGTTCATAGTAGACAAGAGGTACGAGGATGGCATAACTGAAATGAAGACCAGGTCAGGAAGGATATCAACACTGACATTTCAAGCAGGGAACAAAAAGGATGCAATAACAAATGGACATGCACCTACAAACGACAAGAACAGGAAAGACAAGAAAGTTGGAGAGAGTTTCTGGGAAGAGCTAGATGATACACTGGAAAACATACCAAATAGACATGTAAAGATACTCGTAGGAGATTATAATGCACAGATTGGAAGAGAGAAGCAACATAAAGGAGTAGTGGGAGCGTACCCTGCACATCAGCGGACAAACAAAAATGGAGGAAGACTAATTGAACTGTGTCGAGAACACAAAATGAGATTGATGACAACACACTTCAGGGCCAAAGTGTGTAAGAAAAAGACATGGGCAAACACCCATGCACCCGCCTTGGGGAATTCCAAATTGACCACATAGCTATAAGCTGGACAAATGCTAAAGAGATCATGAATACAAAGATCAGAAAGAGCACAAGAATAGATCGGATCACTATCTTACAGAAGTTAAGTGCCTTTGGATTCCAAACATGGACATGTAACGCCGGAAATGCATATCCTCCTATTTCCATCTACTGTACTATTACTTTTTTTTCCTTGTTTTGTTACGTCAAGATATGACATTTCTGTCTCTTTATATATTGCAATTGTTTTACTGTTTGTATATATATATATTTATGCACTTATCTCGATGTATAATTGGTTTGTTTCGTAAATATTATTTGTATTTTTACGCTGGGTCTTGCCTAGGGAAAACTGCTATCGAACGATTACATCGATAGGTCGTGTGAAGACTCAAAGTGTGTAGGATCTTTGGTAGTGTTAACTCTGCCGCGTGGAGCGCGGGTGGAGAGTGAGAGTCTGGCTGGAGTAGCGAGTGGAGCAGGTGTGTTGTGTGACGCTCCCGCGAGTTGCCGCGCTTTCGGGGTTTGGCAGCATGTAATTGCGCTCGACTCGCGATGATAGTTTCTGACATGGTGTCGCGGACGGGAAGCACTAGCTGGCGCACATCAAGAGCCCGTTTCGCCTGGTGACCGTGTCGAGAAGAAGGCGCGCCAACATCCAGCTTCTGCAACAGCGACGGCCGACAATGAGTGACTGTCGCCACCTCCTGGATCGACGGCTTCAAACCTTCAATCAACCAACAAGGAAGACTAAAAGCACGTAAAGTTTCAGAACTGTATGGCAGACCTCAGCTTTTCAAATTGTTCCATTTGCCTCGCAAAATTACAGCAACTTAGCGTGAACCTTTGTTGCTCATTGTCCCAATTGCATTGCCAAGCAGGGTCCCTTCCTTTTCCGAAATGAGCCCGAGGGTCGTTGAAATTCAAACGCCAGCATCATTCGATTTCACTGCTTTAATTTCAAAGTTCAGCTGGCTACAATATTTAGATTGCACAAGCACAAATTAAGAGTGCGAGTTTTGTTACCGTATTTTAGTTACCTGTGACTGCAGCTCAGCTTGGTACGTACTAAATTTTACTATTGTTAATTGTTCAGAATCATTTAATTCAAGTTCAAAGTTAATTCTCTTATTTCTAAATTGCGTAGATTCAAGTAGCTTTTGAAATGATTGTTGAGGTAGTCCAAGACTAACCTTATTTTACTGAATGTCGATGTGCTTCAGAAAGAAAGCTCACTATTAACTTCAGTCACTAAACTAACTTTCGATTTTCCGGTTTCATTAATTCTTTTGCTAAATTAAGTCAGAGTGTAGCGAAATTTATTACTTCTGACAAACTTTCAGTTTTCACACTACACGTGTCAACCTTCAGTTGCCACGCTTCTAGTGCTAATTATATGTGTAATTACCTTTCTTTTTCAGTTACTATAGTAATTGTCCTTAGGACTGGCGACTGTAATTTCCCCCAAATCTCAAATATCTAATTACCGCTAGTTAATTGTTAACGTAACGGCCGCACATTTACTTTCTTCATTAACTTTACCCCTTTTCAAAATTAATTTCCACCAGTTTCATTTGCATTTTTCCTTTCATTTAGATGTAACCCTTTCCTCCCTCTTTACCGACAGATTAACTTCGGTGACGATTGCTTTTCCTAAATTTCCATTAGGTACACGCGGTTTAATTTTTCACTGTCATTAAGGTCGATAAGTGAGGGGGAGGTTACAGACAGAGTGCCACAGACAAATAGAAGAACAGAAAACATAACGGTAGACAGGGACAAATTAAGACACAATCGATCCAGATATGAGGAAGTAATTGAATCATTCAATGAATGGGACGACATGCAGCGAAATATGGCCAAACAGGCTGAACTATGGGGAAAGGAAGAAAAGAAACGGAAGCACTGGTGGTGGAACAAGCAATGTGAGGAAGCGGTAGAGACTCGCAGGAAAGCCTGGAGAGACTGGAGCACCAAGAACGACCCGGAAAAATGGAAAGTTTTCTTAGGAGCAAGAAAGGAAGCGGCCCGAACAATAAGATGGACCAGCAGACAGAAGATGAAGCAGGAACTGCACGAGATTGAGACCCACTTCAGGAAAAACAACAGCAGTCACTTTTCGGGAAATTCAGAAAAGGTCTGATTTGATACAAGGGTAGAGAACTGTTTATAAGAGACAAGAAAGGAGAGCTGGCTGTCACTACGAAGGAGAACTGTAGGATTTTTGCAGAGCACTTTCACGACCTGCTGAACTGTGAACCACCTGAAGAAGAGCTGGAACTGGGGACTCACACAGAAGAGAGAGAGCCACGCCCTCCAACCAGGGATGAAGTCGCACATGACATAAGCGATCTAAAGAATAATAAAGCAACTGGAGAAGATGGTATAGCAGCCAAGATAAAAGTGGGGAGGCAACAAAGCAATAGACAACATGACGAACATAATTCACCAGATCTGGAGAACAAAGAAGATGCCAGAAGGATGGAAGAATACAATTGTAGTACCAATACATAAAAGGGGGACAAGAGAGATGCAAACAACTACAGAGGAATATCGCTACTAGAGGTCGGATACAAGGTGCTGTCAAAACTATTGCTCAAGAGAGTAGAAGAAAAGGTAGAAAGTACAGTTGGCGACTACCAAGACGGATTCAGGAAGGGAAGAGGTTGTATAGAACAGATATTTATCGTGAAGCAACTGATAGAACATAGGGCCTTAAAAAACAAAACGACAGTAATAACCTTCGTGGACTTCACAAAGGCATATGACTCCATCTACAGACAGACTCTTGTTAGGATCCTGAAGAACAGAGGACTTGTTGGAACCACACAAGAACTCATAATAGGTCCGAAAAGAAGTGGAGAGAGGTGGATGCGAAGATCTAGGGAAGACTTGTACCGGAATATGCGAATAATATCCGGGGAAATCAGACTCGAAAGGGCAAGGTTTGCTGGACATGTAGTTAGAATGAGTATGGACAGAATGGCGAAGAGAGTGTGGGAAATAACAAGAAGGACAAGGGGAAAGACAGGAACCAAGTGGGTTGTTGAACTTCGGAAGGTCTGGTTGGAATTGGGGATCAAGGTCGAAGGAAAGGAAAACTGGAGGAACAAATATACACCGTGAAATATGCCAGAGATCAATTACAGAGAAGAATACAGGGAAAGATTAGAGTGTCACCAGTGGAACCGACAGGAGAAACGGAAACTGAAGATCTCGGAAGAAGAGCAGGAGACAAGAAGAGAAAGAACGAAGAGGTTCTGGGAGAAGAAGAGGAAATGCAGTCCACGAAGGGGCTACCCGTAGTCCTAAGAGGCCGTAACACAAGAAGAAGAAGAAGAAGATAGTCACCTTTCCGACTATTTTCAGTGTGAATGAGACTGCTACTAAATTCATACATTATGTAATGTCATTTTATTTTATGGTTTGTACAGTGTTATTTAATGTACTGTCCAAATTCATTGTAATTCTTTAATTTTCTTTTTCTTTTTTTTTAAATCACATCATTGTAGTAAAATGCATATAAGGCCGATGTAGAACCACTGCTTACGTCCAGTTTTGCTTGAAGTACAGACACGGCCGATCAGTACAGAAAACACTTAATCCACTATAAACCGAGCGAGGTGGCGCAGTAGCTAGCACACTGGACTCGCGTTCGGGAGAACGACGGTTCAAACCCGTGTCCGTCCATCCTGATTCAGGTTTTCCGTGATTTTCCTAAATAGCTCCAGAAAAATGCCGGGACAGTTCCTTTAATAGGGCACGGCCGATTTCCTTCCCCATCCTTCCCTAATCAGAGCCTCTGTTCCCACACTAATGACCTCGTTGTCGACGGGACGTTAAACAATAGTCTCCTACTCCACTCTAAAAGGCACACACTGTGTCAACTTTGTACAGTTGTACCTTGAAATAAGCGAGAAGGAAACTCAAAACCATCTGTGGCAGGAAATAACGTGAGCATTACTACCCAGTTGGTTAGTGTTCATAGCACCACGACTTCCGTTTATTCATTGTCTTCTACTGCAACAGCGGCGAGATCAACTCTTAGAAGTAGATAACACAGGTTAAGTATCTGACCCCGACCATAGACTTTTTATGGGAAACCTATCAAGTAAAATCCGTATTAATACCCAGTTGGTTAGTGTTCAAAGCACCAGGACTTCCGTTTATTCATTGTCTTCTACTGCAACAGCGGCGAGATCAACTCTTAGAAGTAGATAACACAGGTTAAGTATCTGACCCTGGCAATAGAACTTTTTATGGGAAACCTATCAAGTAAAATCCTTAGTAATACCCAGTTGGTTAGTGTTCATAGCACTAGGACTTCCGTTTATTCACTGTCTTACACTGCAACAGCTTCAAGACGAACTCTTAGAAGTAGATAACACAGGATAAGTATCTGACCCCGACCATAGAACTTTTTATGAGAAATCTGTCAAGAAAGATCCGTAGTAATACGCAGTTGGTTAGTGTTCACAGCACCAGAACTTCCGTTTATTCATTGTCTTCTACTGCAATTGCATCAAGATCAACTCATAGAAGTAGATAACACAGGTTAAGTATCTGACCCCGACCATAGAACATTTTAAGGGAAACCTATCAGGTAAAATCCGCAGTAATACCCAGTTGGTTAGTGTTCATAGCACCAGGACTTCCGTTTATTCATTGTCTTCTACTGCAACAGCGGCAAGATCAACTTTTCGAAATAGATAACACAGGTTAAGTACCTGACCCCCCACCACAGAACTTTTTATCGGAAACCTATTAAGTAAAATCCGTAGTAATACCCAGGTGGTTAGTGTTCATAGCACCAGGACTTCCGTTTATTCATTGTCTTCTACTGCAACAGCATCGATATCAACTCTTAGAAGTAGATAACACAGGTCAAGTATCTGTCCCCGACCGTAGAACTTTTTATGGGAAACCTATCAGGTAAAATCCGTAGTAATACCCAGTTGGTTAGTGTTCATAGCACCAGGACTTCCGTTTACTCATTGTCTTCTACTGCAACAGCGTCAAGATCAACCCTTAGAAGTAGATAACACAGGTTAAGTATCTGACCCTGACCGTAGAACTTTTTATGGGAAACCTATCAATTAAAATCCGTAGTAATACCCAGTTGGTTAGTGTTCATAGCACCAGGACTTCCGTTTATTCATTGTCTTATACTGCATCAGCGGCAAGATCAACACTTAGAAGTAGATAACACAGGTTAAGTATCTGACCCCGACCGTAGAACATTTTATGCCAGACCTATCAAGCAAAATCCATAGTAATACCCAGTTGGTTAGTGTTCATAGCACAAAGGACTTCCGTTTATTCATTGTCTTCTACTGCAACAGCATCAAGATCAACCCTTGGAAGTAAATAACACAGGTTAAGTATCTAACCCTGACCATAGAACTTTCTATGGGAAACCAATCAAGTAAAATCCGTAGCAATACCCAGTTGGTTGATGTTCATAGCACCAGGACTTCCGTTTATTCACTGTCTTCTATTGCAACAGCGTCAAGACCAACTCCTAGAAGTAGATAACACAGGTTAAGTATATGACCCAACCGTAGAACTTTTTATGGCAAACCTATCAAGTAAAATCCGTACTAATACCCAGTTGGTAGGTGTTCATAGCACCAGGACTTCCGTTTATTCATTGTCTTCTACTGCAACAGCGGCAAGATTAACTTTTAGAAATAGATAACACAGGTTAAGTACATGACCCCGACCATAGAATTTTTTATAGGAAACCTATCAAGTAAAGTCCGTAGTAATACCCAGATGGCTAGTGTTCATAGCACCAGGACTTCCGTTTACTCATTGTCTTCTACTGCAACAGCGTCAAGATCAACTCTTAGAAGTAGATAACACAGGTTAAGTATCTGACCCTGACCGTAGAACTTTTTATCGGAAACCTATCAATTAAAATCCGTAGTAATACCCAGTTGGTTAGTGTTCATAGCACCAGGACTTCCGTTTATTCATTGTCTTATACTGCAACAGCGGCAAGATCAACTCTTAGAAGTAGATAACACAGGTTAAGTATCTGACCCAGACCATAGAACTTTTTATGGGAAACCTATCAATTAAAATCCGTAGTAATACCCAGTTGGTTAGTTTTCATAGCACAAAGGACTTCTGTTTATTCATTGTCTTCTACTGCCACAGCATCAAGATCAACTCTTAGAAGTAGTTAACACAGGTTAAGTATCTGACCCCGACCGTAGAACTTTCTATGGGAAACCAATCAAGTAAAATCCGTAGCAATACCCAGTTGATTATTGTTCAAAGCACCAGGACTTATGTTTATTCACTGTCTTCTATTGCAACAGCGTCACAACCAACTCCTAGAAGTTGATAACACAGGTTAAGTATCTGACCCAGACCGTAGAACATTTTACGGGAAACCTATCAAGTAAAATCCGTAGTAATACCCAGTTGGTAAGTGTTCATAGCACCAAGTCTTCCGTTTATTCATTTTCTTCTACTGCAACCACGTCAAGATAAACTCTTAGAAGTAGATATTACAGGTTAAGTATCTGATCCCGACCGTAGAACTTTTTATGGGAAACATATCAATTAAAATCCGTAGTAATACCCAGTTGGTAAGTGTTCATAGCACCAGGACTTCCGTTTATTCATTGTCTTCTACTGCAACATCGTCAAGATCAACTCTTAGAAGTAGATAACAAAGGTTAAGTATCTGACACCGACCCTAGAACTTTTTATGGGAAACCTATCAAGTAAAGTCCGTAGTAATACCCAGTTGGTTAGTGTTCATAGCACCTGGACTTCCGTTTATTCATTGTCTTCTACTGCAACAGCAGCAAGATCCACTTTTAGAAATAGATGACACAGGTCAAGTACCTGACCCCGACCAAAGAACTTTTTATCAGAAACCTATCAAGTAAAATCCGTAGTAATACCCAGTTGGTTAGTGTTCATAGCACAAAGGACTTCCGTTTATTCATTGTCTTCTACTGCAACAGCATCAAGATCAACTCTTGGAAGTAGATAACACAGGTAAAGTATCTGACCCAGACAGTAGAACTTTTTATGGGAAACCTATCAACTAAAATCCGTAGTAATATCCAGTTGGTTAGTGTTCATAGCACCAGGACTTCCGTTTATTCATTGCCTTATACTGCAACAGCGGCAAGATCAACCCTTAGAAGTAGATAACACAGGTTAAGTATCTGACCCCGACCATAGAACTTTTTATGGGAAACCTATCAATTAAAATCCGTAGTAATACCCAGTTGGTTAGTTTTCATAGCACAAAGGACTTCTGTTTATTCATTGTCTTCTACTGCAACAGCATCAAGATCAACTCTTAGAAGTAGTTAACACAGGTTAAGTATCTGACCCCGACCGTAGAACTTTCTATGGGAAACCAATCAAGTAAAATCCGTAGCAATACCCAGTTGTTTATTGTTCAAAGCACCAGGACTTACGTTTATTCACTGTCTTCTATTGCAACAGTGTCAAAACCAACTCCTAGAAGTTGATAACACAGGTTAAGTATCTGACCCTGACCGTAGAACTTTTTATGCGAGACCTATCAATCAAAACCCATAGTAATACCGAATTGGTTAGTGTTCATAGAACAAAGGACTTCCGTTTATTCATTGTCTTCTACTGCAACAGCATCAAGATCAACTCTTGGAAGTAGATAACACAGGTTAAGTATCTAACCCCGACCATAGAACTTTTTATCGGAAACCTATTAAGTAAAATCCGTAGTAATACCCAGGTGGTTAGTGTTCATAGCACCAGGACTTCCGTTTATTCATTGTCTTCTACTGCAACAGCATCGAGATCAACTCTTAGAAGTAGATAACACAGGTCAAGTATCTGTCCCCGACCGTAGAACTTTTTATGGGAAACCTATCAAGTAAAATCCGTAGTAATACCCAGTTGGTTAGTGTTCATAGCACCAGGACTTCCGTTTACTCATTGTCTTATACTGCATCAGCGGCAAGATCAACACTTAGAAGTAGATAACACAGGTTAAGTATCTGACCCCGACCGTAGAACTTTTTATGCGAGACCTATCATCAAAATCCATAGTAATACCCAGTTGGTTAGTGTTCATAGCACAAAGGACTTCCGTTTATTCATTGTCTTCTACTGCAACAGCATTAAGATCAACTCTTGGAAGTAGATAACACAGGTTAAGTATCTAACCCCGACCATAGAACTTTTTATCGGAAACCTATTAAGTAAAATCCGTAGTAATACCCAAGCGGTTAGTTTTCATAGCACCAGGACTTCCGTTTATTCATTGTCTTCTACTGCAACAGCATCGAGATCAACTCTTAGAAGTAGATAACACAGGTCAAGTATCTGTCCCTGACCGTAGAACTTTTTATGGGAAACCTATCAAGTAAAATCCGTAGTAATACCCAGTTGGTTAGTGTTCATAGCACCAGGACTTCCGTTTACTCATTGTCTTCTACTGCAACAGCATCAAGATCAACCCTTGGAAGAAAATAACACAGGTTAAGTATCTGACCCTGACCTTAGAACTTTTTATAGGAAACCTATCAAGTAAAGTCCGTAGTAATACCCAGTTGGTTAGTGTTCATAGCACCAGGACTTCCGTTTATTCACTGTCTTCTATTGCAACAGCGTCAAGACCAACTCCTAGAAGTAGATAACACAGGTTAAGTATATGACCCAACCGTAGAACTTTTTATGGGAAACCTATCAAGTAAAATCCGTAGTAATACCCAGTTGGTAAGTGTTCATAGCACCAGGACTTCCGTTTATTCATTGTCTTCTACTGCAACAGCGGCAAGATTAACTTTTAGAAACAGATAACACAGGTTAAGTACCTGACCCCGACCATAGAACTTTTTATAGAAAACCTATCAAGTAAAGTCCGTAGTAATACCCAGATGGTTAGTGTTCATAGCACCAGGACTTCCGTTTACTCATTGTCTTCTACTGCAACAGCGTCAAGATCAACTCTTAGAAGTAGATAACACAGGTTAAGTATCTGACCCTGACCGTAGAACTTTTTATGGGAAACCTATCAAGTAAAATCCGTAGTAATACCCAGTTAGTTAGTGTTCATAGCACCAGGACTCCCGTTTATTCATTGTCTTATACTGCAACAGCGGCAAGATCAACTCTTAGAAGTAGATTACACAGGTTAAGTATCTGACCCCGACCATAGAACTTTTTATGGGAAACCTATCAATTAAAATCCGTAGTAATACCCAGTTGGTAAGTGTTCATAGCACCAGGACTTCCGTTTATTCATTTTCTTCTACTGCAACCGCGTCAAGATAAACTCTTAGAAGTAGATATTACAGGTTAAGTATCTGACCCCGACCGTAGAACATTTTATGGGAAACATATCAATTAAAATCCGTAGTAATACCCAGTTGGTAAGTGTTCATAGCACCAGAACTTCCGTTTATTCATTGTCTTCTACTGCAACATCGTCAAGATCAACTCTTAGAAGTAGATAACAAAGGTTAAGTACCTGACCCCGACAGTAGAACTTTTTATGGGAAACCTATCAAGTAAAGTCCGTAGTAATACCCAGTTGGTTAGTGTTCATAGCACCTGGACTTCCGTTTATTCATTGTCTTCTACTGCAACAGCACCAAGATCCACTTTTAGAAATAGATAACACAGGTCAAGTACCTGACCCCGACCAAAGAACTTTTTATCAGAAACCTATCAAGTAAAATCCGTAGTAATACCCAGTTGGTTAGTGTTCATAGCACCAGGACTTCCGTTTACTCATTGTCTTCTACTGCAACAGCGTCAAGATCAACTCTTAGAAGTAGATAACACAGGTTAAGTATCTGACCCAGACAGTAGAACTTTTTATGGGAAACCTATCAATTAAAATCCGTGGTAATATCCAGTTGGTTAGTGTTCATACCACCAGGACTTCCGTTTATTCATTGTCTTATACTGCATCAGCGGCAAGATCAACACTTAGAAGTAGATAACACTGGTTAAATATCTGACCCCGACGGTAGAACTTTTTATGCGAGACCTATCAATCAAAATCCATAGTAATACCCAGTTGGTTAGTGTTCATAGCACAAAGGACTTCCGTTTATTCATTGTCTTCTACTGCAACAGCATCAAGATCAACTCTTGGTAGTAGATAACACAGGTTAAGTATCCAACCCCGACCATAGAACTTTCTATGGGAAACCAATCAAGTAAAATCCGTAGCAATACCCAGTTGGTTAGTGTTCATAGCACCAGGACTTCCGTTTATTCACTGTCTTCTATTGCAACAGCATCTAGACCAACTCCTAGAAGTAGATAAAACAGGTTAAGTATCTGACCCAACCGTAGAACTTTTTATGGGAAACCTATCAAGTAAAATCCATAGTAATACCCAGTTGGTAAGTGTTCATAACACCAGGACTTCCGTTTATTCATTGTCTTCTACTGCAACAGCGGCAAGATTAACTTTTAGAAGTAGATAACACAGGTTAAGTATCTGACCCCGACACTAGAACTTTTTATGGGAAACCTATCAAGTAAAGTCCGTAGTAATACCCAGTTGGTTAGTGTTCATAGCACCTGGACTTCCGTTTATTCATTGTCTTCTACTGCAACAGCAGAAAGATCAACTTTTAGAAATAGATAACACAGGTTAAGTACCTGATCCCGACCATAGAACTTTTTATAGGAAACCTATCAAGTAAATTCCGTAGTAATACACAGGTGGTTAGTGTTCATAGCACCAGGACTTCCGTTTACTCATTTTCTTCTACTGCAACAGCGTCAAGATCAACTCTTAGAAGTAGATAGCACAGGTTAAGTATCTGATCCCGACCGTAGAACTTTTTATTCGAGACCTTTCAAGTAAAATCCGTAGCAATACCCAGTTGGTTAGTGTTAATAGCACCAGGACTTCCGTTTATTCATTGTCTTCTACTGCAACAGCATCAAGATCAACTCTTAGAAGTAGATAACACAGGTTAAGTATCTGACCCCGACCTTAGAACTTTCTATGGGAAACCAATCAAGAAAATCCGTAGTAAAACCCAGTTGGTTAGTGTTCATAGCTACAGGACTTCCGTTAATTCATTGTCTTATACTGCAACAGCGGCAAGATCAACTCTTAGAAGTAGATAACACAGGTTAAGTATCTGACCCCGACCATAGAACTTTTTATGGGAAACCTATCAATTAAAATCCGTAGTAATACCCAGTTGGTTAGTTTTCATAGCACAAAGGACTTCTGTTTATTCATTGTCTTCTACTGCAACAGCATCAAGATCAACTCTTAGAAGTAGTTAACACAGGTTAAGTATCTGACCCCGACCGTAGAACTTTCTATGGGAAACCAATCAAGTAAAATCCGTAGCAATACCCAGTTGATTATTGTTCAAAGCACCAGGACTTACGTTTATTCACTGTCTTCTATTGCAACAGCGTCAAAACCAACTCCTAGAAGTTGATAACACAGGTTAAGTATCTGACCCAGACCGTAGAACATTTTACGGGAAACCTATCAAGTAAAATCTGTAGTAATACCCAGTTGGTAAGTGTTCATAGCACCAAGTCTTCCGTTTATTCATTTTCTTCTACTGCAACCACGTCAAGATAAACTCTTAGAAGTAGATATTACAGGTTAAGTATCTGATCCCGTCCGTAGAACTTTTTATGGGAAACATATCAATTAAAATCCGTAGTAATACCCAGTTGGTAAGTGTTCATAGCACCAGGACTTCCGTTTATTCATTGTCTTCTACGGCAACATCGTCAAGATCAACTCTTAGAAGTAGATAACAAAGGTTAAGTATCTGACCCCGACCGTAGAACTTTTTATGGGAAACCTATCAATTAAAATCCGTAGTAATATCCAGTTGGTTAGTGTTCATACCACCAGGACTTCCGTTTATTCATTGTCTTCTACTGCAACAGCGTCAAGATCAACTCTTAGAAGTAGATAACACAGGTTAAGTATCTGACCCAGACCGTAGAACTTTTTATGGGAAACCTATCAATTAAAATCCGTAGTAATATCCAGTTGGTTAGTGTTCATACCACCAGGACATCCGTTTATTCATTGTCTTATACTGCATCAGCGGCAAGATCAACACTTAGAAGTAGATAACACAGGTTAAGTATCTGACCCAGACCGTAGAAATTTTTATGGGAAACCTATCAATTAAAATCCGTAGTAATACCCAGTTGGTTAGTTTTCATAGCACAAAGGACTTCTGTTTATTCATTGTCTTCTACTGCAACAGCATCAAGATCAACTCTTAGAAGTAGTTAACACAGGTTAAGTATCTGACCCCGACCGTAGAACTTTCTATGGGAAACCAATCAAGTAAAATCCGTAGCAATACCCAGTTGTTTGTTGTTCAAAGCACCAGGACTTACGTTTATTCACTGTCTTCTATTGCAACAGTGTCAAAACCAACTCCTAGAAGTTGATAACACAGGTTAAGTATCTGATCCCGACCGTAGAACTTTTTATGGGAAACCTATCAATTAAAATCCGTAGTAATACCCAGTTGGTTAGTGTTCATAGCACCTGGACTTCCGTTTATTCATTGTCTTCTACTGCAACAGCAGCAAGATCCACTTTTAGAAATAGATAACACAGGTCAAGTACCTGTCCCCGACCAAAGAACTTTTTATCAGAAACCTATCAAGTAAAATCCGTAGTAATACCCAGTTGGTTAGTGTTCATAGCACCAGGACTTCCGTTTATTCATTGTCTTATACTGCATCAGCGGCAAGATCAACACTTAGAAGTAGATAACACAGGTTAAGTATCTAACCCCGACCATAGAACTTTTTATCGGAAACCTATTAAGTAAAATCCGTAGTAATACCCAAGCGGTTAGTGTTCATAGCACCAGGACTTCCGTTTATTCATTGTCTTCTACTGCAACAGAGGCACGATTAACTTTTTGAAACAGATAACACAGGTTAAGTACCTGACCCCGACCATAGAACTTTTTATAGGAAACCTATCAAGTAAAGTCCGTAGTAATACCCAGATGGTTAGTGTTCATAGCACCAGGACTTCCGTTTACTCATTGTCTTCTACTGCAACAGCGTCAAGATCAACTCTTAGAAGTAGATAACACAGGTTAAGTATCTGACCCTGACCGTAGAACTTTTTATGGGAAACCTATCAAGTAAAATCCGTAGTAATACCCAGTTGGTTAGTGTTCATAGCACCAGGACTTCCGTTTATTCATTGTCTTATACTGCAACAGCGGCAAGAGCAACTCTTAGAAGTAGATAACACAGGTTAAGTATCTGACCCCGACCATAGAACTTTTTATGGGAAACCTATCAATTAAAATCCGTAGTAATACCCAGTTGGTTAGTTTTCATAGCACAAAGGACTTCTGTTTATTCATTGTCTTCTACTGCAACAGCATCAAGATCAACTCTTAGAAGTAGTTAACACAGGTTAAGTATCTGACCCCGACCGTAGAACTTTCTATGGGAAACCAATCAAGTAAAATCCGTAGCACTACCCAGTTGATTATTGTTCAAAGCACCAGGACTTACGTTTATTCACTGTCTTCTATTCCAACAGCGTCAAAACCAACTCCTAGAAGTTGATAACACAGGTTAAGTATCTGACCCAGACCGTAGAACTTTTTAAGGGAAACCTATCAAGTAAAATCCGTAGTAATACCCAGTTGGTAAGTGTTCATAGCACCAGAACTTCCGTTTATTCATTGTCTTCTACTGCAACATCGTCAAGATCAACTCTTAGAAGTAGATAACAAAGGTTAAGTATCTGACCCCGACAGTAGAACTTTTTATGGGAAACCTATCAAGTAAAGTCCGTAGTAATACCCAGTTGGTTAGTGTTCATAGCACCTGGACTTCCGTTTATTCATTGTCTTCTACTGCAACAGTAGCAAGATCCACTTTTAGAAATAGATAACACAGGTCAAGTACCTGACCCCGACCAAAGAACTTTTTATCAGAAACCTATCAAGTAAAATCCGTAGTAATACCCAGTTGGTTAGTGTTCATAGCACCAGGACTTCCGTTTACTCATTGTCTTCTACTGCAACAGCGTCAAGATCAACTCTTAGAAGTAGATAACACAGGTTAAGTATCTGACCCAGACAGTAGAACTTTTTATGGGAAACCTATCAATTAAAATCCGTAGTAATATCCAGTTGGTTAGTGTTCATACCACCAGGACTTCCGTTTATTCATTGTCTTATACTGCATCAGCGGCAAGATCAACACTTAGAAGTAGATAACACTGGTTAAGTATCTGACCCCGACGGTAGAACTTTTTATGCGAGACCTATCAATCAAAATCCATAGTAATACCCAGTTGGTTAGTGTTCATAGCACAAAGGACTTCCGTTTATTCATTGTCTTCTACTGCAACAGCATCAAGATCAACTCTTGGAAGTAGATAACACAGGTTAAGTATCCAACCCCGACCATAGAACGTTCTATGGGAAACCAATCAAGTAAAATCCGTAGCAATACCCAGTTGGTTAGTGTTCATAGCACCAGTACTTCCGTTTATTCACTGTCTTCTATTGCAACAGCATCTAGACCAACTCCTAGAAGTAGATAACACAGGTTAAGTATCTGACCCAAAGGTAGAACTTTTTATGGGGAACCTATCAAGTAAAATCCGTAGTAATACCCAGTTGGTAAGTGTTCATAACACCAGGACTTCCGTTTATTCATTGTCTTCTACTGCAACAGCGGCAAGATTAACTTTTAGAAGTAGATAACACCGGTTAAGTATCTGACCCCGACACTAGAACTTTTTATGGGAAACCTATCAAGTAAAGTCCGTAGTAATACCCAGTTGGTTAGTGTTCATAGCACCTGGACTTCCGTTTATTCATTGTCTTCTACTGCAACAGCATCGAGATCAACTCTTAGAAGTAGATAACACAGGTCAAGTATCTGTCCCCGACCGTAGAACTTTTTATGGGAAACCTATCAAGTAAAATCCGTAGTAATACCCAGTTGGTTAGTGTTCATAGAACCAGGACTTCCGTTTACTCATTGTCTTATACTGCATCAGCGGCAAGATCAACACTTAGAAGTAGATAACACAGGTTAAGTATCTGACCCCGACCGTAGAACTTTTTATGCGAGACCTATCATCAAAATCCATAGTAATACCCAGTTGGTTAGTGTTCATAGCACAAAGGACTTCCGTTTATTCATTGTCTTCTACTGCAACAGCATTAAGATCAACTCTTGGAAGTAGATAACACAGGTTAAGTATCTAACCCCGACCATAGAACTTTTTATCGGAAACCTATTAAGTAAAATCCGTAGTAATACCCAAGCGGTTAGTGTTCATAGCACCAGGACTTCCGTTTATTCATTGTCTTCTACTGCAACAGCATCGAGATCAACTCTTAGAAGTAGATAACACAGGTCAAGTATCTGTCCCTGACCGTAGAACCTTTTATGGGAAACCTATCAAGTAAAATCCGTAGTAATACCCAGTTGGTTAGTGTTCATAGCACCAGGACTTCCGTTTACTCATTGTCTTCTACTGCAACAGCATCAACATCAACCCTTGGAAGTAAATAACACAGGTTAAGTATCTAACCCCGACCATAGAACGTTCTATGGGAAACCAATCAAGTAAAATCCGTAGCAATACCCAGTTGGTTAGTGTTCATAGCACCAGGACTTCCGTTTATTCACTGTCTTCTATTGCAACAGCGTCGAGACCAACTCCTAGAAGTAGATAACACAGTTTAAGTATATGACCCAACCGTAGAACTTTTTATGGGAAACCTATCAAGTAAAATCCGTAGTAATACCCAGTTGGTAAGTGTTCATAGCACCAGGACTTCCGTTTATTCATTGTCTTCTACTGCAACAGCGGCAAGATTAACTTTTTGAAACAGATAACACAGGTTAAGTACCTGACCCCGACCATAGAACTTTTTATAGGAAACCTATCAAGTAAAGTCTGTAGTAATACCCAGATGGTTAGTGTTCATAGCACCAGGACTTCCGTTTACTCATTGTCTTCTACTGCAACAGCATCAAGATCAACTCTTAGAAGTAGATAACACAGGTTAAGTATCTGACCCTGACCGTAGAACTTTTTATGGGAAACCTATCAAGTAAAATCCGTAGTAATACCCAGTTGGTTAGTGTTCATAGCACCAGGACTTCCGTTTATTCATTGTCTTATACTGCAACAGCGGCAAGAGCAACTCTTAGAAGTAGATAACACAGGTTAAGTATCTGACCCCGACCATAGAACTTTTTATGGGAAACCTATCAATTAAAATCCGTAGTAATACCCAGTTGGTTAGTTTTCATAGCACAAAGGACCTCTGTTTATTCATTGTCTTCTACTGCAACAGCATCAAGATCAACTCTTAGAAGTAGTTAACACAGGTTAAGTATCCAACCCCGACCATAGAACGTTCTATGGGAAACCAATCAAGTAAAATCCGTAGCAATACCCAGTTGGTTAGTGTTCATAGCACCAGTACTTCCGTTTATTCACTGTCTTCTATTGCAACAGCATCTAGACCAACTCCTAGAAGTAGATAACACAGGTTAAGTATCTGACCCAACCGTAGAACTTTCTATGGGAAACCAATCAAGTAAAATCCGTAGCAATACCCAGTTGATTATTGTTCAAAGCACCAGGACCTCCGTTTATTCATTTTCTTCTACTGCAACCGCGTCAAGATAAACTCTTAGAAGTAGATATTACAGGTTAAGTATCTGACCCCGACCGTAGAACATTTTATGGGAAACATATCAATTAAAATCCGTAGTAATACCCAGTTGGTAAGTGTTCATAGCACCAGAACTTCCGTTTATTCATTGTCTTCTACTGCAACATCGTCAAGATCCACTCTTAGAAGTAGATAACAAAGGTTAAGTATCTGACCCCGACAGTTGAACTTTTTATGGGAAACCTATCAAGTAAAGTCCGTAGTAATACCCAGTTGGTTAGTGTTCATAGCACCTGGACTTCCGTTTATTCATTGTCTTCTACTGCAACAGTAGCAAGATCCACTTTTAGAAATAGATAACACAGGTCAAGTACCTGACCCCGACCAAAGAACTTTTTATCAGAAACCTATCAAGTAAAATCCGTAGTAATACCCAGTTGGTTAGTGTTCATAGCACCAGGACTTCCGTTTACTCATTGTCTTCTACTGCAACAGCGTCAAGATCAACTCTTAGAAGTAGATAACACAGGTTAAATATCTGACCCAGACAGTAGAACTTTTTATGGGAAACCTATCAATTAAAATCCGTAGTAATATCCAGTTGGTTAGTGTTCATACCACCAGCACTTCCGTTTATTCATTGTCTTATACTGCATCAGCGGCAAGATCAACACTTAGAAGTAGATAACACTGGTTAAGTATCTGACCCCACGGTAGAACTTTTTATGCGAGACCTATCAATCAAAATCCATAGTAATACCCAGTTGGTTAGTGTTCATAGCACAAAGGACTTCCGTTTATTCATTGTCTTCTACTGCAACAGCATCAAGATCAACTCTTGGAAGTAGATAACACAGGTTAAGTATCCAACCCCGACCATAGAACTTTCTATTGGAAACCAATCAAGTAAAATCCGTAGCAATACCCAGTTGTTTATTGTTCAAAGCACCAGGACTTACGTTTATTCACTGTCTTCTATTGCAACAGTGTCAAAACCAACTCCTAGAAGTTGATAACACAGGTCAAGTATCTGTCCCTGACCGTAGAACCTTTTATGGGAAACCTATCAAGTAAAATCCGTAGTAATACCCAGTTGGTTAGTGTTCATAGCACCAGGACTTCCGTTTACTCATTGTCTTCTACTGCAACAGCATCAACATCAACCCTTGGAAGTAAATAACACAGGTTAAGTATCTAACCCCGACCATAGAACGTTCTATGGGAAACCAATCAAGTAAAATCCGTAGCAATACCCAGTTGGTTAGTGTTCATAGCACCAGGACTTCCGTTTATTCACTGTCTTCTATTGCAACAGCGTCGAGACCAACTCCTAGAAGTAGATAACACAGGTTAAGTATATGACCCAACCGTAGAACTTTTTATGGGAAACCTATCAAGTAAAATCCGTAGTAATACCCAGTTGGTAAGTGTTCATAGCACCAGGACTTCCGTTTATTCATTGTCTTCTACTGCAACAGCGGCAAGATTAACTTTTTGAAACAGATAACACAGGTTAAGTACCTGACCCCGACCATAGAACTTTTTATAGGAAACCTATCAAGTAAAGTCCGTAGTAATACCCAGATGGTTAGTGTTCATAGCACCAGGACTTCCGTTTACTCATTGTCTTCTACTGCAACAGCATCAAGATCAACTCTTAGAAGTAGATAACACAGGTTAAGTATCTGACCCTGACCGTAGAACTTTTTATGGGAAACCTATCAAGTAAAATCCGTAGTAATACCCAGTTGGTTAGTGTTCATAGCACCAGGACTTCCGTTTATTCATTGTCTTATACTGCAACAGCGGCAAGAGCAACTCTTAGAAGTAGATAACACAGGTTAAGTATCTGACCCCGACCATAGAACTTTTTATAGGAAACCTATCAAGTAAATTCCGTAGTAATACCCAGGTGGTTAGTGTTCATAGCACCAGGACTTCCGTTTACTCATTTTCTTCTACTGCAACACCGTCAAGATCAACTCTTAGAAGTAGATAGCACAGGTTAAGTATCTGACCCTGACCGTAGAACTTTTTATGGGAAACCCATCAATTAAAATCCGTAGTAATACCCAGTTGGTTAGTGTTCATAGCACCAGGACTTCCGTTTATTCATTGTCTTATACTGCAACAGCGGCAAGATCAACTCTTAGAAGTAGATAACACAGGTTAAGTATCTGACCCCGACCGTAGAACTTTTTATTCGAGACCTTTCAAGTAAAATCCGTAGCAATAACCAATTGGTTAGTGTTCATAGCACCAGGACTTCCGTTTATTCATTGTCTTCTACTGCAACAGCATCAAGATCAACTCTTAGAAGTAGATAACACAGGTTAAGTATCTGACCCCAACCTTAGAACTTTCTATGGGAAACCAATCAAGTAAAATCCGTAGTAAAACCCAGTTGGTTAGTGTTCATAGCTACAGGACTTCCGTTAATTCATTGTCTTATACTGCAACAGCGGCAAGATCAACTCTTAGAAGTAGATAACACAAGTTAAGTATCTGACCCCGACCATAGAACTTTTTATGGGAAACCTATCAATTAAAATCCGTAGTAATACCCAGTTGGTTAGTTTTCATAGCACAAAGGACTTCTGTTTATTCATTGTCTTCTACTGCCACAGCATCAAGATCAACTCTTAGAAGTAGTTAACACAGGTTAAGTATCTGACCCCGACCGTAGAACTTTCTATGGGAAACCAATCAAGTAAAATCCGTAGCAATACCCAGTTGATTATTGTTCAAAGCACCAGGACTTACGTTTATTCACTGTCATCTATTGCAACAGCGTCAAAAACAACTCCTAGAAGTAGATGACACAGGTTAAGTATCTGACCCAGACCGTAGAACTTTTTACGGGAAACCTATCAAGTAAAATCCGTAGTAATACCCAGTTGGTAAGTGTTCATAGCACCAGGACTTCCGTTTATTCATTTTCTGCTACTGCAACAGCGTCAAGATAAACTCTTAGAAGTAGATATTACAAGTTAAGTATCTGACCCCGACCGAAGAACTTTTTATGGGAAACATATCAATTAAAATCGGTAGTAATACTCAGTTGGTAAGTGTTCATAGCACCAAAACTTCCGTTTATTCATTGTCTTCTACTGCAACATCGTCAAGATCAACTCTTAGAAGTAGATAACAAAGGTTAAGTATCTGACCCCGACAGTAGAACTTTTTATGGGAAACCTATCAAGTAAAGTCCGTAGTAATACCCAGATGGTTAGTGTTCATAGCACCTGGACTTCCGTTTATTCATTGTCTTCTACTGCAACAGCAGCAAGATCCACTTTTAGAAATAGATAACACAGGTCAAGTACCTGACCCCGACCAAAGAACTTTTTATCAGAAACATATCAAGTAAAATCCGTAGTAATACCCAGGCGGTTAGTGTTCATAGCACCAGGACTTCCGTTTACTCATTGTCTTCTACTGCAACAGCGTCAAGATCAACTCTTAGAAGTAGATAACACAGGTTAAGTATCTCACCCTGACGGTAGAACTTTTAATGGGAAACCTATCAATTAAAATCCGTAGTAATACCCAGTTGGTTAGTGTTCATAGCACCAGGACTTCCGTTTATTCATTGTCTTATACTGTATCAGCGGCAAGATCAACACTTAGAAGTAGATAACACAGGTTAAGTATCTGACCCCGACTGTAGAACTTTTTATGCGAGACCTATCAAGCAAAATCCATAGTAATACCCAGTTGGTTAGTGTTCATAGCACAAAGGACTTCCGTTTGTTCATTGTCTTCTACTGCAACAGCATCAAGATCAACTCTTGGAAGTAGATAACAGAGCTTAAGTATCTAACCCCGACCATAGAACTTTCTATGGGAAACCAATCAAGTAAAATCCGTAGCAATACCCAGTTGGTTAGTGTTCATAGCACCAGGACTTCCGTTTATTCACTGTCTTCTATTGCAAGAGCGTCAAGACCAACTCCTAGAAGTAGATAACACAGGTTAAGTATCTGACCCAACCGTAGAACTTTTTATGGGAAACCTATCAAGTAAAATCCGTAGTAATACCCAGTTGGTAAGTGTTCATAGCACCAGGACTTCCGTTTATTCATTGTCTTCTACTGCAACAGCGGCAAGATTAACTTTTAGAAATAGATAACACAAGTTAAGTACCTGACCCCGACCATAGAACTTTTTATAGGAAACCTATCAAGTAAAATCCGTAGTAATACCCAGGTGGTTAGTGTTCATAGCACCAGGACTTCCGTTTACTCATTGTCTTATACTGCAACAGCGTCAAGATCACCTCTTAGAAGTAGATAACACAGGTTAAGTATCTGACCCCGACCATAGAACATTTTATGGGAAACCTATCAATTAAAATCCGTAGTAATACCCAGTTGGTTAGTGTTCATAGCACCAGGACTTCCGTTTGTTCGTTGTCTTCTACTGCACCAGCGTCAAGATCAACTCTTAGAAGTAGATAACACAGGTTAAGTATCTGACCCCGACTGTGGAACGTTTTATGCGAGACCGATCATGCAAAATCCGTAATAATAGCCAGTTGGTTAGTTTTCATAGCACAAAGGACTTCCGTTTTTAAATTGTCTTCTACTGCAACAGCATCAAGATCAACTCTTAGAAGTAGATAACACAGGTTAACTGTCTGACCCCGACCGTAGAACTTTCTATGGGAAACCAATCAAGTAAAATCCGTAGCAATACCCAGTTGGTAAGTGTTCATAGCACCAGGACTTCCGTTTATTCATTGTCTTCTACTGCAACAGCGGCAAGAGCATATCTTAGAAATAGATAACACAGGTTAAATATCTGACCCCGACCGTAGAACATTTTAAGGGAAACCTATCAAGTAAAATCCGTAGTAATACCCAATTGGTTAGTGTTCATAGCACCAGGACTTCCGTTTATTCACTGTCTTCTACTGCAACAGCGTCAAGACCAACTCTTAGAAGTATATAACACAGGTTAAGTATCTGACACCGACCGTAGAATTTTTTATGGGAAACCCATGAATTAAAATTCGTAGTAATACCCAGTTGGTTAGTGTTAATAGCACATGGACTTCCGTTTATTCATTGTCTTCTACTGCAACAGCATCAAGATCAACTCTTAGAAGTAGATAACACAGGTTAAGTATCTGACCCCGACCGTAGAACCTTTTATTCGAGACCTATCAAGTAAAATCCGTAGTAATACCCTATGGTTAGTGTTCATAGCACCAGGACTTCCGTTTATTCATTGTCTTCTGCTGCAACAGCATCAAGATCAACTCTTAGAAGTAGATAACACAGGTTAAGTATCTGACCCCGACCTTAGAACTTTCTATCGGAAACCTATCAAGTAAAATCCGTAGTAAAACCCAGTTGCTTAGTGTTCATAGCACCAGGATTTCCGTTAAATCACTGTCTTCTATTGCAACAGCGTCGAGATCAACTCTTAGTGTAGATAACACAGGTTAAGTATCTGACACCGACCGTAGAACTTTGTATGGGAAACCAATCAAGTAAAATCCGTAGTAATACCCAGTTGATTAGGGTTCAGAGCACCAGGACTTCCGTTTATTCATTGCCTTCTACTGCAACAGCGTCAAGAGCAAGTCTTAGAAATAGATAACACAGGTTAAGTATCTGACCCCGACCGTAGAACATTTTAAGGGAAACCCATCAAGTAAAATCCGTAGTAATACCCAGTTGATTAGTGTTCATAGTACCAGGACTTCCGTTTATTAATTGTCTTCTATTGCAACAGGGGCAAGATCAACTCTTAGAAGTAGATAACGCAAGTTAAGTACCTGACCCCAGCCGTAGATCTTTTTATGGGAAACCTATCAATTAAAATTCGTAGTAATACCCAGTTGGTTAGTGTTCATAGCACCAGGACTTCCGTTTATTCATTGTCTTCTACTGCAACAGCGTCTAGCTCAACTCTTAGAAGTAGATAACACAGGTTAAGTATCTGACCCTGACCGTAGAACTTTTTATGGGAGACCTATCAAGTAAAATCCGTAGTAATACCCAGTTGGTTAGTGTTCATAGCACCAGGACTCCCGTTTATTCATTGTCTTCTACTGCGACAGCGTCGAGATCAACTTTTAGAGGTAGATAACACAGGTTAAGTATCTGACCCTGACGGTAGAACCTTTTATGGGAAACCTATCAAGTAAAATCCGTAGTAATACCCAGTTGGTTAGTGTTCATAGCACGAGGACTTTCGTTTATTCATTGTCTTCTACTGCAACAGCTTCAAGATCGACTCTCAGAAGTGGATAACACAGGTTAAGTAACTGACCCGACCGTAGAACTTTTTATGGGAAACCTATCAAGTAAAATCCGTAGTAATACCCAGTTGGTTAGTGTTCATAGCACCAGGACGTCCGTTTATTCATTGTCTTCTACTGCAACAGCGTCAAGATCAACTATTAGAAGTAGATAACACAGGTTAAGTATCTGACACCGACCGTAGAACTTTTTATGGGAAACCTATCAAGTAAAATCCGTAGTAATACCCAGTTGGTTAGCGTTCATAGCACCAGGACTTCCGTTTATTCATTGTCTTCTACTGCAACAGCATCAAGATCAACTATTAGAAGTAGATAACACAGGTTAAGTATCTGACCCCGACCATAGATCTTTTTATGTGAAACCTATCAAGTAAAATCCGTAGTAGTACCCAGTTGGTTAGTGTTCATAGCACCAGGACATCCGTTTATTTATTGTCTTCTATTGCAACAGTGTCAAGATCAACTATTAGAAGTAGATAACACAGGTTAAGTATCTTACTCCGACCGTAGAACTTTTCATGGGAAACCTATCAAGTAAAATCCGTAGTAATACACAGTTGGTTAGTGTTCATAGCACCAGGACTTCCGTTTAATCATTGTCTTCCACTGCAACAGCGTCAAGATCAACTCTTAGATGTAGATAACACAGGTTAAGTATCTGACCCCGACCGTAGAACATTTTATGGGAAACCTAGCAATTAAAATCCGTAGTAATACCCAATTGGTTAGTGTTCATAGCACCACAACTTCCGTTTATTCACTGTCTTCTACTGCAACAGCGTCAAGACCAACTCTTAGAAGTATATAACACAGGTTAAGTATCTGACCCCGACCGTAGAATTTTTTATGGGAAACCCATCAAGTCAAATACGTAGTAATACCCATTTGGTAAGTCTTCATAGCACCAGGACTTCCGTTTATTCACTGTCTTCTACTGCAACAGCATCAAGATCAACTCTCAGAAGTAGATAACACAAGTTAAGTACCTCACTCCGACCGTAGAACTTTTTCTTATGGGAAACCTATCAATTAAAATCCGTAGTAATACCCAGTTGGTTAGTGTTCATAGCACCAGGACTTCATTTTATTCATTGTCTTATACTGCAACAGCGGCAAGATCAACTCTTAGAAGTGTATAACACAGGTTAAGTATCTGACCCCGACCGTAAAACTTCTTATGGGAAACCTATCAAGTTAGTTAGGACTTCCGTTTCTTCATTGTCTTCTACTGCAACAGCGTCGAGATCAACTCTTAGAAGTAGATAACACAGGTCAAGTATCTGACCCCGACTGTAGAACTTTTTATGGGAAACCTATCAAGTAAAATCCATAGTAATACCCAGTTGGTTAGTGTTCATAGCACCAGGACTTCCGTTTGTTCATTGTCTTCTACTGCAACAGCGGCAAGATCCACTTTTAGAAATAGATAACACAGGTTAAGTACCTGACCCCGACCATAGAACATTTTATCGGAGCGTATCAAGTAAAATCCGTAGTAATACCCAGGTGGTTAGTGTTCATACCACCAGGACTTCCGTTTCTTCATTGTCTTCTACTGCAACAGCGTCGAGATCAACTCTTAAGAGTAGATAACACAGGTCAAGTATCTGACCCTGACGGTAGAACTTTTTATGGGAAACCTATCAAGTAAAATTCGTAGTAATACCAAGTTGGTTAGTGTTCATAGCACCAGGACTTCCGTTTATTCACTGTCTTCTATTGCAACAGCAGAAAGACCAACTCCTAGAAGTAGATAACACAGGTTAAGTATCTGACCCAGACCGTAGATCAGTTTATGGGACACTTATAAATTAAAATACGGAGTAATACCCAGTTGGTTAGTGTTCATAGCACCAGGACGTCCGTTTATTCATTCTCTTCTACTGCAACATCGGCAAGATCAACTCTTAGAAGTAGATAACACAGGTTAAGTATCTGACCCCCACCGTAGATCAGTTTATGGGACACTTATAAATTAAAATACGGAGTAATACCCAGTTGGTTAGTGTTCATAGCACCAGGACGTCCGTTTATTCATTCTCTTCTACTGCAACAGCGGCAAGATCAACTCTTAGAAGTAGATAACACAGGTTAAGTATCTGACACCGACCTTAGAACTCTCTATGGGAAACCAATCAAGTAAAATCCGTAGTAAAACCCAGTTGGTTAGTGTTCATAGCACCAGGACTTCCGTTAATTCACTGTCTTCTATTGCAACAGCGTCGAGATCAACTCTAAAAATAGATAACACAGGTTAAGTATCTGACACCGACCGTAGAACTTTCTATGGGAAACCAATCAAGTAAAAGCCATAGTAATACCCAGTTGGTTAGTGTTCATAGCACCACGACTTTCGTTTATTCATTGTCTTCTACTGCAACAGCATCAAGAGCAACTCTTAGAAGTAGATAACACAGGTAAAGTATCTGACCCCGACCGTAGAACTTTCTATGGGAAACCAATCAAGTAAAATCTGTAGCAATACCCAGTTGATTATTGTTCAAAGCACCAGGACTTACGTTTATTCACTGTCTTCTATTGCAACAGCGTAAAGACCAACTCCTAGAAGTAGATAACACAGGTTAAGTATCTGACCCAGACCGTAGAACTTTTTACGGGAAACCTATCAAGTAAAATCCGTAGTAATACCCAGTTGGTAAGTGTTCATAGCACCAGGACTTCCGTTTAATCATTTTCTGCTACTGCAACAGCGTCAAGATAAACTCTTAGAAGTAGATATTACAGGTTAAGTATCTGACCCCGACCGTAGAACTTTTTATGGGAAACAAATCAATAAAAATCGTAGTAATACCCAGTTGGTAAGTGTTCATAGCGCCAGGACTTCCGTTTATTCATTGTCTTCTACTGCAATATCGTCAAGATCAACTCTTAGAAGTAGATAACAAAGGGTAAGTATCTGACCCCGACAGTAGAACTTTTTATGGGAAACCTATCAAGTAAAGTCCGTAGTAATACCCAGATGGTTAGTGTTCATAGCACCTGGACTTCCGTTTATTCATTGTCTTCTACTGCAACAGCAGCAAGATCCACTTTTAGAAATAGATTACACAGATCAAGTACCTGACCCCGACCAAAGAACTTTTTATCAGAAACCTATCAAGTAAAATCCGTAGTAATACCCAGGTGGTTAGTGTTCATAGCACCAGGACTTCCGTTTATTCACTGTCTTCTATTGCAACAGAGTCAAGACCAACTCCTAGAAGTGGATAACATAGCTTAAGTATCTGACCCAACCGTAGAACTTTTTATGGGAAACCTATCAAGTAAAATTCGTAGTAATACCCAGTTGGTTATTGTTCATAGCACCAGGACTTCCGTTTACTAATTGTCTTCAACTGCAACAGTGGCAAGATCAACTCTTAGAAGTAGATATCACAGGTGAAGTATCTGACCCCCACCGTAGAACGTTTTATGGGAAACTTATCAATTAAAATCCGTAGTAATACCCAGTTGGTTAGTGTTCATAGCACCAGGACTTCCGTTTATTCATTGTCTTCTACTGCAACAGCGTCAAAATCAACTATTCGAAGTAGATAACACAGTTTTAGTATCTGACCCCGACCGTAGAACATTTTATGGGAAACCTAGCAAGTAAAATCCGTAGTAATACCCAATTGGTTAGTGTTCATAGCACCAGGACTTCCGTTTATTCACTGTCTTCTACTGCAACAACGTCAAGACCAAGTCTTAGAAGTATATAACACAGGTTAAGTATCTGACCCCGACCGTAGAATTTTTTATGGGAAACCCATCAATTAAAATCCATAGTAATACCCAGTTGGTTAGTGTTAATAGCACCTGGTATTCCGTTTATTCATTGTCTTCTACTGCAACAGCATCAAGATCAACTCTTAGAAGTAGATAACACAGGTTAAGTATCTGACCCCGACCTTAGAACTTTCTATGGGAAACCTATCAAGTAAAATCCGTAGTAATACCCAGTTGGTTAGTGTTCATACCACCAGGACTTCCGTTTCTTCATTGTCTTCTACTGCAACAGCGTCGAGATCAACTCTTAAGAGTAGATAACACAGGTCAAGTATCTGACCCCGACGGTAGAACTTTTTATGGGAAACCTATCAAGTAAAATCCATAGTAATACCAAGTTGGTTAGTGTTCATAGCACCAGGACTTCCGTTTGCTTATTGTCTTCAACTGCAACAGTGGCAAGATCAACTCTTAGAAGTAGATAACACAGGTTAAGTATCTGACCCCCACCGTAGAACAGTTTATGGGACACTTATCAATTAAAATCCGTAGCAATACCCAGTTGGTTAGTGTATATAGCACCAGGACGTCCGTTTATTCATTCTCTTCTACTGCAACGGCGGCAAGATCAACTCTTAGAAGTAGATAACACAGGTAAAGTGTCTGACCCCGACCGTAGAACCTTTTATTCGACACCTATCAAGTAAAATCCGTAGTAATACCCTGTTGGTTAGTGTTCATAGCACCAGGACTTCCGTTTATTCATTGTCTTCTGCTGCAACAGCATCAAGGTCAACTCTTAGAAGTAGATAACACAGGTTGAGTATCTGACCCCGACCTTAGAACTTTCTATGGGAAACCCATCAAGTAAAATCCGTAGTAAAACCCAGTTGGTTAGTGTTCATAGCACCAGGATTTCCGTTAATTCACTGTCTTCTATTGCAACAGCGTCGAGATCAACTCATAGAATAGATAACACTGGTTAAGTATCTGACACCGACCGTAGAACTTTGTATGGGAAACCAATCAAGTAAATCCGTAGTAATACCCAGTTGATTAGTGTTCAGAGCACCAGGACTTCCGTTTATTCATTGTCTTCTACTGCAACAGCGTCAAGAGCATATCTTAGAAATAGATAACACAGGTTAAGTTTCTGACCCCAACCGTAGAATTTTTATGGGAAAGTATCAAGTAAAATCCGTAGTAATACCCAGTTGGTTAGTGTTTATAGCACCAGGACTTCCGTTTATTCATTGTCTTCTACTGCAACAGCATCAAGATCAACTCTCAGAAGTAGATAACACAAGTTAAGTTCCTCACTCCGACCGTAGAACTTTTTTTTATGGGAAACCTATCAATTAAAATCCGTAGTAATACCCAGTTGGTTATTGTTCATAGCACCAGGACTTCATTTAATTCATTGTCTTATACTGCAACAGCGGCAAGATGAACTCTTAGAAGTGTATAACACAGGTTAAGTATCTGACCCCGACCGTAGAACTTCTTATGGGAAACCTATCAAGTTAGTTAGGACTTCCGTTTCTTCATTGTCTTCTACTGCAACAGCGTAGAGATCAACTCTTAGAAGTAGATAACACAAGTCAAGTATCTGACCCCGACCGTAGAACATCTTATGGGAAACCTATTAAGTAAAATCCATAGTAATACCCAGTTGGTTAGTGTTCCTAGCACCAGGACTTCCGTTTGTTCATTGTCTTCTACTGCAACAGCGGCAAGATCCACTTTTAGAAATAGATAACACAGGTTAAGTACCTGACCCCGACCATAGAACTTTTTATCGGAAGCCTATCAAGTAAAATCCGTAGTAATACCCAGGTGGTTAGTGTTCATACCACCAGGACTTCCGTTTCTTCATTGTCTTCTACTGCAACAGCGTCGAGATCAACTCTTAAGAGTAGATAACACAGGTCAAGTATCTGACCCCGACGGTAGAACTTTTTATGGGAAAGTATCAAGTAAAATCCGTAGTAATACCCAGTTGGTTAGTGTTCATAGCACCAGGACTTCCGTTTACTCATTGTCTTATACTGCATCAGCGGCAAGATCAACACTTAGAAGTAGATAACACAGGTTAAGTATCTGACCCCGACCGTAGAACTTTTTATGCGAGACCTATCAATCAAAATCCATAGTAATACCCAGTTGGTTAGTGTTCATAGCACAAAGGACTTCCGTTTATTCATTGTCTTCTACTGCAACAGCATCAAGATCAACTCTTGGAAGTAGATAACACAGGTTAAGTATCTAACCCCGACCATAGAGCTTTTTATCGGAAACCTATTAAGTAAATTCCGTAGTAATACCCAAGCGGTTAGTGTTCATAGCACCAGGACTTCCGTTTATTCATTGTCTTCTACTGCAACAGCATCGAGATCAACTCTTAGAAGTAGATAACACAGGTCAAGTATCTGTCCCCGACCGTAGAACTTTTATGGGAAACCTATCAAGTAAAATCCGTAGTAATACCCAGTTGGTTAGTGTTCATAGCACCAGGACTTCCGTTTACTCATTGTCTTCTACTGCAACAGCATCAAGATCAACCCTTGGAAGTAAATAACACAGGTTAAGTATCTAACCCCGACCATAGAACTTTCTATGGGAAACCAATCAAGTAAAATCCGTAGTAATACCCAGTTGGTTAGTGTTCATAGCACCAGGACTTCCGTTTATTCACTGTCTTCTATTGCAACAGCGTCAAGACCAACTCTCAGAAGTAGATAACACAGGTTAAGTATATGACCCAACCGTAGAACTTTTTATGGGTAACCTATCAAGTAAAATCCGTAGTAATACCCAGTTGGTAAGTGTTCATAGCACCAGGACTTCCGTTTATTCATTGTCTTCTACTGCAACAGCGGCAAGAATAACTTTTAGAAATAGATAACACAGGTTAAGTACCTGCCCCAACCATAGAACTTTTTATAGGAAACCTATCAAGTAAAGTCCGTAGTAATACCCAGATGGTTAGTGTTCATAGCACCAGGACTTCCGTTTACTCATTGTCTTCTACTGCAACAGCGTCAAGATCAACTCTTAGAAGTAGATAACACAGGTTAAGTATCTGACACTGACCGTAGAACTTTTTATGGGAAACCTATCAATTAAAATCCGTAGTAATACCCAGTTGGTTACTGTTCATAGCACCAGGACTTCCGTTTGTTCATTGTCTTATACTGCAACAGCGGCAAGATCAACCCTTAGAAGTAGATAACACAGGTTAAGTATCTGACCCCGACCATAGAACTTTTTATGGGAAACCTATCAATTAAAATCCGTAGTAATACCCAGTTGGTTAGTTTTCATAGCACAAAGGACTTCTGTTTATTCATTGTCTTCTACTGCAACAGCATCAAAATCAACTCTTAGAAGTAGTTAACACAGGTTAAGTATCTGACCCCGACCGTAGAACTTTCTATGGGAAACAAATCAAGTAAAATCCGTAGCAATACCCAGTTGATTATTGTTCAAAGCACCAGGACTTCCGTTTATTCATTGTCTTCTACTGCAACAGCAGCAAGATCCACTTTTAGAAATAGATAACACAGGTCAAGTACCTGACCCCGACCAAAGAACTTTTTATCAGAAACCTATCAAGTAAATTCCGTAGTAATACCCAGTTGGTTAGTGTTCATAGCACCAGGACTTCCGTTTACTCATTGTTTTCTACTGCAACAGCGTCAAGATGAACTCTTAGAAGTAGATAACACAGGTTAAGTATCTGACCCAGACAGTAGAACTTTTTATGGGAAACCTATCAATTAAAATCCGTAGTAATATCCAATTGGTTAGTGTTCATACCACCAGGACTTCCGTTTATTCATTGTCTTATACTGCATCAGCGGCAAGATCAACACTTAGAAGTAGATAACACTGGTTAAGTATCTGACCCCGACGGTAGAACTTTTTATGCGAGACCTATCAATCAAAATCCATAGTAATACCCAGTTGGTTAGTGTTCATAGCACAAAGGACTTCCATTTATTCATTGTCTTCTACTGCAACAGCATCAAGATCAACTCTTGGAAGTAGATAACACAGGTTAAGTATCTAACCCCGACCATAGAACTTTCTATGGGAAACCAATCAAGTAAAATCCGTAGCAATACCCAGTTGGTTAGTGTTCATAGCACCAGGACTTCCGTTTATTCACTGTCTTCTATTGCAACAGCGTCTAGACCAACTCCTAGAAGTAGATAACGCAGGTTAAGTATCTGACCCAACCGTAGAACTTTTTATGGGAAACCTATCAAGTAAAATCCGTAGTAATACCCAGTTGGTAAGTGTTCATAACACCAGGACTTCCGTTTATTCATTGTCTTCTACTGCAACAGCGGCAAGATTAACTTTTAGAAGTAGATAACACAGGTTAAGTATCTGACCCCGACACTAGAACTTTTTATGGGAAACCTATCAAGTAAAGTCCATAGTAATACCCAGTTGGTTAGTGTTCATAGCATCTGGACTTCCGTTTATTCATTGTCTTCTACTGCAACAGCAGCAAGATCAACTTTTAGAAATAGATAACACAGGTTAAGTACCTGATCCCGACCATAGAACTCTTTATAGGAAACCTATCAAGTAAATTCCGTAGTAATACCCAGGTGGTTAGTGTTCATAGCACCAGGACTTCCGTTTACTCATTTTCTTCTACTGCAACAGCGTCAAGATCAACTCTTAGAAGTAGATAGCACAGGTTAAGTATCTGACCCTGACCGTAGAACTTTTTATGGGAAACCTATCAATTAAAATCCGTAGTAATACCCAGTTGGTTAGTGTTCATAGCACCAGGACTTCCATTTATTCATTGTCTTATACTGCAACAGCGGCAAGATCAACTCTTAGAAGTAGAAAACACAGGTTAAGTATCTGACCCCACCGTAGAACATTTTATGGGAAACTTATCAATTAAAATCCGTAGTAATACCCAGTCGGTTAGTGTTCATAGCACCAGGACTTCCGTTTATTCATTGTCTTCTACTGCAACAGCGGCAAGATCAACTCTTAGAAGTAGATAACACAGGTTAAGTATCTGACCCCGACTGTAGAACATTTTATTCGAGACCTTTCAAGTAAAATCCGTAGCAATACCCAGTTGGTTAGTGTTCATAGCACCAGGACTTCCGTTTACTCATTGTCTTCTACTGCAACAGCGTCAAGATCAACTCTTAGAAGTAGTTAACACAGGTTAAGTATCTGACCCAACCGTAGAACTTTTTATGGGAAACCTATCAAGTAAAATCCGTAGTAATACCCAGTTGGTAAGTGTTCATAGCACCAGGACTTCCGTTTATTCATTGTCTTCTACTGCAACAGCGGCAAGATTAACTTTTAGAAATAGATAACACAGGTTAAGTACCTGACCCCGACCATAGAACTTTTTATAGGAAACCTATCAAGTATAATCCGTAGTAATACCCAGGTGGTTAGTGTTCATAGCACCAGGACATCCGTTTACTCATTGTCTTATACTGCAACAGCGTCAAGATCACCTCTTAGAAGTAGATAACACAGGTTAAGTATCTGACCCCGACCATAGAACACTTTATGGGAAACCTATCAAGTAAAATCCGTAGTAATACCCAGTTGGTTAGTGTTCATAGCACCAGGACTTCCGTTTGTTCGTTGTCTTCTACTGCACCAGCGTCAAGATCAACTCTTAGAAGTAGATAACACAGGTTAAGTATCTGACCCCGACTGTGGAACGTTTTATGCGAGACCTATCATGCAAAATCCATAATAATACCCAGTTGGTTAGTTTTCATAGCACAAAGGACTTCCGTTTTTTCATTGTCTTCTACTGCAACAGCATCAAGATCAACTCTTAGAAGTAGATAACACAGGTTAACTATCTGACCCCGACCATAGAACTTTCTATGGGAAACCAATCAAGTAAAATCCGTAGCAATACCCAGTTGATTATTGTTCAAAGCACCAGGACTTACGTTTATTCCCTGTCTTCTATTGCAACAGCGTCAAGACCAACTTCTAGAAGAAGATAACACAGGTTAAGTATCTGACCCAGACCGTAGAACATTTTACGGCAAACCTATCAAGTAAAATCCGTAGTAATACCTAGTTGGTAAGTGTTCATAGCACCAGGACTTCCGTTTATTCATTTTCTTATACTGCAACAGTGTCAAGATAAACTGTTAGAAGTAGATATTACAGGTTAAGTATTTGACCCCGACTGTAGAACTTTTTATGGGAAACATATCAATTAAAATCCGTAGTAATACCCAGTTGGTAAGTGTTCATAGCACCAGGACTTCCGTTTATTCATTGACTTCTACTGCAACATCGACAAGATCAACTCTTAGGAGTAGATAACACATGTTAAGTATCTGACCCTGACAGTAGAACTTTTAATGGGAAACCTATCAAGTAAAGTCAGTAGTAATACCCAGTTGGTTAGTGTTAATAGCACCTGGACTTCCATTTATTCATTGTCTTCTACTGCAACAGCAGCAAGATCCACTCTTAGAAATAGATAACACAGGTCAAGTACCTGACCCCGACCAAAGAACTTTTTATCAGAAACCTATCAAGTAAAATCCGTAGTAATACCCAGTTGGTAAGTGTTCATAGCACCAGGACTTCCGTTTCTTCTTTGTCCTCTACTGCAACAGCGTCGAGATCAACTCTTAGAAGTAGATAACACAGGTCAAGTATCTGACACCGACCGTAGAACTTTTTATGGGAAACCTATCAAGTAAAATTCCTAGTAATACCCAATTGGTTAGTGTTCATAGCACCAGGACTTCCGTTTACTCATTGTCTTCAACTGCAACAGTGGCAAGATCAACTCTTAGAAGTAGATATCACAGGTTAAGTATCTGACCCCCTCCGTAGAACGTTTTATGGGAAACTTATCAATTAAAATCCGTAGTAATACCCAGTTGGTTAGTGTTCATAGCACCAGGACTTCCGTTTATTCATTGTCTTCTACTGCAACAGCGGCAAGAGCATATCTTAGAAATAGATAACACAGGTTAAATATCTGACCCCGACCGTAGAACATTTTAAGGGAAACCTATCAAGTAAAATCCGTAGTAATACCCAATTGGTTAGTGTTCATAGCACCAGGACTTCCGTTTATTCACTGTCTTCTACTGCAACAGCGTCAAGACCAACTCTTAGAAGTATATAACACAGGTTAAGTATCTGACACCGACCGTAGAATTTTTTATGGGAAACCCATCAATTAAAATCCGTAGTAATACCCAGTTGGTTAGTGTTAATAGCACATGGACTTCCGTTTATTCATTGTCTTCTACTGCAACAGCATCAAGATCAACTCTTAGAAGTAGATAACACAGGTTAAGTATCTGACCCCGACCTTCAAACATTCTATGGGAAACCTATCATGTAAAATCCGTAGTAATACCCAGGTGGTTAGTGTCCATACCACCAGGACTTCCGTATCTTCATTGTCTTCTACTGCAACAGCATCAAGATCAACTCTTAGAAGTAGATATCACAGGTTAAGTATCTGACCCCCACCGTAGAACAGTTTATGGGACACTTATCAATTAAAATCCGTAGTAATACCCAGTTGGTTATATTATATAGCACCAGGACGGCCGTTTATTCATTCTCTTCTACTGCAACGGCAGAAAGATCAAATCTTAGAAGTAGATAACACAGGTTAAGTATCTGACCCCAACCGTGGAACCTTTTATTCGAGACCTATCAAGTAAAATCCGTAGTAATACCCTATGGTTAGTGTTCATAGCACCAGGACTTCCGTTTATTCATTGTCTTCTGCTGCAACAGCATCAAGATCAACTCTTAGATGTAGATAACACAGGTTAAGTATCTGACCCCGACCTTGGAACTTTCTATGGGAAACCTATCAAGTAAAATCCGTAGTAAAACCCAGTTGGTTAGTGTTCATAGCACCAGGATTTCCGTTAATTCACTGTCTTCTATTGCAACAGCGTCGAGATCAACTCTTAGTATAGATAACACAGGTTAAGTATCTGACCCCAACTGTAGAACATTTTATGGGAAACCTATCAAGTAAAATCCGTAGTAATACCCAGTTGGTTAGTGTTCATAGCACCAGGACTTCCGTTTATTCATTGTCTTCTACTGCAACAGCGGCAAGATCAACTCTTAGAAGTAAATAACACTGGTTAAGTATCTGACCCCAACTGTAGAACATTTTATGGGAAACCTATCAAGTAAAATCCGTAGTAATACCCAGTTGGTTAGTGTTCATAGCACCAGGACTTCCGTTTATTAATTGTCTCCTATTGCAACAGGGGCAAGATCAACTCTTAGAAGTAGATAACGCAAGTTAAGTACCTGACCCCGACCGTAGATCTTTTTATGGAAAACCTATCAATTAAAATTCGTAGTAATACCCAGTTGGTTAGTGTTCATAGCACCAGGACTTCCGTTTATTCATTGTCTTCTACTGCAACAGCGTCAAGCTCAACTCTTAGAAGTAGATAACACAGGTTAAGTATCTGACCCTGACCGTAGAACCTTTTATGGGAAACCTATCAAGTAAAATCCGTAGTAATACCCAGTTGGTTAGTGTTCATAGCACCAGGACTTCCGTTTATTCATTGTCTTTTACTCCAATAGCATCAAGATCAACTCTTAGAAGTAGATAACACAGGTTATGTATCTGACCCCGACCGTACAGCTTTTTATGGGAAACCTATCAAGTAAAGTCCGTAGTAATACCCAGTTGGTTAGTGCACATAGCAAGAGGCCTTACGTTTATTCATTGTCTTCTACTGCAACAGCATCAAGATCAACTCTTAGAAGTACATAACACAGGTTAAGTATCAGACCCCGACCGTAGAACTTTTTATGGGAAACCTACCAAGTATAATCCGTAGTAATACCCAGTTGGTTCGTGTTCATAGCACCAGGACGTCCGTTTATTCATTGTCTTCTACTGCAACAGCGTCAAGATCAACTATTAGAAGTAGATAACACAGGTTAAGTATCTGACACCGACCGCAGAACTTTTTATGGGAAACCTATCAAGTAAAATCCGTAGTAATACCCAGTTGGTTAGGTTCATAGCACCAGGACTTCCGTTTATTCATTGTCTTCTACTGCAACAGCATCAAGATCAACTATTAGAAGTAGATAACACAGGTTAAGTATCTGACCCCGACCATAGATCTTTTTATGGGAAACCCATCAAGTAAAATCCGTAGTAGTACCCAGTTGGTTAGTGTTCATAGCACCAGGACATCCGTTTATTCATTGTCTTCTATTGCAACAGTGTCAAGATCAACTATTAGAAGTAGATAACACAGGTTAAGTATCTTACTCCGACCGTAGAACTTTTCATGGGAAACCTATCAAGTAAAATCCGTAGTAATACACAGTTGGTTAGTGTTCATAGCACCAGGACTTCCGTTTAATCATTGTCTTCCACTGCAACAGCGTCAAGATCAACTCTTAGATGTAGATAACACAGGTTAAGTATCTGACCCCGACCGTAGAACATTTTATGGAAAACCTAGCATGTAAAATCCGTAGTAATACCCAATTGGTTAGTGTTCATAGCACCACAACTTCCGTTTATTCACTGTCTTCTACTGCAACAGCGTCAAGACCAACTCTTAGAAGTATATAACACAGGTTAAGTATCTGACCCCGACCGTAGAATTTTTTATGGGAAACCCATCAAGTCAAATACGTAGTAATACCCATTTGGTAAGTCTTCATAGCACCAGGACTTCCGTTTATTCATTGTCTTCTACTGCAAAAGTGGCAAGATCAACTCTTAGAAGTAGATAACACAGGTTAAGTATCTGACCCCAACAGTAGAACTTTTTATGGGAAAGTATCAGGTAAAATCCGTAGTAATACCCAGTTGGTTAGTGTTCATAGCACCAGGACTTCCGTTTATTCATTGTCTTCTACTGCAACAGCGGCAAGATCAACTTTTAGAAGTAGATAACACAGGTTAAGTATCTGACCCCAAATGTAGAACATTTTATGGGAAACCTATCAAGCAAAATCCATAGTAATACACAGTTGGTTAGTGTTTATAGCACCAGGACTTCCGTTTATTCATTGTTTTCTACTGCAACAGCATCAAGATCAACTCTCAGAAGTAGATAACACAAGTTAAGTACCTCACTCCGACCGTAGAACTTTTTTTTATGGGAAACCTATCAATTAAAATCCGTAGTAATACCCAGTTGGTTAGTGTTCATAGCACCAGGACTTCATTTTATTCATTGTCTTATACTGCAACTGCGGCAAGATCAACTCTTAGAAGTGTATAACACAGGTTAAGTATCTGACCCCGACCGTAGAAATTCTTATGGGAAACCTATCAAGTTAGTTAGGACTTCCGTTTCTTCATTGTCTTCTACTGCAACAGCGTCGAGATCAACTCTTAGAAGTAGATAACACAGGTCAAGTATCTGACCCTGACCGTAGAACATTTTATGGGAAACCTATCAAGTAAAATCCATAGTAATACCCAGTTGGTTAGTGTTCATAGCACCAGGACTTCCGTTTGTTCATTGTCTTCTACTGCAACAGCGGCAAGATCCACTTTTAGAAATAGATAACACAGGTTAAGTACCTGACCCCGACCATAGAACTTTTTATCGGAGCCTATCAAGTAAAATCCGTAGTAATACCCAGGTGGTTAGTGTTCATACCACCAGGACTTCCGTTTCTTCATTGTCTTCTACTGCAACAGCGTCGAGATCAACTCTTAAGAGTAGATAACACAGGTCAAGTATCTGACCCCGACGGTAGAACCTTTTATGGGAAACCAATCTAGTAAAATTCGTAGTAATACCAAGTTGGTTAGTGTTCATAGCACCAGGACTTCCGTTAATTCACTGTCTTCTATTGCAACAGCGTCGAGATCAACTCTAAAAATAGATAACACAGGTTAAGTATCTGACCCCGACCGTAGAACTTTCTATGGGAAACCAATCAAGTAAAAGCCATAGTAATACCCAGTTGGTTAGTGTTCATAGCACCAGGACTTCCGTTTATTCACTGTCTTCTATTGCAACAGCGTCAAGACCAACTCCTAGAAGTAGATAACATAGGTTAAGTATCTGACCCAACCGTAAAACTTTTTATGGGAAACCTATCAAGTAAAATTCGTAGTAATACCCAGTTGGTTATTGTTCATAGCACCAGGACTTCCGTTTACTAATTGTCTTCAACTGCAACAGTGGCAAGATCAACTCTTAGAAGTAGATATCACAGGTGAAGTATCTGACCCCCAACGTAGGACGTTTTATGGGAAACTTATCATTTAAAATCCGTAGTAATACCCAGTTGGTTAGTGTTCATAGCACCAGGACTTCCGTTTATTCATTGTCTTCTACTGCAACAGCGGCAAGATCAGCTCTTAGAAGTAGATAACACAGGTTAAGTACCTGACCCTGACCGTAGAACTTTTTATTCGAGACCTATCAAGTAAAATCCGTAGTAATACCCAGTTGGTTAGTGTTCATAGCAACAGAACTTCCGTTTATTCATGGTCTTCTACTGCAACAGCATCAAGATCAACTCTTAGTATAGATAACACAGGTTAAGTATCTGACCCCGACCGTAGAACTTTCTATGAGAAACCAATCAAGTAAAATCCATAGTAATACCCAGTTGGTTAGTGTTCATAGCACCACGACTTCCGTTTATTCATTGTCTTCTACTGCAACAGCGTCGAGATCAACTCTTAGTATAGATAACACAGGTTAAGTATCTGACCCCGACCGTAGAACTTTCTATGAGAAACCAATCAAGTAAAATCCATAGTAATACCCAGTTGGTTAGTGTTCATAGCACCACGACTTCCGTTTATTCATTGTCTTCTACTGCAACAGCGTCAAGAGCAACTCTTAGAAGTAGATAACACAGGTTAAGTACCTGACCCCAACCGTAGAACATTTTATGGGAAACCTAGCAAGTAAAATCCGTAGTAATACCCAATTGGTTAGTGTTCATACCACCAGGACTTCCGTTTCTTCATTGTCTTCTACTGCAACAGCGTCGAGATCAACTCTTAAGAGTAGATAACACAGGTCAAGTATCTGACCCCGATGGTAGAACTTTTTATGGGAGCCTATCAAGTTAAATCCATAGTAATACCAAGTTGGTTAGTGTTCATAGCACCAGGACTCCCGTTTGCTTATTGTCTTCAACTGCAACAGTGGCAAGATCAACTCTTAGAAGTAGATAACACAGGTTAAGTATCTGACCCCCACCGTAGAACAGTTTATGGGACACTTATCAATTAAAATCCGTAGTAATACCCAGTTGGTTAGTGTATATAGCACCAGGACGTCCGTTTATTCATTCTCTTCTACTGCAACGGCGGCAAGATCAACTCTTAGAAGTAGATAACACAGGTAAAGTATCTGACCCCGACCGTAGAACCTTTTATTCGAGACCTATCAAGTAAAATCCGTAGTAATACCCTGTTGGTTAGTGTTCATAGCACCAGGACTTCCGTTTATTCATTGTCTTCTGCTGCAACAGCATCAAGATCAACTCTATGAAGTAGATAACACAGGTTAAGTATCTGACCCCGACCTTAGAACTTTCTATGGGAAACGCATCAAGTAAAATCCGTAGTAAAACCCAGTTGGTTAGTGTTCATAGCACCAGGATTTCCGTTAATTCACTGTCTTCTATTGCAACAGCGTCGAGATCAACTCTTAGAATAGATAACACTGGTTAAGTATCTGACACCGACCGTAGAACTTTGTATGGGAAACCAATCAAGTAAAATCCGTAGTAATACCCAGTTGATTAGTGTTCAGAGCACCAGGACTTCCGTTTATTCATTGTCTTCTACTGCAACAGCGTCAAGAGCATATCTTAGAAATAGATAACACAGGTTAAGTTTCTGACCCCAACCGTAGAACTTTTTATGGGAAAGTATCAAGTAAAATCCGCAATAATACCCAGTTGTTTAGTGTTCATAGCACCAGGACTTCCGTTTATTCATTGTCTTCTACTGCAACAGCGGCAGGATCAACTTTTAGAAGTATATAACACAGGTTAAGTATCTGACCCCAAATGTAGAACATTTTATGGGAAACCTATCAAGCAAAATCCATAGTAATACCCAGTTGGTTAGTGTTTATAGCACCAGGACTTCCGTTTATTCATTGTCTTCTACTGCAACAGCATCAAGATCAACTCTCAGAAGTAGATAACACAAGTTAAGTACCTCACTCCGACCGTAGAACTTTTTTTTATGGGAAACCTATCAATTAAAATCCGTAGTTATACCCAGTTGGTTATTGTTCATAGCACCAGGACTTCATTTAATTCATTGTCTTATACTGCAACAGCGGCAAGATGAACTCTTAGAAGTGTATAACACAGGTTAAGTATCTGACCCCAACCGTAGAACTTCTTATGGGAAACCTATCAAGTTAGTTAGGACTTCCGTTTCTTCATTGTCTTCTACTGCAACAGCGTAGAGATCAACTCTTAGAAGTAGATAACACAAGTCAAGTATCTGACCCCGACCGTAGAACATTTTATGGGAAACCTATCAAGTAAAATCCATAGTAAAACCCAGTTGGTTAGTGTTCCTAGCACCAGGACTTCCGTTTGTTCATTGTCTTCTACTGCAACAGCGGCAAGATCCACTTTTAGAAATAGATAACACAGATTAAGTACCTGACCCCGTTCATAGAACTTTTTATCGGAAGCCTATGAAGTAAAATCCGTAGTAATAACCAGGTGGTTAGTGTTCATACCACCACGACTTCCGTTTCTTCATTGTCTTCTACTGCAACAGCGTCGAGATCAACTCTTAAGAGTAGATAACACAGGTCAAGTATCTGACCCCGACGGTAGAACTTTTTATGGGAAACCTATCAAGTAAAATTAGTATTAATACCAAGTTGGTTAGTGTTCATAGCACCAGGACTTCTGCTAATTCACTGTCTTCTATTGCAATAGCGTCGAGATCAACTCTAAAAATAGATAACACAGGTTACGTATCTGACCCCGACCGTAGAACTTTCTATGGGAAACCAATCAAGTAAAAGCCATAGTAATACCCAGTTGGTTAGTGTTCATAGCACCAAGACTTCCGTTTATTCATTGTCTTCTACAGCAACAGCATCAAGAGCAACTCGTAGAAGTAGATAACACAGGTTAAGTATCTGACCCCGGCCGTAGAACTTTCTATGGGAAACCAATCAAGTAAAATCCGTAGCAATACCCAGTTGATTATTGTACAAAGCACCAACACTTACGTTTATTCACTGTCTTCTATTGCAACAGCGTAAAGGCCAACTCCTAGAAGTAGATAACACAGGTTAAGTATCTGACCCAGACCGTAGAACTTTTTACGGGAAACCTATCAAGTAAAATCCGTAGTAATACCCAGTTGGTATGTGTTCATAGCACCAGGACTTCCGTTTATTCATTTTCTGCTACTGCAACAGCGTCAAGATAAACTCTTAGATGTAGATATTACAGGTTAAGTATCTGACCCCGACCGTAGAACTTTTTATGGGAAATATATCAATTAAAATCCGTAGTAATACCCAGTTGGTAAGTGTTCAAAGCACCAGGACTTCCGTTTATTCATTGTCTTCTACTGCAACATCGTCAAGATCAATTCTTGGAAGTAGATAACACAGGTTAAGTATCTGACCCAACCGTAGAACTTTTTATGGGAAACCTATCAAGTAAAATCCGTAGTAATACCCAGTTGGTAAGTGTTCATAGCACAAGGACTTCCGTTTATTCATTGTCTTCTACTGCAACAGCAGCAAGATCCACTTTTAGAAATAGATAACACAGGTCAAGTACCTGACCCCGACCAAAGAACTTTTTATCAGAAACCTATCAAGTAAAATCCATAGTAATACCCAGGTGGTTAGTGTTCATAGCACCAGGACTTCCGTTTACTCATTGTCATCTACTGCAACAGCGTCAACATCAACTCTTAGAAGTAGATAACACAGGTTAAGTATCTGATCCTGACCGTAGAACTTTTTATGGGAAACCTATCAATTAAAATCCGTAGTAATACCCAGTTGGTTAGTGTTCATAGCACCAAGACTTCCGTTTATTCATTGTCTTATACTGCATCAGCGGCAAGTTCAACACTTAGAAGTAGATAACACAGGTTAAGTTTCTGACCCAACCGTAGAACTTTTTATGGGAAACCTATCAAGTAAAGTCCGTAGTAATACCCAGTTGGTAAGTGTTCATAGCACCAGGACTTTCGTTTATTCATTGTCTTCTACCGCAACAGCGGCAAGATTAACTTTTAGAAATAGATAACACAGGTTAAGTACCTGACCCCGACCATAGAACTTGCTATGGGAAACCAATCAAGTAAAATCCGTAGCAATACCCAGTTAATTATTGGTCAAAGCACCAGGACTTAGGTTTATTCCCTGTCTTCTATTGCAACAGCGTCAAGACCAACTCCTAGAAGTAGATAACAGAGGTTAAGTATCTGACCCAGACCGTAGAACATTTTACGGGAAACCTATCAAGTAAAATCCGTAGTAATACCCAGTTGGTAAGTGTTCATAGCACCAGGACTTCCGTTTATTCATTTTCTTCTACTGCAACAGCGTCAAGATAAACTCTTAGAAGTAGATACTACAGGTTAAGTATCTGACCCCGACCGTAGAACTTTTTATGGGAAACATATCAATTAAAATCCGTAGTAATACCCAGTTGGTAAGTGTTCATAGCACCAGGACTTCCGTTTATTCATTGACTTCTACTGCAACATCGTCAAGATCAACTCTTAGAAGTAGATAACACAGGTTAAGTATCTGACACCGACAGTAGAACTTTTAATGGGAAACCTATCAAGTAAAGTCCGTAGTAATACCCAGTTGGTTAGTGTTCATAGCACCAGGACTTCCGTTAATTCACTGTCTTCTATTGCAACAGCGTCAAGATCAACTTTTAGTATAGATAACACAGGTTAAGTATCTGACCCCGACCGTAGAACTTTCTATGAGAAACCAATCAAGTAAAATCCATAGTAATACCCAGTTGGTTAGTGTTCATAGCACCAGAACTTCCGTTTATTCATTGTCTTCTACTGCAACAGCATCAAGATCAACTCTTAGAAGTAGATAACACAGATTAAGTACCTGACCCCGACCGTAGAACTTTTTATGGGAAACCTATCAATTAACATCCGTAGTAATACCCAGTTGGTTAGTGTTCATAGCACCAGGACTTCCGTTTCTTCATTGTCTTCTACTGCAACAGCGTCGAGATCAACTCTTAAGAGTTGATAACACAGGTGAAGTATCTGACCCCGACGGTAGAACGTTTCATGGGAAACCTATCAAGTAAAATCCGTAGTAATACCTAGTTGGTTAGTGTTCATAGCACCAGGACTTCCGTTTGCTTATTGTCTTCAACTGCAACAGTGGCAAGATCAACTCTTAGAAGTAGATAACACAGGTTAAGTATCTGACCCCCACCGTAGAACAGTTTATGGGACACTTATCAATTAAAATCCGTAGTAATACCCAGTTGGTTAGTGTATATAGCACCAGGACGTCCGTTTATTCATTCTCTTCTACTGCAACTGCGGCAAGATCAACCCTTAGAAATAGATAACACAGGTTAAGTATCTGACCCCGACCGTAGAACCTTTTATTCGAGACCTATCCAGTAAAATCCGTAGTAATACCCTGTTGGTTAGTGTTCATAGCACCAGGACTTCCGTTTATTCATTGTCTTCTACTGCAACAGCGTCAAGAGCATATCTTAGAAATAGATAATACAGGTTAAGTATCTGACCCCGACCGTAGAATTTTTTATGGGAAACCCATCAATTAAAATCCGTAGTAATACCCAGTTGGTTAGTGTTAATAGCACCAGGACTTCCTTTTATTCATTGTCTTCTACTACAACAGGGGCAAGATCAACTCTTAGAAGTAGATAACGCAAGTTAAGTACCTGACCCCGACCGTAGATCTTTTTATGGGAAACCTATCAATTAAAATTCGTAGTAATACCCAGTTGGTTAGTGTTCACAGCACCAGGACTTCCGTTTATTCATTGTCTTCTACTGCAACAGCGTCAAGCTCAACTCTTAGAAGTAGATAACACAAATTAAGTATCTGACCTTGACCATAGAACTTTTTATGGGAGACCTATCAAGTAAAATCCGTAGTAATACCCAGTTGGTTAGTGTTCATAGCACCAGGACTTCCGTTTATTCATTGTCTTCTACTGCGACAGCGTCGAGATCAACTCTAAGAAGTAGATAACACAGGTTAAGTATCTGACCCTGACGGTAGAACCTTTTATGGGAAACCTATCAAGTAAAATCCGTAGTAATACCCAGTTGGTTAGTGTTCATAGCACCAGGACGTCCGTTTATTCATTGTCTTCTACTGCAACAGCGTCAAGATCAACTATTAGAAGTAGATAACACAGGTTAAGTATCTGACACAGACCGTAGAACTTTTCATGGGAAACCTATCAAGTAAAATCTGTAGTAATACACAGTTGGTTAGTGTTCATAGCACCAGGACTTCCGTTTATTCCTTGTCTTCCACTGCAACCGCGTCAAGATCAACTCTTAGAAGTAGATAGCACAGGTTAAGTATCTGACCCCGACCGTAGAACATTTTATGGGAAACCTAGCAAGTAAAATCCGTAGTAATACCCAATTGGTTAGTGTTCATAGCACCAGGACTTCCGGTTATTCACTGTCTTCTACTGCAACAGCGTCAAGACCAACTTTTAGAAGTATATAACACAGGTTAAGTATCTGACCCCGACCGTAGAATTTTTTATGGGAAACCCATCAAGTCAAATACGTAGTAATACCCAGTTGGTAAGTCTTCATAGCACCAGGACTTCCGTTTATTCATTGTCTTCTACTGCAAAAGTGGCAAGATCAACTCTTAGAAGTAGATAACACAGGTTAAGTATCTGACCCCAACCGTAGAACTTTTTATGGGAAAGTATCAAGTAAAATCCGTAGTAATACCCAGTTGGTTAGTGTTCATAGCACCAGGACTTCCGTTTATTCATTGTCTTCTACTGCAACAGCGGCGAGATCAACTTTTAGAAGTAGATAACACACGTTAAGTATCTGACCCCAAATGTAGAACATTTTATGGGAAACCTATCAAGCAAAATCCATAGTAATACCCAGTTGGTTAGTGTTTATAGCACCAGGACTTCCGTTTATTCATTGTCTTTTACTGCAACAGCATCAAGATCAACTCTCAGAAGTAGATAACACAAGTTAAGTACCTCACTCCGACCGTAGAACTTTTTTTTATGGGAAACCTATCAATAAAATACGTAGTAATACCCAGTTGGTTAGTGTTCATAGCACCAGGACTTCATTTTATTCATTGTCTTATACTGCAACACCGGCAAGATCAACTCTCAGAAGTGTATAACACAGGTTAAGTATCTGACCCCGACCGTAGAACTTCTTATGGGAAACCTATCAAGTTAGTTAGGACTTCCGTTTCTTCCTTGTCTTTTACTGCAACAGCGTCGAAATCAACTCTTAGAAGTAGATAACACAGGTCAAGTATCTGACCACGACCGTAGAACTTTTTATGGGAAACCTATCAAGTAAAATCCATAGTAATACCCAGTTGGTTAGTGTTCGTAGCACCAGGACTTCCGTTTGTTCATTGTCTTCTACTGCAACAGCGGCAAGATCCACTTTTAGAAATAGATAACACAGGTTCAGTACCTGACCCCGACCATAGAACTTTTTATCGGAAGCCTATCAAGTAAAATCCGTAGTAATACCCCTGGTGGTTAGTGTTCATACCACCAGGACTTCCGTTTCCTCATTGTCTTCTACTGCAACAGCGTCGAGATCAACTCTTAACAGAAGATAACACAGGTCAAGTATCTGGCCCCGACCGTAGAAGATTTTATGGGAAACCTATCAAGTAAAATCCGTAGGAATACCAAGTTGGTTAGTGTTCATAACACCAGGACTTCCGTTTGCTTATTGTCTACAACTGCAACAGTGGCAAGATCAACTCTTAGAAGTAGATAACACAGGTTAAGTATCTGACCCCCACCGTAGATCAGTTTATGGGTCACTTAAAAATTAAAATACGGAGTAATACCCAGTTGGTTAGTGTTCATACCACCAGGACTTCCGTTTCTTCATTGTCTTCTACTGCAACAGCGTCAAGGTCAAATCTTAGAAGTAGATAACACAGGTTAAGTATCTGACCCCAACCGTAGAACTATTTATGGAAAACTATCAAGTAAAATCCGTAGCAATACCCAGTTGGTTAGTGTTCATAGCACCAGGACTTTCGTTTATTCATTGTCTTCTACTGCAACTGCGTCATGATCAACTCTTAGAAGTAGTTAACACAGGTTAAGTATGTGACCCTGACCGTAGAACCTTTTATGGGAAACCTATCAAGTAAAATCCGTAGTAATACCCAGTTGGTTAGTGTTCATAGCTTCAGGACTTCCGTTTATTCACTGTCCTCTACTACAACAGCGTCAAGATCAACTCTTAGAAGTAGATAACACAGGTTAAGAATCTGACTCCAACCGTAGAACTTTTTATGGGAAACCTACCAAGTAAATTTCGTTGTAATATACAGTTGGTTAGCGTTCATAGCACCAGGACTTCCGTTTATTCATTGTCTTCTACTGCAACTGCGTCATGATCAACTCTTAGAAGCAGATAACACAGGTTAAGTATCTGACCCTGACGGTAGGTCTTTTTATGGGAAACCTATCAAGTAAAATCCATAGTAATACCCAGTTGGTTAGTGTTCATAGCACCAGGACTTCCGTTTATTCATTGTCTTTCACTCCAATAGCATCAAGATCAACTCTTAGAAGTAGATAACACAGGTTATGTATCTGACCCCGACCGTACAGCTTTTTATGTGAAACCTATCAAGTAAAGTCCGTAGTAATACCCAGTTGGTTAGTGCACATAGCAAGAGGCCTTACGTTTATTCATTGTCTTCTACTGCAACAGCATCAAGATCAACTCTTAGAAGTACATAACACAGGTTAAGTATCAGACCCCGACCGTAGAACTTTTTATGGGAAACCTACCAAGTATAATGCGTAGTAATACCCAGTTGGTTAGTATTCATAGAACCAGGACATCCGTTTATTCATTGTCTTCTACAGCAACAGCGTCAATATCAACTATTAGTAGTAGGTAACACAGGTTAAGTATCTGACCCCAACCGTAGAACTATTTATGGAAAACTATCAAGTAAAATCCGTAGCAATACCCAGTTGGTTAGTGTTCATAGCACCAGGACTTTCGTTTATTCATTGTCTTATACTACAACAGCGTCAAGATCAACTCTTCGAAGTAGATAACACTGGTTTAGTATCTGACCCTGACCGTAGAACCTTTTATGGGAAACCTATCAAGTAAAATCCGTAGTAATACCCAATTGGTTAGTGTTCATAGCACCAGGACGTCCGTTTATTCATTGTCTTCTACTGCAACAGTGTCAAGATCAACTATTAGAAGTAGATAACACAAGTTAAGTATCTGACCCCGACCGTAGAACTTTTTATGGGAAACCTATCAAGTAAAATCCGTAGTAATACCCAGTTGGTTAGCGTTCATAGCACCAGGACTTCCGTTTATTCATTGTCTTCTGCTGCAACAGCATCAAGATCAACTATTAGAAGTAGATAACACAGTTTAAGTATCTGACCCCGACCATAGATCTTTTTATGGGAATCCTATCAAGTAAAATCCGTAGTAGTACCCAGTTGGTTAGTGTTCATAGCACCAGGACATCCGTTTATTCATTGTCGTCTATTGCAACAGCATCAAGATCAACTATTAGAAGTAGATAACACAGGTTAAGTATCTTACTCCGACCGTAGAACTTTTCATGGGAAACCTATCAAGTAAAATCCGTAGTAATACCCAGTTGGTTAGTGTTCATAGCACCAGGACTTCCGTTTGTTCATTGTCTTCCACTGCAACAGCGTCAAGATCAACTCTTAGAAGTAGATAACACAGGTTTAGTATCTGACCCTGACCGTAGAACCTTTTATGGGAAACCTATCAAGTAAATTCCGTAGTAATACCCAGTTGGTTAGTGTTCATAGCACGAGGACTTCCGTTTATTCATTGTCTTCCATTGCAACAGCTTCAAGATCAACTGTCAGAAGTAGATAACACAGGTTAAGTATCTGACCCCACCCGTAGAACTTATTATGGGGAACCTATGAAGTAAAATCCGTATTAATACCCAGTTTGATAGTGTTCATAGCACTAGGACTTCCGTTTCATCACTGTCTTCTACTGCAACAGTGTCAAGATCAACTCTTAGAAGTAGATAACACAGGTTAAGTATCTGACCCCAACCGTAGAACTTTTTATGGGAAGCCTATCAAGTAAAATCCGTAGTAATACCCAGTTGGTTAGTATTCATACCACCAAGACTTCCGTTTATTCATTGTTTTTTACTGCAACAGTGTCAAGATCAACTCTTAGAAGTAGTTAACACAGGTTAAGTATGTGACCCTGACCGTAGAACCTTTTATGGGAAACCTATCAAGTAAAATCCGTAGTAATACCCAGTTGGTTAGTGCAATTAGCAAGAGGCCTTACGTTTATTCATTATCTTCTACTGCAACAGCGTCAAGATCAACTCTTAGAAGTACATAACACAGGTTAAGTATCAGACCCCGACCGTAGAACTTTTTATGGGAAACCTACCAAGTATAATCCGTAGTATTACCCACTTGGTTAGTATTCATAGCACCAGGACATCCGTTTATTCATTGTCTTCTACTGCAACAGCGTCAAGATCAACTATTAGAAGCAGGTAACACAGGTTAAGTATCTGTCCCCGACCGTAGAAGTTTTTATGGGAAACCTATTAAGTAAAATCTGTAGTAATAACCACTTGGTTAGTGTTTATAGCACCAGGACTTCCGTTTATTCATGGTCTTCAACTGCAACAGAGTCAAGATCAACTCTTAGAAGCAGATAACACAGGTAAAGTATCTGACCCTGACCGTAGAACCTTTTATGGGAAACCTATCAAGTAAAATCCGTAGTAATACCCAGTTGGTTAGTGTTCATAGCACCAGGACTTTCGTTTACTCATTGTCTTCTACTGCAACAGCGTCAAGATCAACTCTTAGATGTAGATAACACAGGTTAAGTATCTGACCCTGACTGTAGAACTTTTTAGGGGAAACCTTACAAGTAAAATCCGTAGTAATACCCAGTTGGTTAGTGTTCGTAGCTACAGGTCTTCCGTTTATTCAACTCTTAGAAGTAGATAACACAGGTTAAGTATCTGACCCCGACTATAGAACTTTTTATGGGAAACCTATCAAGTAAAATCTGTAGTAATACCCAGTTGGTTAGTGTTCATAGCACCAGGACTTCCGTTTATTCACTGTCTGCTACTCCAACAGTGTCAAGACCAACTCTTAGTAGTAGATAACACAGGTTAAGTATCTGACCCCGACCATAGAGCTTTTATGGGAAACCTATCAAGTAAAATCCGTAGTAATACCCAGTTGGTTAGCGTTCATAGCACAAGGACTTCCGTTTATTCATTGTCTTCTACTGCAGCAGAGTCAAGAATAACTATTAGAAGTACGTAACACAGGTTACGTATCTGACCACGACCGTAGAACTTTTTATTGGAAACCTATCAAGTAAAATCCGTAGTAATACCCAGTTCGTTAGTATTCATAGCACCAGGACTTCCGTTTATTCATTGTCTTCTACTGCAACAGTGTCAAGATCAACTCTTAGAAGCAGATAACACAGGTTAAGTATGTGACCCTGACCGTAGAACTTTTTATGGGAAACCTATCAAGTAAAATCCGTAGTAATACCCAGTTGGTTAGTGTTCATAGCACCAGGACTTCCGTTTATTCATTGTCTTTACCTCCAATAGCATCAAGATCAGCTCTTAGAAGTAGATAACACAGGTTATGTATCTGACTCCGACCGTACAACTTTTTATGGGAAACCTATCAAGTAAAGTCCGTAGTAATACCCCGTTGGTTAGTGCAATTAGCAAGAGGCCTTACGTTTATTCATTGTCTTCTACTGCAACAGCGTCAAGATCAACTCTTAGAAGTACATAACACAGGTTAAGTATCAGACCCCGACCGTAGAACTTTTTATGGGAAACCTACCAGGTATAATCCGTAGTAATACCCAGTTGGTCAGTATTCATAGCACTAGGACATTCCGTTTATTCATTGTCTTCTACTGCAGCTGCGTCAAGATCAACTATTAGAAATAGATAACACAGGTTAAGTATCTGACCCCGACAGTATAATTTTTTATGGGAAACCTATTAAGTAAAATCTGTAGTAATAACCAGTTGGTTAGTGTTCATAGCACCAGGACTTCCGTTTATTCATGGTCTTCAACTGCAACAGCGTCAAGATCAACTCTTAGAAGTAGATAACACAGGTTAAGTATCTGACCCTGACCGTAGAACCTTTTATGGGAAACCTATCAAGTAAAATCCGTAGTAATACCCAGTTGGTTAGTGTTCATAGCACCAGGACTTTCGTTTATTCATTGTCTTCTACTGCAACAGCGTCAAGATCAACTCTTAGAAGTACATAACACAGGTTAAGTATCTGACCCTGACCGTAGAACTTTTTATGGGAAACCTAACAAGTAAAATCCGTAGTAATACCCAGTTGGTTAGTGTTTGTAGCACCAGGTCTTCCGTTTATTCAACTCTTAGAAGTAGATAACACGGGTTAAGTATCTGACCCCGACTATAGAACTTTTAATGGGAAACCTATCAAGTAAAATCTGTGGTAATACCCAGTTGGTTAGTGTTCATAGCACCAGGACTTCCGTTTATTCAATGTCTTCTATTGCAAAAGTGTCAAGACCAACTCTTAGAAGTAGATAACACAGGTTAAGTATCTGACCCCACCCGTAGAACTTTTTATGGGAAACCTACCAAGTAAAATCCGTAGTAATACCCAGTTGGTTAGCGTTCATAGCACCAGGACTTCCGTTTATTCATTGTCTTCTACTGCAACACCGTCAAGATCAACTCTTAGAAGTAGATAACACAGATTAAGTATCTGACCCTGACGGTAGGACTTTTTATGGGAAACCTATCAAGTAAAATCCGTAGTAATACCCAGTTGGTTAGTGTTCATAGCACGAGGACTTCCGTTTATTCATTGTCTTCTACTGCAACAGCTTCAAGATCAACACTCAGAAGTAGATAACACAGGTTAAGTATCTGACCCCGACCGTAGAACTTTTTATGGGAAACCTATCAAGTAAAATCCGTAGTAATACCCAGTTGGTTAGTGTTCATAGCACCAGGACTTCCGTTTATTCACTGTCTTCTACTGTAACTGCGTCAAGACCAACTCTCAGAAGTAGATAACACAGGTTAAGTATCTGACCCCGACCGTAAAACTTTTTATGCGAAACCTATCAAGTAAAATCCGCAGTAATACCCAGTTGGTTAGTTATCATAGCACCAGTACTTCCGATTATTCATTGTCTTCTTCTGCAACAGCGTCAAGATCAACTCTTAGAAGTAGATAACACAGGTTAAGTATCTGAGTCCCACTGTAGAACTTTTTATGGGAGATCAATCACGTAAAATCCCTAGAAATATCCTGTTGGTTAGTGTTCATAGCACCAGGACTTCCGTTTATTCATTGTCTTCTACTGCAACAGCGTCAAGATCAACTCTTAGAAGTAGATAACACAGGCTAAGTATATGACCCTGACGGTAGAACCTTTTATGGGAAACCTATCAAGTAAAATCCGTAGTGTTACCCAGTTGGTTAGTGTTCATAGCACCAGGACTTCTGTTTATTCATTGTCTTCTGCTGCAACAGCTTCGAGATAAACTTTTCGAAGTAGATAACACAGGTTAAGTATCTGACCCCGACCGTAGAACTTTTTATGGGAAACCTATCAAGTAAAATCCGTAGTAAATCCCAGTTGGTTAGTGTTCATAGCACCAGGACTTCCGTTTATTCACTGTCTTCTGCTGTAACAGCGTCAAGACATACTGTTAGAAGTAGATAACACAGGTTAACTAGCTGACCCCGACCGTAAAACTTTTTATGCAAAACCTATCAAGTAGAATCCGTAGTAATACCCAGTTGGTTAGTGTTCATAGCACCAGGACTGCCGATTATTCATTGTCTTCTACTGCAACAGCGCAAGATCAACACTTAGAAGTAGGTAACACAGGTTAAGTACCTGAACCCGACCATAGAACTTTTTTTGGGAAACCTATCAATTAAAATCCGTAGTAATACCCAGTTGGTTACTGTTCATAGCACCAGGACTTCCGTTTATTCATTGTCTTCGTCTGCAACAGCGTCAAGATCAACTCTTAGAAGTAGATAACACAGGTTAAGTACCTGAACCCGACCATAGAACTTTTTTTGGGAAACCTATCAATTAAAATCCGTAGATATACCCAGTTGGTTACTGTTCATAGCACCAGGACTTCCGTTTATTCATTGTCTTCTACTGCAACAGCGTCAAGATCAACTCTTAGAAGTAGATAACACAGGCTAAGTATATGACCCTGACCGTAGAACCTTTTATGGGAAACCTATCAAGTTAAATCCGTAGTAATTCCCAGTTGGTTAGTGTTCATAGCACCAGGACTTCCGGTTATTCATTGTCTTCTACTGCAACAGCTTCAAGATCACTCTTCGAAGTAGATAACACAGGTTAAGTATCTGACCCCGACCGTAGTACTTTTTATGGGAAACCTATCAAAAAAAATCCGTAGTAATTCCCAGTTGGTTAGTGTTCATAGCACCAGAACTTCCGTTTATTCATTGTCTTCTACTGCAACAGTTCAAGATCAACTCTTAGAAGTAGATAACACAGGTTAAGTATCTGACCCCGACCGTAGAACTTTTTATGGGAAGCCTATCAAGTAACATCCGTAGTAATACCCAGTTGGTTAGTGTTCATAGCACCAGGACTTCCGTTTATTCATTGTCTTCTACTGCAACAGCGTCAAGATCAACTCTTAGAAGTAGATATCACAGGTTAAGTATCTGACCCCAACCATAGAACTTTTTATGGGAAACCTATCAAGTAGAATCCGTAGTAGTACCCAGTTGGTTAGTGTTCATAGCACCAGGACATCAGTTTATTTATTGTCTTCTACTGCAAAAGCGTCAAGTTCAACTATTAGAAGTAGATAACAGAGGTTAAGTATCTTACCCCGACTGTAGAACTTTTTATGGGAAACCTATCAATTAAAATCCGTAGTAATACCCAGTTGGTTAGTGTTCATAGCAATAGGACTTCCGTTTATTCATTGTCTTCCACTGCAACAGCGTCAAGATCAACTCTTAGAAGTAGATAACACAGGTTAAGTATCTGACCCCGACCGTAGAACCTTTTATGGGAAACCTATCAAGTTAAATCCGTAGTAATTCCCAGTTGGTTAGTGTTCATAGCACCAGGACTTCCGGTTATTCATTGTCTTCTACTGCAACAGCTTCAAGATCACTCTTCGAAGTAGATAACACAGGTTAAGTATCTGACCCCGACCGTAGTACTTTTTATGGGAAACCTATCAAAAAAAATCCGTAGTAATTCCCAGTTGGTTAGTGTTCATAGCACCAGGACTTCCGTTTATTCATTGTCTTCTACTGCAACAGCTTCAAGATCAACTCTTCGAAGTAGATAACACAGTTTAAGTATCTGTCCCCAACCGTAGAACTTTTTATGGGTAACCTATCAAGTAAAATCCGTAGTAATATCCAGTTGGTTAGTGTTCATAGCACCCAGACATCCGTTTATTCATTGCCTTCTACTGCAACAGCGTCAAGACCAACTCTTAGAACTAGATAACAAAGGTTAAGTATCTGACCCTGACCGTAGAACTTTTTATGGGAAACCTATCAAGTAAAATCCGTAGTAATACCCAGTTGGTTAGTGTTCAAAGCACCAGGACTTCCGTTTATTCATTGTCTTCTACGGCAACAGCGTCAAGATCAACTCTTAGAAGTAGATAACACAGGTTAAGTATCTGACCCTGACCGTAGAACTTTTTATGGGAAACCTAACAAGTAAAATCCGTAGTAATACCCAGTTGGTTAGTGTTCATAGCAGCAGGACTTCCGTTTATTCATTGTCTTCTATTGCAAGAGCGTCAAGATCAACTCTTAGAAGTAGATAACACAGGCTAACTATCTGACCCAGACCGTAGAACTTTTTATGGGAAACCTATCAAGTAAAATCCGTAGTAATACCCAGTTGGTTAGTGTTCATAGCCCAAGGACTTCCGTTCATTCATTGTCTTCTACTGCAACAGCGGCAAGATCATCTTTTAGAAGTAGATAACACAGGTTAAGTACCTGCCCCCAACTGTAGAACTTTTTGTGGTAAACCTATCAAGTGGAATCCATAGTAATACCCAGTTGGTTAGTGTTCCTAGCACCAGGACTTCCGTCTATTCATTGTCTTCTACTGCACCAGCGGCAACATCAACTCTTAGAAGTAGATAACACAGGTTAAGTACCTGAACCCGACCATAGAATTTTTTATGATAAACCTATCAATTAAAATCCGTAGTAATACCCAGTTGGTTAGTATTCATAGCACCAGGACTTCCGTTTATTCAGTGACTTCTACAGCAACAGCGTCAATATTAACTATTAGAAGTAGACAACACAGGTTAAGTATCTGACCCTGACCGTAGAACTTTTTATGGGAAACCTATCAAGTAAAATCCGTAGTAATACCCAGTTGGTTAGTGTTCATAGCACCAGGACTTCCGTTTATTCATTGCCTTCTACTGCAACAATGTCAATATCAACCCTTAGAAGTAGATAACACAGGTAAGTATCTGACCCCGACCGTAGGACTTTTTATGGGAAACCTATCAAGTAAAATCCGTAGTAATACCCAGTTGGTTAGTGTTCTTAGCACCATGACTTCCGTTTATTCATTGTCTTTTACTCCAATAGCATCAAGATCAGCTCTTAGAAGTAGATAACACAGGTTGTGTATCTGACCCCGACCGTAGAACTTTTTATGGGAAACCTATCAAGGAAAGTCCTTAGTAATACCCACTTGGTTAGTGTACATAGCAAGAGGCCTTCCGTTTATTCATTGTCTTCTACTGCAACAGCGTCAAGATCAACTATTAGATGTAGGTAACACAGATTAAGTATCTGACCCCGACCGTAGAACTATTTATGGGAAACCTATCAAGTAAAATCCGTAGTAATACCCAGTTAGAGAGTGTTCATAGCACCAGGACTTCCGTTTATTCATTGTCTTTTACTGCAACAGCGTCAAGATCAACTCTAAGAAGTAGATAACACGGGTTAAGTATCTCACCCCGACCTTAAAACTTTTTATGGGAAACCTATCAAGTAATATCCGTAGTAATACAAAGTTGGTTAGTGTTCATAGCACCAGGACTTCCTTTTATTCATGGTCTTCAACTGCAATAGCGTCAAGATCAACTCTTAAAAGTAGATAACACAGGTTAAGTATCTGACCCTGACCGTAGAACTTTTTATGGGAAACCTATCAAGTAAAATCCGTAGTAATACCCAGTTGGTTAGTGTTCATAGCACCAGGACTTCCATTTATTCATTGTCTTTTACTCCAATAGCATCAAGATCAACTCTTAGAAGTAGATAACACAGGTTATGTATCTGACCCCGACCGTAGAAATTTTTATGGGAAACCTATCTAGTAAAGACCGTAGTAATACCCAGTTGGTTAGTGTACATAGCAAGAGGCCATCCGTTTATTCATTGTCTTCTACTGCAACAGCGCCAAGATCAACTCTTACAAGTACATAACACAGGTTAAGTATCTGACCCCGACCGTAGAACTTTTTATGGGAAACCTACCAAGTATAATTCATAGTAATACCCAGTTGGTTAGTGTTCATAGCACCAGGACTTCCGTTTATTCACTGTCTTCTACTGTAACAGCGTCAAGACCACCTCTTAGAAGTAGATAACACAGGTTAAGTATCTGACCCCGACCGTAAAACTTTTTATGCGAAACCTATCAAGTAACATCCGTAGTAATACCTAGTTGGTTAGTTATCATAGCACCAGGACTTCCGATTATTCATTGTCTTCTACTGCAACAGCGGCAAGATCAACACTTAGAAGTAGATAACACAGGTTAAGTATCTGACCCCGACTGTGGAACTTTTTATGGGAAACCTATCAAGTAAAATCCGTAGTAATACCCAGTTGGTTAGTGTTCATAGCACCAGGACTTCCGTTTATTCACTGTCTTCTACTGTAACAGCGTCAAGACCACCTCTTAGAAGTAGATAACACAGGTTAAGTATCTGACCCCGACCGTAAAACTTTTTATGCGAAACCTATCAAGTAACATCCGTAGTAATACCTAGTTGGTTAGTTATCATAGCACCAGGACTTCCGATTATTCATTGTCTTCTACTGCAACAGCGGCAAGATCAACACGTAGAAGTAGATAACACAGGTTAAGTACCTGAACCCGACCATAGAACTTTTTATGGGAAACCTATCAATTAAAATCCGTAGTAATACCCAGTTGGTTACTGTTCATAGCACCAGGACTTCCGTTTATTCATTGTCTTCTTCTGCAACAGCGTCAAGATCAACTCTTAGCAGTAGATAACACAGGTTAAGTATCTGAGTCCCACCGTAGAACTTTTTATGGGAGATCAACCACATAAAATCCCTAGAAATACCCAGTTGGTTAGTGTTCATAGCACCAGGACTTCCGTTTATTCATTGTCTTCTACTACAACAGCGTCAAGATCAACTCTTAGAAGTAGATAACACAGGCTAAGTATATGACCCTGACGGTAGAACCTTTTATGGGAAACCTATCAAGTAAAATCTGTAGTGTTACCCAGTTGGTTAGTGTTCATAGCACCAGGACTTCCGTTTATTCATTGTCTTCTGCTGCAACAGTTTCAAGATCAACTTTTCGAAGTAGATAACACAGGTTAAGTATCTGACCCCGACCGTAGAACTTTTTAAGGGAAACCTATCAAGTAAAATCCGTAGTAATTCCCAGTTGGTTAGTGTTCATAGCACCAGGACTCCCGTTTATTCACTGTCTTCTGCTGTAACAGCGTCAAGACTAACTCTTAGAAGTAGATAACACAGGTTAAGTATCTGACCCCGACCGTAAAACTTTTTATGCGAAACCTATCAAGTAAAATCCGTAGTAATACCCAGTTGGTTAGTGTTCATAGCACCAGGACTTCCGATTATTCATTGTCTTCTACTGCAACAGCGGCAAGATCAACTCTTAGAAGTAGATAACACTGGTTAAGTACCTGAACCCGACCATAGAACTTTTTTTGGGAAACCTATCAATTAAAATCCGTAGTAATACCCAGTTGGTTACTGTTCATAGCACCAGGACATCCGTTTATTCATTGTCTTCTTCTGCAACAGCGTCAAGATCAACTCTTAGAAGTAGATAACACAGGTTAAGTATCTGAGTCCCACCGTAGAACTTTTTATGGGAGATCAATCACGTAAAATCCCTTGAAATACCCAGTTGGTTAGTGTTCATAGCACCAGGACTTCCGTTTATTCATTGTCTTCTACTGCAACAGCGTCAAGATCAACTCTTAGAAGTAGAAAACACAGGATAAGTATATGACCCTGACGGTAGAACCTTTTATGGGAAACCTATCAAGTTCAATCAGTAGTGTTACCCAGTTGGTTAGTGTTCATAGCACCAGGACTTCCGTTTATTCATTGTCTTCTGCTGTAACAGCTTCAAGATCAACTTTACGAAGTAGATAACACAGGTTAAGTATCTGACCCCGACCGTAGAACTTTCTATGGGAAACCTATCAAGTAAAATCCGTAGTAATTCCCAGTTGGTTAGTTTTCATAGCACAAAGGACTTCTGTTTATTCATTGTCTTCTACTGCAACAGTTCAAGATCAACTCTTAGAAGTAGATAACACAGGTTAAGTATCTGACCCTGACCGTAGAAGTTTTTATGGGAAACCTAACAAGTAAAATCCGTAGTAATGCCCAGTTGGTTAGTGTTCATAGCAGCAGGACTTCCGTTTATTCATTGTCTTCTACTGCAAGAGCGTCAAGATCAACTCTTAGAAGTAGATAACACAGGTTAACTATCTGACCCAGACCGTAGAACTTCTTATGGGAAACCTATCAAGTAAAATCCGTAGTAATACCCTGTTGGTTAGTGTTCATAACACCAGGACTTTCGTTTATTCAGTGTCTTCTACTGCAACAGTGGCAAGATCAACTCTTAGGAGTAGATAACACAGGTAAGTATCTGCCCCCACCATAGGACATTTTATGGGAAACCTATCAAGTAAAATCCGTAGTAATACCCAGTTGGTTAGTGTTCATAGCCCAAGGAATTCCGTTTATTCACTGTCATCTACTGCAACAGCGGCAAGATCATCTTTTAGAAGTAGATAACACAGGTTAAGTACCTGACCCCAACTGTAGAACTTTTTATGGTAAACCTATCAAGTAGAATCCATAGTAATACCCAGTTGGTTAGTGTTCATAGCACCAGGACTTCCGTCTATTCATTGTCTTCTACTGCAACAGCGGCAACATCAACTCTTAGAAACAGATAACACAGGTTAAGTACCTGAACCCGACCATAGAATTTTTTTGATAAACCTATCAATTAAAATCCGTAGTAATACCCAGTTGGTTAGTATTCATAGCACCAGGACTTCCGTTTATTCAGTGTCTTCTACAGCAACAGCGTCAAAATTAACTATTCGAAGTAGACAACACAGGTTAAGTATCTGACCCTGATCGTAGAACTTTTTATGGGAAACCTATCAAGTAAAATCCGTGGTTATACCCAGTTGGTTAGTGTTCATAGCACCAGGACTTCCGTTTATTCATTGTCTTCCACTGCAACAGCGGCAAGATCAACTCCTAGAAGTAGATAACGCAGGTTAAGTACTTGACCCCGAACGTAGAACTTTTTATGGGAAACCTATCAAGTAAAATCCGTAGTAATACCCAGTTGGTTATTGTTTATAGCGCTAGGACTTCCGTTTATTCATTGTCTTCAACTGCATCAGTGGCAAGATCAACTCTTAGAAGTATATAACACAGGTTAAGTATCTGACCCCGACCGTAGAACTTTTTATGGGAAACCTATCAAGTAAAATCCGTAGTAATACCCAGATGGTTAGTGTTCATAGCACCAGGACTTCAGTTTATTCATTGTCTTCTACTGCAACAGCGTCAAGATCAACTCTTAAAAGTAGATGACACAGGTTAAGTATCTGACGCTGACCGTAGAACTTATTATGGGAAACCTATCAAGAGAAATCCGTAGTAATACCCACTTGGTTAGTGTTCATAGCACCAGGACTTCCGTTTATTCGTTGTCTTCTATTGCAACAGCGTCAAGATCAACCCCTAGAAGTTGATAACTCAGGTTAAGTATGTGACTCCAACCGTAGAACTTTTTATCGGAAGCCTATCAACTAAAATCCGTAGTAATACCCAGTTGGTTAGTGTTCATAGCACCAGCACTTCCGTTTATTCACTGTCTTCTACTGCAACAGCGTCAAGACCAACTCTTACAAGTAGATAGCACAGGTTAAGTATCTGACCCCGACCGTAGAACTTTTTATGGGAAACCTATAAAGTAAAACCCATAGCAATACCCAGTTGGTTAGTATTCATAGCACCAGGACTTCCATTTATTCATTGTCATCTACTGCAACAGCGTCAAGATCAACTATTAGAGGTAGATAACACAGGTTAAGTATCTGACGTGAACCGTAGAACTTTTTATGGGAAACCTATCAAGTGAAATCCGTAGTAATACCCACTTGGTTAGTGTTCATAGCACCAGGACTTCCGTTTATTCGTTGTCTTCTATTGCAACAGCGTCAAGATCAACCCCTAGAATTTGATAACTCAGGTTATGTATGTGACTCCAACCGTAGAACTTTTTATCGGAAACCTATCAAGTAAAATCCGTAGTAATACCCAGTTGGTTAGTGTTCATAGCACCAGGACTTCCGTTTATTCACTGTCTTCTACTGCAACTGCGTCAAGATCAACTATTAGAGGTAGATAACACAGGTTAAGTATCTGACCCCGACTGTAGAACATTTTATAGGGAAACCTATCAATTAAAATCTGTAGTAATACCCAGTTAGTTAGTGTTCACAGCACCAGGACTTCCGTTCATTCATGGTCTTCTACTGCAACAGCGTCATGATCAACCCTTAGAAGTAGATAACAGAGTTTAAGTATCTGACCCCGACCGTAGAACTTTTTATGGGAAACCTATCAAGTAAAATCCGTAGTAATACCCAGTTGGTTAGTGTTCACAGCACCAGGACTTCCGTTCATTTATGGTCTTCTACTACAACAGCACCATGATCAACTCTTAGAAGTAGATAACAGAGGTTAAGTATCTGACCCCGACCGTAGAACTTTTTATGGGAAACCTATCACGTAAAATCTGTAGTAATACCCAGTTGGTTAGTGTTCATAGCACCAGGACTTCCGTTTATTCATTGTCTTTTACTACAACAGTGTCAATATCAACTCTTAGAAGTAGATAACACAGGTTAAGTTTCTGACCCCGACCGTAGAACATTTTATGGGAAACCTATCAAGTAAAATCTGTAGTAATACCCAGTTGGTTAGTGTTCACAGCACCAGGACTTCCGTTCATTCATGGTCTTCTACTGCAACACCGTCATGATCAACTCATAGAAGTTGATAACTCAGGTTAAGTATGTGACTCCAACCGTAGAACTTTTTATCGGAAACCTATCAAGTAAAATCTGTAGTTATACCCAGTTGGTTAGTGTTCATAGCACCAGGACTTCCGTTTATTCACTGTCTTGTACTGCAACAGCGGCAAGATCAACTCTGAGAAGTAGATAACACTGGTTAACTATCTGACCCCGACCGTAGAACTTTTTATGGGAAACCTATCATGTAAAATCCGTAGTAATACCCAGTTGGTTAGAGTTCATTGCACCAGGAATTCCGTTTATTCATTGTCTTCTACTGCATCAGTGGCAAGATCAACTGCTAGAAGTAGATAACGCAGGTTAAGTACTTGACCCCGACCGTAGAACTTTTTATATGAAACCTATCAAGTAAAATCCGTAGTAATACCCAGTTGGATATTGTTTATAGCGCTATACTTCCGTTTATTCATTGTCTTCCACTGCAACAGTGGCAAGATCAACTCTTAGAAGTAGATAACACAGGTTAAGTATCTGACCCCGACCGTAGAACTTTTTATGGGAAACCTATCAAGTAAAATCCGTAGTGATACCCAGATGGTTAGTGTTCATAGCACCAGGACATCAGTTTATTCATTGTCTTCTACTGCAACAGCGTCAAGATCAACTCTTAAAAGTAGATAACACAGGTTAAGTATCTGACGTGAACCGTAGAACTTTTTATGGGAAACCTATCAAGTGAAATCCGTAGTAATACCCACTTGGTTAGTGTTCATAGCACCAGGACTTCCGTTTATTCGTTGTCTTCTATTGCAACAGCGTCAAGATCAACCCCTAGAATTTGATAACTCAGGTTATGTATGTGACTCCAACCGTAGAACTTTTTATCGGAAACCTATCAAGTAAAATCCGTAGTAATACCCAGTTGGTTAGTGTTCATAGCACCAGGACTTCCGTTTATTCACTGTCTTCTACTGCAACAGCGTCAAGACCAACTCTTACAAGTAGATAACACAGGTTAAGTATCTGACCCCGACCGTAGAACTTTTTATGGGAAACCTATAAAGTAAAACCCATAGCAATACCCAGTTGGTTAGTGTTCATAGCACCAGGACTTCCATTTATTCATTGTCTTCTACTGCAACAGCGTCAAGATCAACTCTTAGAAGTAGATAACACAGGTTATGTATCTGACCCCGACTGTAGAACATTTTATAGGAAAACCTATCAAGTAAAATCTGTAGTAATACCACGTTAGTTAGTGTCACAGCACCAGGACTTCTGTTCATTCATGGTCTTCTACTGCAACAGCGTCATGATCAACTCTTAGAAGTAGATAACAGAGGTTAAGTATCTGACCCCGACCGTAGAACTTTTTATGGGAAACCTATCTCATAAAATCCGTAGTAATACCCAGTTGGTTAGTGTTCACAGCACCAGGATTTCCGTGCATTCATGGTCTACTACTGCAACCGCGTCATGATCAACACTTAGAAGTAGATAACAGAGGTTAAGTATCTGACCCTGACAGTAGAACTTTTTATTGGAAACCTATCTAGTAAAATCTGTAGTAATACCCAGTTGGTTAGTGTTCATAGCACCAGGACTTCCGTTTATTCATTGTCTTTTACTACAACAGTTTCAATATCAACTCTTAGAAGTAGATAACAAAGGTTAAGTTTCTAACCCCAACCGTAGAACTTTTTATGGGAAACCTATCAAGTGAAATCCGTAGTAATACCCAGTTGGTTAGTGTTCATAGCACTAGGACTTCCGTTTATTCATTGTCTTTTACTACAACAGTGTCAATATCAACTCTTAGGAGTAGATAACACAGGTTAAGTATCTGACCCCGACCGTAGAACGTTTTATGGGAAACCTATCAAGTAAAATCCATAGTAATACCCAGTTGGTTAGTGATCATAACACCAATACTGCCGTTTATTCATTGTCTTCTACTGCAACAGCGGCAAGATAATCTTTTAGAAGTAGATAACACAGGTTAAGTACCTGACCCCAACCGTAGAACTTTTTATGGGAAACCTATCAAGTAAAATCCATAGTAATACCCAGTTGTTTAGTGTCCATAGCACCAGGACTTCCGTTTATTCATTGTCTTCTACTGCACCAGCGGCAACATCAACTCTTAGAAGTAGATAACACAGGTTAAGTACCGGACCCCGACCATAGAACTTTTTATGGGAAACCTATCAAGTAAACTCCGTAGTAATACCCAGTTGGTTAGTATTCATAGCACCAGGACTTCCGTTTATTCATTGTCTTCTACTGCAACAGCGTCAATATTAACTATTAAAGGTAGACAACACAGGTTAAGTATCTGTCGCCAACCGTAGAACTTTTTATGGGAGACCTATCAAGTAAAATCCGTAGTAATACCCAGTTGGTTAGTGTTCATAGCTTCACGACTTCCGTTTATTCATTGTGTTTTACTGCAACAGCTTCAAGATCAACTATTAGAAGTGGATAACACAGGTTAAGTATCTGACCCCGACCGAAGAACATTTTGAGGGAAACCTATCAAGTAAAATCCATAGTACTACCCAGTTGTTTAGTATTCATAGCACCAGGACTTCCGTTTATTCATTGTCTTCTACTGCAACAGCGTCAAGATCATCTCTTAGAAGTAGATAACACAGGTTAAGTATCAGACCCCGAACGTAGAACTTTTTATGAGAAACCTATCAACTAAAATCCGTAGTAATACCTAGTTGGTTAGTGTTGACAGCACCAGGACTTCCGTTTATTCATTATCTTGTACTGCAACAGCGGCAAGATCAACTCCGAGAAGTAGATAACACAGGTTAAGTATCTGACGCCGACCGTAGAACTTTTTAAGGGAAACCTATATAGTGAAATCCGTAGTAATATCCACTTGGTTAGTGTTCATAGCACCAGGACTTCCGTTTAATCATTGTCTTCTACTGCAACAGCGTCAAGATCAACTCCTAGAAGTAGATAACCCAGGTTAAGTACTTGACCCCGACCGTAGAACTTTTTATGGGAAACCTATCAAGTAAATTCCGTAGTAATACCCAGTTGGTTAGTGTTCATAGCACCAGGACTTCCGTTTATTCACTGCCTTCTACTGCAACAGCGTCAAGACCAACTCTTACAAGTAGATAACACAGGTTAAGTATCTGACCCCGACCGTAGAACTTTTAATGGGAAACTTATAAAGTAAAACCCATAGCAATTCCCAGTTGGTTTGTGTTCATAGCACCAGGACTTCCATTTATTCATTGTCTTCTACTGCAACAGCGTCAAGATCAACTCTTAGAGGTAGATAACACAGGTTATGTATCTGACCCCGACTGTAGAACATTTTATAGGGAAACCTATCAAGTAAAATCTGTAGTAATACCCCGTTAGTTAGTGTCACAGCACCAGGACTTCCGTTCATTCATGGTCTTCTACTGCAACAGCGTCATGATCAACTCTTAGAAGTAGTTACAGAGGTTAAGTATCTGACCCCGACCGTGGAACTTTTTACGGGAAACCTATCACGTAAAATCCGTAGTAATACCCAGTTGGTTAGTGTTCACAGCACCAGGACTTCCGTTCATTTATGGTCTTCTACTGCAACCGCGTCATGATCAACACTTAGAAGTAGATAACAGAGGTTAAGTATCTGACCTTGACAGTAGAACTTTTTATGGAAAACCTATCAAGTAAAATCCGTAGTAATATCCAGTTGGTTAGTGTTCATAGCACCCGGACATCCGTTTATTCATTGTCTTCTACTGCAACAGCGTCAAGATCAACTCTTAGAACTAAATAACAAAGGTTAAGTATCTGACCCTGACCATAGAATTTTTTATGATAAACCTATCAATTTAAATCCGTAGTAATACCCAGTTGGTTAGTATTCATAGCACCAGGACTTCCGTTTATTCAGTGTCTTCTACAGCAACAGCGTCAATATTAACTATTAGAAGTAGACAACACAGGTTAAGTATCTGACCCTGACCGTAGAACTTTTTATGGGAAACCTATCAAGTAAAATCCGTAGTAATACCCAGTTGGTTAGTGTTCATAGCACCACGACTTCCGTTTATTCATTGTCTTCTACTGCAACAGCAGCAAGATCAACTCCTAGAAGTAGATGACGCAGGTTAAGTTCTTGACCCCGAACGTAGAACTTTTATGGGAAACCTATCAAGTAAAATCCGTAGTTATACCCAGTTGGTTATTGTTTATAGCGTTAGGACTTCCGTTAATTCATTGTCTTCAACTGCATCAGTGGCAAGATCAACTCTTAGAAGTATATAACACAGGTTAAGTATCTGACCCCGACCGTAGAACTTTTTATGGGAAACCTATCAAGTAAAATCCGTAGTAATACCCAGATGGTTAGTGTTCATAGCACCAGGACTTCAGTTTATTCATTGTCTTCTACTGAAACAGCGTCAAGATCAACTCTTAAAAGTAGATAACACAGGTTAAGTATCTGACGTGAACCGTAGAACTTTTTATGGTAAACCTATCAAGTGAAATCCGTAGTAATACCCACTTGGTTAGTGTTCATAGCACCAGGACTTCCGTTTATTCGTTGTCTTCTATTGCAACAACGTCAAGATCAACCCCTAGAATTTGATAACTCAGGTTATGTATGTGACTCCAACCGTAGAACTTTTTATCGGAAACCTATCAAGTAAAATCCGTAGTAATACCCAGTTGGTTAGTGTTCATAGCACCAGGACTTCCGTTTATTCACTGTCTTCTACTGCAACTGCGTCAAGATCAACTATTAGAGGTAGATAACACAGGTTAAGTATCTGACCCCGACTGTAGAACATTTTATAGGGAAACCTATCAATTAAAATCTGTAGTAATACCCAGTTTGTTAGTGTTCACAGCACCAGGACTTCCGTTCATTCATGGTCTTCTACTGCAACAGCGTCATGATCAACTCTTAGAAGTAGATAACAGAGTTTAAGTATCTGACCCCGACCGTAGAACTTTTTATGGGAAACCTATCAAGTAAAATCCGTAGTAATACCCAGTTGGTTAGTGTTCACAGCACCAGGACTTCCGTTCATTTATGGTCTTCTACTACAACAGCACCATGATCAACTCTTAGAGGTAGATAACAGAGGTTAAGTATCTGACCCCGACCGTAGAACTTTTTATGGGAAACCTATCAAGTAAAATCTGTAGTAATACCCAGTTGGTTAGTGTTCATAGCACCAGGACTTCCGTTTATTCATTGTCTTTTACTACAACAGTGTCAATATCAACTCTTAGAAGTAGATAACACAGGTTAAGTTTCTGACCCCGACCGTAGAACATTTTATGGGAAACCTATCAAGTAAAATCTGTAGTAATACCCAGTTGGTTAGTGTTCACAGCACCAGGACTTCCGTTCATTCATGGTCTTCTACTGCAACACCGTCATGATCAACTCATAGAAGTTGATAACTCAGGTTAAATATGTGACTCCAACCGTAGAACTTTTTATCGGAAACCTATCAAGTAAAATCCGTAGTAATACCCAGTTGGTTAGTGTTCATAGCACCAGGACTTCCGTTTATTCACTGTCTTGTACTGCAACAGCGGCAAGATCAACTCTGAGAAGTAGATAACACTGGTTAACTATCTGACCCCAACCGTAGAACTTTTTATGGGAAACCTATCATGTGAAATCCGTAGTAACACCCAGTTGGTTAGTGTTCATTGCACCAGGAATTCCGTTTATTCATTGTCTTCTACTGCATCAGTGGCAAGATCAACTGCTAGAAGTAGATAACGCAGGTTAAGTACTTGACCCTTGACCGTAGAACTTTTTATGGGAAACCTATCAAGTAAAATCCGTAGTAATACCCAGTTGGATATTGTTTATAGCGCTATACTTCCGTTTATTCATTGTCTTCCACTGCAACAGTGGCAAGATCAACTCTTAGAAGTAGATAACACAGGTTAAGTATCTAACCCCGACCGTAGAACTTTTTATGGGAAACCTATCAAGTAAAATCCATAGTGATACCCAGATGGTTAGTGTTCATAGCACCAGGACTTCAGTTTATTCATTGTCTTCTACTGCAACAGCGTCAAGATCAACTCTTAAAAGTAGATAACACAGGTTAAGTATGTGACGTGAACCGTAGAACTTTTTATGGGAAACCTATCAAGTGAAATCCGTAGTAATACCCACTTGGTTAGTGTTCATAGCACCAGGACTTTCGTTTATTCGTTGTCTTCTATTGCAACAGCGTCAAGATCAACACCTAGAATTTGATAACTCAGGTTATGTATGTGACTCCAACCGTAGAACTTTTTATCGGAAACCTATCAAGTAAAATCCGTAGTAATACCCAGTTGGTTAGTGTTCATAGCACCAGGACTTCCGTTTATTCACTGTCTTCTACTGCAACAGCGTCAAGACCAACTCTTACAAGTAGATAACACAGGTTAAGTATCTGACAGCGACCGTAGAACTTTTTATGGGAAACCTATAAAGTAAAACCCATAGCAATACCCAGTTGGTTAGTGTTCATAGCACCAGGACTTCCATTTATTCATTGTCTTCTACTGCAACAGCGTCAAGATCAACTCTTAGAAGTAGATAACACAGGTTATGTATCTGACCCCGACTGTAGAACATTTTATAGGAAAACCTATCAAGTAAAATCTGTAGTAATACCACGTTAGTTAGTGTCACAGCACCAGGACTTCCGTTCATTCATGGTCTTCTACTGCAACAGCGTCATGATCAACTCTTAGAAGTAGATAACAGAGGTTAAGTATCTGACCCCGACCGTAGAACTTTTTATGGGAAACCTATCTCATAAAATCCGTAGTAATACCCAGTTGGTTAGTGTTCACAGCACCAGGATTTCCGTGCATTCATGGTCTTCTACTGCAACTGCGTCATGATCAACACTTAGAAGTAGATAACAGAGGTTAAGTATCTGACCCTGACAGTAGAACTTTTTATTGGAAACCTATCTAGTAAAATCTGTAGTAATACCCAGTTGGTTAGTGTTCATAGCACCAGGACTTCCGTTTATTCATTGTCTTTTACTACAACAGTTTCAATATCAACTCTTAGAAGTAGATAACAAAGGTTAAGTTTCTAACCCCGACCGTAGAACAATTTATGGGAAACCTATCAAGTAAAATTCGTAGTAATACCCAGTTGGTTAGTGTTCACAGCACCAGGACTTCCGTTCATTCATGGTCTTCTACTGCAACAGCGTCATGATCAACTCATAGAAGTAGATAACATAGGTTAAGTATCTGACCCCAACCGTAGAACTTTTTATGGGAAACGTATCAAGTGAAATCCGTAGTAATACCCACTTGGTTAGTGTTCATAGCACCAGGACTTCCGTTTATTCATTGTCTTTTACTACAACAGTGTCAATATCAACTCTTAGGAGTAGATAACACAGGTTAAGTATCTGACCCCGACCGTAGAACGTTTTATGGGAAACCTATCAAGTAAAATCCATAGTAATACCCAGTTGGTTAGTGATCATAGCACCAATACTGCCGTTTATTCATTGTCTTCTACTGCAACAGCGGCAAGATAATCTTTTAGAAGTAGATAACACAGGTTAAGTACCTGACCCCAACCGTAGAACTTTTTATGGGAAACCTATCAAGTAAAATCCATAGTAATACCCTGTTGTTTAGTGTCCATAGCACCAGGACTTCCGTTTATTCATTGTCTTCTACTGCACCAGCGGCAACATCAACTCTTAGAAGTAGATAACACAGGTTAAGTACCGGACCCCGACCATAGAACTTTTTATGGGAAACCTATCAAGTAAAATCCGTAGTAATACCCAGTTGGTTAGTATTCATAGCACCAGGACTTCCGTTTATTCATTGTCTTCTACTGCAACAGCGTCAATATTAACTATTAAAGGTAGACAACACAGGTTAAGTATCTGTCGCCAACCGTAGTACTTTTTATGGGAGACCTATCAAGTAAAATCCGTAGTAATACCCAGTTGGTTAGTGTTCATAGCTTCAGGACTTCCGTTTATTCATTGTGTTTTACTGCAACAGCTTCAAGATCAACTATTAGAAGTAGATAACACAGGTTAAGTATCTGACCCCGACCGTAGAACATTTTGAGGGACACCTATCAAGTAAAATCCATAGTACTACCCAGTTGTTTAGTGTTCATAGCACCAGGACTTCCGTTTATTCATTGTCTTCTACTGCAACAGCGTCAAGATCATCTCTTAGAAGTAGATAACACAGGTTAAGTATCAGACCCCGAACGTAGAACTTTTTATGAGAAACCTATCAACTAAAATCCGTAGTAATACCTAGTTGGTTAGTGTTGACAGCACCAGGACTTCCGTTTATTCAATATCTTGTACTGCAACAGCGGCAAGATCAACTCCGAGAAGTAGATAACACAGGTTAAGTATCTGACGCCGACCGTAGAACTTTTTAAGGGAAACCTATCTAGTGAAATCCGTAGTAATATCCACTTGGTTAGTGTTCATAGCACCAGGACTTCCGTTTAATCATTGTCTTCTACTGCAACAGCGTCAAGATCAACTCTTAGAAGTAAATAACACAGGTTAAGTATCTGACCCTGACCGTGGAACTTTTTATGGGAAACCTGTCAAGTAAAATCCGTAGTAATACCCAGTTGGTTAGTGTTCATAGCACCAGGACTCCGTTTATTCACTGTCTTCTACTGCAACAGCGGCAAGATCAACTCTTAGAAGTAGATAAGGCACGTTAAAACCTGACCCCGACCGTAGAACTGTTTATGGGAAACCTATCAAGTAAAATCCGTAGTAATACCCAGTTGGTTATTGTTTATAGCGCTAGGACTTCCGTTTATTCATTGTCTTCCACTGCAACAATGGCAAGATCAACTCTTAGAAGTAGATATCACAGGTTAAGTATCTGACCCCGACCGTAGAACTTTTTATGGCAAACCTATCATGTAAAATCCGTAGTAATACCCAGTTGGTTAGTGTTCATTGACCCAGGAATTCCGTTTATTCATTGTCTTCTACTGCAACAGCGTCAAGATCAACTCTTAGAAGTAAATCACACAGGTTAAGTATCTGACCCTGACCGTAGAACTTTTTATGGGAAACCTATCTAGTAAAATCCGTAGTAATACCCAGTTGGTTAGTGTTCATAGCACCAGGACTTCCGTTTATTCACTGCCTTCTACTGCAACAGCGTCAAGACCAACTCTTACAAGTAGATAACACAGGTTAAGTATCTGACCCCGACCGTAGAACTGTTAATGGGAAACTTATAAAGTAAAACCCATAGCAATTCCCAGTTGGTTAGTGTTCATAGCACCAGGACTTCCATTTATTCATTGTCTTCTACGGCAACAGCGTCAAGATCAACTCTTAGAGGTAGATAACACAGGTTATGTATCTGACCCCGACTGTAGAACATTTTATAGGGAAACCTATCAAGTAAAATCTGTAGTAATACCCCGTTAGTTAGTGTCACAGCACCAGGACTTCCGTTCATTCATGGTCTTCTACTGCAACAGCGACATGATCAACTCTTAGAAGTAGATAACAGAGGTTAAGTATCTGACCCCGACCGTGGAACTTTTTACGGGAAACCTATCACGTAACATCCGTAGTAATACCCAGTTGGTTAGTGTTCACAGCACCAGGACTTCCGTTCATTTATGGTCTTCTACTGCAACCGCGTCATGATCAACACTTAGAAGTAGATAACAGAGGTTAAGTATCTGACCCTGACAGTAGAACTTTTTATGGAAAACCTATCAAGTAAAATCCGTAGTAATATCCAGTTGGTTAGTGTTCATAGCACCCAGACATCCGTTTATTCATTGTCTTCTACTGCAACAGCGTCAAGATCAACTCTTAGAACTAAATAACAAAGGTTAAGTATCTGACCCTGACCATAGAATTTTTTATGATAAACCTATCAATTTAAATCCGTAGTAATACCCAGTTGGTTAGTATTCATAGCACCAGGACTTCCGTTTATTCAGTGTCTTCTACAGCAACAGCGTCAATATTAACTATTAGAAGTAGACAACACAGGTTTAGTATCTGACCCTGACCGTAGAACTTTTTATGGGAAACCTATCAAGTAAAATCCGTAGTAATACCCAGTTGGTTAGTGTTCATAGCACCACGACTTCCGTTTATTCATTGTCTTCTACTGCAACAGCAGCAAGATCAATTCCTAGAAGTAGATGACGCAGGTTAAGTACTTGACCCCGAACGTAGAACTTTTATGGGAAACCTATCAAGTAAAATCCGTAGTTATACCCAGTTGGTTATTGTTTATAGCGTTAGGACTTCCGTTAATTCATTGTCTTCAACTGCATCAGTGGCAAGATCAACTCTTAGAAGTATATAACACAGGTTAAGTATCTGACCCCGACCGTAGAACTTTTTATGGGAAACCTATCAAGTAAAATCCGTAGTAATACCCAGATGGTTAGTGTTCATAGCATCAGGACTTCAGTTTATTCATTGTCTTCTACTGCAACAGCGTCAAGATCAACTCTTAAAAGTAGATAACACAGGTTAAGTATCTGACGCTGACCGTAGAACTTTTTATGGGAAACCTATCAAGTGAAATCCGTAGTAATACCCACTTGGTTAGTGTTCATAGCACCAGGACTTCCGTTTATTCGTTGTCTTCTATTGCAACAGCTTCAAGATCAACCCCTAGAAGTTGATAACTCAGGTTAAGTATGTGACTCCAACCGTAGAACTTTTTATCGGAAACCTATCAAGTAAAATCCGTAGCAATACCCAGTTGGTTAGTGTTCATAGCACCAGGACTTCCGTTTATTCACTGTCTTCTACTGCAACAGCGTCAAGACCAACTCTTACAAGTAGATAACACAGGTTAAGTATCAGACCCCGAACGTAGAACTCTTTATGAGAAACCTATCAACTAAAATCCGTAGTAATACCTAGTTGGTTAGTGTTGACAGCACCAGGACTTCCGTTTATTCATTATCTTGTACTGCAACAGCGGCAAGATCAACTCCGAGAAGTAGATAACACAGGTTAAGTATCTGACGGCGACCGTAGAACTTTTTAAGGGAAACCTAACTAGTGAAATCCGTAGTAGCATCCACTTGGTTAGTGTTCATAGCACCAGGACTTCCGTTTAATCATTGTCTTCTACTGCAACAGCGTCAAGATCAACTCTTAGAAGTAAATAACACAGGTTAAGTATCTGACCCTGACCGTGGAACTTTTTATGGGAAACCTGTCAAGTAAAATCCGTAGTAATACCCAGTTGGTTAGTGTTCATAGCACCAGGACTCCGTTTATTCACTGTCTTCTACTGCAACAGCGGCAAGATCAACTCTTAGAAGTAGATAAGGCACGTTAAAACCTGACCCCGACCGTAGAACTGTTTATGGGAAACCTATCAAGTAAAATCCGTAGTAATACCCAGTTGGTTATTGTTTATAGCGCTAGGACTTCCGTTTATTCATTGTCTTCCACTGCAACAATGGCAAGATCAACTCTTAGAAGTAGATATCACAGGTTAAGTATCTGACCCCGACCGTAGAACTTTTTATGGCAAACCTATCATGTAAAATCCGTAGTAATACCCAGTTGGTTAGTGTTCATTGACCCAGGAATTCCGTTTATTCATTGTCTTCTACTGCAACAGCGTCAAGATCAACTCTTAGAAGTAAATCACACAGGTTAAGTATCTGACCCTGACCGTAGAACTTTTTATGGGAAACCTATCAAGTAAAATCCGTAGTAATACCCAGTTGGTTAGTGTTCATAGCACCAGGACTTCCGTTTATTCATTGTCTCCTACTGCAACAGCGGCAAGATCAACTCCTAGAAGTAGATAACGCATGTTAAGTACTTGACCCCGACCGTAGAACTTTTTATGAGAAACCTATCAAGTAAAATCCGTAGTAATACCCAGTTGGTTAGTGTTCATAGCACCAGGACTTCCGTTTATTCACTGCCTTCTACTGCAACAGCGTCAAGACCAACTCTTACAAGTAGATAACACAGGTTAAGTATCTGACCCCGACCGTAGAACTGTTAATGGGAAACTTATAAAGTAAAACCCATAGCAATTCCCAGTTGGTTAGTGTTCATAGCACCAGGACTTCCATTTATTCATTGTCTTCTACTGCAACAGCGTCAAGATCAACTCTTAGAGGTAGATAACACAGGTTATGTATCTGACCCCAACTGTAGAACATTTTATAGGGAAACCTATCAAGTAAAATCTGTAGTAATACCCCGTTAGTTAGTGTCACAGCACCAGGACTTCCGTTCATTCATGGTCTTCTACTGCAACAGCGACATGATCAACTCTTAGAAGTAGATAACAGAGGTTAAGTATCTGACCCCGACCGTGGTACTTTTTACGGGAAACCTATCAAGTAAAATTCGTAGTAATACCCAGTTGGTTAGTGTTCACACCACCAGGACTTCCGTTTATTCATTGTCTTTTACAACAACAGTGTCAATATCAACTCTTGGAAGTAGATAACACAGGTTAAGTTTCTGACCCCGACCGTAAAACATTTTATGGGAAACCTATCAAGTAAAATCCGCAGTAATACCTAGTTGGTTAGTGTTCACAGCAACAGGACTTCCGTTCATTCATTGTCTTCTACTGCAACAGCGTCATGATCAACTCTTACAAGTAGATCACATAGGTTAAGTATCTGACCCCGACCGTATAACTTTTTATGGGAAACCTATCAAGTAAAACCCATAGCAATACCCAGTTGGTTAGTGTTCATAGCACAAGGACTTCCATTTATTCATTGTCTTCTACTGCAACAGCGTCAAGATCAACTCTTAGAAGTAGATAACACAGGTTAAGTATCTGAACCCGACTGTAGAACATTTTATAGGGAAACCTATCTAGTAAAATACGTAGTCATACCCCGTTAGTTAGTGTTCACAGCACCAGGACTTCCATTCATTCATGGTCTTCTACTGCAACAGCGTCTTGATCAACTCTTAGAAGTAGATAACAGAGGTTAAGTATCTGACCCCAACTGTAGAACTTTTTATGGGAAACCTATCAAGTAAAATCCGTAGTAATACCCAGTTGGTTAGTGTTCACAGCACCAGGACTTCCGTTCATTCATGGTCTTCTGCTGCAACAGCGTCATTATCAACTCTTAGAAGTAGATAACAGAGGTTAAGTATCTGACCCCGACCGTATAACTTTTTATGGGAAACCTATCAAGTAAAATCCGTAGTAATACCCAGTTGGTTAGTGTTCATAGCACCAGGACGTCCGTTTATTCATTGTCTTTTATTACAACAGTGTCAATATCAACTCTTAGAAGTAGATAACACAGGTTAAGTTTCTGACCCCGACCGTAGAACATTTTATGGGAAACCTATCAAGTAAAATCCGTAGTAATACCCAGTTGGTTAGTGTTCATAGCACCAGGACTTCCGTTTATTCATTGTCTTCTACTGCAACAGCGGCAAGATAATCTTTTAGAAGTAGATAACACAGGTTAAGTACCTGACCCCAACCGTAGAACTTTTTATGGTAAACCTATCAAGTAAAATCCGTAGTAATACCCAGTTGGTTAGTGTTCATAGCACCAGGACTTCCGTTCATTCATTGTCTTCTACTGCACCAGCGGCAACATCAACTCTTGGAAGTAGATAACACAGGTTAAGTACCTGACACCGACCATAGAACTTTTTATGGGAAACCTATCAATTAAAATCCGTAGTAATACGCAGTTGGTTAGTATTCATAGCACCAGGACTTCCGTTTATTCATTATCTTCTACTGCAATAGCGTCAATATTAACTATTAGAAAAAGACAACACAGGTTAAGTATCTGTCCTCAACCGTAGAACTTTTTATGGGAGACTTATCAAGTAAAATCGGTAGTAATACCCAGTTGGTTAGTGTTCATAGCACCAGGACCTCCGTTTATTCATTGTCTTCTACTGCAACAGCCTCAAGATCAACTCTTAGAAGTAGATAACACAGGTTAAGCATTTGACCCTGACCGTAGAACATTTTATGGGAAACCTATCAAGTAAAATCCGTAGTAATACCCTGTTGGTTAGTGTTCATAGCTTCAGGACTTCCGTTTATTCATTGTGTTTTACTGCAACAGCTTCAAGATCAACTATTAGAAGTAGGTAACACAGGTTAAGTATCTGACCCCGACCGTAGAACATTTTGAGGGAAACCTATCAAGTAAAATCCGTAGTAATACCAAGTTGGTTAGTGTTCATAGCACCAGGACTTCCGTTTATTCATTGTCTTCTACTGCAACAGCGTCAAGATCAACTCTTAGAAGTAGATAACACAGGTTAAGTATCAGACCCCGACCGTAGACCTTTTTATGGGAAACCTATCAAGTAAAATCCGTAGTAATACCTAGTTGGTTAGTGTTCACTGCACCAGGACTTCCGTTTACTCATTGTCTTGTACTGCAACAGCGGCAAGATCAACTCTGAGAAGTAGATAACACAGGTTAAGTATCTGACGCCGACCGTTGAACTTTTTACGGGAAACCTATCAAGTAAAATCCGTAGTAATACCTAGTTGGTTAGTGTTCATAGAACCAGGACTTCCGTTTATTCATTGTCTTGTACTGCAACAGCGGCAAGATCAACTCTGAGAAGTAGATAACACAGGTTAAGTATCTGACCCCGACCGTAGAACTTTTTATGGGAAACGTATCACGTAAAATCCGTAGTAATACCCAGTTGGTTAGTGTTCAAAGCACCAGGAATTCCGTTTATTCATTGTCTTCTACTGCAACAGCGTCAAGATCAACTCTTAGAAGTAGATAACACTGGTGAAGTACCTGACCCTGACCATAGAACTTTTTATGGGAAACCTATCAAGTGAAATCCGTAGTAATACCCACTTGGTTAGTCTTCATAGCACCAGGACTTCCGTTTATTCATTGTCTTCTACTGCAACAGCGTCCAGATCAACTCTTAGAAGTAAATAACACAGGTTAAGTATCTGACCCTGACCGTAGAACCTTTTATGGGAAACCTGTCAAGTAAAATCCGTAGTAATACCCAGTTAATTAGTGTTCATAGCACCAGGATTTTCGTTTATTCATTGTCTTCTACTGCAACAGCGGCAAGATCAACTCTTAGAAGTAGATAACACAGGTTAAGTATCTGACCCCGACCGTAGAACTTTTTATGGGAAACCTATCATGTAAAATCCGTAGTAATACCCAGTTGGTTTGTGTTCATTGACCAAGGAATTCCGTTTATTCATTGTCTTCTACTGCAACAGCGTCAAGATCAACTCTTAGAAGTAAATAACACAGGTTAAGTATCTGACCCTGACCGTAGAACTTTTTATGGGAAACCTATCAAGTAAAATCCGTAGTAATACCCAGTTGGTTAGTGTTCATAGCACCAGGACTTCCGATTATTCATTGTCTTCTACTGCAACAGCGGCAAGATCAACTCCTAGAAGTAGATAACACAGGTTAAGTACTTGACCCCGACCGTAGAACTTTTTATGGAAAACCTATCAAGTAAAATCCGTAGTAATACCTAGATGGTCAGTGTTCATAGCACCAGAACTTCCGTTTATTCGTTGTCTTCTACTGCAACAGCGTCAAGATCAACCCCTAGAAGCTGATAACTCAGGTTAAGTTTCTGACCCCGACCGTAGAACTTTTTATGGGAAACCTATAAAGTAAAACCCATAGCAATACCCAGTTGGTTAGTGTCCATAGCACCCGGACTTCCATTTATTCATTGTCTTCTACTGCAACAGCGTCAAGATCAACTCTTAGAAGTAGATAACACACGTTAAGTATCTGACCCCGACTGTCGAACATTTTATAGGGAAACCTATCAAGTAAAATCTGTAGTAATACCCCGTTAGTTGGTGTTCACAGCACCAGGACTTCCGTTCATTCATGGTCTTCTACTGCAACAGCGTCATGATCAACTCTTAGAAGTAGATAACAGAGGTTAAGTATCTGACCCCGACCGTAGAACTTCTTATGGGAAACCTATCAAGTAAAATCCGTAGTAATACCCAGTTGGTTAGTGTTCATAGCACCAGGACTTCCGTTTATTCATTGTCTTTTACAACAACAGTGTCAATATCAACTCTTAGAAGTAGATAACACAGGTTAAGTTTCTGACCCCGACCGTAGAACATTTTATGGGAAACCTATCAAGTAAAATCCGTAGTAATACCCAGTTGGTTAGTGTTCATAGCACCAGGACTTCCGTTTATTCATTGTCTTCTACTGCAACAGCGTCAAGATCAACTATTAGAAGGAGATAACACAGGTTAAGTATCTGACCCCGACCGTAGAATATATTGTGGGAAACCTATCAAGTAAAATCCGTATTAATACCCAGTTGGTTAGTGTTCATAGCACCAGGACTTCCGTTTATTCATTGTCTTCTACTGCAACAGTGTCAAGATCTACTCTTAGAAGTAGATAACACAGGTTAAGTATCTTACCCCGACCGTAGAACTTTTTATGGGAAACCAATCAAGTAAAATCCGTAGTAATACCTAGTTGGTTAGTGTTCATAGCACCAGGACTTCAGTTTATTCATTGTTTTGTACTGCAACAGCGGCAAGATCGACTCTGAGAAGTAGATAACACAGGTTAAGTATCTGACGCCGACCGTAGGACTTTTTATGGGAAACCTATCAAGTAAAATCCGTAGTAATACCTAGTTGGTTAGTGTTCATCGCACCAGGACTTCCGTTTTTTCATTGTCTTGTACCGCAACAGCGGCAAGATCAACTCTGAGAAGTAGATAACACAGGTTAAGTATCTGACCCCGACCGTAGAACTTTTTATGGGAAACCTATCAAGTAAAATCCGCAGTAATACCCAGTTGGTTAGTGGTCATAGCACCAGGACTTCCGTTTATTCATTGTCTTCTACTGCAACAGCGTCAAGATCAACTCTTAGAAGTAGATAACACAGGTTAAGTATCTGACCCTGACTGTAGATCTTTTTATGGGAAACCTATCAAGTGAAATCCGTAGTAATACCCACTTGGTTAGTGTTCATAGCACCAGAACTTCCGCTTATTCATTGTCTTCTACTGCAACAGCGTCAATATCAACTCGTAGAAGTAGATAACACAGGTAAAGTATCTGACCCCAACCATAGAACTTTTTATGGGAAACCTATCAAGTAAAATCCGTAGTAATACCCAGTTGGTTATTGTTTATAGCGCTAGGACTTCCGTTTATTCATTGTCTTCCACTGCAACAGTGGCAAGATCAACTCTTAGAAGTAGATATCACAGGTTAAGTATCTGACCCCGACCGTAGAACTTTTTATGGCAAACCTATCATGTAAAATCCGTAGTAATACCCAGTTGGTTAGTGTTCCTTGACCCAGGAATTCCTTTTATTCATTGTCTTCTACTGCAACAGCGTCAAGATCAACTCTTAGAAGTAAATAACACAGGTTAAGTATCTGACCCTGACCGTAGAACTTTTTATGGGAAACCTATCAAGTAAAATCCGTAGTAATACCCAGTTGGTTAGTGTTCATAGCACCAGGACTTCCGTTTATTCATTGTCTTCTACTGCAACAGCGTCAAGATCAACTCTTAGAAGTGGATAACACAGGTTAAGTATCTGACCCCAACCATAGAACTTTTTATGGGAAACCTATCAAGTAAAATCCGTAGTAATACCCAGTTGGTTAGTGTTCATAGCACCAGGACATCCGTTTATTCATTGTCTTCTACTGCAACAGCGTCAAGATCAACTATTAGAAGTAGATAACACAGTTTAAGTATCTGACTCCAACCGTAGAACTTTTTATGGGAAACCTCTCAAGTAAAATCCGTTGTAATACCCAGTTGGTTAGTGTTCATAGCACCAGGACTTCCGTTTATTCATTGTCTTCTACTGCAACAACGTCAAGATCAACTCTTAGAAGTAGATAACACGGGTTAAGTATCTGACCCCGACTGTACAACATTTTATGGGAAACCTATCAAGTAAAATCCGTAGTAATACCCAGTTGGTTAGTGTTCATATCACCAGGACTTCCGTTTATTCATTGTCTTCAACTGCAACAGCGGCAAGATCAACTCTTAAAAGTAGATAACACAGCTTAAGTATCTGATCCCGACCGTAGATCTTTTTAAGGGAAACCTATCATTTAAAATCCGTAGTAATTCCCAGTTGGTTAGTGTTCATAGCTTCAGGACTTCCGTTTATTCACTGTCTTCTACTGCAACAGCGTCAAGATCAACTCTTAGAAGTACATAACAGAGGTAAAGTATCTGACCCTGACCGTAGAACGTTTTATGGGAAACCTGTCAAGTGAAAGCCGTAGTAATACCCAGTTGGTTAGTGTATATAGCACCAGAACTTCCGTTTATTCATTGTCTTCTACTGCAACAGCGTCAAGGTCAACTCTTAGAAGTAGATAACACAGGTTAAGTATCTGACCCTGACCGTAGAACTTTTTATGGGAAACCTATCAAGTACAGTCCGTAGTAATGAAGATACAAGACAGGAAATGGCACCACATGAAAAAGCGAAGCGAGGCGAAGAAGCACGTTTGAACATTAACCCTGCAGATGTAGTGAATGGTATTTTACATATTGACGACGAAACACAAAAAAATCATTACCTTTAACAACTAATAACGCCTTAATGCCTTAAGTGCTCTTAACGATTTAAGTGTCAGCAGATAGCGCTTGAATAGCACTGTCGGATAAGAGTTTCAGAATTTCTATTATATCAATACAATTTAATAGAATCGGAATGTTGTTTTGCAGGGTTAAGAGCACATCTTAGTGCAAAATAAATTGCAAAGCAGTAAAAGTAGCTGAAGTTCTTGATAATAAAGTACAATAACTTTCAGTAGTATTTTAATTCTCATTATGTTTCGTATCTCAAATAATGCTAATGTTGTTATCTCGCTGATTAAGACGTAAATATCTCAATAACCAATGTCCTCAACAAAAAAACTAATGTTACGAAGGTAAGCTGGTGATATTCTAGCCCTAGTTCGCGTATAATACGACAGCGATAAGTTAATATAGTTTTTATTCGTTATACACTCCTGGAAATGGAAAAAAGAACACATTGACACCGGTGTGTCAGACCCACCATACTTGCTCCGGACACTGCGAGAGGGCTGTACAAGCAATGATCACACGCACGGCACAGCGGACACACCAGGAACCGCGGTGTTGGCCGTCGAATGGCGCTAGCTGCGCAGCATTTGTGCACCGCCGCCGTCAGTGTCAGCCAGTTTGCCGTGGCATACGGAGCTCCATCGCAGTTTTTAACACTGGTAGCATGCCACGACAGCGTGGACGTGAACCGTATGTGCAGTTGACGGACTTTGAGCGAGGGCGTATAGTGGGCATGCGGGAGGCCGGGTGGACGTACCGCCGAATTGCTCAACACGTGGGGCGTGAGGTCTCCACAGTACATCGATGTTGTCGCCAGTGGCCGGCGGAAGGTGCACGTGCCCGTCGACCTGGGACCGGACCGCAGCGACGCACGGATGCACGCCAAGACCGTAGGATCCTACGCAGTGCTGTAGGGGACCGCACCGCCACTTCCCAGCAAATTAGGGACACTGTTGCTCCTGGGGTATCGGCGAGGACCATTCGCAACCGTCTCCATGAAGCTGGGCTACGGTCCCGCACACCGTTAGACCGTCTTCCGCTCACGCCCCAACATCGTGCAGCCCGCCTCCAGTGGTGTCGCGACAGGCGTGAATGGAGGGACGAATGGAGACGTGTCGTCTTCAGCGATGAGAGTCGCTTCTGCCTTGGTGCCAATGATGGTCGTACGCGTGTTTGGCGCCGTGCAGGTGAGCGCCACAATCAGGACTGCACACGACTGAGGCACACAGGGCCAACACCCGGCATCATGGTGTGGGGAGCGATCTCCTACACTGGCCGTACACCACTGGTGATCGTCGAGGGGACACTGAATAGTGCACGGTACATCCAAACCGTTATCGAACCCATCGTTCTACCATTCCTAGACCGGCAAGGGAACTTGCTGTTCCAACAGGACAATGCACGTCCGCATGTATCCCGTGCCACCCAACGTGCTCTAGAAGGTGTAAGTCAACTACCCTGGCCAGCAAGATCTCCGGATCTGTCCCCCATTGAGCATGTTTGGGACTGGATGAAGCGTCGTCTCACGCGGTCTGCACGTCCAGCACGAACGCTGGTCCAACTGAGGCGCCAGGTGGAAATGGCATGGCAAGCCGTTCCACAGGACTACATCCAGCATCTCTACGATCGTCTCCATGGGAGAACAGCAGCCTGCATTGCTGCGAAAGGTGGATATACACTGTACTAGTGTCGACATTGTGCATGCTCTGTTGCCTGTGTCTATGTGCCTGTGGTTCTGTCAGTGTGATCATGTGATGTATCTGACCCCAGGAATGTGTTAATAAAGTTTCCCCTTCCTGGGAGAATGAATTCACGGTGTTCTTATTTCAATTTCCAGGAGTGTATGTTTCACGAGTAATACGTGAAAGAAATTACGATGGATTTTCTGATACAAAGGATTGAATACAGTAAGCAGGTTGAAATAATGTAGATTACAGTAGCTGTGTGGAGATGAAGATATTTGTTCATGATAGACTTCCGTGGACAGGTGCATCAAACCAGTCTTCTCACTGAAGACCACAAAAACAATAACAACAACAACAAATTTGTTTTTCAGAAACGTTTTTCTTACTGATGCCAGACTGCATTTTATGTTCCTTGTACTTCAGCTATCGTCAGTTGTTTTGCTGTCCTAGTAGCAAAATGATCCTTTACTGTCTCATTTGTTCATCGAATTCCTTCAGCATCCGCTAATTTAATTCGTCTGTACGCCATTAATCTTGATTTATTTTTCTTGAACTTCATGTCATAATTTCTTTTCAATACATCATACATTCGGTTCAACTGATCATTCAAGCCAAAATGCCCTCTCCGACAGAACTGACATTTACTAGGAAATCTCAACATATTTGTTTCTTCCCGATGAACTTTAGTTCCCTTTCCAAATTTCTGCTTAGTTTCCTTCACTTCTTGCTCTTTGTGCGAACTGAATAACTCAAGAGATAGTCTATAACCGGGCTTTATTTCCTGACGCCTCCTTCGACCTTAGTAACAGCAGTTTGGTTTCTTGTTCCCGTACAGCAAGACAGCGGCTGTTTTAAGTTACCTTCTTCTCGGCGGACGTCCGAGTTTTATCCGGAATCACTCTCAGTTCTGCGCCACGTGAACCGACCGCAGCCGTAGTTATTGAGTTTTCATCTTTGCCTCATTATTTATTTATCCGATATGTTTTACCTTCAACTCAATTATTCCATTAAATTCTTTTAAAAGCATTTGCTGGTTTATTCCACGGAGATCGATTTACTTCGGAGTATAAAAAAGGAGCGATTTCTAGAGTACCCGGTGTGTTCGCGGCGGATAGCGCAATCCAATTTGCGAAATGTTGGGTAATTGTCTACAGATCACAGGTGGGTCGGACTGCGGCCCGGTACGCCGCTAATGCACTTTCGGGCTGCGCCCATTAAGGTCTGGCCTGCAAATAGCTCATCCTCTGGCCTGAAGAGGCCCCGCAGTTTCGGCGGCCGGTGCGTCATTTAATTATCTGCCGGTCCATTATATCGCCCGCCCCACTCCTGTGTCTCTCGGTTACGCTGGCAGGCCATTGCTCTCCTACTGTCCAGCGACACACTAGTCTTTTCTTAGCGTCACTTAGTAACGCCCTGAAATAGGGGCACTTGCCTAAACGAATGACCGGAGTTCAGAATGTGTGTTCTGTGTTCACTGAGCGCATTTTTCCCCCCTCAGATTATCTCCAGTCGGGATCTTCTGCAACTTAACCAAGACATTTCACTGTCAACTGTTGTTGTTATTGTGGTCTTCAGTCCTGAGACTGGTTTGATGGAGCTCTCCATGCTACTCTATCCTGTGCAAGCTTCTTCATCTCCCAGTACCTACTGCAGCCTACATCCTTATGAATCTGCTTAGAGTATTCATCTCTTGGTCTCCCTCTACGATTTTTACCCTCCACCCTGCCCTCCAATGCTAAATTTGTGATCCCTTGATGCCTCAGAACATGTCCTAGCAACCGGTCCCTTCTTCTTGTCAAGTTGTGCCACAAGCTCCTCTTCTCCCCAATTCTATTCAATACCTCCTCATTAGTTATGTGATATACCCATCTAATATTCAGCATTCTTCTGTAGCACCACATTTCGAAAGCTTCTATTCTCTTCTTGTCCAAACTATTTATCCTCCATGTTTCACTTCCATACATGGCTACACTCCGTACAAATACTTTCAGAAATGACTTCCTGACACTTAAATCTATACTCGATGTTAGCAAATTCCTCTTCTTCAGAAACGCTTTCCTTGCCATTGGCAGTCTACATTTTATATCCTCTCTACTTCGACCATCATCAGTTATTTTGCTCCCCAAATAGCAAAACTCCTTTACTACTTTAAGTGTCTCATTTGCTAATCTAATTCCCTCAGCATCACCCGACTTTATTCGACTACATTCCATTATCCTCGTTTTGCTTTTGTTGATGTTCATCTTATATCCTCCTTTCAAGACACTGTCCATTCCGTTCAACTGCTCTTCCAAGTCCTTTGCTGTCTCTGACAGAATTACAATGTCATCGGCAAACCTTAAAGTTTTTATTTCTTCTCCCTGGATTTTAATACCTACTCCGAATTTTTCTTTTGTTTCCTGCACTGCTTGCTCAATATACAGATTGAAAAACATCGGGAAGAGGCTACAACCCTGTCTCACTCCCTTCCCAACCACTGCTTCCCTTTCATGCCCCTCGACTCTTATAACTGCCATCTGGTTTCTGTCAACTATAATATTTAATTATCGAACTTAAGTTTTTATAGTATAGAGGAGCCTCGGGGAACGTCAGTTTGGAGTCCGGAGAAAGGTAGGAACAAGCGAGGCAATATTCTCTTTGAAACAATCATCGGGACCGTCATTATTGACTCTAATGAACGATGTTCTAAAGAGAATAAAGGTAGCTCATTTCATTATAACTGCATGTTAAGAGTGAGGGGAGTTCAACTCTTCATAGAGGGAACACGTACTGTGACCAGAGAAGAAGCGTACTATTTCCTGTTTCATAAGTTGCAGACTCTGCAAACTTTTAAAAGACAATCAGTTTGAAAGCGGCAGCTATTCTCCAGTTCAGCAGATTTCCGATGAGTCACGAGCTGGGGCTGTATTTTGCTTTTGGGAGTGTATAATACAGAGGAACATACGCTTGAATCAGTGCCCAGCACATTTTTATCTGGTAGGAAAATGATGGATGGGTTAGTTGTAAACAGACCACAATTATATACGAGAACTGGAACTTTAATAGCGGCAACTATTTATTTACAGCTCATACAAAATAGATACGTGTTTCAAAGTTTTACTGACCTTCAAAGTAGTCACCAGCATTGTGTACAATCCGTCGCCAGCGATGTGGAAGTCGTAAGATACTCTTAGCAATGCCAGTTGTGTTGACAGTTCGAGCGGCGCGGTCTATTGCCCGACGAATTTGTAGCAGTTCTGAAGCGAATGCCGTGAAGTGTTTCCTTCAGTTAGAATTGAACTCAGGAGGGCTTAAGTCAGAGGAGTGCATTAGGTGGTATAGCACTTAGCAGCCCCATCAGTCAAACAAATCAGTAACAGCTTGCACTGTACGTGCTTGAGCATTGTCCTGCAAAATGATGGTCAGAGCCTGCAGGAAGTGTCATCACTTCTGTCTCTAAGCTGGCCGTCGGTTGTGTTCCAAAAATGAACAGCATAGAGGCAGAAGTGATGACACTTTCTGCAGGACCTGACCATCATTTTGCAGGACAATGCTCATGCACGTACAGTGCAAGCTGTTACTGATTTGTTTGACTGATGGGGCTGCACTCCCCTGACTTAAGCCCTCGTAAGTTAAACTGGATTTCTAAACTGAAGGAAACACTTCATGGCATTCACTTCAGGACTGCTACAAATTCGTCGGGCAATAGACCGCGCCGCTCGAACTGTCAACACAACTGGCACTGCTAAGAGTATCCTACGACTCCCACATCGCTGGCAACGGGTTATAGACAACGTTGGTGACTGCTTTGAAGCACATGTCTATTTTGTACGAGCTGTAAATAAATAGTTGCCACTATTAAAGTTCCAAACCTCGTATTTTCAGCTGAAGAACATAGGAATAATGACTCAGACGACAATCTGCTTCTATTTGAAGTGAAATAAATTCCGTTGGAGACCAGAAAAATTAATCACAAACATTTTTTAATTTTCTGAATTTAAGTTGGCAAATCCTAGTATTGACTTAGTTAGAAAAAAAGTTACGAGCACGACATTATACAAAACGTTCGTTGCTCAGACTGCTGTGTTTCAGTTAAAGCAACACAAAGGTACTTTTCTAACACTCAAATGTAAAGTCATAACAGCATCACGTTTCAGTACAGCAAGTAATTCAGTTTTTCTCTCTGTCTAAAAGCACATATTATAATATTCATTATTTTTCAGATTCAGTACAAACTCCAGTTTTCATACAGTCAGATAAATAGCTGATTTGTGTAAAAGACTAAAAGTACTAATAACATTATATATCAAATGTTTCGAACAATATTACATGAACAGGAAGAGAATTAGCTGTGTTACGCTATTATCTTCGAAGGCCAAAAACAACGTCGTATCGAAAGTACGAAATTTTCAAGTTTCATTACGAAAACACATTCTATATAAATTGTTTTCATCAGGCTTGTCAATTATCCTCATGGTAATGTTTAGTAGTATAGTTTAACCTTCTTAATATTGCTCCACTGATCCGATCCTATTTCTCATATCCCTGAAGACTAACGGCACCAGTTTGCTACGTATCCTCCTGTTCAAAAATGTTCTGTGTGCTTTTTATTGTTCAGTGACAGAAGGCGGTGAAGGTGTAAGTGCGATGTTCTCACATACTTTAGGAGCAAACATTTACCGTGTTTCTAACAGCGTTTGCGGTCTAGTTGCATTCTTAGACTAAAACTGCAGTTCGTAATACCACACTACCGTATGTTGTTGCGTCACAGATACGCGATTGTAGATGGAGACAGCATCAAGTCGCAAACTGATTACTCTGTGGGCACCTCTGGTGGCCCACCAATACCATACTCTCTACCAAGACTACAGTGGGTCTGCTCTGGGATGGCCTACCTACCAATATTCTTCAAAACTTCGTATGACTCTGCTGTGGGTTTGCTCTGTTGTGGCCCATTACCTGTCTGCATGTCAAGAGTCAGCACTGTCTTTCCGTTGGAAGGACAACACTACTTCTTCAAGACTGCATGGAAATCCACTACTTCCGTGTGCATTTTCTTTTACTGCTCAGACTTTGAGGAAAAAAAACACTGCAATTTTACTGTGATGAATGATCAGGACTGTCTTTATGGACTGTGAGAAAATTTTAGCTTTTGACCAACATTGTATCAATAAGTGTGTGCATTTGATTTCTTTGTTATTGTAATTATGAAAAATTTTATCAAATCATTATTGGCCACTGCCCAAAACAATTTGTAAAATTTTTTTTGGGGAGCATGGGGGCTATGTAAGTAGGCTGTTTAGGTTTTTTTATTGGTAACGCCACCTCTGTATGAAAATCACTGGCTGTGCTGTGTGCAGTCTGTGGCTGCTTTGCATTGTTGTAATACTCGCCATTGTAGTGTTAGGCAGCTGGATGCGAACAGCGCATAGCGTTGCGCAGTTGGAGGTGAGCCGCCGGCAGTGATGGATGTGGGGAGAGAGATGGCGGAGTTTTGAAATTTGTAAGACTGTCATGAACTGCTATATATAATATGACTATTAAGGTAAATACAGTGTTTGTTCTCTATTAAAATCTTTAATTTGCTAACTATGCCTATCAGTAGTTAGTGCCTTCCTTAGTTTGAATCTTTTATTTAGCTGGCAGTAGTGGCGCTCGCTGTATTGCAGTAGTTCGAGTAACGAAGATTTTTGTGAGGTAAGTGATTTGTGAAACGTATAGGTTAATATTAGACAGGACCATTCTTTTGTAGGGATTATTGAAAGTCAGATTGCGTTGCGCTAAAAAATATTGTGTGTCAGTTAAAGCACAGTCTTGTATAATTCTTCAAAAAGGGGACGTTTCAGTAATACTACACTACCGTATGTTGTTGCGTCACAGATACGCGATTGTAGATGAAGACAGCATCAAGTCGCAAACTGATTGCTCTGTGGGAGACACGATATATTCCAGGGGTGGCCACATAGCAGTTCGCGAGTCGTGTGTGGCTCTTGTCGCAGTTTTGTGCGGCTCTTGTCGATTTGCTTATGGTGGACAGCCCTATCAGTTAGTTAGTCTCATAGCGTGACGGTTGTAGTCTATGCTGTAGCACTGTGACTTGTAGTACCAGTTTCTAAGAAGCGTAAACGAGAAGAATGGACCCTTAATAAATAATGAGAAGAGGAATCCGTTTTCGTAGTCAGAAACGGGAAACAATGCCGTCTTTTTTGTCAAATGGCAGTTCTAAGACTAGTAATTTGAAAATCCATCAGGGCGATAACCATAGTGATTTTAGCAAAGACGTTCTTGTTGGTCTTCAGTTAAGGAAAATTAAGTTGACATCATTATAGGAAGAACTTTAAGACCAAAGTGGTTATGTCAATGACTACAAAGGAAGCAAGCAAGTTTGGCTTTTAATACTGCAAAGGCAAAGAAAACTTACGCAGAGTTCATAATGAGGAATATTGTTTGTATTTTAGCCACCGAATATACATGAAACCGCAAAAAATTATTGACCAAGTGACCGCTGCTAAATACCCAATACAGAGGGGAGTTTCTGCCAACAGTGGCAATGTTTTAAGTAATTTGCGAGAAACAAGATTAGTGTGTGTCCAGCAATGAGTGTGTTTTGGACGAATATACATACATCGAAGATCAACCCCAGCTGCACATGTTTGTAAGATACCGTATGTAACAAATGACTTGAAGGTAGCGGGAGAGATGTTAGACCTGGTTACAATGAAGGATACTACTGGAAGTTGTCTCATTGAAGAGGCTCAGGATGCTGTTATAGTGAAAATTTCAGTACCTGTAGGGAAGATCGTCAGTATTTCTGCACACGTTGCACTGCCAGTGACAACTCGGGGGCTTTTTAAATGTTCACACTAGGTGTCCTGATTTCATACCTGCCGACTGCATTATTCACAGTGACCATTTAACATTAAAGTATCAAAACAGTTTCAATATACTCATGTTATGCAGGTTGTCTTAAAAATCTTAAGTTCCATGTTTTTCACTATTGCTGATTATCAGCTTCTACAAAATGCGGCTCTCTCGGGACCAGTTCCATAAGGTTGTGGATACCAAAGCCGCCCGTGGTCTACAGCACAATAGTGGACTGGGGAAAAGTGGAGAATCATGAGTAGAACATCTGTATGTTTAGACAGAAAAAAGAGAGAAATGGATATTTAAGGGAGAAATGTTAGTGTGTTACTACTGGAAGGCTGGCGCGCGTTAGTGCAATAAATGAAGGCTACGGCTTCGCTATAACAGTACAACCGGGGACTGGAAATAAGACTGGGTGTTGTGTGCTGTCCTTAGGTTAGTTAGGTGTAAGTAGTTCTAAGTTCTACGGGACTGATGACCATAGATGTTAAGTCCCATAGTGCTCAGAGCCATTTTTGAACTGGAAATAAGTATACACATCATAACCAGTCATCAGACTAGGAAAAGAGACACTTAAAGTAGTAGTTGAGTTTTGCTATTTGGGTAACAAAGTAACTGATAATGGACCAACTAGAGAGGATACAAAATGTAGACTGGCAATGACAAGAAAAGCATTTCTGAAGAAGAGAAATTTGTTAACATCGAATACAGGTTTAAGTGGTAGAAAGTCTTCTCCGTAAAGTATTTGTATGCAGTGTAACCATGAACAGAAGTGAAACATGGACTATAAACAGTTCAGACAAGAAGAGAATAGAAGCTTTCGAAATGTGGTGCTACAGAAGAATGTTGAAGATTAGATGGGTGATCACGTAACTCATGAGGAAGTATTGAATGTATTTGGGGATAAAAGACATTTGGGCCACAACTTGACCTAAAGAAGGGACCGGTTGGTAGGATTCATTCTGAGACATCAAGGGATCAGTAATTTAGTATTGGAGGTACGTTTGGGGTGTTAAAACCATAGAGGGAGACCAAGAGATGAATACAGTAAGCAGATCCAGAAAGATGTAGGTTAAGAACAACAATAAGGACGTGTTTCCGAGGCTCTGTCCCTTGCTTGGGTGACAGTTTAGGCACCCAGCCCAACAGCACTGTTCCGGGAAACAGTGTTTAAAACTTTGCATCTTCTGTTTTCATCTGCGGTGCCCGTTTTCCTTTACTGTTTAAAACTGAAGAAAATCCTAGTAGTCTTTATCTGTGTGTCCCTGCCGCACATTTTTCGTAATACGCTAACGCAGAATTGACATCACACAATTTTTTGCTTTGAAACTTCGTTACGAAGCGAAATATTCGTCTCGGAAATTATAGTGTTATCCATCACTGTTGTCTGTTTTTCTGTGGGTTATCGTGAAAGCACCAGTTTGTGTTATTTGAAATGAGTTCTTCCGAATTTCAGTCTTGGCGATGTAGTATGAAACACGTTTGTGCCAAGTAGACAAATATACGACAGATATAAAAACAAACTGAACATTGACCGGTACTGTAATTTAACCAAAAAGTGTCTAATTTTCGTTGTGTCAATGTTAATTGTCGCATAATGTGTGACACAACATCTTTTGTAAGAAAAACCGATGCTTCGAATTTTGGAAGTTCATTTTTCTTTATAATTCAATTTTGGAACTACCTTTTGCCTATCGAGCTTTGCTACTCGTCTGTTTTGCCATCTGTCCCACATACAAACTATTTTCCAAGTTTACACATTATTAGCATTCCCTCTTACTGATCGTAGCGTCAAAGTAACAGTTCATTGAGGTCACATATCATCAGTACAATATACAGTCACACTTTTTTTCCCTCTTTGAACGATATCCGAATTCTGTTCTCCACAGTGTCATATCTTCCTCCCGTATTTTATGCACTTTGTACTGTAAAATCTTAGGAAAGCGTCTCTTCGCATTTTCTGTTTTGTAATCTATTAGGTGTCAACTATCGCAATAACACCAGCAGAATAATTGCATCACCACGAAGGAACATTTTCACTGTAGTTCGTCGAGCATTTCAGCGACAGATTTACGTTGACTAAAGACACTGTATACGAAACGTCCAGTTCCTCCTTGAATCTTTCCTACCTCTTCCGCCAATACAACTTGACAAGCGCCACAAATCGATGGCGAATACTCAATAAATGGTCGAACAAGGGTTTTGTGGCCGATCTATTTCCTATGTGAACGACACTGCGCTAAGTTCTCCCAGTGCATATGAATCTGACATCTTCCTAACGCACGAGTAGATTTATGTGCTCGTTCCACCTTATATCTGCCCAGACAAATTCTTAGTTATTTGAAGCCGGTGACTGACGTAAGTGACTGACTGCATAATCAGACGATATCGAATCTCATAGTTTATTTGCGTGTAGGACATTACATTGATTTATATTTTTTGTCATATGGCAGAAGTGGAGTCAGACCATCTCAAAGGTCCGAGTAACACCTGACTGGACCGTGCAGCAGTGTTCTCTTTTTAAAAGACATCGTAGTCGCCATCGACTCTTAAAATTGTCTATATTCAAAATTTACTTCCACAACTTCGACCTTTAGCCATTTTCGAGTGGAACACAGCGAAGATTTCGTTCTTTGATAGTCGCCAACACTTTCAAATACCAGACTTGGATACGTATATGTCACCGTCAGATGGTTCGTCTCGAATGTGATTATGATACACATGCACTATTTGATCAAAAGTATCCGGACACTCATACGTAATCCGGAATTATCAGTTGGATGTCACGAGAGGCGATACGATAGAGTGAACAAGGCGGCGATTACTGTGTTGTCAGTAGAGAAGCACTAACAGCAGGCTGTGTCCGTCCGGAGAGGTCAGTGACTTCGAACGCGCACTATACTCATTGGAAATCAGGTGAGTAAGAAACACGTCAGTGACATTTCAACCCATCTAAAGGTTCCAAAGCCGACTGTTGGTGATCTGACTGTGGAGCGAAAACACGAAGGAAGAATCACAACTGCCGGCCGCGGTGGTCTAGCGGTTCTAGGCGCTCAGTCCGGAACCGCGCGACTGCTACGGTCGCAGGTTCGAATCCTGCCTCAGGCATGGATGTGTGTGATGTCGTTAGGTTAGTTTGGTTTAAGTAGTTCTAAGTTCTAGGGGACTGATGACCATAGATGTTAAGTCCCATAGTGCTCAGAGCCATTTGAACCATTTGAAGAATCACAACTAAAACCGGGAGCAGTCAGACCTCATGTAATGATGGACAGGGATCGTTGAGCATTGCGAAATCAGTGTTACCAGCTTTGCGTAGGGAGTCACAAAGAATTGGTACGACGGTCGAGCAGCTCCTGGTAAGCCCCTCAATTTGTAATGGTGCTGAGCGACGTTGAAGGTCGTGTAACGACCGACGCCACTATGTAACGTAGCAAGTTATTAGGAAATAACATTCTTTACAGTAAGACACGCAGCCGTTTGGTACGGTAACTGTAGGATGGCTATGGTTGTTTTTTTTTTCTGTCTCTTTACTCACAGCGCAGCCGACGCTGCCTGCCGTGAGAACTGCATAGCGTAACAGTCAGTCAATACAAAGATTATACCCTCTACGAATCTAAATAATCCATACTAGTTATTATCCGATTTTGTTCAAATTTGGTACACAGCCTTTTGTTATTAATGGAACGATGCTGTCAAAATTTCAGATTTTTATTTATTATATTACCGGAGATAAAGAAAATTACCTTAAAGTCCTAAAAGCAATGCTTGCTTTTTTAAAACCATGTTAGGAAAAAACACAGATTGACTTGTATTATCATTTGAAGCCATTACGAAGTTACCAGTGCATAAAAATCAATTAATTAGAATTTTCTTTTTTAACACCTTAGTCACTGTGCACTACGTAATACAAAAATCGGTCAAAATTATTATATGACTATATTTTGTTGGGTGAGTGCGTGAGAATGTTTGAGAGACAGGTGGGACATAGGTTAAAACTTAATATGTCATTTTTCATAAAACCTTGTACAAACAGACCGTGAGAAAGTTATGGTGCAACCGTGATTCAGATGACGTATGTGGGTTTGAGCTTGCTTTCGTATAAAAGCCGCTAGAATGAAAGTTAGAGGCGGAATAAGTTTACTTATCAATTTGAAGAATAATTCATACTTCGCTTATTTTGATTAAACAATACACTAAAATTGAAGTTTTAATGACGTTAATTACTATCAGATTATTGATTCGATAAGGCAAGGTTTGCCGCGAGAATGATCTGGAAGGACCATTCTGAGTGGTCGTTTTCATCAACAGCCAATCAGAATTAAGCTGTTCCCGTGCGAATATAGTGGATTGGGCAGTCAGTAGGATAGTTCGAGATAGTCGCTTGCTAACCGGCCTACGGATAACACCATGTTAGATAGCTTCGTAAAAATACTCTGAAATTTGAAGAAATAGTGAGTTAATTGCGGTTAGAATACCTCGTGGCTGAAGCGACTGGAGTTACGAACATTTCAATGAAAGTTTGGTGTTTCTGAATTAAATAGTTTGAGAGTTATGAGCGTGTGAACTTTCTGGTCGTAGTAACAATTCTGCGTGGCATGTTTCGTGCTCTGTACGGAATACTTTGGCGAGCACTCCTTTTGAAGAAGACCACTGAAACGACCGAATGTTTAACTCGCGGATAGTTTTGGGTCAGTACCTGGTAGAATGTGAAAATTCTGGCTGCTTTTCGAGTGAAACTATGTTGTATAGACAGTGAACTTTGAATGATAGAGCATTACCATATTAAATACGGACTTGATAGCCATTTCATGTGTTTCCATATGAATAAAAAGCAGATTCAGTTGAAAGGTGACTACACTGAGTCTCAGCGCCAGAGATTCCACCAAAGATTATTATTCGACCGCCTCCACTGGGGCAGTAGTAGTTCAGTGGTTGCCGTGGGCAGTACTTGTTGAGAGGATGTCGAGAACAGTACTAGTTCAGAGGATGTTGTCGGCAGTTGTTGCTCTGTTGGGCGAGACAGTAGATGGTGGTGGTGGTTAGTGTTTAACGTCCCGTCGACAACGAGGTCATTAGAGACAGAGCGCAAGCTCGGGTTAGGGAAGGATTGGGAAGGAAATCGACCGCGCCCTTTCAAAGGAACCATCCCGGCATTTGCCAGAAACGATTTAGGGAAATCACGGAAAACCTAAATCAGGATGGCTGGAGACGGGATTGAACCGTCGTCCTCCCGAATGCGAATCCAGTGTCGAGACAGTAGATGCTGTTTGGTTAGTGTAATGCATGGATGGAAGAAGTTGCAATGATTACAGTGTATTTTTCGTCAATATATATGGAGGTAACAAAAAAAAATTATTTCATATTTCCTTAATGACAATGCCTCTTGGTCACAGGTTCAGTCAACAAAGCATCTTGCTCGTGTTCATGTATTAGACTTGTAATTCTGGTTTCTACGTATAGTATTTCTGGTTTTTCAATTAGTTCATTGTAAATGGTGTTTAAAATTTCTTGTCGTATTGAGGAAGAACCGTGCCAGATACATGTGCGTTGAATCACACTATCACACACAGAACAGTTACACTTGTGCTTTGTTGTTTCGTAGCTTTTATAGTTGCAGGGGACTTAATTAATCAATTGTGTTAACGGAAATTTCCCTTCATTCTTTATTGTTATTTTATGCAGTCAGGTTGCGTACTAATACTAGTCAGGGCCAACCGGTTATGAGACTTCGTAACCGGACACACAGCTCCTAAAATTATTGCATAATAATTAAGCCCCCATGGACAGTCTAATTTTAAATGCTTTCTGCAAGTAGACTGCATCCTCCGAACACCCGATTTTTTTAAATATGAACTTTCAGGAACTGACATTCAACTCGAGTTACGCGGCCTCTGTGTGGTAGGTATTAGGCAGTGGTTTCATCAACGCTGCTTTACACTGCCTAGCACGTATCTGCTACTACAGAGTGAAGGGACGACAGAAAGAAGCATATCGAGATAGGTGGACTTTCGATAAGTGAAAGAGAGAATACAGACGACCGACCACGCCCGCCGCAACTGGACGGTGGCTGACTGGAAGCGAGTGATGTGGGAGCATGAATCATGCTGTACTCTGTGATGTTCGAATCAAGAACAGATGCCAACGTGAGTAATTAATAAGCAGATATCCTCGAATTAGTAAAGCAACTTAACTTACGTAACAAAACCAAGTCTTCCGGTCCAGAGTGTATACAAGCTAGGTTCCTTTCAGAGTATCCTGATGCAATAACTCCATGCTTAACAGTCATATACAACCGCACGCTCGACGGAAGATCCGTATCCAAAGACTGGAAAGCTGCACAGGTCACACCAATATTAAAAAACGGCAATAGGAGTAATCCAGTAAATTACAGGGCCGTATTGTTTATGTCGAGATGCAACAGTATTTCCGAACATATATTGTATTGTGTTCGAAGATTAGGAATTACCTCGAAGGAAAAATTGTTCAAATGTCTCTGAGCACTATGGGACTTAACTTTTGAGGTCATCAGTACCCTAGAACTTAGAACTACTTAAACCTAACTAACCTAAGGACATCACACACATCCATGCCCGAGGCAGGATTCGAACCTGCGACCGTAGCGGTGGCTCGGCTCCAGACTGTAGCGCCTAGAACCGCTCGCCCACTCCAGCCGGCCTTACCTCGAAAAGAAACGTCTATTGACTCACAATCAACATGGGTTTAGAAAACATCGTTCTTGTGAAACATAACTAGTTCTCTATTCGTATGAAGTGTTGAGTGCTACTGACAATGGATTTCAAATTGATTCCGTATTTCTGGATTTCCAGAAGGCTTTTGACACTGTACCACACAAGCGGCTTGTAGTGAAATTGCGTGCTTAAGGAATATGGTCTCAGTTATGTAACTGGATTCGTCACTTCCTGTCAGAGAGGTCACAGTTCGTAGTGAATGATGCAAAGGTTATTTCTGGTGTTATAGGCCGTCTACTGTTCCTTATCTATATAAACAACTTAGGAGACAATATGAGCAGCCGTCTTAGGTTGTTTGCAGATGCCGCTGTCGTTTACCGACTAGTAAAGTCATCAGAAGATCTAAACAAATTGCAAAAGATTTAGAAAAGATATTTGTATGGTGCGAAAATTGGCAGTTGACCCCAAATAATAAACATTGTGAGGTCATCCACATGAGTGCTAAAAGGAATCCGTCTATCTTTGGTGACACGATAAATCACTCAAGTCTAAAGGACGTAAATTCAACTAAAAGCATAGGAATTACAATTAGGAACAACTAAAAATTGGAAAGAACACAGCGAATGTTGTGGGGGAGCCAAACCAAAGACTGCGTTTTATTGGCAGAACACTTAGAAAAAATAACAAATCTACTAAAGAGACTGCCTTCATTACACTTGCGCGTCCTCTTTTGGAGTGCTAATGCGCAATGTGGGATCCTTACCTAACCAGGTAGGACTGACGGAGTACATCGAGAAAGGTCAAAGAAGAGCAACAAGTTTTGTAGTATCGCGAAATAGAGGAGTGTGTGAGTGACATGATAAATGATTTGGGGTGGACATCGTTAAAATAAAGGCGTTTTTCGTTGCAGGGATATCTTCTCACGAAATATCAAGTACCAACTTTCTCCTCCGAATGCGAAAATATTTTATTGACACCGACCTACATAGGGAGAAATGACCATCATAATGAAATAAAGGAAATCAGACCTCGCAAGCAAAGATGTATGTGTTCGTTTTTTCCGCTCGCTGTACGAGATTGGAATAATAGAGAATTATTATGAAGGTGGTTCGATGAACCCTCTGCCAGGCACTTAAATGTGATTTGCAAAGTATCCATGTACATGTAGACGTAGATGTAGATAACTGGATGGAGATATCTTACCTGCCACCATATATAGTTTTAACAGTGAATTACGGAAGATTTAGTATTACAGTATTGGTGTGTTATTCGTCGTTCCAGCGTGTTCCCCTTATCGCGCTTAATAAAATGATAAATGCGGAAAGATGTGAGCACGTTTACTGCACTGTAAAAGAGAGGAAGAGTGGAGAGGATGACTGATTGTACCATCATGATAATGCAACTCGCCATAAAACTGTACTTGTGAGGCAAAAGTTTGTGGACAACAACGTTCCTGGAATGGACTGGTCTGTCCAGCGTCGCCACTTGGACTCAGTGGAATACATTTGAGATGAATGAGAACGTCGATTTCGGTCCAGACCACACCGTCTGACAACACCAATGCCCTGTGAATGCTTTTTTTGACGATGAAATTCGCCAAACAGCCGTACAACTAAGAAAATATTTTATTTTCGGTACCAATTTAGGAAATTCATTATGCCATCTTTAGAGTTGCGGACAAGTTTTCAAAGGAAACACTTGAAGTAAGAATTCACGACATCCAGAAACATAGGGCCCCAGTAAGCTAACATTGCTATTTTTCGGAGGTGCATATGGGGCCTGAAGGTGGCATAATGAATTGCCGAAAATGTTAGTGAAAATAAAATTAAATAATTTCTTAATTTCACTGCTGTTTAGGGTATTTCATGGTTAAATATTTGATCAGCCGCTGTCCCATGTCCACAATGGATCAACAGAGACCTTATTGTAAGTGTCCCCAGCAAAGTTCAGGCCGTCATAAAGGCGAAGGATGGCCACAACTCACCTTAATGTCCAGTGATAAGCGTATGGATAATATCGACTAGATAGTGTACGTGTCCGCTAATTTCAAATTTTTTTCGCTGCTACAGCACTAAATTTTTGCTGTTTACCGCCTAAAAATAGCTAAAGGCCAAGATTACAATAGTGGGTTTCAAAAACAAATTATTTGTGTAAGGCGATTAAGACGTGTTTTATAAGGTTGTCTTCGACTGTGAATCCCACCCAAGGAAATTTTGGTGTTGGTCACGGAGTCTTTCTCAACAACTCGCACTAGCTGCTGCTTTTTAGAACGATATCACACGGAACGCAGTACTGCTAACGTAGTAGGACGGTTACCTGAATCATTCTTTAGTGGTGACTCCTCAGAATACGCCGTAGCGTGGTGTGCAGCCGGAAGCAGGCCTGTCTACTCTTATGACTAAAAATCCTAAGAGGTTCCGGTCTTACATAAAATCACTAAACTGTTCGAAATTCTCTCTTCCGAAGTAGTTTCACCGCGTAAGATCGTCACGCGGTCCCTCTTTTCAGTCATCGTACGAACGTCAAAACAGTAGATACTCAGATAACCGATCGCGGCATGGAAAAGCAACTAAAATCATTGAATATGCAAAGGAATCAGGATCAAATGATGTAGCTGTAAGATTCTAGAAAGATTACGCGTAAGAACTTGCTCGTCTTCTAGCAGCGATTTATCATTCATCGCTGGAGCAACGAAAGGTACCTCGCGACTGGAAAAAACAGAGGTCATTTCGCGTTTTCAAGAATGACAGACGCACGTAATTATAAGCCTCTATCGTTGGCGTGAGTCTGTTGTAAAATTATGGAAAATGTATTATGCTAAATAATTATCTTTCCGGAGAACAAAAATTTTCTACTTAAAAATCAACATGGATTGCAGAGACAGTGACCTTTCGAAACTCAGCTCGCTCTGTTTCTCCATGAGATCCAAAGAGCTGTAGACGACGGTGCTCAGGTTGATGCCGTGTTCCTTGACTTCAGGAAGGCTTTGGACACGGCGCCGCACTGCCGCTTAGTGAAGAAAATCCGAGTTTACCGAGTAGAGGATAAAAAAAATGGCTCTGAACACTATGTGACTTAACATCTGAGGTCATCAGTCCCCTAGAACTTAGAACTACTTAAACCTAACTAACCTAAGGACAACACACACATCAATGCCTGAGGCAGGATTAGAACCTGCGACCGTAGCGGTCGTATGGTTCCAGACTGAAGCGCCTAGAACCGGTCGGCCACCCCGGCCGGCAGTATAGGCTCAGATTTGCGACCGGTTTCAAGACTGTCTTGCTGATAGAAGCCAACACGTCGCTCTTAACGGAACAAAATCGACAGATGTAAAGGTAATTTCTGGAGCACCCTAAGGAAATGTGGTAGGACGGTTTCTGTTTACAATGTATATACGTGTTCTAGTGGAAAGCGTTGAATGCTTAAGACTGTTCGCAGATATGCGGTTGTTTATAACAAAGTATGAACGCCAGAAGACAGTATCGATTTGCAGAATGACCTGCACAGAACTGATGAATGGTGCAGGCTTTGGTAGTTGACCCTGAACGTAAATAAATGTAACATATTGCGCATACCTAGGAAAATAAATCCCCCCTTCTGTACAACTATGCTATTGATGAGAAATTCCGGAAATTGCATGTACCGTAAAATATTTAGGAGTAACTATCCAGAGCGACCTAAAGTGAAATGACCACATAACACAAATAGTAGGAGAAGTACAGGGTGACAGCTATTTAACTAAATCGTCATAATTTCTGAACGGTTTGCTTTAGGACATTCAAACTGCAATGCTGTCTGGGGGGCATGATGGGAATTAGTACGTGTATGTATGGTTTGGTTTAAAGACTAAGCCCATTTTCATTTGGATCGGTTCGTCAATAAGCAAAATTGGCGCATTAAGAGGACTGAGAATTCAAATTTCGCGACCTAGAGGTCTCTTCACTCTTAACAGATGACTATTGGGTGTGCAGTATCCAGTCACGGAATAATCGCTGCGATATTCCTTGACGGCACGGCGACTATCGAACGGTACGTGAAGGATTCGGAAGATGATTTCAACCTCATTATCCAAAGTGACCCTGATTTCGACAAGATGTGGTTCACGCAGGACGGAGCTCGTCTCCACCGGAGCAGAGAGTGTTTGATGTTCTGGAGGAGCACTTTGGAGGTTGTATTCTAGCTCTGGAGTACCGAGAGAGCACTGACACGGGCCACGATTGGCCGCCATATTCTCCGGATCTGAACACATACGACTCTTTTTTGTGTTGCTATATCAACGACAAGGTGTACAGCAATAACTCCAAAACCATCGCTGAACATTAAGCAGCCATTCAGGGGGTCATAGACAGCATCGACGTTCAGACACTTCAGCAGGTCGTGCATAATTTCGCTATTCGTCTACGTCACATCATCGCCAATGATGGCAGGCATATCTAACATGTCATAATCTAAATCCTAACAACTGTAGTGGCATTTACATGTTGAATAAAGTGTATGTACGCCATAGTTTGTAACTAATTTACTTTTTTCATATAGTTCAATAATGTTTACCCGGTAGATGTCCGACTGAGATTCACACCAACAACCTGCATCTACATCCATACTCCCCGAGCCACCTGCCGGTGTGTGGCGGAGGGTACCTTGAATACCTCTATCGGTTCTCCCTTCTATTCCAGTCTTGTATCGTTCGTGGAAAGAAAGATTGTCGGTATGCCTCTGTGTGGGCTCTAATCTCTCTGATTTTATCCTCATGGTCTCTTCGCGAGATTTACGTAGGAGGGAGCAATATACTGCTTGACTCGTCGGTGAAGGTATGTTCTCGAAACTTCAACAAAAGCCCGTACTCAGCTACTGAGCGTCTCTCCTGCAGAGTCTTCCACTGGAGTTTATCTATCATCTCCGTAACGCTTTCGCGATTACTAAATGATCCCGTAACGAAGCGCGCTGCTCTCCGTTGGATCTTTTCTATCTCTTCTATCAATCGTATGTGGTACGGATCCCACACCGGTGAGCAGTAGTCAAGCAGTCGGCGAACAAGTGTACTGTAACCTACTTCCTTTGTTTTCGAATTGCATTTCCTTAGGATTCTTCCAATGAATCTCAGTCTGGCATATGCTTTACCGACGATTAATTTTATATGGTCATTCCATTTTAAATCACTCCTAATACCTACTCCCAGATGGAATTAACTGCTTCCAGTTGCTGACCCGCTATATTGTAGCTAAATGATAAAGGATCTTTCTTTCTATGTATTCGCAGCACATTACACTTGTCTACATTGATATTCAATTGCCATTCCCTGCACCATGCGTCAATTCGTTGCAGATCCTCCTGCATTTCAGCACAATTTTCCATTGTTACAACCTCTCGATATACCACAGCATCACGCGCAAAAAGCCTCAGTGAACTTCCGATGTTATCCATATATATATATATATATATATATATATATATATATATATATATATATATATATATATATATATATATATATATATATATATATATATATAGATGAATGTCAATGGTCCTACGACACTCCCCTGCAGCACACCTGAAATCACTCTTACTCCGGAAGACTTCTCTCCATTGAGAATGACATGCTGCGTTCTGTTATCTAGGAACTCTTCAATCCAATCAAACAATTAGTCTGATAGTACATATGCTCTTACTTTGTTCATTAAACGACTGTGGGGAACTGCGGAAGTCAAGAAACACGGCATCTACCTGGGAACGCGTGTCTATGGCCCTATGAGTCTCGTGGAGGAATAGGGCGAGCTGCGTTTCACACCCATGCTGATTCCTATATTGTAGATTTCTAGTCTCCAGAAAAGTCATTATACTCGAACATGTAAGTCACCCACTGAAGAAGTAGCTTACAAAGCATTTGTTCGACCGATTCTTGAGTATTGTCCATGAATCTGGGATCCTTAACAGGCATGACTGATAGAAGAGATACAGAAGATCCAGCGAAGAGCGACGCGTTTCGTCACGGGATTGTTTAGCTTGCGCGACAGCGTTACGGAAATTCTCAACAAATTCCAGTGGCAGACGTTACAAGAGAGGCGTTGCGCATTTCGGGGAGGCTTACTGTTGAAATATCGAAAGAGCAGTTCCCGGGGAAGATTCGGACGACATATTACTCCCCCCCCCCCCCCCTCCACCAAACACGCATTGCGTAATGACCATGAGGAGAAAATTCGAGAAATTAGAGCGGTGGCCGAGCGGTTCTAGGCGCTTCAGTCCAGAACCGCGCGACTGCTACGGTCGCAGGTTCGAATCCTGCTTCAGGTGTATGTATGTGATGTCCTTAGGTTAGTTATGTTTAAGAAGTTCTAAGTTCTAGGGGACTGATGACCTCAGATGTTAAGTCCCCTAGTGCTCAGAGCCATTTTTCTTATCCTATACTCGGTAAACTCGGATTTTCTTCACTAAGCGGCACTTCGGGGACGATGTGAAATGCCTTCCTGAAGTCAAGGAACACGGCATCAACCTGAGCGCCGTCGTCTACTGCTGTGTGGATCTCATAGAGAAACAGAGCGAGCTGAGTTTAGAAAGATCACTGTCTGTGCACTCTATGTTCATTTTTAAACAGAAAATTTTTGTTCTCCAGGAACATCATAATTGTTGAGCATAAAACATTTTCCATAATTTTACAACAGACTCACGCCAACGATAGAGGCCTATAATTACTTGCGTCTTTCTTTGAAAACGCGAAATGACCTCTGTTTTTTCCAGTCGCGAGGTACCTTTCGTTGCTCCAGCGATGAATGATAAATCGCTGCTAGAAGGCGAGCAGAGCTATTTTTTTTAGAGCCAATACAGAGGCTTCCCAACAGTCATTCTTCCCATGCGTCATTCTCGAGTGGAACGTGGAAGTGGTAATCCGTTAGTGGTACCAGAAGCACCCTCCGTCACACACCGTTAGGTGGCTTGTCGAGTATTGATCTGGATGCAGATGTGGACGTACGACCGTGGGTAAACACTCTGCTCTAGCCGTGCCGCCGTGGCGGTCGCGGTGTCGGAGGCGGCGGCAGCGGAGGCGGCGGTGCCACGGACTGATGATGGATGCAGGCCGGCGGCCGAGCGCCCCGCCCCCGCTTCCGGGCCGCCTTCCGCCCCCGCGCCGCCGCTAATCATCTCAATGAGGCGGCGCCCGCGCTGCGCTTCGCATGCTGACAGTCAGCGGGGCGCGTCGTCAACCTGTCAGCCGCAGACAGTATACAGCAGCGGGGCTGACCGGCAGGTAGTACAGTCTCGGTGCTGATTCCGTATGGCGCGCAGCGGCCACTTTCCGCCTGTGACTTCACAGCCGCAGGAAGCTGTGCCGTGCCGAGGGTCAAGGAACGCAGGCCGCGCCAGCTGCAGACTTTTAAACGCCGCCCTCGTCTCGCAGTGTTTAAAGAGGAGCGACACTGCAGCACCGATGAATAGTGACGTGCGTCTAAGGCTGCCGTCACACGGACCGTGCCTTAGGACGTCATAGCGTGGAAAAGGCTCGCTGCTGAGCATTTCCGAAAGTGCAGAGCGCTACTATGACGTTTCTGGAGAACGAAAATCCTCTCTGTAACAACCAACATGGATTCAGTAAAATCAACTTTTCAGTATAATTAACATTTAAAAAATAGGGTATCTAATCCTAGTTTATTATTTAAGTTTCACAGATTCAGAAAAAGAGCCATAAAGAAATTTTAACATTTCACCTTACAAATTCATAATTTAACTCCAATACGAGGGTCACTCCAAAAGAAATGCACACTATTTTTTTAAAAAAATACATCTTTTATTCTACACGTTTGAAAGTTTTACTGTGTGTAGATACGTCCTTTAGGAACAGTATTATCATTTCTCCACATAATTTCCATCCCTCTCAACTGCCTTGCGCCATCTTGGAACCCGCACGGTAAAATTCTGGGCCAACCTGTTGGAGCCACTGTTTGGCAGCGTGTTCCACGAAGAGTGTCTCTCAGTTTCCCGAAGAGATGATAGTCACATGGAGCCAGGTCAGAACTGTAAGGTGGGTGTATCAGCGTTGTCCATCCGAGTTTCGTGATCGCTTCCATGGTTTTTTGACTGACATATGGGCGTGCATTGTCGTGCAACAGCAAAACATCCTGCTTTTGCCGATGTGGTCGAACACGACTCAGTCGAGCTTGAAGTTTCTTCAGTGTCGTCACATATGCATCAGAATTTATGGTGGTTCCACTTGGCATGATGTCCACAAGCAAGAGTCCTTCGGAATCGAAAAACACCGTAGCCATAACTTTTCCAGCAGAAGGTATGGTTCTGAATTTTTTTTCTTGGATGAATTTGCATGATGCCACTCCACTGAATGCCTCTTCGTCTCTGGTGAAAAATGATGGAACCATGTTTCATCACCTATCACAATTCTTCCAAGAAATTCATCTCCACCATTCTCGTACTGTTCCAAAAGTTCGCTGCATACCGTTTTTCTTGTTTCTTTGTGAGCCGCTGTCAACATCCTGGGAACCCACCTGGCACAAACCTTTTATAATGCCAACACTTTCAGTATTCTGCAAACACTTCCTTCCCCTATCCCAACGTAGCATGACAATTCGTTCACTGTGATGTGTCTGTCAGCAGTCACCAATTCGTTAACTCTCTGCACATTGTCTGGAGTGTGTGCAGTACGAGGCCTGCCGCTGCGAGGACAATCCTCAATATTGCCGTGCCCGCTTTCGTCACGTAACCTGCTTGCCCACCGACTAACTGTACTGCTATCGACAGCAGCATCTTCATACACCTTTTTCAACCTCTTGTGGATGTTTCCCACTGTCGCGTTTTCACAGCACAGGAATTCTATGCAGCACGTTGCTTCTGACAAACGTCAAGTGTAGCAGCCACCTTGAAGAAATACGGTGACGGCGGCACTCACGGAACAGGTTGAACTAAGTTTGAAAACAATCGGGAAGGATGTATCTACACACAGTAAAACGTTCACACATGCAGAATATAAACTGTATTTTTACAAAAATAGTGTGAATTACTTTTGGAATGACCCTCGTAATATAAACAATTTTTTGAACCAATAATACTCGTATCAACCGTATAACCGCGTCAGCTGGCACGAATTATGTCGATACTAAATCAGTCGCTAAGCCCCAGATCACTTGATAATTAAATCAAATTACTGCATATCTTGCGCCACTCAGTTCCTCTGTTCCTCCGTGAGGTGCACAGAGCTGTAGACAATTGCACTCGTGTACATGCCGTGTTCCTTGACTTCGGGAGGCGTTTGACAACTTTCCACACTGCTGTCCACTGAAGAAAATACGAGCTTACCAAGAAATGAAACGTCGTGTGGCTAGAGCCTCCCGTCGGGTAGACCGGTCGCCTGGTGCAAGTCTTTTGAGTTGACGACACTTCGGCGAATTGCGTGTCGATGGGGATGATATGATGACGATGAAGACAACACAGCACCCAGTCCCTGAGCGGAGAAAATTTCCAACCCAGCCAGGAATCGAACCCGGGCCCCTCTGCATGGTATTCCGTCGCGCAAGACCACTCTTTTTTATTCTTTATGGTTCGTTGTATTTGGCCGTAGCGAAAGTCAGATGACATCCGTTGAAGTTCGTTGTTGATTCTTTCACTCAGTTTTTTATTAGAGAGACCAGCCAGCTCTGACCGAACACGCTGAGCTACCGTGCAGGCACCATTCAGCTATCGAGGCGGGCTATCAGACCAGACTGGCAACTCTATTCAAGACTTACTTGTATTTAGAAGTCGACACATCGCTCTTAATGGAACAAAATCGACAGATATAAAGTCAATTTCCATGGTACCCCAGGGAAATGTCATAACACCGTTACTGTTTACAATGTGTATAAAAGATCTGGCAGAATGAGTCGGAACCTCTTTCAGATTTAACAACTTTTTTTTTCATAATGCGGGGCCATAGTCATAATATATTTCTTTAAAGAAGTATTCTAGACCTTGTGCAATTGTTTATTACCTCTCTAAGAAGTAACTATGATCAAGAATGTTACATTTATCTTTGTTGTTAAGAAATAAGATTTAACCCACTTGAGGCTTTCATATGTGGTAGCTGATTGAGTTGTTAACATTACTGTGTCATCTTTACGTCATATAAATAAGATGTCACTACTATAACATGTAAATAAGATTTATAGCACCAAGATTACAGCTATATGTGTCAATACGACGGTGCACTCGCGTTTGTAATTGTATCTCATCAACTCTTAACAAATACTAGGATATCCCTACTCTTTATATTATGTTAAATTTAAATGTGCTGTTTAACATGAAATCTTTTGATTCTTTGATTTGCTTAAATGATTTTATGTACAAGACATATTTCACAACCTGTGTTATTGGCACTTATTCCTAAGTAATGTTCCAACACATATAACAGGATTTAGATGCCTGATGATACGTACATCATAAATATCGCTTCAAGCCTCACTGGTTAATTAATGAGTGAGTAGAATAAGTAACTACACTGTATTGTATTAATTATGAATTGAGGCAAAATTACACAACTTAGAGTTGGCCATGTGTTAATTTCACGTACACAGGTGTATATTTACCTACCAAATTTTACTTTAAACAACGTCAATGACTAGCTGGACTTTTACATTTATGGATGCAGGGAATATTATCGAGAGGTTTGTTACTGTTAATGTGTATGAGCAGGCAACTTCATTGTATAATAAGATAAACAGGTACTGCAAAGATGTAACAACTACCAAAGAAAATAAATTGCTCCTAACCTTTCCTATCCTACAGGACACTGAGTTCAAAGACTAAAAAAGGTCACCTGCTTGTAACAGGAATTTCTTTGACCAAGACAATTTTCCACTTAGCCTACTGTCATTCAGTGAAGATGGAGTACTCAGTAATGAAACAAAGCAGTAGGCTCTGCAAGAAATATCGACTCTTAGACAATGTGTCGAATAGTGTATTTTAATACGACTGTATGCCATGTTAGGCAGTTTATAACACTTGTAAGTAAGCATTACAAATATGTATTGTTATAGGGTTATATCACTTGTTATGTATTTCACTGTTATCGTCTGATCTGCTTTCAGAAAACACTTGATAATGGCACGTTGAAGCCGAAATCATGATTGTGTAAGTGTAAATGTAAGACTATAAATAAACAACAGTCTAATGGCGGTACTGACTTTAAAGAAACTCTTTAAGACTGTACACAGATGATAGAGTTGTCTATGAAAAAGCAGCATCGCCAGAAGACAGCGTCGATTTCCAGAACGGTCGGCAGACGATTGATGAACGGTGCAGGCTGATCTTGAACGTAAACAATATTATTTCTTCCCACATAAATCTAGCGAAATGACCATGACGAGAAAGTTCGAGAAATTAGAGCTAATACGGAGGCTTACCGACAATCATTTTTCCCACTCGCCATTCGCGAATGAAACAGAAGGGGCAGATAGTGTTATTAGAAGTACCCTCCACCACACACCGTCAGGTGCCTTGCTGCGTAGTGATGTAGGTGTAGAGTTATGAAGCATGTCAGATATTTTGAACGCGTATTTGAACGTAGACCAATAAGATGGAAGATCGCCAACTAAGTCACAAGGAGGCTACCTTTCTTCTGCGTAGAAAGTTGGGAGACGCCATATTGGTTGTTAGCTGAAGGTCATACTGGGCGTATTTTGTGTTATAACTTACGTACTATGAATAAATGCCGTTTTGAAACATCAAGACATTGAGAATCTCTCGAAGACACGGCGTCATTGGTACGATTTGGTGCAATGAAATGACGGGAAACGTCATCTGCTGGTGAAAGAATTTTCGCATTATAACTTGCTTGTTATGAAAGTATGCTGTTACAAGTAATCAACACACTGAAGATTCATCGAAAACCCGTTGTTCTTTGTATCATGTGTCGTAACTGAAGCCTTCAGGAGATGGTAATATACATGATATGGGTGTAAGTTATGGAAGTTGGGTACAGTGTAATGGATGGATCTACGGAGTTACAAAGTGGTGTGTGCAGTGTGTAGCTTCTCTGTGGCTCTTTATATACAATAACATTTCATTTACCTTTTAGTTCACAAGTATAGGTGCCCCTTGTCTTAGGAGTGAGTTTGTTCGAGTGTATTTATCTGCAAAAGGAAAATATTTTGCACTTTCTTGTTTCAAAACTTGTATTTCGCATGTTGAAAAGATTTTTCTATTGAATAGGGACGGAAGTTAAAGTGTCAACGCGAAGTTTTAACTAAAAAATGAGAATGATGAAATAATTTTTATCTTATGTTGGGGACTATTGTAAATTTGTATCACAATATTTGTAATGGAATTTGGAAACTGATATCCTTGCTGACTGGAAATGGAACTTTTCTTTTCGTTTTATAAAATGTTCATGGATATTGACTTTTTTATTCGCGTATACTACAGATAGAACAACATACCTAGTATATGGACAAGGGAGGAAACGTGCGTTTTAATAGAGCTAATGTAGGAATTTTAAGCACGTCCATTTCGTAAACAGAGTGATGTGCGAGCCAGATACAGCCGACAGCTGCTGCTGAAGAGCGCTGCAGTCCCGTGTAGCACACCTTGAGGGACACGTACCGTATGTACAAGCCAGTTCGCTTCTGAGCATCCAGCAGCCCGTTGCACTTTAAACGCCACTGCCCGTGTGGCGACGGATTAAGGCTGCACATTAGCACTTTGGCTGAACAGGACGCCTCTAGAAGTGGCAGTCACAAAAGTTATACCGACAGATAAAGGTAGAAGGAAGGTAACTGTGAAGAAATCTTCGGCAACAGAAAAATATTTCATATGATCAGCTAAAGAAATAAGTACAATCAATGCAGGAATATAAAATACTTAGGAAGATAATCAACCGAAAGCGCTGGGAAACTGCAGCAATATGGCTTCAGGAAGAATGTGAGTAAACTGCAAAAAGAAATGGTCGTCGAAAGGAGAAATTTGGGATATAGAAATGTCAAAAACACCTTCTGTGTAACAAATATCAAAGGCACCAACATCAAGAACATGACATGAACTGCATTGTAAACGCAGAGGAGAGAGCGGATAGGTGGAAAGAGTACGTTGAAGGTCTCTACGAGGGGCTGGACTTGTCTGATGATGTGATAGGAGAAGAAATGGGACAGAATGAATCACTTAAAACCTGCATCGCAAATATTGCAGAAATGGGGAGTGATATTGATGTGCTGTTTTCACAGAACTGATTGGTAATCAGGGACTCGTATTGTTAGCCAATCAACGTATTATAATAATACTTTTAAAAGTGTACTTTTGTATAAACATACACTTTTCTAAATGAGACAATGCCTATTAACATTAACAAACTGAAAGTTGGGTAAATTCGAATGTCAGTGGTGATTGTTGCAGGATTCTAGTGCGAGTCGTTTACGGGATATAGCATTTTGAAAAACACCCACACCTGCACTTGTACAATATCTGTGGCAGAACACAATGAAAAACAGCGCAAGAGTATGCATTAGTTACGTGGATTCTAACCAGTGACGAAACAACTGACCGCACAGGTTGTTCAAAATGACCACCGGCAGCGGCAATACAAGCGTGCAATCTGGTACGGAATGCCTTTTGCACACTTGCTAACATTGCAGCGGAGATGGCCTAGCAGGCTGCAATAAAGCGTTGTTGCTTATCATCTGGTGTAGTTGGTACGTCCTAGTAGACAGCGTTCTTCAGCTTTCCATACAGAAAAAAATCTACAGGCATCAAATTCTGGGAAAAGGCAGACAAGATGCAGGTCCCCTGCGTCCAACCCAACAATTTCCAAACAATTCGTGAAGACATACTGTAGTGCTTCGTGCACTATGGACTGCATAGCAGTTATGTTGGTACCACAGGTTCGTCCTAGTCTGCTGCAGAAATCAGCATTGGTTTCGAAACAGACGATCGTGTGAAACCCAGCTCGCGCTATTCGTCCACGAGACTCAGAGGACCATAGACACAGGTTCCTAGGTAGATGCCGTGTTTCTTGACTTCCGCAAGGCGTTTGATACAGTTCCCCACAGTCGTTTAATGAACAAAGTAAGAGCATATGGACTATCAGACCAATTGTGTGATTGGATTGAAGAGTTCCTAGATAACAGAATGCAGCATGTCATTCTCAATGAAGAGAAGTCTTCCGAAGTAAGAGTGATTTCAGATGTGCCCTAGGGGAGTGTCGTAGGACCGTTGCTATTCACAATATACGTAAATGACCTTGTGGATAACATCGGAAGTTCACTGAGGCTTTTTGCGGATGATGCTGTAGTATATCGAGAGGTTGTAACAATAGAAAATTGTACTGAAATGCAGGAGGATCTGCAACGAATTGACGCATGGTGCAGGAAATGGCAACTGAATCTCAATGTAGACAAGTGTAATGTGCTGCGAATACTTAGAAAGAAAGATCCTCTATCATTTAGCTACAATATAGCAGGTCACCAACTGGAAGCAGTTAATTCCATAAATTATCTGGGAGTAGGTATTAGGAGTGATTTAAAATGGAATGACCATATAAAATTAATCGTCGGTAAAGCAGATGCCAGAATGAGATTCATTGGGAGCATCCTAAGGAAATGCAGTCCGAAAACAAAGGAAGTAGGTTACAGTACACTTGTTCACCCACTGCTTGAATACTGCTCACTGGTTTGGGATCCGTACCAGATAGGACTGATGGAAGAGATAGAGAAGATCCAACGGAGAGCAGCGCACTTCGTTACACGATCATTTAGTAATCGCTAAAGCGTTACGGAGATGATAGATAAACTCCAGTGGAACACTCTGCAAGAGAGACGTTCATTAGCTCGGTACGGCCTTTTGTTGAAGTTTCGAGAACATACCTTCACCGAGGAGTCAAGCAGTATATTGCTCCCTCCTACATATATCTCGCGAAGAGACCATGAGGATAAAATCAGAGAGATTAGAGCCCACACAGAGGCATACCGACAATCTTTCTTTCCACGAACAATACGACATTGGAATAGAAGGGAGAACCGATAGAGGTATTCAAGGTACCCTTCGCCACACACCGTCAGGTGGCTTGCGGAGTATCGATGTAGACGTCGATGTAGATGTAGACGAACGTTTTCTAGCATCCGTTGGAAACGGTGTGTTCGAAGGCTGCGATACTTGTGCGCGTTCACTACTCCCGCTATGAAAAACGGGCCTATGAGCTGATGGTTCACTATCCCACATCACACGTTTACACTCCATGGACGCTGACTTTCCATTTGACGAAGCCAACGGGGATTGTCAACAGATCAATAGTGCATGATTCGGCGGATTACCTGGCCATGATTAGTAAATGTGGCTTCATCACTCAACAGGATATGCCCGTCTACAGGAGTTGACGCGATTCTCATGATCGTTTCATGCAGCACTTGAAAGAGAGAGGTGATAGGATTGAAACCTATGTCGATGGAGCAGGCGTAGAACACTTGCCGGACTCATACCACTTCCTCATGCGACTGCGCGGGACTCGATGTGCGCATCAAGTGCAACAACAGCAAGAACATTATCCCCGCCCCCCTGCGCTCTCTCCACTCGTCACTAGTTTCCCTCTGTTACGTCCTCTAGGTGTTACATTATCACTTTCATGTAACCAGTTGAAGAGACTGATAAATAATCGCCGACATGGTTGACATCTATTGGGAAATCTTGCTCCATACGCCGCACAAGAAGGAACTGCAATCTCCTACACTCTCCATGCACCACGACCATGTGGGCTTTTTCTGCATTGGTAAATCCCATCTTCCATTCACAACCTACTGCTTGGACTGTCATACACTAACTGACTAGAAAGTCGCAGTGCACTCACGGAACACACAAACACACTGTAAGCAAACGTAACAACATCGCACCTAGCAAACACGCAGGCTGAATGGCACAAACAAATGTCGCTGCGGAAACTTTTCAAAATACCATGTCTTGCAAACGACGCGCTCTAGAATCCTGTCATCCTAATTTACCCTACTTTTGGTCTATTAATGTCAATAGCCATTGTTCCATTAAAAACTGTATGTTTGCGCAGAAGAACACGCTTTCTAACTATTATGACAACCTGTTTATTGGCTAACAATACGAGCCCCTGACTACCAATCCACTCTGTGAAAACAGTACGTCAATAGCACTTTCCATTTCCGCGATATTTTCGCTGCAAGTTTTAGTTGATTCACTCTGTATTCTTCCTTTTTGTGGATCACGATTCTTATATTTGTTCTTATCTATGACAGCTTGTTCTAGCAGTTTTCAGTTTATCGATACAAGCTCTTTAGTAATCGCTTTAAGTGGTCACTGTAACAATCTTTAGTCAATGGCATCTCGGTGTACTCTAGGCTATTAGTATTCATTCGCAGGTGTTGAGAAATATGGCCCTTCTCGTCTGGAAGTAGAACTACATTATTGTTGACCACTGGCTGTTTTGATTTGCTATGGTAAAGGCAATTTTGGCTATGTTCTCATGTTGAGAAGGAAGCTCCTTTCTCTGGTGACTTGAGCAGACATTACAATGCATAAGGAAACGAGTGAGACCTCCACAACTTACGTTTTACGTGACGTGGTTAGTTTGACAATGTTTCTTTGCGTTACTCCATGAGTAGGTATCAGGCCGCCTGCTTCCGAGAAATAATAAGCGCCCACGGGTTGCTACTTCACTCCGTGCTATTACAAATTCAAAGATTTTCAGCGTTTCCTGAAGTGTAAAGATTAGTTTTTCAAGAAATCAGAATAATGTGCGTCAGACGATATTGATTTGGTCTGTAATATTAAATCTTGGAGTACGTAGGTTGAAAGAGCCCTACAGGGTTTCTAACATTCTGCGTGGTGTCTGTTTGTTCTATATCGTGTCTCCCTACCACTTTCGCGCAACGACGCTCTGAGCGTGTTTTTTAGGGAATTGACTAGTTTGAACCTCAGACCTGTTGCTGGTAAGGAGACGCCAGACCACACATGACATGTAGAATTCAGAAGAGTTCAGTGAGACTAGCGATGATATAACCAAATACTTATTGATTTCAGCGTCAGCTCCACTGCACTCCCTGTAAAAGAATCTTAATACTAACTAAATTTAGTGGAAGGGGTTCAAGGCTTTCCTATTTTTAGTTAGCTGGTAAAATAACGTCGAAAAAGCAGTTAAGATTACCACTGGAAATTTTATTCTACTCACAAAACATTGTTTATAAATTGCACTATTGATAAAAGGAAATGTTTTAATACAGGATGATAAAAACCAACTGTGTTCAACAAAAATGTGAACGAATATTCCCTGAATGGGTTTCCAAGTTCTACAATGGATCGAAGGATGACCTATGCCATATCACATCTATAATCTAGGTTTAAATTAAGTTTCACAAAAGAGAAAACTATCAAAATGGTCTACAGTGACCCTCAATTATCTTTAATTACTTATCTAACTTGTCGTAAATTACAGTGGCTGATGTGGCTTCTCAATAACTATATAACAGAAAAATCATCGCATTTCAGATTTTTACTTCAAGTGGCAAATGTGAACACCATGAGCTTTAATTGATGATCGACACTAGTATTACGTAAAAAGGGGTGTAACAGATGAGACTTCTGGAGTTCTGAGTGAAGCTTTATGCGCTGTTATGCGGTATCGCGTGCGTTCATTACCTTGTCGGTGTTCGTCAGGGGGTGGCGGCCAGCACAGCTCCGCTCACCTCGCCGTCTCAGAAGCAACTCTCTCCTAACTTCTTCTCACTACAGTTTACCGAAGTTGGTTTAAAAAAACTATCTGGCTGTGGTTTCATCTGACCAATCAGGGTCTCAATGTTAACCTTAAGCTCCACCTACAAAAATTCTGTCTATCCAATGAGAAACGTTATACGTTTCGTGGTGGGGCAATGTTTTTAAAGTTTGCAACGTAACAGAGACGCGAAAAAGTCTCACGCTAAAACTTGCGGCTGGTGTGGCCCTTTTTGTGTTATCTTAAGATCTATACTGTTCTTCTGGAGGGCTCTAGGTTTTAACATGGGCTGGGGGGTGGTCCTAGCGGTTGGCTGGCGACATGGGTGTCCGTCCCTTATCGTAGGGCCTTCCAGCTTAACACGGTTCTGCTCTCGGCTTCTGTTCTCGTTTCTCCCCTCGGAACTGCGTCTGTCTCACGGTGGGAAGGTATGACATGCATTTAGGCATTCTTGTGTTAGTCTGTGGTATTCCATTTGCTCACTCGTTACTCGTATTACTTTGGTTAATTTAATGTCACGATTTATTCGGAGCTATGTGACATACTACTGGGTTTGCTTATCATGTCAGGGTTTTCATGGAAGGTGTTGGATTTGCCTGACACCTTACAGGTTGTAAAATTTTCTTTTTGTGTTCGTTGATAAAATAATGCTTGTTACATTCACTTCTCTCGACTTCATGCTACCAAGAAGCACATAACTCCTTGTACTTAATCTAAATTACTTATGTAAAATAACTACATGAGTCAAAGTGATTTCGAGAAATAGATAATCGGGCACTGAAACACAACTGAGGAATCGGTATGCATGCGACAACATGCTTACCAATATGTTCCCAACTGTTGCGCATAGAAACGGAATTTTGCGGTGTTCGTACCTCGAGTTTTATTAGTCATAAAAAGATAGGGTCAAGTGTTTTGGATAGCCCTTTGATTAGGGACCTTTCGTATACTCTACAGAAGGTTGGCTTTAGTGTCACTATCCTACAGTACAGGGTAAAAGTGTGAATATTAGACACTTCCTCCTGCTTAGACAAATGGAGCAAATGGGTTGGTTCCGTTTTGCGTTTGATGTGATCTACGGTGGGCATCATGGGACTTGTGCGATGCAACATTAGTTCGGCGCGGTACTTCGGAAAACCCCCCAAAACCATTTTTGTCAGCGCAATAAACTCCATACGAGGATTCCAAGGCGGCTATGCACAGCAAAACACAAATGTTTTCATAATATATTCCTAAGTTCTCGGTCTCAAACAACGTTGAAAATTTTCTTGATAACTTTATCCTTTTCCCAGTTACAGGGGTTCAAATTTACCCTATCCGTAATCGTAAAATATGCACATAAAATTAAATTGATTGATTGATGACTGGATTAGATAGATTGATTGATGACGTGTAAACCCGTGATTTAATTAAACTGGCGGGTATAGCCATGAATAAATGAATATGCATTTGCGTAAATTCATGGGCGGTTCCCGAGAAAATCCCAAAAAAGCGTTTTTCACTATTTTTCGCCGTCAGCAGAGGACCAAACCACAGTCGCGGATTCCAAAACCGCCATGCACAGCAAATGGCTGTACTTTTAACGATATTTTCCTAAGATTCCGGTTTCGAACCATTTTGAAAATTTTCTAGATTTCTTTATCCGTTTCCAGATTCGAAGTTGCCCTACTCGCGCACTTGAAATACGGGCGTATTATGTGATATGAGGCAAAAATGTAGTTTATAACGTGACGTAGCACGAAAAAATGTGATGTAAAATGTCTTCGTTATAATTAGAAGGGTCCCGGGAACTCCACGTTGTACTGAAGCGCATGCAAAATTCTGGTGCGCCTAAAATCCGGTCTGAGGTGTAAAATTAGTTTTGCGTTATTTAGATTTCACATGCGTAAACAAACAAAATGTTGCTGATCCATCAAGTTCTTTTCGTATGAGTGATATGCCCGCTGTGGCAAGAAAAGAAGGAAACCAGCGGAAAAATGCTCGTATCGGAGCAGAAAAAAGGCTAATATGCTCCTCTATATTAAGAGACTCTGATTGCATAGTGGGATACCAGCTGCCTCATTCTGCCTTCCTCAGCATCTTTAAAAATGTTCGCAAAAATATTGGGATGCGCACATATTCGTGCTTTTTATACTGAGAGATAACGAGACAGTGGCAGTCGGAAAGAGACGGAGAAGTAATACACTACTGGCCATTAAAATTACTACACCACGAAGATGACGTGCTAAAGGTGCGAAATTTAACTGTCAGGAAGAAGATGCTGTGATATGCAAATGATTAGCTTTTCAGAGCATTCACACAAGGTTGGCGCCGGTGGCGACACCTACAACGTGCTGACATGAGGAAAGTTTCCAACCGATTTCTCATATACAAACAGCAGTCGACCGGCGTTGCCTGGTGAAACGTTGTTGTGATGTCTCGTGTAAGGAGGAGAAATGTGTACCATCACGTTTCCGACTTTGATAACATCTACATCTACATCTACATTGATACTCCGCAAGCCACCCAACGGTGTGTGGCGGAGGGCACTTTACGTGCCACTGTCATTACCTCCCTTTCCTGTTCCAGTCGCGTATGGTTCGCGGGAAGAACGACTGACTGAAAGCCTCCGTGCGCGCTCTAATCTCTCTAATTTTACATTCGTGATCTCCTCGGGAGGTGTAAGTAGGGGGAAGCAATATATTCGATACCTCATCCAGAAACGCACCCTCTCGAAACCTGGCGAGCAAGCTACACCGCGATGCAGAGCGCCTCTCTTGCAGAGTCTGCCACTTGAGTTTATTAAACATCTCCGTAACGCTATCACGGTTACAAAATAACCCTGTGACGAAACGCGCCGCTCTTCTTTGGATCTTCTCTATCTCCTCCGTCAGACCGATCTGGTACGGATCCCACACTGATGAGCAATACTCAAGTATAGGTCGAACGAGTGTTTTGTAAGCCACCTCCTTTGTTGATGGACTACATTTTCTAAGCACTCTCCCAATGAATCTCAACCTGGTACCCGCCTTACCAACAATTAATTTTATATGATCATTCCACTTCAAATCGTTCCGCACGCATACTCCCAGATATTTTACAGAAGTAACTGCTACCAGTGTTTGTTCCGCTATCATATAATCATACAATAAAGGATCCTTCTTTCTATGTATTCGCAATACATTACATTTGTCTATGTTAAGGGTCAGTTGCCACTCCCTGCACCAAGTGCCTATCCGCTGCAGATCTTCCTGCATTTCGCTACAATTTTCTAATGCTGCAACTTCTCTGTATACTACAGCATCATCCGCGAAAAGCCGCATGGAACTTCTGACACTATCTACTAAGTCATTTATATATATTGTGAAAAGCAATGGTCCCATAACACTCCCCTGTGGCACGCCAGAGGTTACTTTAACGTCTGTAGACGTCTCTCCATTGATAACAACATGCTGTGTTCTGTTTGCTAAAAACTCTTCAATCCAGCCACACAGCTGGTCTGATATTCCGTAGGCTCTTACTTTGTTTATCAGGCGACAGTGCGGAACTGTATCGAACGCCTTCCGGAAGTCAAGAAAAATAGCATCTACCTTGGAGCCTGTATCTAATATTTTCTGGGTCTCATGAACAAATAAGGCGAGTTGGGTCTCACACGATCGCTGTTTCCGGAAACCATGTTGATTCCTACATAGTAGATTCTGGGTTTCCAGAAATGATATGATACACGAGCAAAAAACATGTTCTAAAATTCTACAAGAGATCGACGTAAGAGATATAGGTCTATAGTTTTGCGCATCTGCTCGACGACCCTTCTTGAAGACTGGGACTATCTGTGCTCTTTTCCAATCATTTGGAACCCTCCGTTCCTCTAGAGACTTGCGGTACACGGCTGTTAGAAGGGGGGCAAGTTCTTTCGCGTACTCTGTGTAGAATCGAATTGGTATCCCGTCAGGTCCAGTGGACTTTCCTCTATTGAGTGATTCCAGGTCGGATTGTAGCCTAACGCGATTGCGGTTTATCGTACCGCGACATTGCTGCTGGCGTTGGTCGAGATCCAATGACTCTCAGCATAATATGGAATCGGTGGGTTCAGGAGGATAATATGGAACGCCGTGCTGGATCCCAATGGCCTCGTATCACAAGCAGGCGAGATGAGAGGCATCTTATCCGCATGGTTGTAACGGATCGTGCAGCCACGTCTCGATCTCTGAGTCAACAGATGGGGACGGTTGCAAGACAACAACCATCTGCACGAACAGTTCGACTATCAGTTCGGAGACGATGGGTGCGGTTGCCCTTGACGCTGCATCACAGACAGGAGCGCTTACGATGGTGTACTCAACGACGAACCTTGGTGCACGAATGGCAAAACGTCATTTTTTCGGATGAATCCAGGCTCTGTTTACAGCATCATGATGGTCGCATCCGTATTTGGCGACATCGCGGTGAACACACATTGGAAGCGTGTATTCGTCATCGCTATACTGGCGTATCACACGGCGTGATGGTATGGAGTGCCATTGGTTACACGTCTCGGTCACCTCTTGTTCGCATTGACGGCAGTTTGAACAGTGGACGTTACATTTCAGATGTGTTACGACCCGTGGCTCTACCCTTCATTCGATCTCTGCGAAACCCTACATTTCAGCAGGATAATGCACGACCGCATGTTGCAGGGCCTATACTGGCCTTTCTGGATACAGAAAATCTTCGACTGCTGCCCTGGTCAGCACATTCTCAACATCTCTCACCAATAGAAAACGTCTGGTCAATGGTGGCCGAGCAACTGGCTCGTCAGAATACGCCAGTCACTACTCTTGATGAACCGTCGTGTCGTGCTGAAGCTGCATTGGCAGCTGTACCTGTACACGCCATCCAAGCTCTGTTTGACTGAATGCCGAGGCGTATCAAGGCCGTTATTACGGCCAGAGGTGGTTGTTCTGGGTACTGATTTCTCAGGATCTATGCACAAAAATTGCGTGAAAATGTAATCACATGTCAGTTCTAGTATAATATAATTGTCAAATGAATACCACTTTATCATCTGCATTTGTTTTTGGTGTTGCAATTTTAATGGCCATTAGTGTAAATATTGGAAGTTGGCAGACAATGGTTGTGGTATAGAAGGAAGGAAGGAAACAATAGTAGTGTGAGAGAAAGAGAGGTACACAGTGACAGTGGGACATAGTTGAACAGTAACAGAACAGTGCCAAGAAGAGAGAGAAGTAGAGAGAGCCAGTGGGAGAGCAATAAAGAAAAGGAGAAAGTGGAAGTGGCTGAGAGCCGTTGGTAATGAAAGACAGAGTATATGACAATGACAACAAGGAAGAGAGAGATAGTGACAGTAAGAACAGAAAGCAGAAGCGGGAAAGAGTGAATGGTAAAGAAGAAGGAAGAGAGAACAAAAGGGAGACAGTAATAGTGAGAGGAGACAGCAGTAGTAGGACAGAAGGAAGGGGACTGTGCCTGTGAGATGGCAAACAATGACGGTTAGAGAGGCACAGAGAGAGATAATGACTGTGAACTGGGATGAATGAGTGGGTGAGAATGGACAAGTGAGAGTGGATGGGTATGAACGACGTACAGCGGTGCAGTAGTGGGTGTGAGCGAGCTACAGCTAGGGCTGCCTTTGGGAGTGGGAAGTGAGTTTCATGTTAAAAAGAGGGTGAATATGTTTATATGCCAATATTTTTGCCAAAATTTTTAAAGGTGCTGAGGAAGGTAGGATGAGGCAGCTCGTAGTACACTTTCCACAAAGAGTCTTTTAATAAAAGGAGGATATTCGTCTTTTTTGTGCTCCGATAGGAGTATTTTTACGCTGGTACTAGTAATGAACGGAATTTCTCTACACGCAAATTAAGTTACATCTGCTGACAAATGGCAATTCGTCGTGTGCTGGATTGCTGACTGCTACCATGAGACATTTATATAGAAGGGCGATATAAACGAAATGGCTCACGATTTTTCACAATCTTTCTACTGGTTAACTATTTTCTGCATTGTGAATATGTGTGCTCACAAACAAGGAGGTTGCCTCACTGCACAACTGAACGCTGTAAGCGAAAGGCTAAGACATATTTTTAAAAAAATGGTTCAAATGGCTCTGAACACTATGGGGCTTAACAGCTATGGTCATCAGTCCCCTAGAACTTAGAACTAATTAAACCTAACTAACCTAAGGACATCAGACAACACCCAGTCATCACGAGGCAGAGAAAATCCCTGACCCCGCCGGGAATCGAACCCGGGAACCCGGGCGCGGGAACGCTACCGCACGACCACGAGCTGCGGACCGTTTTAGTTGCATTCAAGGACCGGTACCACCATATGCTGCTTACAGATATTGCATATGGAGGCCCCATTTCTTTTAGTTGCGCTGAATTTATGAAAGTGTGTGTTGTGTGACTATTTTCTATTTAATTTACGAGTCAGATTGCTTTACTAAATTTCTTATATTCTGCATCAAAGTGTCGCGGCTTATTTCTCATTCTCTCTTGTGTCACTTCACAGAGACACAAAAACACCCACACACCTTTCCAGGGGATCCGTTGTTAGAATTTCATAGATCTTTCGAAGACCTACGATTATGTAAGGTAGCAGGTATAGACCATATTGCTTGTAAATTTCTAAAATCATCGTGGGAAATGGCAATCAAACAATTATTCAAGCTGGTGTGTAGAATCTATTAGACTGGAGACATACCATCAGACTACTCGGAAAAGTATCGTCCAAGAACCCACGAAGATAACAAGAGCAAATAACATCCAGTCACACGGTCACCTTTTAACATGTTACGCACCCTAACTGCTGAAAAAAATAGTACACAGTAAAATACAAAAGAAGACTACCTATTAGGATTGTGCGAGCGTGGTGTGCGAACTGTGATTAGTTTCAGTTATAATTCCAGTTTCCCAGTTTGAATGTGCATGTGCTTGCGTTTCTTATGTTAGTTATCTTTCTGTTTCATTAATTTCATCTGTATTGCGTAATTTCTATCCGTTAATACGTGTATCTTTGTCCAACCCCATGTGTTCGTCGTTGGTTTGGAGAGCCTCCAGTTCTCGGAATCTGCTTCATCTTGCAATTCTTTCACCTGATTAACTGACTTTTCGGAATTTTCATATTGTTTCTTGGTCTGGCTCTGTGTGGCTAACGCCACACGTTTGAAAAACGAACGAGCCTTCAGCTCGTCGGTTTTCAGTTCTTGTTTTGTATCAGTAGGGCATAAATTACGTTGCCTTCACATGTGTGTTGTGTCTTACATGAATTCCCGACCTGATTTGCATTTCGGATCGTGACTCTCACTCAGTTCGATGGCTTCAGGTTTCCGTGTTGTACGTCAGGCCGATGGAGCAAGCTTTTGCCGAAAATGTGTGTCTGTGGTGCACGTCTCGTTTATTTAGTTTCTTTTCTATCTTCCGCTTGGTGTTAGTATGAATGCGAGGTGCTTGTATGATTCTTTACCAACATGTTATTCCTATTTAGTATTTTATGAGAGCTTAATGCTTTAAAAGCCCATCAGGCAAGGTATCCGATTATTTGTTGCAGTCGCGTGATTATTTTAGGCAGGCCTCAGCAACCATTATGTTTTTATATAAATGTGTAGTGTTTCCTAATTGTTTGCAGAAAATATATGTTCAGCCACGTTGAATTGAATTTCACTGTTACTGCTGATAATTTATCCCACACATCATAATCTTTGTTCCATGGGATACATCCCATAGCCTTTACCCTTGTGAGAATGTATACAGGTCCATTCATTTATTAAGTAAAGATTTATTTTGTAAAGTAGTCAACACAGGAACAGAATGGCTGTTTGATTAATGATAGATTTAAGCTGTTAGTCATCTACTTTCAGCTTGCCCCTTAATCAAAGGACCAGTATTTTGAATCTGCACTATTTGTCGATTAAAGGCGTCTCCTCTGCTTGTTGAATGCAAATTAGTTACTATTGAGTAAGAAAATTACATGTTGCTGGAGATCCTTTTCACTGATCCTAAGCCTTGTACAGCAACTGCACCACTTGCTCATTCAATCTATTAATTACAAATAAAATATTTGATATCATCGATTATTTTATTTAATGGCGACCCTGAACAAAATCTGTATCGAATATGTCTCTTAACTGAGTAACATGCATAAAGCAAAATAACTTAAATTGTCATTCCAGTATATAGTTTCATCATTTTATCATCATTTATCGCTAAACGGAACAAAGTGGGAACAAAGAATAGCTTCCAGAGTGGGATTAAAATTCAGGATGAAAGTGTATCAATGAGACAATACACTGACGACATTGTTACCATCCGTGACAGGAAGTATTTTAGGACCTGTTGAATGGAATGAGCCGCGCGGGATTAGCCGAGCGGTCTCAGGCGCTGCAGTCATGGAGACTGCTGGTTCGAGCGGTCTCAGGCGCTGCAGTCATGGAGACGGCTGGTTCGAGTCCTCCCTCGGGCATGGGTGTGTGTGTTTGTCCTTAGGATAATTTAGTTTGTGTGCAAGCTTAGGGACTGATGACCTTAGCGATTAAGTCCCATAAGGTTTCACACACATTTGAACATTTGAATGGAATGAGCAGTCTAAGGAGCACACCCTATGGACTGAAAGAACATCAAAGTAAGAAGAAAATAATGAGGAACAGCAGAAATGAGATTATAGGCAAAGTTGACGTCAAAATTAGGGACCGCAAAGTAGATGAAGTGAAGAAACTGTACTACTTTGAACTCAGAATGATGCAGGACGGACAAAGCGGGGAGGATACAAAACGTAGACTAGGACCTTTCCTGCTAAAAGCAGTTTACTGATATCGGACCAAGGCGATAGATTGACGAAGAAATTTCTGAGAATATACGACTGGAGGACAGAATTGTGTGAAAGTGAATCACAGGCTGTGGAAGAAGAAGGAAACTGAAGCGTTTGAGACGTGCTATTACAGAAGGGTGTTGAAAATCAAGTGGAATGATAATAAATCAGGAGGTTCTGTGCAGAATCGATGAAGAAAGGAATGTTTAGGGAACACTGTATAGAAGAAGGGACAGGATGATAGAACATGTGTTAATCTGGGGAAATAACTTCCATGGTCCTAGAAGGTGCTGCAGAGGCCAAAAACCGTAGGGAAAGACAAATAAGAGAACAAATAAGTGAGGATATGGATATGTTTGCTACTCTGAGATTAAGAAGATGGCACAGGAAACTAAGCCATCTCCAGGCGTATCAAACCAGTCAGTACACTGCTAACCCCAAAACAAAACAAAAAATATATTTAAAAAAGATATACCTTTCTTACGACAGAATAATTTTCTGATTTGTTTCAGTTTTCTGATTTGTTTCTTAACAACAGTTACGTAAAATTTTATGACGCATTTGTTAATTCCTACATTGACTGAGATTGTTGAGGAGAGTACCTGTTACGGAGTTGTACTGTGTTATGACTTTCACTAACACTGGTCACTGTGGTTAGGTTGGTACTGGCCAAGTAAACGGTAAATAAGTTATCACTATGAATAATCTTTCGAAAGGAATTTGAGCTAAGAAGCGTACAGTCGATGTTACGAAAGCAGCATGGTGGAAATAAATGTGATTTTCTTTTTGTGACTTAATTTGCTGAAAGTACTGCTTCTGAAATCGTTCTGACAAAAAATATCTGTACATATATGAGTACGTGTGCTAGAAGACCCTCCTCAGAACTGTTACGTCCCTAGTTAAAGTTACGTCACTAATTAAAGTGTGTAACGTGAAATTACACAGTTATACTACTATCGATTATACAAACTTCTCAGCGAATTCTGTGTTATATTGGTGACCAATATAGCGCAGAACAGACAAGTTGTTCTTAATGATTATTGGTGCAATACTTACTGTTCGGTGTGGTTAGGTTAGAACTGCGCATTGTGACTGCAGTACATCCTATAGAGCCCCTCAAAGTGAAGGTAAGAGTCCGTTTAGTTTAAGTAAGTGGTTCCACAAGCTGATGGTCTTGAATATCAGTAAGAGAAACATGTCCGTGGAGCTCTCAGGTCCAAATTAAACATTCTGGAACTACTTTCGATTACATGTTTGGTTCAAATGGTTCAAATGGCTCTAAGCACTATGGGATTAACATCTGAGGTCATCGGTCCCCTAGACTTAAAACTGCTTAAACCTAACTAACTTAAGGACAACACACACAGCCATGCCCGAGGCATGCGACCGTAGCAACAGCGCGGTTCCGGACTGAAGCGCCTAGAACCGCTCGGCCACAGTGGCCGGCTCATGATTGGTAATTTCAAAGCTAATCGAGCTATAATGGATGTTGTGATGAACTTGCAGGAACACAAACTACTCTCGCTCATCATATTGTACTTGATGTGACCACTCAATTGCGTTATGTTCGATTGCAAGTGTTAAACTATTTCATGTTCTGAGTGTATGTGTATCTTGTTTTGACAGGAGACATAATGTGGCAATGAGTGTCCTGTGATTCTAAAACTGGTCAAGGTGCAAATAAAACGTTAAATATAATTTAATTACTGGTCGGAGTTTTCACAGAAATCGTCAGCTCATTTACTACATTCGAAGTCTTCAGCGTCGAAAATGGATACGATAAACTTTGTTGTTTCACCTGTCTTGATAGTTTCACGTCTAAAGTAGCAGTATTTAGTTGCCAAATAGATGTTTTTGTTTAACCTCGGTAGGATATTCATTTACTGAGTAGACAGGTGTAATTTTCCTGTAGGGCATGCGGAAGGTAATGGACACGAGGGTACACAATTGTTTCAAACGCCGTTTACACACAGAGGACAGCCTAGACACGTGACCTTGTTTGCTGTTTGCTTTTGCTAATACAGGATCCGTAGCACCACAGATGTAGATCGAGTTAGATCGAAAATCGCTGGTATGCCTTCATGTACCCGTATTATTATCAACGCATGTAGGGTGTCTCGCCTACCGATCACCGTCTTCGGGAAACCTTTTGCCGGTGGTTTGTTGTGCAAACAGCCAATCCGTTATTTGTATCGCGAGACTCGAAACTTCCTGGCACGTAAAACCCGAGTGTCGATCAAAACCTCGAACCTTCCGCGGTCGAGCACTCTATCGCATGAGCTATCCAAGCATGATTCATGACCGCGGCGTTAAGTCTTGCTTACATACGAGGCAACATGTGGAAGAGATGGAGTAGCAGCTTTTCTCAACCAACGTTTGTGAGTGGGTTGAGACACTCATGCAATAAATCAGGTTAGACACCAGTATGAGCTAATGGGCTGAAATTGTAGGTGACAGTGTGATACATTCTCTACATCTACATCTACATCTACATCTGCATTTATACTCCGCAAGCCACCCAACGGTGTGTGGCGGAGGGCACTTTACGTGCCACTGTCATTACCTTCCTTTCCTGTTCCAGTCGCGTATGGTTCGCGGGAAGAACGACTGTCTGAAAGCCTCCGTGCGCGCTCTAATCTCTCTAATTTTACATTCGTGATCTCCTCGGGAGGTATAAGTAGGGGGAAGCAATATATTCGATACCTCATCCAGAAACGCACCCTCTCGAAACCCGGCGAGCAAGCTACACCGCGATGCAGAGCGCCTCTCTTGCAGAGTCTGCCACTTGAGTTTATTAAACATCTCCGTCACGCTATCACGGTTACCAAATAACCCTGTAACGAAACGCGCCGCTCTTCTTTGGATCTTCTCTATCTCCTCCGTCAAACCGATCTGGTACGGATCCCACACTGATGAGCAATACTCAAGTATAGGTCGAACGAGTGTTTTGTAAGCCATCTCCTTTGTTGATGGACTACATTTTCTAAGCACTCTCCCAATGAATCTCAACCTGGTACCCGCCTTACCAACAATTAATTTTATATGATCATTGCACTTCAAATCGTTCGCACGCATACTCCCAGATATTTTACAGATGTAACTGCTACCAGTGTTTGTTCCGCTATCATATAATCATACAATAAAGGATCCTTCTTTCTATGTATTCGCAATACATTACATTTGTCTATGTTAAGGACAGTTGCACCAAGTGCCTATCCGCTGCAGATCTTCCTGCATTTCGCTACAATTTTCTAATGCTGCAACTTCTCTGTACACTACAGCATCATCCGCGAAAAGCCGCATGGAACTTCCGACACTATCTACTATGTCATTTATATATATTGTGAAAAGCAATGGTCCCATAACACTCCCCTGTGGCACGCCAGAGGTTACTTTAACGTCTGTAGACGTCTCTCCATTGATAACAACATGCTGTGTTCTGTTTGCTCCCAGCAAGTGCTACAGGTTCTGTGTAAAAGAACGTTAGACAGAACATTCTTTCTTCTGCAAATAAATGGAAGCATGCCGTTCATGCGTGATGGGGCTCTGACACATTTCAGTCACGCTGCTAGAGAAGTACTGGATGATATCTGTACTGGCAGGTGGATAGGAGGCCCGTAAGTTCTCCCGACATCCGTCATCATAATATCAATACGTGAACATCGAACACTGAGGTACCGATTTTTAATATTAATTACGCAAGGAAACTAAGAAGCGTATATAATTCGGAAGGTACTTATCCATAGATGTGCACAAACAAACAAAGAAAAGTATGGGTGTTAGTAGACGTTAAGAGAGGTAGAAGGAAGCTGACATACACACATAAGAAAAGTTTTCCTCTGTCTCACCCACTGCTACCGACTTCTACCTCGCGTATCGATCAGATGCTATGGCAGCAATGACACACGGAAGTAATAACGTTTAGTGAAATCACATTCCAGAAACTTTCTAAATGTTGCAGACTGTTCATATGCAGTAACACACATTTACCTGACAGCTATAATACCAGAACTGTTAGGTCGTTGACGTTCTCAGCAGTGGAAAACAAAACATCGTAGTAAAGAAGTTTTCTTAGGCAACGCAGACTGTACATAACATTGTTTAGTGCGTCGTTTTACCGCTTACTTTTGTCTAGGAGTAAACGGATGTAGTTCTGTCTTCATTTTCCGCCGTTACCATATAATTTGAAGTTACTAATTTTCAATTTTGTCGTTTCAAGCCGGCCGCGGTGGTCTCGCGGTTCTAGGCGCGCAGTCCGGGACCGCGTGACCGCTACGGTCGCAGGTTCGAATCCTGCCTCGGGCATGGATGTGTGTGATGTCCTTAGGTTAGTTAGGTTTAAGTAGTTCTAAGTTCTAGGGGGACTGATGACCACAGCAGTTGAGTCCCATAGTGCTCAGAGCCATTTGAACCATTTTTTTTGTCGTTTCAAATAGCTACGACATCCCTTATTATATGGAAACCATATTTCTTTTACGCTATGACTCGAAGAACACTAACAGGTCGGTCTGACAGACAAAGAGGTAGAGAGAGAAAATTTTTGTGTGGACAAAGTAATAGGAATAATGTGGACATCGATAATGATTATCGTTGTTTTGAAATATACATTTAAATGTGCACTGAAAGGAATTCCAAATAATTTTGAGAGGTATAACTGCGATCTCATCAATTTACAGTGCAGATTTTGTAATGTAAAACAATTCGCGTCTGAAGTTACTTTACGTGATACAATAGCATTCACATTGTGTTGTCGCAAGAGAAAAGTTAATTTGCCGCCGTTAGCACTGTATCATGGACACACTTCAAATGACCAAACAGTTAAAAAGAAATCAAAGAATTAATTCAGTAATATTCGTAGCTTCAATGCAGCATTTGCTATAGTCAGTTCTAAGGCTAAAATTTCAGACACAGTTATCATGGAATGTATCACTTTAAATTGCAGGACATTTTTTGTACGTATAGTCGTTCACCATGTCACGCGCAGTTAAATTTTTATAATATCGAACCAACTGGTCGAATTTCAACGCTAGCTTGGATTATTATCTGTAAAGCCAGGCAAGAAAATTGTTTAATGCAACGCACGTTCCTAACGCAGAGAAGCTTCAGCACCCTGTCGTGGTGACCTGCGAAATCATTCGATGCCATACCGAACGTTTGAAAGGCTACATGTTTATCTAGACGCAAGTGCAGGACGTGCTGTGTTGTGGGCAGCTCCCTATAAAGACAGACTATACAACTAGTAGCCTAGACCGTACTTTTGCTAAGGCGGGAAGATGTACTTAAATTTTGTACTGAGTGAATTGAATCACAGTTTCTGTACAAGTTAACGTGAGGAGTGATGTATTCCCCTTCTGCTAAGTAATATTTTTGTTAATTTTAGTTTTCAAGAAGGATGGCCATTTTTTTATATTTTGTGTTTTTTCCCTGCCACTATATGTGCAGCGATACGTTCCAAACCCCTCCTGTCGTATTGTTCAGTAACTCTCTGCGAGTTGGTGATATGGCAAGGGGGCTTTCCACTGGGTAACATTCAGGAAAGGATCCGTTTCCAGCACTTGCCTTACAACGAAGAGACATCTTCCGAAAGCCTTGGCCGAAATCATTAGATTGGATCTATTTTTAATTTATTTCTGAGACAATTTGCGATCCGATGGATCGATAGATAAATCCAAATGAACTGGAATACCAACACGCGAAACATAAACGCTTCGAAGTTTTCCATCGACCTAATTGTTAAGAGGCCGACTTGTTAGATTTATTCAACGATCCTGCCGCCGTTTTTAAGAGGCTTCTGCAGTGAATGCTGAGCTGACGAAATGATAAGTGATATTTTTGCTTACGATAGCTCAGAGAGTCGATGTGTACACTACTGTAATTAAAATAATTAATCCAATTTCCGTCTGCGAGCGAAAATATATGCGTTAGCCGGCCGTAACACGGTGTTACAAATGGCTCCTGCATAAACTTCGTACCAACACATTCACTACTTGGGTCTTGGACATATAAATGTGCTGAAGAGTCTCATTCATAAACTCACGATATGAGTTTCTTACATAGTTGTCAAAAACGTCGTCAGCTATGTATATTAATTTCGAAGAAATTGTTAAGTTACTTCTTATATTGTTTTTCGAAATTAAGCTTGTGCTTTGAAATTAATGTCACATCTAATCCGATAGTAATGGATTGCTAAAGTGAAATCTGAATTAACGTTGTGGAGTTGTTGGATACTTGCTTAAAATCTTAATTATACATATAATAAGCTGCAATTGTCCTCTACTTATTACGGGACTGCCGCGAGTAATGAGTGTAATGGGCAGGGGCACTACGAATGTAGTGTGTGGACATTAAGTTGGGAAAGTGGGTCTCACGGGGAGCGTGCAAGGGATAAATTCCTGTGCCCTCGGTGGCTCAGATGGATAGAGCGTCTGCCATGTAAGCAGGAAATCCCGGGTTCGAGTCCCGGTCGGGGCAAACATTTTCAATTGTCCCCGTTGATATATATCAACGCCTGTCGACTGCGTAGGGTCTTGATTTAATTATCATTTCATTCTAGAGTGCTGCATGGTCACCGATGTATGTATGTAAATCGCGTCGGTGGCGGAGGGGGGGGGGGGGGGGGGGCTGGGAAACAGCGAAGTCATGGTCGTAATGCGAAAATGGAGCGATTTATCTGACGTCCCTTGGCGTTATCATTGGCTTTCGACCAAAAGTGGAAGCATTTCTGAAACCGCTAAATCAGTAAACTGTTCACGTGCCACCGTGGTTAAGGTCACCGTTCATGACGAAACTATGCTATCCAGAACAGGCTCTGAGGCAACTGTTGTGCACCACTGACCAAAAATAACAAGGGTGAACGACGGCTGGGAAGATGTGTACAGGTGAAAAGATGTAAAATTGTTGAGCAACTGACCGCCCACATAAACCAAGGGGCTACATACATTGTCTCCTCATCAACCGTTCAGTTAACGTTCTTGCATATGGGCCTCCGCATCAGGCGCCTTGTCGATGCAATCATGCTGATTGCTGCCCATTGCCGACAAAGGCTGGTATTTGCACGCCAGCACCGCAGCCCGACGTCCACTGAATGGTGACAGGTGGCCTTTTGAGATGAATCACGTTCCACGCTCACTCGGACAGATGGCTGTTGCCACGTGTGGCCCTGCAACAATCGTCGGAATGGTCAAGACCAAAGGAGGGAGTGTTATTGTCTGGCGAATGTTTTCGTGGCATTCCTTGGGTGATGTCGTCGTTCTGGAACGCACAGTCGATCAATACAAGTATGCATCTATCCTTGCGGACCATTTCCACCTCTACATGCTGTTTGTTTTTCCCTCGGAACTGTGGCATCTACCAGCAGGATAATGCAACGTGTCAAACATGTCACACAGCTTGCAGTGAACGTCCATGGTTCGAAGAGCACCAAGCTGAGTTGACTGTACTTCCCTGGCCACCAGACTCTCCGCATTTAAACCCAATCAGTGAGGCCACCTCGATCGGACTCTTCGCACCGTGGTTCCTCAACCGGGAAAACTAGGCAGCTTGCCACGGCACTGAAGTCACCATGGTTCCGCAGCCCCGTCGGTGCTTTCTGGAACATCATTCACTCTCTTCCTGCACGTCCTCGCTACAAAAGGTGGTTATCCATGCTTTTGACAGGTGGTCACATTTATGTACTCGACCGCATGCTACAGATTATGCTAACGGTTTCCCGAAGTCGTGGAACTGCTGCTATCAGTCCTAAACTATTGTGCAACCAACATTTTTGCAGTACTTTGCTACATCAAATTGTTGAGAGTTAAACTAGTTATATGTCCTTCCCAATTTGAATACTTACACGCATAGAGTACGTCGTCGCCGGCCGCGGTGGCCGTGCGGTTCTGGCGCTGCAGTCCGGAACCGCGGGACTGCTACGGTCGCAGGTTCGAATCCTGCCGTGGGCATGGGTATGTGTGATGTCCTTAGGTTAGTTAGGTTTAAGTAGTTCTAAGTTCTAGGGGACTTATGACCTAAGATATTGAGTCCCATAGTGCTCAGAGCCATTTGAACCATTTTTGAGAGTACGTCGCAATTGGTTAATGGAATTACATTCATGCTCATAAATTAAGGATAATGCTGATGCGTGTTGAAACAAAGCTCTGGTGGGCGGTTTGCGGGTTTAAATCACCTCGGGGTATGACCATGCGGTGCATTTGACCTGCGGTCGTCGCACGGTGGCGCTGGCAGCAGTCCACATACGCAGAGGCGTGTTGGTGCATTTCAGAGTACGGTGCAGCGAGTAAGTGTGCAGACATTTTCAGACGTGCTAATGGTGACTGTGTGTTGAAAATGGCTCAAAAAACACATATTGATGACGTTATGAGGAGTAGAACACTAGGGCGACTGGAGGCTGGTGAAACACAGCAGGTCGTAGCACGGGCCCTCCGTGTGCCACAAATTGTGATCTCAAGATTATGGCAACGATTCCAGAAGACAGGAAACGTGTCCAGGTGCTGCAGTACGGGGCGTCCACAGTGTACAACACCACAAGAAGATGGATATCTCACCATCAGTGCCCGCAGACGACCACGGAAAAAAAAAGTTTTGTCTCAAGTACAGATAGTGTTGAGGATCAGTGGACAAAGTTCAAAACCGTCGTACATAATGCGTTAGATGAGTATGTGCCAAGCAAGATCGTAAGAGATGGAAAAGAGCCACCGTGGTACAACAACCGAGTTAGAAAACTGCTGCGGAAGCAAAGGGAACTTCACAGCAAACATAAACATAGCCAAAGCCTTGCAGACAAACAAAAATTACGCAAAGCGAAATGTAGTGTGAGGAGGGCTATGCGAGAGGCGTTCAATGATTTCGAAAGTAAAGTTCTATGTACTGACTTGGCAGAAAATCCTAAGAAATTTTGCTCTTATGTCAAAGCGGTAGGTGGATCAAAACAAAATGTCCAGACACTCTGTGACCAAAATGGTACTGAAACAGAGGATGACAGACTAAAGGCCGAAATAATATCTTTTTCCAAAGATGTTTCACAAAGGAAGATTGCACTGTAGTTCCTTCTCTAGATTGTCGCACAAATGACAAAATGGTAGATATCGAAATAGACGACAGAGGCATAGAGAAACAATTAAAATCGCTCAAAAGAGGAAAGGCCTCTGGACCTGATGGGATACCAGTTCAATATTACACAGAGTACGCGAAGGAACTTGCCCCCCTTCTTGCAGCGGTGTACCGTAGGTCTCTAGAAGAGCGTAGCGTTCCAAAGGATTGGAAAAAGGCACTGGTCATCCCCGTTTTCAAGAAGGGACGTCGAGCAGATGTGCAGAACTATAGACCTATATCTCTAACGTCGATCAGTTGTAGAATTTTGGAACACGTATTGTGTTCGAGTATAATGACTTTTCTGGAGACTAAAAATCTACTCTGTAGGAATCAGCATGGGTTTCGAAAAAGACGGTCATGTGAAACCCAGCTCGCGCTATTCGTCCACGAGACTCAGAGGGCCATAGACACGGGTTCACAGGTAGATGCCGTGTTTCTTGACTTCCGCAAGGCGTTCGATACAGCTCCCCACAGTCGTTTAATGAACAAAGTAAGAGCATATGGACTATCAGACCAATTTTGTGATTGGATTGAGGAGTTCCTAGATAACAGGACGCAGCATGTCATTCTCAATGGAGAGAAGTCTTCCGAAGTAAGAGTGATTTCAGGTGTGCCGCAGGGGAGTGTCATAGGACCGTTGCTATTCACAATATACATAAATGACCTTGTGGATGACATCGGAAGTTCACTGAGGCTTTTTGCAGATGATGCTGTGGTGTATCGAGAGGTTGTAACAATGGAAAATTGTACTGAAATGCAGGAGGATCTGCAGCGAATTGACGCATGGTGCAGGGAATGGCAATTGAATCTCAATGTAGACAAGTGTAATGTGCTGCGAATACACAGAAAGATAGAACCTTTATCATTTAGCTACAAAATAGCAGGTCAGCAACTGGAAGCAGTTAATACCATAAATTATCTGGGAGTACGCATTAGGAGTGATTTAAAATGGAATGATCATATAATGTTGATCGTCGGTAAAGCAGATGCCAGACTGAGATTCATTGGAAGAATCCTAAGGAAATGCAATCCGAAAACAAAGGAAGTAGGTTACAGTACACTTGTTCGCCCACTGCTTGAATACTGCTCAGCAGTGTGGGATCCGTACCAGATAGAGTTGATAGAAGATATAGAGAAGATCCAACGGAGAGCAGCGCTTTTCTTTACAGGATCATTTAGTAATCGCGAAAGCGTTACGGAGATGATAGATAAACTCCAGTGGAAGACTTTGCAAGAGAGGCGCTCAGTAGCTCGGTACGGGCTTTTGTCAAAGTTTCGAGAACATACCTTCACCGAAGAGTCAAGCAGTATATTGCTCCCTCCTACGTATATCTCGCGAGGAGACCATGAGGATAAAATCAGAGAGATTAGAGCCCACACAGAGGCATACCGACAATACTTCTTTCCACGAACAATACGAGACTGGAATGAGCTATAAATAGCTGCTGATGCAACCTCGCGCATTCATTATATGAATAGCATCATTCAAGAATGGGTCGCCGTTTTGGATATCGCCGTCGCAGACGTATGCTGGTCTATAAAGATTTGTTGAATATTTCTGGCACTTATGGTTCCGTTCCAGCGCCAGGTACCAGTAAGAAGGTACCCTCCGCCACACACCGTCGGTTGGCTTGCGGAGTATGGATGTAGATGTAGATGTAGAATACTGCAGGTAGCCTTACTCGGGACCTTACCGCAGCCACTGGAACAGTTGTCTCCAGACACACAGTCCACAGACGACTGAACAGACACGGTTTATTCGCCCAGAGACCTGCAAGGTGCGTTCCACTGACCCCTGGTCACAGGAGAGCCCGTAAAGCCTGGTGTCAAGAACACAGTACACGGTCATTGGAACAGTAGTCCCAGGTTATGTCCACGGACGAGTCCAGGTGTAGTCTGAACAGTGATTCTCGCCGGTTTTCATCTGGCATGAACAAGGAACCACATGCCAACCCTTTAATGTCCTTTAAAGGGACCTATATGGAGGTCGTTGTTTGATGGTGTGGGGTGGGATTAAGATTGGTGCACGTACACCCCTGCACGTCTTTGACAGAGGAACTGTAACAGGTCAGATGTATCGGGACGTCATTTTGCACCAGTCCGCCTTTTCAGGGGTGAAGTTGGTCCCACCTTCCTCCTGATGGATGATAACGCACGGCCCCATCGAGCTGCCATCGTGGAGGAGTACCTTGAAACAGAAGATATCAATCGAATAGAGTGGCCTGCCTGTTCTCCAGACCTAAACCCCATCGAGCACGTCTGGGATGCTCTCGGTCGACGTATCGCTGCACGTCTTCAAATCCCTAGACACTTGAGGAGCTCCGACAGGCACTGGTGCAAGAATGGGATGCGATACTCCAGCAGCTGCTCGACCACTTGATCCAGAGTATGCCAACCCGGTTGTGCGGCCTGTGTGAGTGTGCATGGTGATTATATCCCATATTGATGTGGGGGTATATGCGCAGAAAACAGTGGCGTTCTGTAGCTCATGTGTTTCGGGACGGTTTTTTCAACTTATCACCGATACTGTGGACTTACAAATCTGTGTCTTGTGTGTTCCCTATGTGCCTATGCTATTAGCGCCAGTTTTGTGTAGTGCCAAGTTGTGTGGCACCACATTCTGCAATTGTCCTGAATTTACGAGCATGAGTGTAGTTCATGTCATTCTGTTTAGTTTTCACTGTTTTGCAAGTAGCTGAAATCAATCGGCTCTTTTTCATAGTTACTAAATAACGCAGATCACTATGTTAAGTTTTACTCCACAGAACTCGATATAAATTACTTCCGTGACCTCGTGTGCAAATCGATCTCCCACGAACATAATCGCAACTCGCGTATTATAATTAGATAACTTTGGCACGCAAGGATATACGCCTTCAGCTGCAAATACCCGCCAGTCCTAAGAACATTGCTGCTGCCGTATTAGGTATGAATAACGACCTTTGGATGCGACCGTTGTTGGGTAGCACGATGGGCTCGAAACCCGGGTCTTAAAGTAAGCCCCAATAAGTTACAGGTCCTTCTCATATCACACCGAAATTTGGTCAGCGGATATTTTCGTGAAAGTTCTTCCAGTACGCCTTGACGTTATCCAGTTACCCTACTCAAACACACTAAAATATCTCTGCATAAACTTGGACGAGCCTCTAAATTGGGAAGAACAGTCAGTCACGGCTTGTAGGAAAGCTCGCTTGTTCACATGTAATCCAAAAATTCTGAAAAATATTTCCACCTGAAACTAAAGAAAAAGCGATCCAGTCTTCAGTTCAGCCCAGAGTTTATTATTGTAATGTAGTTCAACACGGCACCAATGGTGAAGACTCCTGACAACTGGAGCTGTCATGTCAGGCTTTCCAGGGTTCGTTCATGAACACCATCCCCCACAAAATCTATTTCGTCACTGTGAATCAAAGGTAGCGTTTATTTTCAGTATATGTTTGCAAACCTGGGTATGATTCATAAAAGATCAGTTACGAAAAATTTGAACCGTAGGAACAAACCTGATACAGGTAGCCGTGCAGCCAGGCACAAACCTGATACAGGTAACTGTACGATACGTGCAGCCACAGAGAGAGGGGTACCTGTTGAGAGGTCAGACAAACGTATGGTTCCTGAAGAGGGGCAGCAGCTATTTTGGTAGTTGCAGGGCCAATAGTGTGGATGACTGTCTGATCTGGCCTTGTAACATCAACCAGAACGGCCTTGCTGTGCTGGTACTGCGAACGGCTGAAAGCAAGGGGAAACTACAGCCGTCGTTTTTCCCGAGGACATGCAGCTCTACTGTATGGTTAACTAATGATGGCGTCCTCTTGAGTAAAATATTCTGAAGATAAAATAGTCCCCCATTAGGATCTCTAGGCGGGGATTATTCAGGAGACGGTCGTCAACAGGAGACACAAAACTGGCGTTCTACGGATTTGAGCCTGGAGTGTTAGATCCTTTAATCCAGCAGGAAGGTTAGAAAATTTGAAAAGGAAGATGGATAGATTGAAGTAGTGAAATAGTGTAGGTCTGTGGTAGGAGAAACAGGACTCCCGGTCAGGTGAATATAGGGTTAAAAAAACAAAATCGAATAGGGGTAATGCAGCAGTAAGTTTAATAATGAATAAGAAAATAGGAATGCTGGTAAGTTACCATGAACAGCATAGTGAACGCATTTTCGTAGCCAAGATGGACACGAAGCCCACGCTCATCACAGTAGTAGCTCTGCTGATGAAGAGACTGAATATATGTATAGTGAGATAAAAGAAAGTATTCAGATAGTTAAGGGGGACGAAATTTAATCGAGATGGGGAAAGGAATTCGAAAGTAGGAAAAGGAAGAGAAGGAAAAATAGTAGGCGAGGCCGGCCGGAGTGGCCGTGCGGTTCTGGGCGCTACAGTCTGGAGCCGAGCGACCGCTACGGTCGTTGGTTCGAATCCTGCCTCGGGCATGGATGTGTGTGATGTCCTTAGGTCAGTTAGGTTTAATTAGTTCTAAGTTCTAGGCGATTGATGACCTCAGCAGTTGAGTCGCATAGTGCTCAGAGCCATTTGATTTTGAATAGTAGGCGAATTTGGAATAGGGGAAAGGAATCAAAGACCAAGCCGGCTAGTAGAATTTTACTCAGAGAATAATTTAATCGTTTCTAACACTTGGATTAAGAATCATGAAAGAGGGTTTTTTATGTGAAAGAGACCTGGAAACACCGAAAGATCTCGAATTGATTACATAATTCAAAGACAGAGGTTTCGGAACAAGATTTTAAAATGTAAGGCATTGCCACGACAGATGTGGAGTCTGGCGACAATTTATTGGTTACGAACTGCAGGTTGAAACAAAAAGGTAGGAAATTAAGGAGACGGGACCTAGGTAAATTGAAAGAACCAGATGCTGTTGAGAGTTTCAGAGGGAGCATTAGGCAACGATTGACAAGAACAGGGGAAAGGAATACATTAGAAAACGAACAGGTAGCTTTGAGAGGTAAAACAGTGAGGGCAGCTTGTAACAGTATTATTCAATCAGTCTTCTAATTTATATAAAAACAATTGCCTTTAAAGTTTGTCGTAATATAACTGTGATATGCAAAGTTTATATGGAAAGTGTGATATATGTGATGTTAGAGTGCTTTGCTAATGTATGAAACTTGTGTAAAGAGATATGTGAAATACAAAATAAGCGGGACACTCTTAGGGACAATGTGTAGGATATGTGTTATGTTAAAGATGGAGTGCTTTTGTACTGTACGGAGGTTACTGTGGAAAGCGTAAAAGATGGTTTGGGTTTTTGGCGCGCTATCTGTAGCAGCCTTGGATGACGACTGCTGAATTATTACGGCTTTGGTACAAGTTGTTGAGTTGTGTTACTTTCGTTAAAACGACCCCAAGAAGGAGTAATTACTCCATACTTCAAGAAACTTGTACACTGTACCATGGGTAGTGTAGCCCCCATTACTATCCACCATGTCCAACGACTACAGCCAACAGGTTACGAACGGTATAACTAGAATTGTAGACGCGTGAACGGTTAATTCAAAATTAACATTTTTTTAATAATTGTTCTGCTAAACATAAAATATGGTTCACTCTGTTCTTTTATTCCAAATCATTCACCTATGTAGGGTCGTTTCCTAGTGTTTGATTACTTCGAGTAAATCTGTTACAAAAACATTTGACGTGCTGTATTCAGTATCTACATGCACTAATTTTCATCTTTGAATAACTGTCTGAAAATAATGATGTGGACTAACTTTTAAAGTCCAGGTAAAAGTACTAGCCTATATGATTTACGCAGTAGAAGCGCTGAAGCGAAATTTTGCTTAAGTACTGAAGTACATGTTTTCAGACAAATTTAACGATTTCAATATTCTTACAAGGTTGAAGCCTATCCCCGATGTTATTCAATCTGTATAATGAGCAAGCAGTAAAGGGAACAAAAGAAAACTTCGGAGTAGGAATTAAAATCCATGTAGAAGAAATAAAAACTTTGAGGTTCGCCGATGACATTGTAGTTCTGTCAGAGACAGAATGGACAGTGTCTTGAAAGGAGGATATAAGATGAACATCAACAAAAGCAAAACGAGGATAATGGAATGTAGTCGAATTAAGTCGGGTGATGCTGAGGGAATTAGATTAGGAAATGAGACACTTAAAGTAGTACATGAGTTTTGCTATTTGGGGAGCAAATTAAATGATGATGGTCGAAGTAGAGAGGATATAAAATGTAGACTGGCAATGGCAAGGAAAGCTTTCCTGAAGGACAGAAATTTGTTAACATCGAGTATAGATTTAAGTGCCGGGAAGACGTTTCTGAAAGTATTTGTATGGAGTGTAGCCATGTATGGAAGTGAAACGTGGACGATAAATAGACATGAAGAGAATATATGCTTTGGAAATATGGTGCGACAGAAGAATGTTGAAGATTAGGTGGGTAGATCACATAACTAATGAGGAGGTACTGAACAGAATTGGACAGAAGAGAAATTTGTGGCATAACTTGACTAGAAGAAGGAATCCGTTGGTAGGACATGTTCTGAAGCATCAAGGGATCCCCAGTTTAATATTGAAGGGCAGAGTGGAGGGTAAAAATAGTAGAGGGAGACCAAGAGATGAATACACTAAGCAGATTCAGAAGGATGTAGGTTGCAGTAGGTACTGGGAGATGAAGAAGCTTGCACAGGATAGAGTAGCATGGAGAGCTGCGTCAAACCAGTCTCTGGACTGAAGACCACAACAACAACTCCCTTTGTGGTAATAAGAAAGTGAAAGTGAGCAAATACGTTTTGCTAAAAAGACGAACTTGTCAGGCATAAATACTGAGATTTTGCAACTTTAAGTTTTGAGTAAAGTAAAGATAGATTTATATCAGTTGTAAATGAAATTCAGTAACGCATAAAGAGTAATAAAAAGAAAATGGATTATGTGGCTGAGCAACAGTGAAGTAGGGTTGCATAAAAATACTGAATGAGAATATGGAGTGACCACACCCTTGTTTGGCTTTTGACTGATCGTTTGTTAAGAGAAAGGTATAAACAAAGTGTCTTAATAAATTTAAATTTGTGTATTATGCTATTAGAATATTTAAGTATTTAGTTTGTTAGGTATACAGAACGCAAATATAGAAGTCACCCTCGACAAATCTTTTTAGCATATAGTGAAGATTAAAAATTCGTGGCCTTCTTAGATCAAAAGTATACATGTATGTGAGTGTAGTAGCTGAAAGATTCCCGCAGCTTTCTCAGAATCATATCCTGTAAAGTTATATTTATTTGTGAAACTATGTTAGGGAACAGCAAGAAAGCAAGCCAAATTTATTACTTCTGCTTTTCTGAAACTTAACCATTTCTTTGCCTAGATAGGCTGGCGACCGTAAATCCTTTTGATAAACCACTTAATGAAAGTGGTACAAAAAAAGTCATAGCTTCAGCATTATTCCATTTTTACCGCGTTTCTTTCAAACAGCTGGTAAAATCTTCGTAAAAGGAATTAATAGCCTGATTTCCAAATCCATTAGTCATACATCACGGTCAAATTCTGTAAAAGGGGTAACATTATACAGCAGTTTTGTAAAATAGGCACGTTTACGACGTGTTTACTATATTCACAATTCCCTGTATAATAGTGTTATACTTGGCTTTACCCGTGACAGGACTATTTATTCTATTATGGTTCAGTGTTACACGATCAGATAGGTAAAATGACAAGCCCTAACAGAAATCCTTGCATAGAGGATATTGAATTTAATTGATGAAAGGAGAAAATATAAAAATGTAACGAATGAAGCAGGCAAAAGGGAATGCAAACATCTAAAAAATGAAACTGAAGACAAAATGGCTGAGCAGAAATGATTATAGGACAAATGTAAGGATTTAGAAACATATATCACGAAGGAAAAGATAGATACAGACTGCAGGAAAATTAAAGAAACCTTTGGAGAAAAGAGAAGCAGCTGCATCAATATCGAGTGATCAGAAAGAAAACCAGTACTAAGCAAAGAAGAGAAAGCTGAAAGACTGAATAAGTATATAGTGGCTCTATACAAGGAGATGAATTTAAGAGCGATAAGACAGGCTCGGAAGAGAGCGTAGATGAAAATGAGATGGGAGATATGATACTGTGAAAAGAATTTGATAGAGCGGTGGAAAAACTAAGTCGAAGCAAGGTCCCAGGAGTAGATAATATTTCATCAGAAGTACTGATAGCCTTGGGAGAGCCAGCCGTGACAAAACTCTTCCATCTGGTGCGCAAGATGTATGAAGTAGGCGAAGTACTCTCAGACTTCAGGAAGAGTATATTAATTCCAATTCCAAAGAGAGCAGGTTCTAACAGATATGAATATTACCGAACTGTCAGATTAATAAGTCACAGTTGCAAAATTCTAACACGAAATACTTAGAGAAGAATGGAAAAACTGGGAGATATCAGTTTGGGTTCCGGAGAAATGTAGAAACACGTGAGGCAATACCGACCCTATGACTTATCTTAGAAGATGGGTTAAGGAAAGGCAAACATATGTTTATAGCATTTGTAGACTTAGAGAAAGCTTTTGACAATGTTGACTGAAATACTCTGGATTTCTGAAGGTAGCAGTGGCATAATTCAGGTAGCGAAAGAAATTAGACGGCAGTTATAAGTGTCGAGGAGCGTTAAAGGGAAGGGATGCTTGAGAAGGAAGTGATACACGATTGTAGGCTATTTCCGATGTTATTCAGTCTGCACGTTGAGCAAGCAGTAGAGGAAAGTAGAGAAAAATCTGAAGTAGGAATGAAAGTTCATGGAGGAGAAATAAAAACTTTGAAGTTTGCCTGTGAGGCTGTAATTCTGTCAGAGGCAGTAAAGATGTTGGAAGAGCAGTCGAACGGAATGGACAATATCTTGAAGATACAAGATGGACACCAACAAAATCATAACAAGGATAATGGAATGTAGTCAAATTAAATCATATCAGGCTGGGGGAATTAGATCAAGGAACGAGACGCCGAAAGTCGTAGATGGTTTTTCTTATTTGGGCAACAAAATAACTGATTATGGCTGAAGTAGAGAGGATATAAAATGTAGACTGACAATGGCAAGAAAAATGTTTATGAAGAAGAGAAATTTGTTAACTTCGAATACAGTTTTAAATGTTAGGAAGTCTTTTCTGAAAGCATTTGTATGGAAGTGAAAGATGGAACATAGCCGTTTTAGGCAAGAAGAGACAGGAAGCTTTTGAAATGTAGTGCTACAGAATAATGCTGAAGATTATATGGGTAGATTACGTAACCGATGAGGAGGTACTGAATAGAATTGAGGAGAAGAGAAATTTGCGGTACAACCTGACTGAAGGAGGGATCGGTTCGTATGAAACATTTTGAGGCATCAAGGGATCATCAATTTAGTACTGGAGGGAAGCTTGGGCGGTAGAAATCGAAGAGGGAGACCAAGAGAAGAATACAGTAAGCAGATCCAGAAGGACGTCGGTTGCACTATTTATTCGGGGATGAAGAGGATTGCAGAGGATAGAGCAGCTCGGAAAGCTGTATCCAACCATTCTCTGGACTGAAGACCACAACAACAACAGGGAGAAACCTGATAATCGAGCGAGGTGGCGCAGTGGTTAGACACTGGACTCGCATTCGGGAGGACGACGGTTCAATCCCGCGTCCGGCCATCCTGATTTAGGTTTTCCGTGATTTCCCTAAATCACTCCAGGTAAATGCCGGGATGGTTCCTCTGAAAGGGCACGGCCGACTTCCTTCCCCATCCTTCCCTAATCCGATGAGACCGAGGACCTCGCTGTCTGGTCTGCTTCCCCAAAAAACAACCAACAACAAAAAACCTGATAAGGTAAGTACTGTTCAAACAAAACATTCAATATGGAAATGGTCGGATAATTTCAAATAACTCTATGTAGCGCTCAAAAGAATATATAGTTACAGCTGAATACTCTTATTTGAGCAAGACTTCAGGCCTCATTCAAATCTTCGCTGTCACTGATGTATTTCCCTGTGATTCCCGAACACTTCTACTGTTGCTTCTCCCTCGGCGTGTATGGGAATAACGCCATTATGGGCACGGAGCCGGTGAAGCTGATCGGTGACAACGCAAAAGGTGTGTTTACTTAGTTAAAAACTAATCCTTCTACACTTCAGTCCTGGCAGAATGGAGAGGTTCAGTAACCAACAGGGACTAAATCTCCCGAAATGCGGAAGTTGACAGGTCCCTGGATATAGGAGGCGGGGTGGTGAGCCCTCTGGAGCACACATTCCGTTGGCTCGGGTTACTGTTTTCTGGCATTGCCAGTTATTGATAGATAGAGTCTTTCTGCTATTACTGCAAGCTTAGAAAAATTCGCAAGCGTATTTCACTCGGCGGGCGTAAAGTTTTCATCAGCATTTTTCCGATTTTTTCCTGTAGATGGGCATGTTCTCGGTGAAGGCTTTCAATTAGATCGTGGAGCCATTAGCTATCCGAAAAAGGAGTTGACTATGACACGGTATTCACGATGCTTATTTATTGTAAACATATTGCATTCCTTTCTGTGGAGATTTGAGGTGTTTTAATTTTGGTGTGACTCTCAAGCTATTGTGACTCTGTGATCTGTTATTGTGATTTGTCTTTGTGGAGATTATTGCAAGCAACCAGTTGGAGGCGCTGTATGTGTCTGTTAATGACGTACTTTTTGCAGTCGACTTCTTGAATTTCTGAATCTTTTTGTATTGAATTGAGATTACTACAGGGCATATAACGTTACTAGAAGGACTTGTAATGGTTTTGATCCTGTTTTGACACACAAAGCGAAGCTGGACACCTTTATTAAGACGTATGTACCAGTTGTGTACGGAAGCTATTCATCTGCATCAACGTTTACACCTGAACTTCGCAAGCCACACTACAGTGTGCGGTGGAGAGTACTTCTGGTATCACGAGATTAACCACCCACCTCTCCCCTGCTCCATTCACGAATGGCACTTGGGCAGAATGACCTATATTCTAACATACTACACATATTTACAAATCTTAATTTTCAATTATGAAAGAATTAACCAAATGGGATGGTTCTGGTATATTGGCTCCAGTTTTGAATAGCACTTGAGAACAGGTGCCGAAATATTAGTTTTCACATATAAATTACTTGAAAAATTAACAAATTTCTCTTTTGCTTCACTTTGATGACGTATTTCATTGTATTTTCTTTTGAATAATAGTTTCATTTCCTGGAACAGATTCAAATTGCGTTTGGGTTCCGAAAAAGTTGAATACGTTCTTTGTTTTGAAAAGTGGCAGGACAATTTTACCACCTAACATAATTTTTATGTCAATAAATCGATTGTACTCATCAAGCCAATGATAAATTTGATACCCCACAAACCATACTTTGCTTATTTGCGTAGAATGGAGAGTAATTTGCGTGGCTCACGTGAACTCGGTACTAAAGAAATGTATCTAATTTGCATGTTGGTAGACAAGTAGCTTTTCTGTAGCAGAGGCCTGAAGTGCAAGCGAGGCCTACCACCAGACACGGACACAGCAACATGGAACTCAACTTAGGAAAGCCAAAAGCCAATGAATTCTCCCCACAGGAGATCAATAAGGTGTGCGACACGTGGACCACACCTGGTATTTTTGGCAGAGACAACTCCACAACAATGAGTCACTGTTGGGTGAGTCTTCTGACTCACACCTGTGCTAAAGTAAACATTGTAACGCAGCAGGGGGTCCATTTGATTGGTCTCAAAGGGGAACACAGCCCTTCCATTTACTCGGAAACGTAATACCGTAGCAAGTGCGTCATCAGTTTGACATAAGCAAAATTCACGTGACACTCACATGGCTCTGCGGAATCCTATTAACTTAAGAAAACACTCTGGAACACAGCGGGAGGCCATTTTTGAGATGCAGAATGACAACATTGTGAAACACTGGTATTTTCGTAAACATTCTAAAGTCACGTGATACTGGCGAGGACGACGCATGATGTTCACGTGAACAGCTCCTTTTTGGGCGGAGCTTATTATTAAACGAAAGAGGAGCGAGCGCTCATTGAACTGGGTGAAACTAGCGCACACCTCACATCGTTGGTGAAACCCCATTGAGCAAAGAAACGACGAAATTTGTGGCAAAAGCACTTACTGGCCGACACTAGTTGTGGCAGGAGGCGAACCCACGCTACGACGGGGGAAGTCTGCAACAATATAGTCAGTTATGAGTTAGTATTTAGTTCCTAGAAGTCCGTGTGCTGGACGGGGCTCATCCCACTCTGCCGTGGCTCCAGAAGAGACATTTTGTTGTGAACACCTGTGTGTGTTCACGAGGGTCTCATATCTAGTAATCTCTCTGGATTGAAGATTATGAGCTACCAGCTGTGCTAGTTAAGTTGCGCGGAACATTTGAGAGCAACAGTGTACACATCGCCTCAGCCTTAGCGAGTGGACACAGCCAGTTGATTTAGCTGGGGAAAAACATAGGTTTTCGCCTTAGGAAAACTTAGGATAGTTTACGATTGTGTGTCAAGTCAAGGCCAGAGCAGAACTGTGAGGTCAGCAGGTTCACAAGGCACCGACGCATCCACCACCGACACACGCCACAGCCGACCACGGCTGTCCTTATCACCGCAGTCTGCACAAGGTAAATACCGAGTTGCTCAGGCGCTAAGTGTGGGTGCGATCACTTCAGATCTGTTTTAGATTGGTGCTGAGTTGCATAGTTTTTCCCATTCCCTCGTGTCCATGTCAGCCACATTTGCGTGTGAGTTATTGGGACTGAAATTCGAGGAAGCCATTCGGCAGATATACGATATTGTCCTGCTATAGTAGAGAAGTCAGTGTACAGTCGACTGTGTGATTTTATAACGTTGTCAGTGTAATATTTTGGGGGTAAATTTTCTTGTGTCTGGTGAGCTTGAAGTTATATTAGTATTTACTTTTTTCTTGATATTACGCAAGTGTAAGAATTGTTTTGGCAAATTTTCATGTGTTTATTACGCGAGTGTAAGGATTGTTTTGGTAAATTTTCATGCGTATATCTTGTTCTAAGTTTGGTTCATTAAGATTTTCCTTTGTTTATTTTACGGGACTCAGCGCCAAATATGCAGCCTGAACCCACTGTGTATTGTGATTATTATAGTAAAAATATTTATTACAGGTAATAGTTAGTTTGTTACAGGTTACCTTTTCCACACTGACATATTTTAGGTCACGTGTGACAGCTATTATTCTGATGTCTAAACGTCACTATGTCCGGGATCTCCTTTCCTGGCAGACCCTGGGTTCACAGGCACTTTAAACTTGTCAGAGATATCCGTGCATGGTAAGTGGTAGGGACAGGTCATACCAAACTGGACGAGTACATTAGAGCTTCATGGTGGCAAAATATTAACACTTGTTTGCAATCCGCGGACACGACGAATTTATTCCCTAGATTCTTCGTTGTTAGAAAAATATTTCCTCCATTGGCAACATAGGACTTCATATAACAACTGCTCACAACCGACTTTTTCTCCAGCAACTGGTAAAACACATTAAGAAGAAGAAAGATATTGAATGATGTCACAGTATGTCGACTTTATACAAAATCGATTTTATACGAAAGGACGTTAATAGACAATGAGTTCGTTTACAAATACTGTAAAATCATTACTTAGCATAAATAATAAAATGGTATTAATAATTTCAAAAGTGATTATAATTTCGAATAAAATTGGAAGTATGAAAAATAGTTCTGTTTCACGAAAATAAGTTTGATGTTAATTTCATGTGTTATTTATGTCTATGAAAGGAAAATGTAAAATAATTGTATGCCATCAAAGTCACAGAAAATGCAAAGTTACACTTTTGATACAATTTGGATCGCGTTGTGGACTGATATGTGTCGGATTCTCCAATACATGATGAAGAAAAAGGTGCACTGACCAGTTCCATTACTCTGTGACATGTAATTTCTCAGACTTCCTCGTTGTGCTAATTTCGCGAGATGTGTCTGGGAGAAAGTAGTATGTCGTCCGAATATTTTTGGTACATATGGTCCCGTGTATTCAACAACGCATCTCTTGTAATGTCTGCCACTGGAGTGTGGTGAGCATCTCTGTAACGCTCCCACGCCCACCAAACGATCCCATGATGAAAATTGATGCTCTTCGTTGGATGTTCTCTTTTCTATTAATCCTACGTGGTGAGGATTAATAATGAGTAATACTCAAGAACCGGTCCAACAAGTGCTTTGGACGCCACTTCTTTGGTGTACGAATTACGTTTCCTCAAGATTCTCCCAAAGAACCGCAGACTGGCATCTACTTCTCCTACTATTTGTTTTCTGTGATCGTCCCGTTCTAGGTACCTATGGAGGGGGGGGGGGGTATCTCTTTACGAAGATTTGTCGCCAATACCGTAATCTAACAGTGTTGGGACTCTCCGACCGTTTTTAAGCGCTATATGTCACATTCAGTTACCTACGGGGTCAAGTTCCAGTCCCTGCATCAATACTTGATCTTCTGCAGATCTTCCTGCGTTTCAGCACTGACTATGCAAGCTTCTTAAAGTCAGCAGCATCTTCAGCGAATAGCGTCTCGGTGCTACCGACGTTATCTACTAAACCATTTCTACATACTGTAAACATTAACGACGCCATAACACTCTCTTGACGTAAACCCAAAATGATCTTGACATGTGTCACTTTCTGTATGTCCATCCTTGTGATAGGTAGTCTGTGGGACTTCGGCCATTCACTTATGTAAGAAAATGAAACATTTACAGCCATCCTTATGATGTCATTTACCGTATGGCTACCAGTTTCGGTGCTTCAGTGCACCATCGTCAAGCCTTAGCTGATGCTGAGGTGGTTGACTCCATCCATATAGATAATGCATCAGTGGCCAGCATCCATAACTGGTTTCGCAGACTACCTGTAACTGCAGTGTTGTCTCTCTAACTATCAACTATCAACTTGATAGTCGATAGTTGGAGAGACAGCTGTTCTGCGAAACCAGTTATAGATGTTGTCCACTGATGCATCGTCTATATGGATGGTGTTAACTCCCTTACATCTACTAAGACCTGAAGATGGTGCACTGAAGCACTGAAACTGGTAGCCATAAAATAAATGACATCACAAAGACGGCTGTTGGTGTTTCACTTTCTTACCTTTGTCAGTTTTATCCTGTTAAGAATAACGTTTTAAGAATAACGTTGTTGCTTTCTGCCTGCTAGGAAGTTCTTAATCTACTTTACTTACACATCTGGTCCTATACTCAGTACGCTCGTTTTTTTATTGCGGGACGGTGTGAAATCCTTCCACAAGTCGTGGAATACCACTCAACCAGTGCGTCAGTGTCTACAGCGCTATGGATCTCATGGAGGAACAGAAAGAGTTGAGTTTTGCAAGATTTCTGTCTGCGGAATCCATGTTGATTTTTATTTCCGTTTTCCAAACGGTCGTAATTTGAAAGGCAACCCTGGTGTGACATTTTAACTGATTGAGAATGTAGGCAAAATTTAGTGTACTAACAACATTTATTTTCCCAAAACACACATAAATTATGCTAAAAAGTTATTTATTTAATACTGTAAACAACTAACAGTTGGTGTAAGAAAACGATGGACAAGGATCCTGGGTGACAGAAGTGCGTCAAGTACTCTGACCCTAAAAATGTTGATAACACAATCTCAATTGATCTGACGCTGAGCAGACTTTGATTGATCAAATCTGTTGTAGTTTCACCACATAAGTGCAGCTGAGAGCAAGTAGCAGTTGAGATCTGTACGCCCTGACAATGCCGGAGTGGCAGTACGTTACCGTGTTTGCTTGGTGGGAACGACATGACTTGCAGCTGGCAAGAAGTGCGCAGAGGTCGCAAGACGTGGAGGTGGCTCCTGTGAATCGACTGTGGCCACGAAATAATTGCAAAAATGTCACAATCCAGCAGTCAGGAAGACGGATAACAAATCATTCTCTGCCAGAGCCCTGAAATCACAGTAGATTTCAGTGTGTGACACACCTGTTCACTGGTCATACCAAGGACCAATTTGGCTCACTTACACGACAGAGCGCACAAGGGTTCCAACGTCAAGACAGGTGAACCACAAACGAAGAAGTGTGCCCTCGGCAAACGAGTAGTTCGAGGCGTTTGAAGTCACACTTTCGTAACAGTAAGGACTTCACCACAGGCTCCTCAGTCCAAACAACTCACAAGTCAAGTCAGTCTCAGGACAGGTCCCAAGTACCAACCACAGATGCCAGAGCTTCAACCAGAAGTGCTTACCGGACCAAAGTCCTGCACCTGAGTGCTTTGCACCTCTCCAGAAAAAAAAAAATCCGTTTTCTTGCAAAGTGCACGGACGACACCGCCTTCACACCATCTTGAGCCAATCACAGAGCTCAAGAGGCGCTAAATCTCCCCTCCCACATGACAGCACAAACTCTAGTCGAACAAGGGCTAGAGTTAAGAAACCTGTGTCTCTGGAAAAAAGAAATCGCCAATTACTGGCTTTCTTAAGTTTTTGCAGAGGGGGAAGGTATGAAATTTTTCCGAAGTCTTGTCTCTTCCCACGGCAACAAGTGAACAGATACAATCTCAAAGATCTTTATCTAAATCGCCTGTGTCTTTGAGCTGTTAGTTCTAGCTATGAGGTGTAATAAAGATCTCCAAACGTTTCTCAGAAGCCGGATTTTTCTTATACAACCGAGGCGGCCAGGGGAAGTGGTCCACTGGCCTATTTGCACTATCAACAAACACGAAAACAGGTGAATTTTTATTATGTGTGGCTCTGCACACAATGCCCAGTTTATGTATCCACTGTGTAGACGCATTCCTTCAGACAATAAACCCCAATCCAGGCTTCAGCTGGCGCTGCGGCAGGTATCGTAGCATTGTTCTGCTAGAGACCTGTCTTGATGAGGGCCTACCCTGTCTGCCCTGTACAGGTGTAGACCTGTCCGGCAAGATTTACTGACGGATGGGCTCGCCGCCATACTTTCAACTCCCAACATGTCATTCTGTGAACTAAGAGCCATTAAAATACATCATGCTTTTAGCGCTCTATCAGACTCCATCAACGTCTGCTCAGGCCATTAACTTTCCAGAGTCTCACTCAAGGTAAGTCAGGTTGTAATGAAATCTTCAATAATTTTTCGTATGCGAAAAATAGGTGAGAGAGTAACTCATCCTCTCTCAAATTCTTCAGCATAAAACAATTCCATAATTCTACAACAGAATGATGTCAGCGATATAGGTATATAATTGTGTGAATGGTCCCGTGACCCTTTTTGAAAACGGGAATGACCTGCGCTTTTTTCCAGTCACTAGGTACCCTTCGTTGTTCCAGTGGTCTACTATAAACTGCTGCTAGAAGAGGTGCAAGCTCTTTCTCATAATCTTTTTAGAATCTTATAGGTATCTCATCTGGTCCTGTTGCCTTTCCACTACTAAGCAATTGTAGTTGTTTTTCTATTCTGTGATCTGTTATCTCAATATCTGCCATTTCAGCTTCATACGATGACTGAAAGGCAGAACTGTGTTACGATCTTCCACAGTGAAACAATTTCGGAATTTGGCCTTTTCTCTGTTATTTTCTGTTTCAGTGCCTGTAAGGTCACTGAGTGACTGAATAGATGACTTCGAACCATTTACTCATTTTCTATAAGACCAAAGTCCGCCCCGATAGCTGAGTGGTCAGCATGACGGATTGCCATCCTACAGGCCCGTTTTCGATTCCCGGCTGGGTCGGGGATTTTCTCCGCTCAGGTGCTGGGTGTTGTGCTGTCGTCACCATCATTTCATCCCCATCTGGAGCGCAGGTCGGCCAATATGGCGTCGAATGTAATAAGACCTGCACCAAGGCGGCCGGACCTTCCCCGCATGGTGCCTCCCGGCTAATGACGCCAAACGCTCATTTTCCACTTTTTATAAGGCCAAAACGTATTAGGGTTTTAGTCTTACCGGCTGATAAAATATTACTTTCAAAGTCGCTGAATACCTCTCTCATTGCTCTCCTTACGCTCATTTTCGCTTCGTTAAATTTTTGTTCCTCTGGTAGGTTTTGACTTCTCTTGAATCTGTATGAAGCTCTCTTTGTTTATGTATAAGTTTTCTAACACGGCTATTAAACTACAGTTGGTCTTTCCTTCCCATCCCTTAAGACTTTGCTCGGAACTTGTCAAAGTATGAAATATCCTTTTGAATTTTTTCCGTTGCTGCTCCATGTCTTCGTTCTCAGCACTGAGTATTTGATGTTGAGTACTGAGATACTCTGCAGACTGCCGCCTATCACTCTTGCTAAGCAAGCTGCTGATGTATCTTCGATTTTGGCAGTACTTTTGGCAATTGGTCCTCGTCTTCTTCAAATTTTCGCATTTATATTTGTTAAGCAGGATGGTAGAGCACTTGCCCGCGAAAGGCAAAGGTCCCGAGTTCGAGTCTCGGTCGGGCACACAGTTTTAATCTGCCAGGAAGTTTCAGGATGTGATCGCTCTCCCGTCCTCGCACTTTCTAATAGTCTTTTAAAATTTCATCCAGTTCAATTTCTTTTCCAAATTTCAGTTACATACAGTTATTGCCTTTCTTCTCTGACTCCTCTCAGGAACCATTCGTTTTTCAACTTGTCTACTAATTTCATTTGTTTATCCTTCTAATTATACCCCTTAATATTCAGTAACGATATCGAAGTCAAACAGCAACTGACGTCAGATATTATTTGCAATCATTTACATGTTCATACCCTCAAAGATTTTAGTCTTCGGAAGTCTCCAGATGTTTGGTTTATACTTTTTAAGTTTCTCTACAAAAACGGCAAGATAATACGCACGAAGGCTACTCTGTTAGTGATATTCAATTAGGCGCCGTAGCGGGAAAGCCTGCGCCAGTGCTTACAGACAACCAGTCGTACCAAACTGATGAGCGGGTACTCCACACTGTACGCAGGAGGCGCTGCATGCTAGAAGATGAGAACATCAGACACTACTGGACTTCCTAAGCTGTCTGGCCAAGCTATTAATCTGTTTCAGGTTACTTGGTTATTTTACTTATGGGAGATGCGATTCAAAATTAGGGGTCGTAATGTATAAAAGACGATTGACTAGAACCTATCGTTTCTTGCTTGTGTAACACTTGTATAATTAATAAAATGAATTAGCTGTCTGGTCTGATATTATTACCCTGTTAGCAGATAAGAGATCTTAAGTGCAAATTTGACCACTGATCGTGCAGACACCGTTCTCCTACCTTACTACAAGCACTTCTGCTGGCAGAATAAGTGATATATTTTGGGGACTTCGCTGAAGCTACAGACAAGTAACAGATAAGTAATACATTATAGGAATCTATGTACACTGGTGTACAAAACTTAAAAGAAAAATAGCTCACTGAAACTTGGACCATACGTAGAAAGAACTGCTGCAGTCTAGAACAGAAGGTAACTGAAAGAAACACCCCATGAGACGAACAAAAATGATATTTTTATTCAAAGACAACAACTGCAGTGAAGTCACTGCTGTTCATGATGGTCCTCTGGACATTACAAAAGGCAGGACAAGTTTCTTGACAGGGTATGTGATCACTGCAGACAACAATGCGTGCGTTGGACTGTGCCACCACGCCACAAGGTTGGTAAGGAGTTACCGTGCTGGGTCGTTCTACTCCTTCACCAGCTCGGTTGTCAACTGTTGGATGGTGTTTGGTTGATGTGAACGTGTCCATCACGCCTCTCAATGCATCCCACACGTGCTCGACAGATTTTAAGTCGGGGGAATGGGCAGACGAGTTCATTCGCTGAATAATCTGAATATCCTCTCGTTCCAAGAGCACCTCCAGCTGCGCTGTTCGATGCAGCCTTGCATTGTCATCCATAAAAATGAAGTCAGAGCCAAACGCGCCCCTAAAAAGACGCACGTTGGGAAGCAGTACAGGGTCACAGTAAAGTTTATTGTTGTGTGTACCATGCTGACAGATTTGGAGGTCAGTACGCCCATGCAACATTATTTCTCTATAAACCACACCGCCTGGACCACCAAAACGATCATGTCCGACAATGCTGGACGTACCCTCATATGGCGAGAGGAGGGAAGACTCAGTGCAGCGAGGAATATTTTGAACTTTACCGTACGCAGCATGCTGTGCGTCTTCGCCATACGTCCGCCAGTCCGTCAGTAGAATCTTTGTGATCACCGTTTCTGGATTTGGTCGTTAACGTTGCGTACGTCAACCAGACCATTCACATCATAACTTCAGTATAGTTCGGCAAACCTGAAGGCGTACTAAGAACTAAATCGGTAGTACCACAATAAACGTATAAAATACAGATGAGTTGAGTGTCATTCATCATTAAAATATCATCAGAACATATATCTATTGGGAAAGTAAGTGTGATAAAGTTGATTACTCTATGGAACTTTCTAGATCGAAACCTGCAAGGACGTTGTTAAGAACGCTGAAATCAAATAGGACTAAAGCGTCAATAGTAGATTTAAATGATGTGGAAAATGAAGAAAATGTTATAGGAACCTAATAAGAAAAGCGAATAATTTATGAACTGTTACAAAACAGACGAGCAAGTTAATGATTTAACACTACCAGTGCGGAGCAGAGAAGTTAAAAATATGAAGGGTAACAAAGCGTCTAGTTCTGCAGGAATGTCCATAGAGCTGCCGAACAGTTCCTCTGTAGTGAATTGCTTGCAGTTGTCTTTGGCTGCTGGTTGAACGTAAATGAAATGTCCGTGAAAAAGAAATTAGTCCTTTTAAGTTTGAAAAGTGGCAAGCCATTCGGCCCGTCTCTTCGTTTATTTGTGAATAATAGTAATGCGAGTGTACAGGAGCTGAGTTAGTTTATATTGATTAATGAGATTACAGTTATATGCACTGGTTTCGTTTCCTATTTTTAACATTCTTGAATCTAAAATGATGCTGGGTGTGTCAATTGCTTTTCTTGAGTGACTTTTAGACCTGAGGAGCACTGCGTGCGGCGACGTGGGTTGTTCTCTCACTACCCTTTAAAACAAACTGTCCACCTACCTGGATTGGCTTCAGGTTGCTTGCCCCTTCATTCTGCGATGGTAGATACTGGTATAGCCGACAAAAGGAGCGTTGACAAATGTTTGACTAGATACCTACCACGCAAAGGCTACGTCACTCCATCCCATGGGCAGTAGCTGAAAGTTAGTTAAACTATCAAGTGTTCGAGGTTGTTGCATGACTCGTTTGAAAAAAATGTCTAAAATTCCTTTTAGTTGGTTTATTGTCTCTAAAACAAGGAAAATGGCTATCAAATCCATATTTAGTATCGCGTCATTACTGACCGTCTCAGTAACAAGTTCTCTCCCAAAAGCAGCCAGAAGATATTTAGTCAGACCCGATATTTTAAACGTCCTAAACAGTCACTGACCCACAACTATTAGCGAGTTAACACACTCAGTCGTTCAGTAGTCTCCACGTATAGAAGTGCTCGCCATACTATCTCGTAATCTGCACGAAACACGCCACGCGGCGTTTATGTACGACTTGAAATGCTCACAAGCGAAATCTCCTAAAATAAACCACTCACAAAGCTCAAACTTTCACAAAATACTCAACACTGTAGTCGATTTTCGTCAACGACACAGAACCGATCAAACGTGCGAATTCCTTCATTTTGGTAGAAATTTGATCAGCGCGGCTTAACATGGTTTTTACCAGAAGACGGGTCCCGAGCGACTCTGTCGAGTCGTAGATCCGAGGCAGGAAGCTCTACTCAAAGGCGCGGGAAATGTTGAATTCCATTTGGCTAGTATGTTAAGCAGCCAATCGGATCATCTCGGGCACTTCTATATTCGCGGTATTTCTAATGTCAGCCAATCAACATATGTTGACTAGAAATCACGTAATTCTGAAACTAGGTAAAATGTAATGAAAAAAAAATACGATTCCTTTTCACAAAATAAATTACTAATAAATTTAATAATCAACGCCCCTTGTGGCTGCCTTTTACAGAATCAGTCTCACCCTGACATACATCACAAAGTCCAATATTGCACAACAACTTTCTCACGCATACATTTACATTGTTTTCATAAAATACTACATTTTCACTTTACGTATGTCCTACATTCACTCTCTCACTCTCTCCAAAACACTCGCACAACCAAAGCACAATAAAATAATAGTTTTTCAAAGCACTTTTTATTATGTCAGATATCTGTGGTAATGAAACTAAAGAACAGAAAAATTGGATTATATGAACCTACACTCTTGGTTGTAGTTTCATTTCATAATACAGATGAATTTCCTAATTCGGTTTCACAATGCCAGAACAGTTGTTACGTGTTATAGGTAACAAATTCATATCTCCGAAAATATTGCATTACTGATTTGAAATTTTAACAGTATCGTTGCGTTATCCATAGAATTTGGTATACTAAGTATGAAAAATATCGATTAATATTTAATAGTACTTCATCAGATTCATAGAGAGTACGTGTAACGTACTGCACGCAGCGTTAAGCAAGCACACGGCTCGCTCGGCCCAGTAGCCAGCGTCAGCTGTGCCAGCGTCAGAACCGAAATCTGCTCTCCTGCCGGCTCCATGGCAAACTACGGTTTCAATGTAAGATTAAAACTCGTAATAATTTGCTACGCTACATGCGAATAAGAGAGAGGTGTTGTGTAGCGAGGCGATGAAATGACCCTCAGTGAACAGAGAGGAGGCGGCGCTTCGCAGAACTGCGGGCTGGGGACCGGCAGGTACAGCTGCTCTCGTGTGGTCTTAGGGAAAGGCGCCTCGGCCAGTGTCATGCTAGTGCTGGCCTATCGTACAGTTTATTGCACATATACCCATTTGAATTCAGTCTGGATGATGGAACTCTGCTGGCAGGAGGTAGGAGATCAGACGGCGTTAAGAAAAATACTTTCAGTAAGTAAACATCTCCCAATTTTCAAAAAAAAAAGGCAAAACAGTTCTGACATACTACAGACTCAGGAGATCTCGTTGAATTGGCGGTTAGCCTCAAGCACAGTTTCTTTAGCGTTTTCCGAGATCTATAACGAAGTCTAGCTGCTGGTTAAGAGGGCAGCAACTGGTGAAATAAAAGTGATGTCAGGAGTGCGTAACACATAGCACGAAGTTCTCTATTGAAAAGACGGGAAGAAATTGAGATAACTATCTTTTTTTGTTTCGCGTCGTATAGGCGTGATATCTTTTGAAATAAACGGTTACACAATTGGTGAAGCAAGATAGCTTTAGAGAGGCTTGGTGATCGAGTTTTTCTTGGCAGGAAGAAGGGAGTAGTCAGTTCTTTGCTGGCTTAGAAATAAAGAATTAGTCTCTGGGCTTGACACTGAACACTTCGCAGGCTGCACTGTCAACTGGAAGACCTGAATGGGGTCGAATGCTTGAGTCCAAAGCAGAGCGGTCCTAGCGACAAACTGTATGGAAGTGCAAAACAGTGTTACTACTCTATTCGTATTACACTGAATTTCATGGTGAGCATAGCTACCACCTCTGGCACGTCAGAAAAGTCAAGGCTTTGAAGTTCAGATCCACGACAGGGTTCACTGCCCTACGTTTATCAGTGCATCCTCAAATTTATGGTTTATTTGGTTCCCTGTTCAGTCTGTAATCTCTACGTAGTCAGGTTGCGATAAGTTTCACAATGTCAGATGCGAGATTATTACGCAAATCTGACGCCATCAAGTAACCTTCTCGACCAATAGCTCTAGTTTTGTAATTTTCATAGTTGATTCTGTGATTGAAACAAGTATTTTCACGATTGTTTTGGATGCTTTACGAGTCAAACGCTTCTTTTGTAATAAACTACAGAGTTCATTTAATTCTTGTGTTTATCATCATATTTAATACTTATCAGTGATAAAATGCAAATTCCCCTCCATAATATTCACTGATAGGGCCAGTGTTTCCTAGCGTTAATCATTCCATCGCGTACACTACCTAATGCCAGCATTGGGTCTCAAGGACGTGTCTGTGTCGCGATTAATTCTGGTTCAGTTAAATTCACTTACACACGCATGGACTTTTGCAAGTTTAGCAGGTAAAAAAGGAAATAAACGAGTTTCCAATAACTGTACGGGTGTAAATGTTAAGTCCTCCATTTATAGGCTGCATTGATGAATCATGAAAGAAAGAATAGAATAATACATAAAAGATTCGAAAGAGCAAAACGGGGTTTAGGGATGTAACATCAGGCAAAGGCTGCCTCAAACATCTAACAGAAAAAATAGAGGCATATGGTAGGGAGATGCATATAACATTTATTGAAATTCCGTTCGGGAACAAAAAGTAGTATTTTTTTAATGTTGTGGTTGTTCTATATTGGGTGTAGTGTTAGCGTAACTTGAACTACCAGACGAAATAAACTTTGTTACCCAATCGATATAAAGTGACGTAAACTGCATGAAAAGTTAACATATGATGAGCAAAAACCTACAGATTAACTTCATAATACACATGTTTGCTCTCTGTACTTTATTGCAGGCCGCTGTGACCGAGCAGTTCTAGGCGCTTCCGTTCGGAACCTGCTGCTACGGTCGCAGGTTCGAATCCTGCCTCGGGCATGGATGTGTGTGATATCCGTAGGTTTGTTAGGTTTAAGTAGTTCTAAGTCTAGGGCACTGATGACCTCAGATGTTAAGTGCCATAGTGCTTAGAGCCATTTGAACCAATTTTTTGTACGTTATTTAAAACCTTTTATTTAAGCTGTAGTCATGTAGCACAAAGAATGGATACTACATGCACTTTTTAGTGTATGGTTGTTCTTCATTATGAATTTTCCGCCATTCCAGTATTTCCACAAATATTCCTTTTCGGTTTATGATGATATTTTTATAATATTCGTCTTACCAGTGACTGCTTTATTTTGAGATATTCGATGAAAGTCAAACGTTATGACTTCGTTTAATGAGCGTGTATTATCGATATTGCTATACTTATAGCATCCGACATACATACTTGTTTTGAAATCTGAGATATGGGTCGCAACGAAGTTTCAACACTACGATAAAGTTTTCCTGCGACCACTATTGCCGCTAGTAGTAGAGTGAGTCTGTAAGTTCTCAACAGTAAGGCAGCACGCTTCAACACAGAGAACGACACTAGTATATGACAGAGTTCCTTGGACTATTGTTTATTATACAGGTATCCATGCTATTTTTTTTTTTTTTTTTTTTTTTTTTGGACCTCCAAACAATTTCCGCGCAATATAACCCGTTTTCTCCTTCACAGTAAAGCGATTATGAGACTTCGTTTGCATTTCCTGGGTGGAAGATAATTCGTCTCGTCTTTATATTTCCAAGCGGGTGTATTACAAAAAGAGATAACTGGAAAAACAGAATTCTAAGTAACTACTAAAGCAGACTGAAATATTATTCAGTTGCCATGTTTAGGTAGTGTAGAAAGTTTGCGGCTCTGTATTAGTGTCATCAATACAAGCTCAAGAGGTGCTGCTGCTGACTGTTGCCGCAATCTATGTACCAAAGAGAAGACATTGAAGGATTGTTCAGCTGTCCTGTAGAGAAGCCACAAGATCAGAGCACAGAAATGGACAATCCCTGCGAGATCGAGGTTATGCGACCCTCTCAACCTGTATGCGCTGCGGGTTGCGTGGAGACAGGCGTAAGCTGTCAGATGGAGTCGAGGCACGGACATCATTTCGTTCATACAGGCTATTAAGTACGTTCGTCGCATTAACACACACACACACACATTGACGCGTAAATGACAGGTAATTAGTGACGGATACGGAGGAAACTACACGTTCACTGTGGAAGTACAGAACCGTTCAGACGGAAAGGAGATCTCCTGAACCCGAATTTCCCAGGTTTTCTCGACGTCGTCGTTATGCGAGATTTAACGAGTTGGGTGGTTCTTCTTGGAACGTACACTCTCATCATTCCGTGGTGCACAACGCTCTTCTACCATTTGCAACTGGAGTTGGATAAGCACCTCGGTAGCACTCTCGCGCTTTCTAAACGATCCCGTAGCGAATCGCGCAGTTCTTCTTTGGATCTTTTCTATTAACCTTACCTAGTAAGTTCCTAGACTCACACGAAATTCACAAGAATCTGCCGGACGAGTCTTCCATAAGCCACTTGCGAGCTGCCGTCTTCTGACAAACATAATACAGGAATACCTGAACACATCACCTGACAAAAGGAATCGATGAGCTGCCTTCGGAGGTTGGGCAAATGTACCAACCTCTTTACTACTTCCTCGTTATCCGTCGTTCACTGTATATTTATACCTTGTAGCTATTCTAGCTGACACTAAATAGGTTACATGAGTGATACTGGAGTCGAAATTCTAAGAATGGCAAGTTAGTGATTTTGATAATCAATAGTTGTGACAAATCCCATAGGATCGATAATGGTAGGCTGTACTTATGGCATAAGTTTTAATGGATTATTAATTCATTCATTGAAAAGACGATGAACAGAATCGTGGTCATCAAAAAGTGTGTTGATATAGCGTGAAATAAACTGATTACAACAGAATATGTGCAGTAAAGTGCAGGCAGTTTCCCTGAATCAAGTATTCATTGCAAATGCGAATAAAATAATGTCCCATAGCACATTAACTATTCACAAAGCAACTATTAAACCATGTAGATGGTTAAACAAATTATAAATTTCCTTAAGAATTAATAAAGTTTTTCAGGCTAGCCAGTAACAGTTGTTAGAACCAGTAAACATATTTCTAAGTCCTATGCCTCTCACAGTACGACATTCGCAAAAGTTCCAGCTCTGACTGGGTGAGAGACTATAAATTCAAACCCACAGCCACTTTTGCGAAGTCTCTTAAAGTGTCGAAAGGCTTCTTGCCCCCCAATTTCTATCGGCCAACTATCGCAAATCAACACGTACAAGTTACCGTATCGACGTCGCAGAACAGAATGAACTTTAGCGTACCTGATAGCCGCCTCGTATGCTCTTGTGAGCCCACCATACTACAATACAAACTATTCAAATTGAAAGCAGCTTACACCTAAAATTATATACTGAGAGAAGCTCTCCTCTTCGCCAGTACTTTTACAGTCTCAAGCAAAACTTAAGCATCATGGCTCAATGGTAAACAATATAAGAACAAAAGTTTTATGCTGCAGCGTAACTGGCGTTTTAAGGCGGCAGATATATTGTGAGAGCGATCGTCAGCTGAAATCAGTTTGCTGCTACCTAAGTACCAGAGGACGAGCACACAACCTTAGATCTGTTCACAGCTCGTTTGCTAAACGGGGGTTCGTGATCACTGTGTTAAAGAAGCATCAATTAATCATATAAGGCCAGCTTAATGAAGTGTTAGTGAACAACACGTAAACGAATATGAAAATTACACTCCAAGGCAAAAAAAAGAGCGACGCACCACGAAGGAACTATCCTAATGGAACGGAAATCGACATGTCATGTCTACGTAGAGGCAAACAGATAATAATAATTTCGCAATAATTGCATGATTTATTCAAGAGAAAAAGCTTAACAAATCGAGCAAGTCAATAAAGCGATGGGCCGGCCGCTGTGGCCGAGCGGTTCTAGGCGCTTCAGTCTGGAAACACGAGACCGCTACGGTCGCAGGTTCAAATCTGCCTCGGGCATGGATGTGTGTGATGTCCTTAGGTTAGTTAGGTTTAAGTAGTCCTAAGTTCTAGAGGACTGATGATCTCAGATGTTAAGCGCCATAGTGCTCAGAGCCATTTCTGAATAAAGCGATGGCCCTCATGCAAGCAGTCATTGTCTTACCATTGATGAACAGAGTTGTTGGATGTCCTCCTGAGGAATATCGTGCCGATTCTGTCGAACTGGCGCGTTAGAGCTTTAAAATCCCGAGCTGATTGGAAGGTTGTGCACATAATGCTCTAAACGTTCTCAATTGGGGAGAGATCCGGTGACGTTCCTGGCCAAGGTGGAATTTTCGAGCACTAAGACGAGCGGTAGAAATCTCGCTGTGTGCGGGTGGGAATTATCTTGCTGAAATGTTTGCGAAGCACTAAGAGGAGCAGTAGAAATCTCGCTGTGTGCGGGTGGGAATTATCTTGCTGAAATGTTTGCGAAGCACTAAGACGAGCAGTAGAAATCTCGCTGTGTGCGGGTGGGAATTATCTTGCTGAAATGTTTGCGAAGCACTAAGACGAGCAGTAGAAATCTCGCTGTGTGTGGGTGGGAATTATCTTGCTGAAATGTTTGCGAAGCACTAAGACGAGCAGTAGAAATCTCGCTGTGTGCGGGTGGGAATTATCTTGCTGAAATGTTTGCGAAGCACTAAGACGAGCAGTAGAAATCTCGCTGTGTGTGGGTGGGAATTATCTTGCTGAAATGTTTGCGAAGCACTAAGACGAGCAGTAGAAATCTCGCTGTGTGCGGGTGGGAATTATCTTGCTGAAATGTTTGCGAAGCACTAAGAGGAGCAGTAGAAATCTCGCTGTGTGCGGGTGGGAATTATCTTGCTGAAATGTAAGCCCAGATGGCTTACCATGAAGAGCAACAAAAAAGGGCACAGAATGCCGACAGGATACAGCTGGTCGTCAGAGCTCAGTTCGAAGCGGGACTCACCACTGACGACAATTCTACTCCAATCAGTGATGTTCGTAAACGTGTCTGGAGCGCCCCCTACAACGGTGGGATACCAACATGACTGTCACCCCCCATAGGGCCCGACAGCCAGGAGTGATGGTCTGGGATGCCAGTTCTTATCGTAGCTGGACCGCTCTGGTTGTCATCCGCAGCACAGCAGTACATCTATGATTTTCTGCGCCCGTGTTGTTGCCCTTCATGGCAGGGCAGCCTAGGCTTACATTTCAGCAAGATAAGGAACGCCCGTACACGGCGACAATTTCTAGGGCAGTCTTTGTGCTTTCTACGGCAGTGTTTGTGCTTTCCAAACCCTACCTTGCCCAGCAAGGTCACCGTAGCTCTCCCAAATAAAAAAATGGTTCAAATGGCTCTGAGCACTATGGGACTTAACTACTGTGGTCATCAGTCCCCTAGAACTTAGAACTACTTAAACCTAACTAACCTAAGGACATCACACACATCCATGCCCGAGGCAGGATTCGAACCGTAGCAGTCGCGCGGTTCCGGACTGCGCGCCTAGAACCGCTAGACCACCGCGGCCGGCAGCTCTCCCCAATTGAGAACGTTTGGAGCATTACGGACATAGCCCAAAAATCAGCTCAGGGTTTTGAAGAGCTTAGGCTCAAATTGGCCAGATTTTGGCACATACCTCAGAAGGACATCTGTAAGTTTTCTATAAAGGGAATAGTCTACATGTGAGAAAACTGAACACACTGATTTCGAAAACTTTCTAATGTGTATTTAGGTATCGTAAGCTGTTGCTGAGTAAAACCGGCTGTTGGATGTTGTTCATGTGAACAGTAACGCGAAATAAAACTTTAGGAAATGAATCTAATTAACGCCAAAAGAAAATAATTGAGTGCTCAATGAAAACTGTCTAGCTATGACTTTGCTGCTGTAAACCTTTCTGGGTATAAGGTAGTAGACCACGAAATTCTTCTGTTCCTAACATTTCGACCAGAGCTGCGCTGGACGTCTTCAGAGGCGTTGTTCCTGCGCTGAGTCTTGTAATGGACGACCAAGATACACTCCTGGAAATTGAAATAAGAACACCGTGAATTCATTGTCCCAGGAAGGGGAAACTTTATTGACACATTCCTGGGGTCAGATACATCACATGATCACACTGACAGAACCACAGGCACATAGACACAGGCAACAGAGCATGCACAATGTCGGCACTAGTACAGTGTATATCCACCTTTCGCAGCAATGCAGGCTGCTATTCTCCCATGGAGACGATCGTAGAGATGCTGGATGTAGTCCTGTGGAACGGCTTGCCATGCCATTTCCACCTGGCGCCTCAGTTGGACCAGCGTTCGTCCTAGACGTGCAGACCGCGTGAGACGACGCTTCATCCAGTCCCAAACATGCTCAATGGGGGACAGATCCGGAGACCTTGCTGGCCAGGGTAGTTGACTTACACCTTCTAGAGCACGTTGGGTGGCACGGGATACATGCGGACGTGCATTGTCCTGTTGGAACAGCAAGTTCCCTTGGCGGTCTAGGAATGGTAGAACGATGGGTTCGATGACGGTTTGGATGTACCGTGCACTATTCAGTGTCCCCTCGACGATCACCGGTGGTGTACGGCCAGTGTAGGAGATCGCTCCCCACACCATGATGCCGGGTGTTGGCCCTGTGTGCCTCGGTCGTATGCAGTCCTGATTGTGGCGCTCACCTGCACGGCGCCAAACACGCATACGACCATCATTGGCACCAAGGCAGAAGCGACTCTCATCGCTGAAGACGACACGTCTCCATTCGTCCCTCCATTCACGCCTGTCGCGACACCACTGGAGGCGGGCTGCACGATGTTGGGGCGTGAGCGGAAGACGGCCTATCGGTGTGCGGGACCGTAGCCCAGCTTCATGGAGACGGTTGCGAATGGTCCTCGCCGATACCCCAGGAGCAACAGTGTCCCTAATTTGCTGGGAAGTGGCGGTGCGGTCCCCTACGGCACTGCGTAGAATCCTACGGTCTTGGCGTGCATCCGTGCGTCGCAGCGGTCCGGTCCCAGGACGACGGGCACGTGCACCTTCCGCCGACCACTGGCGACAACATCGATGTACTGTGGAGACCTCACGACCCACGTGTTGAGCAATTCGGCGGTACGTCCACCCGGCCTCCCGCATGCCCACTATACTCCCTCGCTCAAAGTCCGTCAACTGCACATACGGTTCACGTCCACGCTGTCGCGGCTTGCTACCAGTGTTAAAGACTGCGATGGAGCTCCGTATGCCACGGCAAACTGGCTGACACTGACGACGGCGGTGCACAAATGCTGCGCAGCTAGCGCCATTCGACGGCCAACACCGCGGTTCCTGGTGTGTCCGCTGTGCCGTGCGTGTGATCATTGCTTGTACAGCCCTCTCGCAGTGTCCGGAGCAAGTATGGTGGGTCTGACACACCGGTGTCAATGTGTTCTTTTTTCCATTTCCAGGAGTGTATACAGCGCAATTCTGGACGAAACGTTGGGAACAGAGGAGTTTCGTGGGCCACGATCTTATACCCCGAAAGGTTTTCCAACAGTAATGTATAACTAAAACTCAGTGAACCGTGCTGCGGCTCGCGATGGTGCTGTTTCTGGGTTTATGTCCTCTGTTGGAGGCCAAACCGTATGGTTTAGTTGACATGGTTGCAGTTGTTTGTCTTCTCGTGTTGACTGGCGCCACTTGGTTTCGCAAGTGTTATCTGTCCTCTAGTGGCAGCAGTGGCGGTTTTCGATATGTAGTAACTGTGGCCCTATCATTGGGGAGACGACGGTGGTTCTTCCGGGTCGTGTCAGTGAGCAGTTCGGTTGGGGACTCAGGAGGAGCCAGGTCCGTGCAGTGCGAGAACACGCTGGGGCTGCCGGCGGCGCGCAAGTCTGCCGGATCAGAGGCCTGTGGTCATCAGGAGCACGACCTCGTCTTAAACCGGATCCTGCAAGTTTTAAGTTGAGTGCATTTGGATTCAAGTAGAGAAGCCTCCACCATTGTGAGATCTTGCGATTCTCCAGTGACTTGGGTTCATGTTGCTGCTCATAGTGTTGACGAGGTGAAGAGCAGTGATCTGAGTGCTTGGGAAAGGTGGGTCTGATTAGCTTTCCCGGACTCCTAATTACTATTTATTGCGTTCATTTAGTCACTATTTGTTGAGTTGAACCAGCGGTATTTTTGCTGCCTCGTAGCCACTAACGCTCCAGTTACCTGCCCTGGGGATTAGTGTATGTAACGGCAGTGTACGTTTCCTCGCCTTGCCGTCCGGTGAGGTGTGTAGTTTTGACAGCTTTCTTGATTGTGGGTTGGTTGGCGATTCTTCTACTCTGGTGGTAGTGATTCCTTTCTCGTTCCGGGCGCTCTAAGCACAGTATTCTGCAGGCGGAGTCCAGACCGCCGGTTCTGGTTTTGGTGTATTTTTACATCTTTTCATTTGGTCTATTGGATGTCAGGTAACCTCAGCAAGATTATCATTAGTCATTAATTAGACTGCCACTAGTCTGAGTTACCATCTTTGAACTGAATGCAACTCTTGGCTGCCTAACTCATTGCTCGCGAAAGTGTTTTTTTGCCAGACCCACCCAGAGATCGATTCATGGTGCACCATCTGTGACTGGCCCTTCTGTTTTATTATTGTATTTGCTGTTTTATTGCATGTTTCTAAATTTTTTAATAATTGGTGTTCTTGGCGTTAAAGACCTTCAGCCATGACTGTGGTTACTTGCCTTAAAATCCTAATTGGGATCACATTGGCTTGTTTTTAAAACATTATTTGCCGTGTCTGTATTTTATGCTCATTTAGTAAATTGTAACGCACTGAAAGCACTATTAATTACGCAGTTGTTTATTCCTTCATTAATAATGTGTGATATATTTAATTATTGCTAAGTCTGGAATTACCGATTTAAAATAAATGTGGGTAATTGCAAAATGTAACCAACAGTAACTGATGACGACCCCGTCCACAATCGTAACCGAATCCTGCCTTCCTTGACTTCCAGGTTTCACTCAGTACCGGTGTACATTATAACGTTGCGTGATATGTATTGCAATGTTTGACTTGGAATGTCCACAAAAAATAAATTATTGCTCTACTTGGAAGAAAATAACTGTCTGAAATTGCCAAAACTGTAAACTGACTACCAATGTGCATGCTAGGACGACACCTGACTATCCCGTTCGCACACTGCTCAAGAACGCAAGGTGGAGATCTGCTCTGAAATAAAACTGACTTACCTCTTGCTAAGCTTGCTGTCTTTCTCGAAAGCAAGCGCAATTCAGCAGATTCAGCAGCTAAAGACAAGTAACCTACAATAAATTTGTTTCTCAGAAACTATATACGACTTGGATGTGGCGAAAGGTGCAATGCATAGACAACAAAATCTCCACAACTTTATTATGAATCACGGAGGTCGGTTTACTCTAAAGAAAATAGTTCCTGAGAAATCAAATTTTGATTATTAATAAAAAGACAGAACAACATAAGAAGACTCTCACAATTACAAAATCCTCTCATTACAAAAATAACAAACATACTTTTAAAATTCATCCAAAATCTTCTCCTTCAATACAAAGAACAAGGAAGTATTGCAAATGAATTTTCCTCTCCATAATAAAGTATTCCAGATAGCTTCTCCCAGGCTCACAGAAAAGACATATCATTCTTTGAAAAACTCAACTGCAGGTTACTATGCCTCATAAGAATGCCACAGTACGTACAGCAAGTCAACCACAGAGAAAGCTAACAAAGAGTCAAAGATCTTATTCGCTATTCATGTAGTGTACCAATACAGCAGAAAAAATTTTATACCTCCCCCCTCCCCCCCCCCCCCCCCCCCGGGAAATTTTTACAAAAAATTATAAAGAAAGTGAGTATAGTAAGACATAATTATAAATAATATTACACGTGTTAGGGTTTAGATTACAAAATGTACAAAACAATGTTCTGACCGATGCTTTACATATAAATATTGTCTTTGCACAGGGAGGAAACACACACACTATTTGGCGAGTTATCTAGATTTTAGGTAAATATTGCATCACTCAAAATCAACGAAGATTTGCTTTAATGTCTCATATCATTAATCCTGCGGCTACCGAGTAAATACAATTGAAGGTAAAACGTTGCATCACTTAGCTCCCACGAAGATATTGTTAATGTCTGTTGTCATTAATCCTGTGGCTAAGAAAAAGAATGCAACTAGCACACTATTGAAATACGGCAACCGATGAGGTCGCTGACCCTGTAGTATCGAACACATGGATGAGCAACCCAGATGATTATGAAGAATGTTTCAGGATTATTGGCAGCCAGCAAGGCAACTGAATGTCCATCACCGATTACCTTCTGAAGATTGGCAGTAAATGTGGAATCAAATATGAGCAGATTCAGGATGTAGGTTTCCACTGACAGCTCATACGTGCAGTTGGAGTCTAGTAGATAACTTTGCTCTCGGCAGTACTGTTTGCTTCAATTGTGTGAAAACTTAGTTAAATCCCTGGCAATTTCACTGAATTTCTGGTTTTGTACAACACAAAACAAAATGTGAACTACACATACAGTATTGTTACTCTAGGAAATGACTTATTCCTAACAAATATGTAAAATAGTACAAGAGCATCTCATGAAAATGTAAAATGAAGCTTATGTATAAAAAATGAATATTTGTAGATAATAATAGTCAGCTGGACGTTGTGGCCCAGCGGTTCTAGGCGCTTCAGTCCGGAACCACGCGACTGCTACGGTCGCATGTTCGAATCCTGCCTCGGACATGGATGTATGTGATGTCCTTAGGTTAGTTACGTTTAAGTAGTTCTAAGTTCTATGCAACTGATGACATCAGATGTTAAGTCCCATAGTGCTCAGAGCCATTTTTACAATAGTCAGTGTGATCAGAAAATACTCACATACAGAAAGAATTGTGCAATATTCTGTGCCAGATACAATGTGAAGTTAACAAGAGAAGCAAATGACAAAATATCATTATCTTCTAGTTGTGACAGTGGCCATGGAAACGTACAAGAAGATCTAGTCTGCACACAGTAAGAGATCTTATGTTACAGACAATGTTTAATTACTGAGAACTAACATGTAACATGAGAAACATAGGAACAGTGGAGAACTTACACGTAACTCTGCGTTAGGTTGTGCAAGACGTGTCGCATCAGCACCATCTGGTGGCCGTCCGCGCGATTAACCAAATACTGCGACATTTCGCAAATAATTGCGTCAATTAATTATAACGAGTTTTTGAGCCCAAATTAAATACTGCGCTGGAAAGCGAAAATTTAATTACCGCCGCACTGATTCTGCGTTTACCGCGGGGCCTCGCCGGCCCATTCTGGCTTTTTGGTCAGAGCTATCTTTGCCAAATATTAATATTTGCAATGACAGTATCGCGATTTTTTTATCGTAATCTGCAGCACGGCTCGCATAATCATTATAACAGGAATGAAGTGTGCTGATTTAAACGGACAGCTGGGGATGTAGCAACAAGGGCGTCAAATCCAGAGTGACCTTTCAGGACGCAAGTTATTGCAGATCTCGTGCTAACATCTACACTCTGAGCTGTTTACTCCATTGCAGCACCTTTAACACTGGCATGCTGTAAATTTGTCAGCAGCTGAGTTCGTTTCATATTATGTGAACTGTCACGTACGACAAAAACAGTTTTCAGAACGTTTTACAGTGAAAACAGTTATTACACAACCATCAAACTCAGTAAGTTGAATAATGAATTGAAGTACCCTAAGCCGGCCCCTGTGGCCGAGCGGTTCTAGGCGCTTCAGTCCGGAACCGCGCTGTTGCAATGGTCGCAGGTTCGAATCCTGCCTCGGGCATGGATGCGTGTCATGTATTTAGGTTAGTTAGGTTTAAGTAGTTCTAAGTCCAGGGGACTGATGACCTCATATGTTAAGTCCCATAGTTCTCAGAGCCATTTGAACCGTTTGAAGTACACTAAACAATCCGTAGCCAGTCACTGAAATTTTCTTTAATACGTTGTTACTATCAGTGAAACCAGGGAACAAATCTTATGCAAGGGTTGCCCAGAAAGTAATGCACAGCATTTTTTTCTTCAATAAACACAAAAGAACAGTGTTCTTCCTGTACACCTATTTTTCCACGTAATCTCCATCCCGTTTTATGGCTTTCCTCCAGCGTGAAACAAGGGCGCGTAAGCCCTGTCGGTACCAATCCTTGTCCTGGTGGCAGAGCCAGTGCTTCTCTGTGTGAATCACCTCCTCATCGTCCTCAAAATACCTTCCACGAATGGCATCCTTAAATGGCCCAAATAAGTGGAGGTCCGAGGGGGCTAGGTCAGGGTTGTAGTGTGGATGGGGTAACACTGTCCAACACTGTTTTGCGATGTGTTCAGCAGTCCTCAGATTTGTGTGGAGCCGAGCGTTATCGTGTTGCAGCAAACATCTCCTGGGTTGCTGTGGTGACGAAGTCGCCGAAAGCGCTTCTTGTGTTTTGTTAATTAATGGTACCGCCTCTCGGCATCACATCATTGAGAAGCACACCTTCACAGTCCCGGAACACGGTGATCATGACCTCACCAGCGGAAGCAGTTGCTTTGAATTTTTTCTTCTGTTCGGTGTGGGAATGGCGCCATTCCATCGACTGTTGTTTTCTTTCGTACTCAAAACGGTGAACCCAAGTTTCATCACTTTTCAGAGTCAGGGACAAGAAGGCCTCTCCCTCAGCTTCAAAACGTTGCAACAAATCGAGACACATTGTGCGATTTGTAATCCACCGTTAGACACCTCGGAACCCATCTTGCACGCAGTTTTGAATATCCAAGAGTACAGGTGGTTGCATCCACACTTCCCTTGGTGATAGATGCAGCGCCAACTGCCGAGTCATAACGAGTCTGTCCTCTCGAATGACAACACCAGCTGGCTGCAACATGTCAGGTGTGACAGCCGTGGATGGTCTCCCCTACCGCTGCAAATCGTGGATCTCCGCCGAACCGCCTTCTGATGATCTCACCCTCCGTGCCCAGCGACTAACTGTATTTCTGCCTACGGCAGATGCTCCATAAACTCTGCACAAGAGCTTGTGAATATTCCCCACAGCTTCTTTCTCTGCAATGTGAAATTCAATGACGGCCCATAGCTTGTGATGTACGTTACCTACAGACGCCATTTTGAAACTGTGCTGCAGCTACGCTATCTGTCAGAAGTGATGGAAACTTGACACGCTCACTCAGGAGACTTCAAAATACACATACGTAACGTTTCGCATTCGTAGCATTGCTTTCGACTGAGAGAAAATGCGGTGCATTACTTTCTGGGCAACTCTCGTACATTAATCAACACCTGTGTACCAACAACCAAACAACTACAACAAAAAAGAGACACATAATGTGGAGGAATTCTTTAAATTACTGGAAGAAACTACGGCCGCCGTTCCCCATCACCATATTAAAATTTTGATAGGACACTTTAATGCAGAAATTGGCAAGGAAAGGAAATTCAGAACTGTATGATTACACCCTCCTCACCAAAGGACTAATAAAAACGCAGGGAGTAATCAAGTTTTGTGAAGCCATTTTCCGGCTTGTTCTAACGAGAAGAAAACTTGATCTCAAAATCCTCATCTTGGAGAATTTGAAATACACTCCTGGAAATTGAAATAAGAACACTGTGAATTCATTGTCCCAGGAAGGGGAAACTTTATTGACACATTCCTGGGGTCAGATACATCACATGATCACACTGACAGAACCACAGGCACATAGACACAGGCAACAGAGCATGCACAATGTCGGCACTAGTACAGTGTATATCCACCTTTCGCAGCAATGCAGGCTGCTATTCTCCCATGGAGACGATCGTAGAGATGCTGGATGTAGTCCTGTGGAACGGCTTGCCATGCCATTTCCACCTGGCGCCTCAGTTGGACCAGCGTTCGTGCTGGACGTGCAGACCGCATGAGACGACGCTTCATCCAGTCCCAAACATGCTCAATGGGGGACAGATCCGGAGATCTTGCTGGCCAGGGTAGTTGACTTACACCTTCTAGAGCACGTTGGGTGGCACGGGATACATGCGGACGTGCATTGTCCTGTTGGAACAGCAAGTTCCCTTGCCGGTCTAGGAATGGTAGAACGATGGGTTCGGAATCATGGTTTGGATGTACCGTGCACTATTCAGTGTCCCCTCGACGATCACCAGTGGTGTACGGCCAATGTAGGAGATCGCTCCCCACACCATGATGCCGGGTGTTGGCCCTGTGTGCCTCGGTCGTATGCAGTCCTGATTGTGGCGCTCACCTGCACGGCGCCAAACACGCATACGACCATCATTGGCACCAAGGCAGAAGCGACTCTCATCGCTGAAGACGACACGTCTCCATTCGTCCCTCCATTCACGCCTGTCGCGACACCACTGGTGGCGGGCTGCACGATGTTGGGGCGTGAGGGGAAGACGGCCTAACGGTGTGCGGGACCGTAGCCCAGCTTCGTGGAGATTGTTGCGAATGGTCCTCGCCGATACCCCAGGAGCAACAGTGTCCCTAATGTGCTGGGAAGTGGCGGTGCGGTCCCCTACGGCACTGCGTAGGATCCTACGGTCTTGGCGTGCATCCGTGCGTCGCAGCGGTCCGGTCCCAGGTCGACGGGCACGTGCACCTTCCGCCGACCACTGGCGACAACATCGATGTACTGTGGAGACCTCACGCCCCACGTGTTGAGCAATTTGGCGGTACGTCCACCCGGCCTCCCGCATGCCCACTATACGCCCTCGCTCAAAGTCCGTCAACTGCACATACGGTTCACGTCCACGCTGTCGCGGCATGCTACCAGTGTTAAAGACTGCGATGGAGCTTCGTATGCCACGGCAAACTGGCTGACACTGACGGCGGCGGTGCACAAATGCTGCGCAGCTAGCGCCATTCGACGGCCAACACCGCGGTTCCTGGTGTGTCCGCTGTGCCGTGCGTGTGATCATTGCTTGTACAGCCCTCTCGCAGTGTCCGGAGCAAGTATGGTGGGTCTGACACACCGGTGTCAATGTGTTCTTTTTTCCATTTCCAGGAGTGTAGATCTTACAGCCATTTCAAAGAATAATCAGGAAGAAACTTTGAATGTAAAAGTTAAAAAAGGAGTCGTAGATTCTGATCACCACCTGTCGTCAATTAAAGTTCCAGCCAAATGGATCTGAAGAGAGAATAAGTAGAAACTCAAGAACTGATCCACAATTTCTTAATCAAAATTGGAATATCTTCTGTGCAAGCATCCCCAGCCAAGAATTTCACAGCTGGCCAGACTTGAGGAAACTCTTTTACAGACTTCTCAAAACTGGGTACACTCCAGGAAAACGTATAAATATGCGGTAGAATAATATCTGTGACAAGATCACAGAGCAAAGAATTAAAGCGTGAAAGACTGGAGTTTCCATAAAACCATAAAACTACAGAAAAGTGGCAAGGCTTCACCGCAGTCCAAAAACAGACTTCAACTGTTATTCTATCAGCAAGACATCATTATGATAACACCAGGCTAGCAATAGCAGAAATAGAACACGATTTCGAGAAAAATAACACGCAGAATCTCTATGGACTGTTTAGAGAAGAAATGTCGCAAGCACCCGGTCTCTGTTTAAGAAAATGAGATGGGACTCTGAAAATAAATAATAAAGATAATTGTAGACGCGTAGCGAATTTTAAAAGTCGTTTAGATGTGAGTCTCCCACAGTTGAATTCACATTTGAAAAACCTGAGTCAGACACAGAATTAGAACGCCCAACAACAGAAGAAGACAAAGCAAGGTGATTCACTTGCAAGATGGTAACTTGGGGTAACAAACCTTTCCTGTTCCGGCAGAAACGATCGGGAAAGTTAATTGGTCCGCATTAACTTAGATATGAGGTACTGAATCGTGTTCTAGCTTATAAACCTTGACGATAAATGCAGTTTTGTGTAAGATCTTACAAAATCATTGAGGATTAATATCTGGGGAAGTTTATTTGTCTACTGAATTGATAATATAGGTCCCCATTAACCCCAATTTTATTCGCTCTTTGTGATTAAACGTACCAACAGGACGGACACATTAATGTGATTTATACACTCCTGGAAATTGAAATAAGAACACCGTGAATTCATTGTCCCAGGAAGGGGAAACTTTATTGACACATTCCTGGGGTCAGATACATCACATGATCACACTGACAGAACCACAGGCACATAGACACAGGCAACAGAGCATGCACAATGTCGGCACTAGTACAGTGTATATCCACCTTTCGCAGCAATGCAGGCTGCTATTCTCCCATGGAGACGATCGTAGAGATGCTGGATGTAGTCCTGTGGAACGGCTTGCCATGCCATTTCCACCTGGCGCCTCAGTTGGACCAGCGTTCGTGCTGGACGTGCAGACCGCGTGAGACGACGCTTCATCCAGTCCCAAACATGCTCAATGGGGGACAGATCCGGAGATCTTGCTGGCCAGGGTAGTTGACTTACACCTTCTAGAGCACGTTGGGTGGCACGGGATACATGCGGACGTGCATTGTCCTGTTGGAACAGCAAGTTCCCTTGCCAGTCTAGGAATGGTAGAACGATGGGTTCGATGACGGTTTGGATGTACCGTGCACTATTCAGTGTCCCCTCTACGATCACCAGTGGTGTACGGCCAGTGTAGGAGATCGCTCCCCACACCATGATGCCGTGTGTTGGCCCTGTGTGCCTCGGTCGTATGCAGTCCTGATTGTGGCGCTCACCTGCACGGCGCCAAACACGCATACGACCATCATTGGCACCAAGGCAGAAGCGACTCTCATCGCTGAAGACGACACGTCTCCATTCGTCCCTCCATTCACGCCTGTCGCGACACCACTGGAGGCGGGCTGCACGATGTTGGGGCGTGAGCGGAAGACGGCCTAACGGTGTGCGGGACCGTAGCCTAGCTTCCTGGAGACTGTTGCGAATGGTCCTCGTCGATACCCCAGGAGCAACAGTGTCCCTAATTTGCTGGGAAGTGGCGGTGCGGTCCCCTACGGCACTGCGTAGGATCCTACGGTCTTGGCGTGCATCCGTGCGTCGCAGCGGTCCGGTCCCAGGTCGACGGGCACGTGCACCTTCCGCCGACCACTGGCGACAACATCGATGTACTGTGGAGACCTCACGCCCCACGTGTTGAGCAATTTGGCGGTACGTCCACCCGGCCTCCCGCATGCCCACTATACGCCCTCGCTCAAAGTCCGTCAACTGCACATACGGTTCACGTCCACGCTGTCGCGGCATGCTACCAGTGTTAAAGACTGCGATGGAGCTTCGTATGCCACGGCAAACTGGCTGACACTGACGGCGGCGGTGCACAAATGCTGCGCAGCTAGCGCCATTCGACGGCCAACACCGCGGTTCCTGGTGTGTCCGCTGTGCCGTGCGTGTGATCATTGCTTGTACAGCCCTCTCGCAGTGTCCGGAGCAAGTATGGTGGGTCTGACACACCGGTGTCAATGTGTTCTTTTTTCCATTTCCAGGAGTGTAGATCTTACAGCCATTTCAAAGAATAATCAGGAAGAAACTTTGAATGTAAAAGTTAAAAAAGGAGTCGTAGATTCTGATCACCACCTGTCGTCAATTAAAGTTCCAGCCAAATGGATCTGAAGAGAGAATAAGTAGAAACTCAAGAACTGATCCACAATTTCTTAATCAAAATTGGAATATCTTCTGTGCAAGCATCCCCAGCCAAGAATTTCACAGCTGGCCAGACTTGAGGAAACTCTTTTACAGACTTCTCAAAACTGGGTACACTCCAGGAAAACGTATAAATATGCGGTAGAATAATATCTGTGACAAGATCACAGAGCAAAGAATTAAAGCGTGAAAGACTGGAGTTTCCATAAAACCATAAAACTACAGAAAAGTGGCAAGGCTTCACCGCAGTCCAAAAACAGACTTCAACTGTTATTCTATCAGCAAGACATCATTATGATAACACCAGGCTAGCAATAGCAGAAATAGAACACGAATTCGAGAAAAATAACACGCAGAATCTCTATGGACTGTTTAGAGAAGAAATGTCGCAAGCACCCGGTCTCTGTTTAAGAAAATGAGATGGGACTCTGAAAATAAATAATAAAGATAATTGTAGACGCGTAGCGAATTTTAAAAGTCATTTAGATGTGAGTCTCCCACAGTTGAATTCACATTTGAAAAACCTGAGTCAGACACAGAATTAGAACGCCCAACAACAGAAGAAGACAAAGCAAGGCGATTCACTTGCAAGATGGTAACTTGGGGTAACAAACCTTTCCTGTTCCGGCAGAAACGATCGGGAAAGTTAATTGGTCCGCATTAACTTAGATATGAGGTACTGAATCGTGTTCTAGCTTATAAACCTTGACGATAAATGCAGTTTTGTGTAAGATCTTACAAAATCATTGAGGATTAATATCTGGGGAAGTTTATTTGTCTACTGAATTGATAATATAGGTCCCCATTAACCCCAATTTTATTCGCTCTTTGTGATTAAACGTACCAACAGGACGGACACATTAATGTGATTTATACACTCCTGGAAATTGAAATAAGAACACCGTGAATTCATTGTCCCAGGAAGGGGAAACTTTATTGACACATTCCTGGGGTCAGATACATCACATGATCACACTGACAGAACCACAGGCACATAGACACAGGCAACAGAGCATGCACAATGTCGGCACTAGTACAGTGTATATCCACCTTTCGCAGCAATGCAGGCTGCTATTCTCCCATGGAGACGATCGTAGAGATGCTGGATGTAGTCCTGTGGAACGGCTTGCCATGCCATTTCCACCTGGCGCCTCAGTTGGACCAGCGTTCGTGCTGGACGTGCAGACCGCGTGAGACGACGCTTCATCCAGTCCCAAACATGCTCAATGGGGGACAGATCCGGAGATCTTGCTGGCCAGGGTAGTTGACTTACACCTTCTAGAGCACGTTGGGTGGCACGGGATACATGCGGACGTGCATTGTCCTGTTGGAACAGCAAGTTCTCTTGCCAGTCTAGGAATGGTAGAACGATGGGTTCGATGACGGTTTGGATGTACCGTGCACTATTCAGTGTCCCCTCTACGATCACCAGTGGTGTACGGCCAGTGTAGGAGATCGCTCCCCACACCATGATGCCGTGTGTTGGCCCTGTGTGCCTCGGTCGTATGCAGTCCTGATTGTGGCGCTCACCTGCACGGCGCCAAACACGCATACGACCATCATTGGCACCAAGGCAGAAGCGACTCTCATCGCTGAAGACGACACGTCTCCATTCGTCCCTCCATTCACGCCTGTCGCGACACCACTGGAGGCGGGCTGCACGATGTTGGGGCGTGAGCGGAAGACGGCCTAACGGTGTGCGGGACCGTAGCCTAGCTTCGTGGAGACTGTTGCGAATGGTCCTCGCCGATACCGCAGGAGCAACAGTGTCCCTAATTTGCTGGGAAGTGGCGGTGCGGTCCCCTACGGCACTGCGTAGGATCCTACGGTCTTGGCGTGCATCCGTGCGTCGCAGCGGTCCGGTCCCAGGTCGACGGGCACGTGCACCTTCCGCCGACCACTGGCGACAACATCGATGTACTGTGGAGACCTCACGCCCCACGTGTTGAGCAATTTGGCGGTACGTCCACCCGGCCTCCCGCATGCCCACTATACGCCCTCGCTCAAAGTCCGTCAACTGCACATACGGTTCACGTCCACGCTGTCGCGGCATGCTACCAGTGTTAAAGACTGCGATGGAGCTTCGTATGCCACGGCAAACTGGCTGACACTGACGGCGGCGGTGCACAAATGCTGCGCAGCTAGCGCCATTCGACGGCCAACACCGCGGTTCCTGGTGTGTCCGCTGTGCCGTGCGTGTGATCATTGCTTGTACAGCCCTCTCGCAGTGTCAGGAGCAAGTATGGTGGGTCTGACACACCGGTGTCAATGTGTTCTTTTTTCCATTTCCAGGAGTGTAAATACCAACAAAACAAGAAAAGGAAATTCAAGCACTGAACATCGGGATCATTTAATGACTTCTTCAATCTCCTCGGCAGGCGTGCAAGGAATGGGTAAGGTAAGAGTGACGGTCTTCTCAATATGTCCTTCCCTCAAACGCATAATAGCTGTTGGATGCGTAATAGTTTCTCCTATCGTACTAGGAAACCAGGAACTGATTTCAACTGTAAATATTTAAACCCGCTCAGTCTTGGATGAGCCATCTACTGCAAGGCTTAATATCAAGTAGCGTTATATAATGAAGTTTGGAAGAAATGAAACGAAAACCCCTAACCGTTCTTCTTCTGCGACAGCCCTCGCTACAAGTCATTCTCACCAGAACAACTACTCAGAACGGCAAGGCCTGCTTCTCCCCCCCCCCCCCCCCTCCCGCCTCTCTCTCTCTCTCTCTCTCTCTCTCTCTCTCTCTCTCTCTGCGCCATGCTCGCAGCATTATCCCGTCAATCAGGCAGTCGCTGTTTCTATCAGCACTCGTTTGTCTCACAGTTGATAATCCTGTGTCACTTTTGTATCTTTATACAGCAACACAACAGCGCCCAATGAAGGGTGCCTGGTGGTATGGTCCGTGCCGTATTTGGTATGTGGTTTAATTCGTCATTCCTGGAATACAGGATATAGCTCCTTCATACTTAGTATCTGTAGGTCCATGTCTTCCAACACTTTTCCGAGTTCTTGCATCGCCATGGCGCTGCGTATCGTATTTATACAAAAAAAAAAAAATGGTTCAAATGGCTCTGAGCACTATGGGACTTAACATCTGAGGTCATCAGTCCCCTAGAACTTTTTTTTTTTTTTTTTTTAAAAAACTCTTTATTGATACAACAACAACTACAACATTAAACTCAATTGAAAACATATTTGATACAATGACTCATAAAAAACAGCAAACATTGTTTGATACATATTGACCCTCCACCTTACAAAATTAGTGGGTCCTATTATGATAAATTTGAAAAATCATGCAGCTTATTATTATTATTTTTATTGTTAATTGGCACTAGCTACGGACAGGGTTAATCTAGCTACGTGACTACTTGGTTAATCTATGACTAGCTACTCTGCAGCGATTACATGTGTGCCAGATGATGTTTATAAACCTACTGTTAGGCCTGCTCGCTGAGCTAATCCCAGCGAGCGTGCCCCTGGCACTGGGCTGGCCAATACTGTTATTTCGCTGCAGTCCCTACCTATGTTATTTGTTATTGGTATTCTAATTCTACATTATTCAGTATATCTAGTTCCTATAGAATCTAGTGCGTTCGTCAAGTCCGGGAAAGGTGCTCCTGCTCTCCTAATCCGATAACGCGGCGGATTCCAGTTGTGTAACAACTGGCCAGTTCCGCGCTCGGCGGCAACTGCAGGTGCACCTGAGTCTTTATCGGGTTGTTATTTGTCCTATTGGTTCCTAATGAAGTCCCTCAGAATCTTTTTAGAGATTGCATTAGCCAAATTGTTGAGGACATTGAAGGTCTCGGCACGTCGTAGTAATGTATATGTATCTCTATTCGGTAACTGATTTCTTAGTTCTAGCCCCACGTCGTCATACAACGTACAGTCGTAGACGACGTGTTCGGGTGTTCCCTCCAGAGCACCACAGTCACACGCTGGCGTTGCCTGTTTACCAAATCGACATAAATATGTCGGATATGGCCCGTGACCTGTTAGAAAGTGCAGCAGACCTCTACTTGGCTCAAAGTAGCTCATTTGTAGCCGTTCTTTGATATTAGGTAGTAATTGGAAAACCCTCCTTCCCGTTTCCTCACTTTCCCATTGCTGTTGCCAAAGTTCTTCCCCCCTTCTCTTTATTGAGTACTTGTCCTCCACTTGTACCCCCATGATTTCTCTTGTTTTATCTATTTTCCCTTTGGAGACCCAGTACCACGCCCCCTGCTCCCTAATTTTTATATCTAATGGACATAATCCTATTATTACTAACAGGGCCCCCCCAGGTGTTGTTCGGTAAGCTCCTACAGAGCGCAACAGCATGTTTCGCTGCACCCTTCTAACAGTCACTGCAGGCACTACCCTCGTGAGCCTGTGTGCCCACACCCCACTGGCATATCCAACTAAAGACGTTAAAATACTGTTATGGTAGAGTTTGATTAAGGATGGAGGTAGATGAAACCTCCTGTGGCCTATATTTATGAGATTATTTAGGACCTCTAATGCACGTTGTGATATGTGTTCTATGTGGGTGTTGTAGCTCCATTTTTCATCTACTATGATTCCTAAGTACCTGGCCTCTCGTCGCCGAAGAACTGGTGTTCCCTCAATTCTAACCGTTGGATTCCTGACAAGACTTCCTTTCAGTAATAGATACGTTGATTTGTGTGGTGCAACTTTCATTTTGGATTCTTGGCACCATCTCTGAAGTACTGTCATTGTGTGTTCTACCTTTGGCTCTAGTTCCTCTCGGCTTCGGCCGCCTACCAGCAGGAGGAGGTCGTCAGCGTAAGCTATCACGTCTAGCACGTCCTCACTTTGTTGTAGTTTCTCTAAGAGGGGTTCTATATTAATATCCCAAAAGAGTGGCCCCAGAACTGATCCCTGGGGACACCCCTTCGTGATGGTTTTACTCATTCTCCCGCTAGGCGATGATAGCCATACCTCCCTGTCCATGCAATAGCTCCTCAGACAGCCATAGAGGGGCCCTGGACACTCCTTCTCTCGCAGGCGAGAGAAGAGCGAGGGCCACCACAGGTTGTCGAAGGCGCCACTGATGTCCACCATGATGCCTACCACATACTTGTGCTGGGTTGAGCCACAGACCTCAGCCGCCAGGGCAATTGCGTCAGACGCAGATCGCCCCGGCCTGAAGCCGAACTGCCTGTCGCTCATCCCGCACAGTATCCTGTGAGCTGTCAGTCTGTCAGCTAGTAGCTTCTCCAATAATTTCCCTAAGTTGTCTAAGAGGCAGATTGGCCTATAGGATTTTGGTTCTGTAGGGTTCTTGTCCTTCCCTTTTTGTATGATTATGACATTTGCCCTTTTCCATATTTTAGGAAAACTGCCGGTTCTCAGGCATTCGTTGAACAATCCTGTGAGGGGTGTTACTAGCTGAGGGGCAAGAAACTGCACCACCTCCGCGACTATGCCGTCTGGCCCTGGTGCTTTACCCTTTTTCAGTAATTTAATTTGTTCTGCCACTTCTTCCTCCGAAAAGGGGTACACCATGGTGTTATTGATGTATTCATGTAGATCCTCTCTGCGGATTTGTTGTTGGAGTTCATTCTCCTCAGTTTCTTCGTCATCCGGCAGCAGAGTGCGCAGGAGAACTTCGGCAGTTTCCTGCCACGACTCTGTCATTTTGCCTCCGTCTCTGACCGTCGAGAGGACCGCAGGGGACCTGATTTTCTCTCTAACCAACTTATAAGGTATTCCCCAGGGGTCAGTGGCTAACTGGCTCAAAACATATTTTTCCCAACTTTTTATTCTTACCTCCTTTAATTCTTTTTGAAATTTTTCCTTTTCCTCCCTGTACTGCTGCAGCCAGTATTGTTTCTCCTGCCAGACGGCACTTCGCTGGTAGTACCTTCTCGCCCGTCTTACAGACTGACGCATACTCTCAAGTTCTGCAGACCATGGTGAAGGGGAAGCCGCCACGGCTCTCCTCCTGGTTGGCACAGCGGCCTTGACCGCGCTGACTATAGTCCCTACCAGTTCTTCGGCATACCTATCTACATCCAGGTCACCTTCCGGCAATGGCGGAATGCCACACTCCCGAGCCAGGCAGTCCCAGTCAGTTCTATTATAATTAAGTTGAGTCTCCCATCCGAGGTCCCAGCGGCACTGTTCTTCTCTGAGGCAGAAGGTAATCAGGTTGTGATCGCTTGTAGTGGCATTTTCGTTGACTTTCCAGTCCTCAATGATACTAATGGCATTGGCAGTTACCAGGGTGACGTCAATATTTGTCCCCTGCCCTCCGCCTCCTCTGTAGGTTGGGGGATTACCTGGTTTATTTGCCACTACAAGTTGGGAGGCCATGATTAGTTCCTCAGCCTTCTCACCATTGGTGTCCCTTGTGCCGCTGTACCACATGGGGGACTTGGCATTTATGTCAGCGGTGACAATAACCCTGCGCCCGCGCAGCGCTGTGATAGTTCTCGCAAGGTGGTCAGAGAATTCTTCAAAATTTCCTCCGTATTGGAAGTACATGTTTACGATATGTATTAGTCCAACCGGGGTTTGTAGTTCAACCACATTGCAGTGGCTGTTTGATAGTTGTACTAGACATGTGGCTCTTAGGGTCTTGTTTGTAACTATTGTGACTGCCTTTGGCTCTACTCCTGTGGAGATTACCTGCCAAGTGGTGGACATGAAGGAGATCTGTCCCGCCCGGGAGTACGGCTCCTGCAGACAGATTACGTCCAGTCTCCTCTCCTCCACAACCTTTCGCAGCTCCTGCATGACCAGCCGACTATTGTGGGTGTTTATCTGTCCTATAGTGATTTCAGTTGTCATGGAAAATAGGTGTGAAAATTGCAATCAGGCCATGGTTTTCTATAGTCTGTCGCAATTCGACCATTTGCAAGGACAGATTGCACATAAATCTCCTGCATATTAAAGTCTTCACCTCTTCTCTCAAAAACCCTTCTAAGAAGGTCACGCAGAGCCCCGAAATCGGTGGGAAGATTCATTGACTTACAACTACATAAACCTAACTAACCTAAGGACATCACACACATCCATGCCCGAGACAGGATTCGAACCTGCGACCGTAGCGGTCTCGCGGTTCCAGACTGATGCGCATAGAACCGTATTCATCTGACCAATTTTAAATATTGGTCTATGTTTCACTGCTGTTGTGGTGCAACTATGTGAATTCCATTGAAAGCCAGTGAGCACATACGGGGGTTGAACGGGGGTTGAACAAAATATGGGAACGCCACAAGGAAAGCATTCTTGAACATACTTAGATGCAGATGCTAAAGAAGCTTGCAGAGTGTGCTATTGTATTTCGTCACAATTGCTCCTGTGCATTGTTCTCACCACTTTGCAAATGTCAGTCGCGGTCAGAATAGTGTTCTGTGTAATCGAGTCGGAGCTAAGAGACTTCGAAAGTGGGCAAATTGTTGGTGCTCATTTGCTGGGTGTTTCCGTAAGCAAGGGAGACGAAGGATTTGGAGTTTCAAGAGGCACCGTATGGAAGATATATACAGCATACAGGAAAAGCAGAAAACTATTATCCGGTAAGTCACAACGTGGTCGAAAGTATGCATCGTGGCGGATGGACACTGAAGAGGACTGTGAAGAAAAATAAGAGGAAGACGGCTGTAAAGGTCACTGCAGAACTAAATGTCGCACTCGATATCGCTGTCGGTACCAAAATAACACCAAGGAAGCTCCATAACCTGGGAATTGTTGGGCGAGCTGGAATTGCAGAACCTCTTATGCAAATGCCCATAACAGGAAAACGTGGTGCCGAAGTCTAAAACCTGAACTGTGGAGCAATGGAGAACAGCCATTTTGTCGGATGACTCTTTCCACATACCGTTTCCAACTCCTGGCCGAGTTTACGTCCCAAGAGTGAAACATGGCGAAGGTTCAGTGATGACGTGGACAGCCATATCGTGGTATTCCATGGGCCCCATGGTTACTGTGCAGGGTCACATTACTGCCAAGGATTGTGTGACTATTTTGCCTCATCAGGTCCATCCGATGTTAGAGTGGTGATGCTGTGTTTCAAGAAGACAGGGACCCTTTTCACACAGCTCACGTCGTCCAGGACTGGTGACCACGAGGGTTAAATGTCTCGTCTCCCCTTACGACCACAGTCACCGGACTGAGCATTGTATTATTGAGCCTTTGTGGTGTACTTCGGAGAGAAACGAGTGTGATCGCTATCCACCTCCATCGCCAATACCTGAATTTGCCACTGTTTTGCAGGAAGAATGGGTTGATATTAACTTAAAAACTGTAGAGCATCTGTACTTATCCATTCCGAGACAACTGGAAGCTATTTTAAATGCCAACGGGTTTCCTTCGCCGAATTAGACACGATAATGTGTTTTGGTGCGTTCATATCTTCATCGAACCCCTGTAGCTATGGGGCCAGTCTAATCTATGGAGCCACTCTAATCATCTTATACATTTCTACCATGTGTCATCAATAACTGCTTGTACAAATGGTCGATTTAGGGTGCCTTCTGCCCCCTTTTCTGGACGACGTCAAGCAGTATTTGCAGTTCCTCTGTGTTTGTAGGCAAATTGTTGACAGTGAGCTGAATATGATCAGCTTCCTCCGTGAGAGAAAAACATATGTTGCAGACTTTTGGGTGAATGTGCTGTCCCAAGTGTCCTATTGCTATGTTTAAAGCATGCATATCCTCCAATTTAGCTAGCCTCATAGCTTTTTCAAACGTTTCGTAAACAGGTCTCGGTCCGGACCGGAAGTTTCTTCCTTTTCTCTGGTATTGTCCATTACTGTTTACATTCTCCGCGTAATTCATGTTGTCATCTGTGGATTCTCATTGTCATGTGCGTATTTTCAAACTTTTCCGCTATTAGCTGTTGCGTGTTGTCGCACTCCGCTAAAACAGCATGCTGCATGCTCTCATTCCTGCATTCATTACGCGTTCAACTTGTTCTGAACTAGAAAGTGTGTTCGCCTTTAACTCTTCCTTGGCTATAGGTAGGCATGATGTCAGTTCCTTGTTTCTCTATCTTCTTATCCACTACCAGAATCTCCTCTCCTTCTCTATATACCCTTATTATTGGCCTTTTCACTTTCCACTCATTATCTCCCTTGTCGGTATGTTTAGTCACGTTTTCGGTTTGTGTGGCTATGTCCCTTATCATTATATCCTTCATATTGTACTGTAATATCTCCTTATATTCGATGAATTATTCAGATACAATTCTACCCTTGAATGACGTTTACTAATTTTCTATCTTCATACTCGCAGAATCCATGCGAAAAGTAGCTCATACAATAGCTATGCCATGAGCGCATAAGTATTCTTTGTAGTACTCTCTCTGGTGGTTGTTAGAAAAAAAAGAAAGGGAGCTTCCGAGATTGTCTTCGTGCCGATTAGCCTGAGCTTGGTTTGGAAGAACTGTAATCTGATTATTGAGATTTATGACAGAAGATAACTGAGACGAAACTGTACGATTAAAAGGGAAATATATATAAGACGAAACTGTACGATTAAAAGGGAAATATATATAGATTGCTCCTTCAAATAAAAGGTGTGTATTGGAAATTTGAGAATTAATTATATTTATCGATATATTGCGTAGTTGTTAATCAGAAGGGAACTTCCGAAAGACTGGATACGAACCTTAATAATCCAAGAGCTCCATTACTTCTTCAGAAGGTTAAACTTCATCAAAGCCAAATATCCGCTTGGTATGAGGTTTCCAGACTGATTATACAACGCTCCCAAAATTACGAGGCATTTTATTTGTACAGATTAGCAGACTGCCACAAAGCACGAGCCTGCAGAGAAGAAGAATCATCGCCTGATTTCATTCTAACAAGTAAAATTTCAGAATCATGTTGAGTGACTGAGCTATGACTGTGTTTCCTATCATGAATGATTGATTGCTCGAACGAATTGAGAGCTACAGAATTACGTAGAAAATATAGAAAAAAAATTACAGTGGCGACTGTGACAGGACTCGAACCTGCAATCTTCGGATTGTTATATAATATATGTATTTTTTGTTTCATGAAAACCAACGAGAACGAAAGGTAACGAACCTGAAGTGAGATACGGTGCTCATTGTAAAAGATGGCTAATACCAAGAAACGATTTCAACTATTGGACAACACCGAGACTACAGAACAAGGCCAGAGAAATATAATTTTTTTTTCCTGTAGTTTAAATAGTTTGAAATCAATTTAGAAAGAACTTTTTTCCAGATGGTAGTTAGATTGTAGAACTGTATATTGTGTGATTTTCGTATCTGGACATTGAACTTTATACCATCTGTGAAGTAATTTGAAAGTTAAGTGTGTCTACGACAGTAAATTTGAAACTGTATTTAGTGATTTGAACCTGATATTGACAGTTATTTAATGGTATTGACTAGAGCGGCATTTAAAATGTCATTGAATCAGCAACGAGACGTGCAACAGCCTTCAGCTGTTTGCACAGAAGCAGAGGCCACGGATAGCAATTCTGAGACTGTTGTGGCTAGCGGTAGCAATATAAATAATGCAGCTGGTTCAGAAAACATTCGTACAACAGCTGATCAGAGGGTTGTTGACACATTAGTTGTTATTATGCAACAGTTGTCTCTATTAGCCGAAGGCCAAGCGGAGGTAAAACGAGACTTATCCGTTATACAAAATGAACTCCAAAATCAATTAGCAGAAAATCAAACAGAATTACAAAATCAGTTAAGAGCAACCTTTACCGAATTAGATCAGAGATTAAATACCCAGACACAGGAAATAAAGGAACAGGCAGAAAGGACCGAACAGAATCTTATTGATCGAATTGAGCAGGTCCGCCAACAATGCCAAGAAAACAAGTAGAACTGTTTCCTCAAGTAATACAAGCTCAAAAGGACATACAGTGCTCCGTAGCTATGATACCAGAAATAACAGAATCCCAAGATAATCTAAAGAAGCAATTTGACGAAGTGAAGGAAAAACAGGAGACAGTGGAACATAGAATGAATGTACTTGCGGGAAAGTTTTCAGAAATGACATTAGAGCGGCAAAATTCTCCTTCGGAAACGATAGAAGAAACTGTGAAAGTAGCTTTACAGTCAATTTCAGAGAGTTCCGAGGATAATTTTTTTAACAAAGGGTTAAAAGAAGTTCGAGAACAACTTGGCGAAGATTTCTCGCGTTGGAAAGAAAACATCGAAAGATCACTAAATCTCTCGCAGGAGGATTTAGAAACACCGAGAAGTAGGAAACAAAACTCTCAATCTGTGCGTGACATTCCGTCCACGTCAAGATCCGATGTAGACAGAACTGGAACGTCACAAGTTAGATTCGATATAACGGATAGCCACAGGGAAAAGTACGAACAGGATGATTTTTGGAATCGTAGTAGCGTTGAGGAGAAGATGATTAAACAGAGACAATGTCAGATCATTAACCCTGACAAAAAGAATGTTCATCCTGTAGTCTTTATTCGAAGTTTCAGTGGTCTATTTCCACGATCTTGGACAGAACGGCAAAAGATTAGTTTTGTATCTGGATATATACAAGGAACAGGAGCATTGTGGGCATCCGAACAAACATCTTCTTGTAAATGTTACAAAGAATCTGAGGAGGCTTTTCTAGCAAAATATTGGTCTGCTGGAATACAACAAAGACTTAGGCAGGAAGTATTATATCCTGAGCCTTTCTCATTTTCTAGAGGATCTCTAAAGAGATATTTTGAGAAATACATTAATAAATCTTTGTATTGGGATGTACCGATTCCTTTGCCGGATATACTTAGGATACTCAAGTCCAGACTACCCACCAGTATAAGGAATCAGCTGTTATATATAAATGATAATGATATAGACTCATTTATGACTACGCTTGATCATATTGATATAATTGAGGGGGACAATAAAAGGGCAAGAGAAATGTCATATCAAAGAAGAGTAATAGAAGCGAATCCGAGCTGCAACTCGAGTGGGAATGGCAGTAATGGTAGCAGTAACAATAATCATAACCAACTACACTCTCCGAGGAGACTTAGCAATGGACAAAATGCAAACAATAATTATTACCATAATGGAAACTTTAATAATGGTGCAGCGAGGGGCTATTTTACGAACAGTAGGAATTTTAATCGATATAATACAATGTATGGCAACACAGGACAGTTCTACCGACACCAGCAAAACAACAACAATAATTACACGAATCAAGCAAGACAACATAGACAGAATTCACCACAACAACCGATAATCACTGAAGTAGCTGAAGAGACAAATACCAATCGGACCAATAATCAGTCAAACTAAACATGACCGCATCGTGCCCCGGAGGAGCGGTCAGGGGATCTGTTAGGGGCGAAACAGTAAAATTACAATTGTTAAGGTATAATGATGGTGAGCTGTTGACTGAAGAGTTAACAAAGGATTTAATGTTGTTGTTGTTGTTCTTGTTGTGGTCTTCAGTCCTGAGTGGTTTGATGCAGCTCTCCATGCTACTCTATCCTGTGCAAGCTTCTTCATCTCCCAGTACCTACTGCAACCTACATCCTTCTGAATCTGCTTAGTGTATTCATCTCTTGGTCTCCCTCTACGATTTTTACCCTACACGGTGCCCTCCAATGCTAAATTTGTGATCCCTTGATGCCTCAAAACATGTTCTACCAACCGATCCCTTCTTCTAGTCAAGTTGTGCCACAAACTTCTCTTCTCCCCAATCCTACTCAGTACCTCCTCATTAGTTACGTGATCTACCCACCTTATCTTCAGCATTCTTCTGTAGCACCACATTTCGAAAGCTTCTATTCTCTTCTTGTCCAAACTAGTTATCGTCCCTGTTTCACTTCCATACATGGCTACACTCCATACAAATACTTTCAGAAACGACTTCCTGTCACTTAAATCTATCCTCGATGTTAACAAATTTCTCTTCTTGAGAAACGCTTTCCTTGCCATTGCCAGTCTACATTTTATATCCTCTCTACTTCGACCATCATCAGTTATTTTACTCCCTAAATAGCAAAACTCCTTTACTACTTTAAGTGTCTCATTTCCTAATCTAATTCCCTCAGCATCACCCGACTTAATTTGACTACATTCCATTATCCTCGTTTTGCTTTTGTTGATGTTCATCTTATATCCTCCTTTCAAGACACTGTCCATTCCGTTCAACTGCTCTTCCAAGTTCTTTGCTGTCTCTGACAGAATTACAATGTCATCGGCGAACCTCAAAGTTTTTACTTCTTCTCCATGAATTTTAATACCTACTCCGAATTTTTCTTTTGTTTCCTTTACTGCTTGCTCAATATACAGATTGAATAACATCGGGGAGAGGCTACAACCCTGTCTCACTCCTTTCCCAACCACTGCTTCCCTTTCATGCCCCTCGACTCTTATAACTGCCATCTGGTTTCTGTACAAATTGTAAATAGCCTTTCGCTCCCTGTATTTTACCCCTGCCACCTTCAGAATTTGAAAGAGAGTATTCCAGTTAACATTGTCAAAAGCTTTCTCTAAGTCTACAAATGCTAGAAACGTAGGTTTGCCTTTTCTTAATCTTTCTTCTAAGATAAGTCGTAAGGTTAGTATTGCCTCACGTGTTCCAACATTTCTATGGAATCCAAACTGATCTTCCCCGAGGTCCGCTTCTACCAGTTTTTCCATTCGTCTGTAAAGAATTCGCGTTAGTATTTTGCAGCTGTGACTTATGAAACTGATAGTTCGGTAATTTTCTAATAACGTGTCATAATGACAGATCGAGTGTTCCGGTATCGGAAGTATTTGTTGAAATGGAGGAAGGTTCAACGAATGTGATATTGGACACCGCCGCTTCCGCCAATGTCATCTCAGGCGCTCTTTTTCGGAGAATTATTAGGAAGAAGAAGGTACCAATTTTGCCAGTACAGAACTGCAAAATCATCGGAGCTATTGGAGCACGCTCTCCCAACGTCAAAATACAAACACAATTAGAGATGAAAATGGGAAATGTAGCAATAAAATGCACGTTCCTTGTAGTGGAGAAGTTATTAGTGGACTGTATTCTTGGTATTGGGAGTATGCTGGAGTACGAGTGTCAGATTGATTTTTTGGAAGGAATAGGTAAATTTATATTAAATGGAGAAGAGATAGCCCTGGATTTAAATAGAAAGGAAACTGTGTATGGGAAATATTGTCGCGGTGCCATAATTCAATTAATTGACACTACAAGCGGTCGTTGGAAGGAGCTTTCAAAGGAATAGATACAACAAGAGGACTTTAACCAAACAACAATGATAAAAGCTAGTGAATCAAATCAGCTTACCGGAGAACAAAGGCAGCAGCTTCATTATTTGTTAGGGGCATATGAAGAGATTTTTGATGAGAAACCAGGAATTATTAAAGAGTATATTTGTCACCTGCAAGTGAAGCCACATCAGACTTACTGTTACAAGAACTATCCGATCCCCTGGCGTTTAAAACAATCCGTTCAAAGGGAGATAAATAGAATGATAGAATGGAACTTGATTGAGCCATCAACTAATCAGATTGAAAAGAACTTCTGGGTAAACCATCTGCCAAAGTATGAAGACCAGAATTTAAAATGGGAGGAAAAGATTCGACTCGCACTTGTCAATTTAACTAAAAAGGCAATACAACGGAAATTGACATATGATAAACGGATTCACCGGATTCAGACGTTTCATCTTGGAGAAAAGGTTTTATTGAGGCGACACATCCATTCCTCGAAACTGATGAAGAACATAAAGAAATGGAATCTTATTTATACCATACCGTATGTAAATATACCAAATCCTGGATCATACTTGTTGGCATATCCCGAATCGAAAAGAATAAAGGAATTATTCCCGCATAATGAAATTAAGAAATTTTTTGAAGGATCGTAGATCTATGATACCAAATATGGAGAAGAATTTAGAGTGGAATTTGACTATGAGTCGAATGTGTATATAAATATCAAGAAGTTTATGCTGTCTAGAGGTTAAGAGACAGTGAGATTGCTCCTGTGATAGGTTAAGAGACAGTCAGATTACTCCTGTGATAGGTTAAGAGACAGTGAGATTACTCCTGTGATAGGTTAAGAGACAGTGAGATTACTCCTGTGATAGGTTAAGAGACAGTGAGATTACTCCTGTGATAGGTTAAGAGACAGTGAGATTACTCCTGTGATAGGTTAAGAGACAGTGCGATTGCTCCTGTGATAGGTTAAGAGACAGTGAGGTTACTCCTGTGATAGGTTAAGAGACAGTGAGATTACTCCTGTGATAGTTTAGCACAAAATTTTTAAGATAGGTAGAAGAATTTGTTAATTACTAGTGTTTGTAAGTGTGGACTATGAGCAGAAGCCACAGTGATATACAATGAAAGTGCATCTACATTTCTCAAGACACGGCACTTATGTGAGAATTGCGTGTGAAACTTGAACAGTGTGGGATATGTAGGTAAATACGCTGTGTGTATGATGTGCGCTAAGATAACAAATGAACTGTGAAATGAAGCAACAGTCGATAATGTCACTGTTGCAAACAATTGAAGAAACTCTCTGGTTGCGCGAGAGAAAATTATTATAATTTTTAGATTTTTTTCATTATGCCTTCTTTACCAGGAGAATTAATTTAAGAATTTTAATTAACTTTTTAAGAATAGCAGTTTGTGTGTTTCATATTGTGGACATAATTGTTGAAATATATTTCCATAAATGTTCATGAGAGGATGAAGAAGATTCTGCGAGTGGATGATTTGTTAAATGAACATACGTCATCATTAATGATATTTATTTGCAAGTGGATCTATAAATCAATTAATTATAAGAATAATGAAAATTTTTCAAATTATTTCTTTTGTGGAGTCAGTTTCATATGCCTATGTTTAAAATTTTTCATCAGGTGTACACTTAAATTTTATCCATAATTTCGTAATTGAAAGCAAACCTCGGACAGATTCAATGCTCTACTTCCACCTGCACTATAACAAAACGAAGATTAGATTAAAATTTTTTTTGAGAGGAATACATTCGATATGAGCTACAACAAAATTTAATTGTCCGCAGTCTATTTGGCAATGTTTTGGACAATCAGCAGTTGTAATGCAAAACAACTTTGGTATTGAGGACTACAAAAAAATTCGTGATTGTCAGGACTGATGGATATTCCAGTCTAGTACAGATGGAAGAATATAAGAATCCACTCCGATTTTGAGTTCAACGATGAAATATAGACTTCGTTGCCTTAATCCACTCTCTTCCAGGGATTTATTCAGTCAGAACCTTTTCTTATTCCACTTTAAACCTGTTTCATGTTCACGTCCCTGACCATCTGTTCCTGAGATCATCTTCCTGTTTCTACGGCACGTTACCAGCTTCTATCCTGTACCATAAGCCATCGCCTGTCCTCCGTGCCGCGTCCACCAAACGCTGTACGCCGCCTACCCGGTGTCCGTACCCAGTGTTCCTGTTCCATCGACTTCACAACGAGATCGCCGGCTACATCGTCGAAAGAAGAATTTTGAAATTTTTTTTTTGAGCAACATTGTATTTTTTTTTTTTTCTATGAGGCACTTTTCCTTCGATCTAATCTATAGAGCTTCTATATATTTCAAAATTACTGGATTTAGGCTTTCCTATCTTCTTTAATACCTGAGCTGGGGTCTATTCTTCCGAGTTTTCTAGGGTTTCCCTGTGAAGGCCAGTTCCCAAATGGGTAGACCTTTTTCGTAATTACACCAATCTACATCTTCCCTGGTTATGTACTCGGGATGCGGGTATACCCCGGTACATGTAAAAGCTACAGCTTAGGTATTCTCGTAACTTATTGTCTTAACATGTTACCCATACTCTCTATAGTAAAATTCTACTAATTCAAAATATCCCAGTTTTGAATAAACAATCCAACAAATTTTTTTTGTTAGCTCGCGAAGTGTATTATCATTAACTTTGCTCGCTGCGAGGGGCAATTGTAATATCTCTTTATATTCGATGAATTATTCAGATACAATTCTACCCTTGAATGACGTTTACTAATTTTCTATCTTCATACTCGCAGAATCCATGCGAAAAGTAGCTCATACAATAGCTATGCCATGAGCGCATAAGTATTCTTTGTAGTACTCTCTCTGGTGGTTGTTAGAAAAAAAGAAAGGGAGCTTCCGAGATTGTCTTCGTGCCGATTAGCCTGAGCTTGGTTTGGAAGAACTGTAATCTGATTATTGAGATTTATGACAGAAGATAACTGAGACGAAACTGTACGATTAAAAGGGAAATATATATAAGACGAAACTGTACGATTAAAAGGGAAATATATATAGATTGCTCCTTCAAATAAAAGGTGTGTATTGGAAATTTGAGAATTAATGATATTTATCGATATATTGCGTAGTTATTAATCAGAAGGGAACTTCCGAAAGACTGGATACGAACCTGCATTTAATAACCCAAGAGCTCCATTACTTCTTCGGACGGTTAAACTTCATCAAAGCCAAATATCCGCTTGATATGAGGTTTCCCGACTGATTATACAACGCTCCCAAAATTACGAGGCATTTTATTTGTACAGATTAGCAGACTGCCGCAAAGCACGAGCCTGCAGAGAAGAAGAATCATCGCCTGATTTCATTCTAACAAGTAAAATTTCAGAATCATGTTGAGTGACTGAGCTATGACTGTGTTTCCTATCATGAATGATTGATTGCTCGAACGAATTGAGAGCTACAGAATTACGTAGAAAAGATAGAAAAAAAATTACAGTACCACAGTCTTTTGGCTCCTTCTTTAGCCCGCTTTCTTTCCAAAGGAGGTATTCGTTTTTTACAAAGATGGCAGATAATTTTATAATCTGTTTAATCAAAAGAATCGAGTTCTTTATTTTTCTTCCAGGGCAGTGTTTCACTTTCTTCGACTGTCGACCCGATATCTGTTACGTCTATAGTCACTCTGTGGTTTCCTGTGATGCTCGTTAGCAGGTTAATCAGTGGTTCAGAGGCCACACTCAGTTCTTTGAAGTTCCCTCTCCGAGAACATTTATTACGTCGCACAGTTACTTACCTCGTTGCCTGCATGGTTTCTTTCTTATCACACATGGAACACACACTAGAGCCCGTTTGCTATTATTACAGGTGCTGTTTTTTCACATGGTCAAATTTCTTCCAACCGTGGGAGCATATCGGTTTTTTCCTTAAGCGCAACATGCCCACAGCCGTGGTAGGTATAGGATTTGGTGGCTGCAAAGTAGTCCTACAGACTGGTTGATCAAAACATAATATACAATGAGCAAAACAAAGTATCACTTTTCGAAACCCCTTAATTGTCTTCCACTGAGACGCATTAAGTTTGAAATTCGGCTCAAAGGCGTATCTGTTACCTTATTCTGTAATGTTGCAGAACCGTCACGGCCTGCGACATCAGCCTCGGACTTGGCGATGTTTGGAGCAGCAAAAACACATGCGAAACACATGCGAAAACAGGCCACAGCTTAGAAGTTCAAGTGACGTGCAAGGTGGGATAGTAAGACTTGAAAGTCTCTTCGGGTTTGCTGCCGGATCCTAAACTCAACTCGAGTCAATATTTCGGCGATCCAAGTGTTCGCTATATTCAGGAAAACGCTGCTTCTGCTGATGTGTCCCGAAGTATGGATCGCCGAAATACTGGATCGACTTGATTTTAGGATCTGGCAACAAACCCAAAGAGACTTTCAAGACTTATTACGCCTGGAAAGGCTACGATGGGTTAGTGATGTCATTTTAGCACCAAATTTCACCACTATCCTGTCCAACGCCGCCGTACACGTGTCACACGATGCGAAGGTCGTCGCAGCCCCTCTTACCCACATTTCAGCCCTTCTTTTGACGCCTCTGCGATGGAGGTCAGAAACGCGACACCCAGCGTTGGAACCACGCGCTTTGCTTATGGCTGGTCGAGGAAACATCTGAGATACACCTCTGCTCTGAATCGACATGAAAAGCCCTCAGGAGGTGACATAAAGGGCGAAAATGAACCCACCCCTTTCCCTTGGGGTGCTGATTCCCACACAGTTCGCGGTTGAAGATGACAGTTCACAATGTGATGAGCAACAAGACGACGTTGTTGACAAAGTTCGACACTGCTGAAAACCCTCCCTGCCCCCCTCCCCCGGACGATTCAACCTTACTGTAAGGACATTGTATGACTTCAATTCCACTCAACGTGATCTGACCTCTATGGTGTGTAGTGCAACCTAAGGGGTGTCAAAGGGGTTGCCTGCCCTCAGGCGCTGGAGCGGCTGCGAGGCACCTCCCAGCTGAATCGTGTCGAAGTTCCCACAGGTACATTTTTAACGTGCGCAGCAAAAATGAGTGGGTGGTACCGGGGATGTTGCCAAGCTGGGGTGTCACAGAGGAACCCTTTGGCGCTTTTTCTCACGCATGTATTAGTATTGCACCTATCTACGATCACGCCACAAGAAGAGTGAAAAAGCAGAAATACCCTTTGCTTCTTCGGATTACGTTCAAATTTCGTTGAATGGATTTGAACAGTCCCCAGTGGTTCCACCGAGTTTACCAGAGCGGTCGCACTACACTCCAAAGCGATCAGATCACGTTCAGTGGGGTCATAGCACCACAGTGTTCTTAGAGTAGGGGTGAATCGTTCGGGGGTGTCAACAGAGTCGAATGTTGTCAAGAATGTCTTCCTGTTGCTCCTCACAATGCGAACTGTCGTTTCGACCGCGAACTGTGTGGAAATCAACGCCCCAAGCGAAGGGGTGGTTTTCACTCACACCTTACTGAGGGCTTTTCTCCTCCGTTCTGAGGTGAATCTGAAATGCTTTCCTCGACCGTCCATAAGAAAAGCGCGTGATTTCATCGCTGGGCTTCGCAGTTCTGACCTTCTTCGCAGAAGTGTCAAAAGGTGAAACTTGGTGCCAAAGCGACGTCATTAACCCACCTTGCTCCTCACCTGAACTTCTGAGCTCTGGCCTTTTTTCTCATGTGTCGACATCTCGATGTCTGCAGCGTTGCCGCGTCGAAGGCTGAAGTCGCAGGGCGCAACGATTTTGCACCATTACAGAGGGAGGTTGTTGGCACCTTTGTGCCAAATTTCAAACTTAATCGTCGCAATGGAAGACAGTTACAGGGTTTCGAAAAAATGACTTTTTGTACAGGGTACTCTATGTGATCAAAAGTATCCGGACACCTGGCTGAAAATGACTTACAAGTTCGTGGCGCCCTCCTCCAGTAATGCTGGAGTTCAGTATGGTGTCGGCACACCCTTAGCCTTCATGACAGCTTCCACTCTCGCAGGCATACGTTCAATCAGGTGCTGGAGGGTTTCTTGGGGAATGACAGTCCATACTCCACGGAGTGCTGCACTGAGGAGAGGTATCGATGTCGGTCGGTGAGGCCTGGCGCGAAGTCGGCGTTCCAAAACATCCCAAAGGTGTTCTATAGCATTCATGTCAGGAATCTGTGCAGCCCAGTCCGTTACAGGGATGTTACTGTCGTGTAACCACTCCGCCACAGGCCGTGCATTATGAAGAGGTGCTCGATCGCGTTGAAAGATGCAATTGCTCATCAACAGTGGGAAGCATACGGTGCTTAAAACATCAATGTAGGCCTGTGCTGTGGTAGTGCCACGCAAAACAATAAGGGATGCAAGACCCCTCCATGAAAAACACGACCACACAATAACACCACCGCCTCCGAATTTTACTGTTGGCACTACACACGCTGGCAGATGACGTTCACCGGGCATTCGCCGTACCCTCACCCTCCCATCGGGTCACCAAATTGTGTACCGTGATTCGTCACGCCATTCAACGTTTCACCGCTGTTCAATAGTCCAATGTTTACGCTCCTTAAATGGTTCAAATGGCTCCGAGCACTATGGGTCTTAACATCTGTGGTCATCAGTCCCCTAGAACTTAGAACTACTTAAACCTAACTAACCTAAGGGCATCACACACATCCATGCCCGAGGCAGGATTCGAACCTGCGACCATAGCAGTCTTACGCTCCTTACTCCAAGCGAGGCGTCGTGTGGCATTTACCGGCGTGATGTGTGGCTTATGAGCAGCCGCTCGAAATCCAAGTCTTCTCACCTCCCGCCTAACTGTCATAGTACTTTCAGTGGATCCTGATGCAGGACAGATGTCTGGCTATTTCATATTATGACCCTCTTCAACTGTCGGCGGTCTCTGACAGTCAACAGATGAGGTTGGCCTGTACGCTTTTGTGCTGTACGTGTCCCTTAACGTTTCCACTTCACTATCACATGGAAACAATGGACCTGGGTATGTTTAGGAGTGTGGAAATCTCGCGTTCAGACGTATGACACAAGTGACATCCAATCACCTAACCACGTTCGAAGTCCGTGACTTTCGCGGAGCGCCCCATTCTGCTCCCTCCCGATGTGTAATGACTACTGATGTCTCTGATATGGAGTACCTGGCAGTAGGTGGCAGCGCAATGCACCTAATGTGAAAAACGTATGTTTTTGAGGGTGTCCGATTACTTTTGATCTCATAGTGTATATTCTGTCCTGAGCAATTGACTGTGCTCTGACTTTTCGCTTTACCTCCAGCACATAATTTTCTATAGGCTACCTTCTTGGACCTGTTTTTAAATGGGCTTTTGTTTGTTGTAAGAATTGTTTCCTATCTGTAGTTCTGTATTTCTGCTCGAAATATTGACTCGATTAATTCTCCTTCTGGTACGATAACTCTGACATGACACTCTATCACATCCGGCCTCCATTTCGTAGGTTGCTACTATAATATTTCTGTATTTAGTTCCGAATTCTGCATCTGCTTCCTGCTTTGCTCTACTGTTTCAGTTATGAGGACATTGTCTGCTGGCTTCATTTTCTTGGCTCTGTTCTTTTCATTCTTCAGATCAGTTAATTTCGTGGGACACGACTATATTTGCTTTGTATGTTTCTTGATGACGCTATTTGATCAGTAGCGTGCTATCTTGTTTGGCCCGCGCGGTGTCGATCTTTGATTCTGCGGCAGGCGAGTGGGTGGAACAATGGATGTGCGTGTGTGTGTGTGTGTGTGTGTGTGTGTGTGTGTGTGTGTGTGTGTGTGAGTGTGTGTGTGTGTGTTCAACATCTCTTATGCCACTGGACCGATTTCAACTAAACGCAGTACATATATCCCTTAATGTCTGAATGCCTGGCAGCAATTGGTGTCGTGGTAAGAATGACCTACCTATCATAGTCCGCGAGATAGGACATGATAAACAATGAGATTCGTGAAAAAACTGCCGCATCATGTACGACATTTAAATTCGTACTACTAACTACTAAATTGCTACTAACTGTATTCGCCATTCGCAGGTATAAAGGGACCGGCATCCGCAAAGACTCGGCACTTTGCCAAAAGATAATGAGTATGTTACTCGTCGAAACGTCACAGTTCGAAGACACCGCCTCCAGGCTGGAAGCCCGAGAACTCTTCACCAGCTGTATACGCCGGGAAAGCATACATTCACATTTACTGACAGTCTTGCTTGCGAGATTAAGGTGGAGCTCACCATCTGCAGCATCGTCGATAGAACCGACTGTGGTCCTTTGGTGCAGAGCCAAGTGGAGGGTCTGAATCAGAGGCCCAGGCGGTTCTGTGACCGTGTGGGCTGCAGATTCCTCGACCTGCGCCTTCGGGTGGTGGGTTTCCAGATTCCGCTTAATAGGTCAGGAGTCCACTACATACAGGGAGCGGCTACACGGGTAGTGGGGGCTGTGTGGGAGGGACTGGGCGGTATTTTAGGTTAGAGCGTCTCAGGAAACAAGAGAGAGGACGCCCATCTAAAAGAGGGCAGGTAAAACACAGTAAGGTAGTTGTAGAAACGCTCGGTATTGTAAATTATCCTAGCTGTATTGGAAAAGAACCAGAGCTCCAAGCCCTAATAGAAAGCACTGAAGCTCAGATAGTTATAGGTACATAAATCTGGCTAAAGCCACGAATCAGAGGAAATTTTTTCAAACGCCCTAACAGTGTTCAAAAAGGATAGATTAAATACAGTTGGTCGTGGAGAATTTATTGCTGTCAGAAGTAGTTTACCTTGTAGTGAAATCGAAGTAGATAGTTTCTGCGAAAAACGGACTACACTATTAATTGGATCGTTTTACCGACCCCACCCCCCCCCCCCCCCCCTCCCCCGAAGATATAGTTGCTGAACAGTCCAAAGGAAACTTGAGTCTCATTCCAAATAGGTACTCCGCTCATACAATTATAGTCGGTGGTGACTTCAATCTACTCTCGATATGCTGGAAAAATTGTACGTTTAAAACCGGCGGCAGGCATAAAACGTTATCCGAAATTGTACTGAATGCTTTCTCAGAAAATTATTTTGGACAATCAGTTCACGAGCCCACTCGAAACGCAAATGGTTGCGAAAGCATACTTGACCATTTAGCAACAAATAATCGTGGACAAATAGTGAGTATCGTGACGAATACAGGGATTAGCGACCACAAAGCAGTTGCTGCTAGACTGAATATTGTAACACCTACAACCAACGCAAAAAACGCAAGGTACATCTATTTAAAAAAGCTGATAAAAATACTCTTGTTGCCTTTTTATGAGACAGTCTTCACTCCTTCCGATCTGATCATGTAAGCGTAGAAAAGATGTGGAATGATTCCAGTGAGATAGCATCGACGGCAGTTGAGTGATATGTACCACATAAATTAATAAGTGATGGTACTGATCCCCCATGGTACGCAAAACGGGACAGATCGCTGTTGCAGAAGCAACGAAAAAAGCATGCCACATTTAAAAGAACGCAAAATCCCCAAGGGGGAAATTTTTGCAGAAGTTAGAATTATAGCACATACTTCAATGCGAGATGCTTTTAATAATTTTCACAACGAAATTCTGTCTCAGAATCTGTCTGTCATACTTAAAGCACACCAGTGACAAGACCCAATCAATACCTTCACTGCGCGATAACAGCGGTGAAGTCACTGATGACAGTGCCACTGAAGCAGAGTTATTAAACACAGTTTCCTGAAGCTGCTTCACCAAAGAAGACGAAGTAAATATTCCTCAGTTCCAATCAAGAACAACTGCAAGATGAGAAACACAGAAGTAGATAATCTCGGTGTAGCAAAGCAGCTTAAATCACTTAATAAAGGCAAGGCCTCCGGTCCAGATTGTATATCAGTCAGGTTCCTTTCAGAGTATGCTGGTACAATGGCCCCCATTTATCAATTTTATACAACCACTCTCTCACAGACAGATCCGCACCTAAAGACTGGAAAATTGCTCAAGTCACACCAATAATAAAAAGGGAAATAGGAGAAATCCGCTTAGTTACGGGCCCATGTCATTAACGTCGATTTGCAGTAGTGTTTTGGAACATATACTGTGCTCGAATATTATGAAGTACCTCGAAGAAAAGGATTTATTGACGCATCGTCAGCACGGATTCAGAAAATATCGCTCTTGTGAAACACAATTAGCTCTTTATACTCATGAAGTAATGAGTGCTATCACAAGGGATGTTAAATTGATCCCATATTTTTAATTTTCCCGAAGGCTTTCGACACCGTTCCTCACAAGCGTCTTCTAACCAAACTGGGTGCCTATGGAATATTGCCTCAGTCGTGCGACTGGCTTCGTGATTTCCTGTCAGAAAGGTCACAGTCTGCAGTAATAGACGGAGAGTCATCCAGTAAAACAGAAGCAATATTCGGCGTTCCCCAAGGAAGTGTTATAGGCCCTCTATTGTTCCTGATCTATATGAGCGACACAGGAGAAAATCTCAGTAACCGTCTTAGATTGTTTGCAGATGATGTTGTCATTTACCGTCTTGTAAAGTCATCAGATGACCAAAACGAATTGCAAAATGATTTAGATAAGATATCTGTATGGCGCGAAAAGTGACAATTGACCCAGAATAAAGAAAAGTGTGAAGTCATTCACATGGGTACTAAAAGAAATCCGCTAAATTTCGATTACGCGATAAGTCACACATTTTTGAACGCTGTAAATTCAACTAAATACTTAGGGATTACAATTGCTAATAACCTAAATTGGATTGATCACATAGATAATATTGTGGGTAGAGCAAAGCAAAGACTGCGATTCATTGACAGAACACTTAGAAAGTGCAACAGATCTACTAAAGAGACTGCTTACATCACGCTTATCCGCCATATTCCGGAGTATTGCTGTGAGGTGTGGGATTCCCATCAGGGGGGACTGACGGATGACATCGAAAAAGTTCAAAGAAGGGCGGCTCGTTTTGTATTATCGCGAAATAGGGAAGATAGTGCCACAGACATTATACGTGAATTGGAGTGGCAATCATTAAAACAAAGGCGTTTTTCGTTGCGACGGGATCTTTTCGCGAAGTTTCAATCACCAGTTTTCTCCTCCGATTGCGAACACGTTCTGTTGACAACCACCTACATAGGGAGAAATAATCATCACTGTAAAAGAAGAGAAATCAGGGCTCGCACAGAAAAATTTAAAGGCTCGTTTCTCCCGCGCGCCGTTCGAGAGTGGAACGGTAGAGAGACAAGTTGAAGGTGGTTCATTGAACCCTATGCCGGGCACTTTATTGTGAATAGTAGAGTAATCACGTAGATGTAGTTATAGATGTAAGCAAATAATCACTGGCATGGCGACAGAAGGTTGTCACGCTTTTCCACAACACATCAGTTCACGAGAAAATAAATGAATTAGAAAGCACTGAGTTTGCAGTTACTTATTGCGAAATACTAAATTTTGAAAGTAAAGTTAAATGGAGTTGCTGGTTAAATAAATGACTGGCAGTAGCTGAAACGTTGTTACGTAAAAAAGTGACTTACAGTAACCTGAGCGCAACGTAATGCAAAATTTGGAAAAAGAGGCAATCAATTTACTTGAATTATTTAAAGATTGAATCGAATTTGCTTTATGCAAACGAGAAAGTGATTTATTTTTAATATAAGAACAACAAAATATGTAACAAGCCATGAGAAATCGCTCGCTAAGCTAAATGCATAATAAATGAAATTGCGCACTCTTAATTTGTGCTGTATCTTTAATTATTAGTTTAGCCAGCGAAATTTTACGTTGCTTTATGTAAGTGAAGCCAATGTTCAAAACTGCGAATTAGTTAAGCCTCTGTTCTGGAATACGAGAATGAGCAGTTACGGAGGCAGAAAAATTTTGACTGATACTGGTCATTAGCAAATAAACAAAACTGACATTAAATAGTTAATCAGTTTTCATATTTTTGCGACACTCGGTGACTGCGTGGAAAGGAAAGGGATCCTGCTTGGTAATAATGTCTGAGGACAATGAAAACACAGGAGCCCTATAAGTTTTAACTTTTGTAGATTATTATTGAAGAAAGTTAGTTATTAGAGCTTGTGAAAGAAACGCCATTGGGTAATGCCTGTACAGTATTAGTTACACTTTGACAGGTAACAGTCTAACGATGTTGTAAGTATGTGGACGACGAAGAGTGTAGCCGAGAACAATGATGAGCTGCCGCTGTTGCTGTTGCCGCTGTTGGAGAACCACGAACGTTTCCAGAGCCGTGGTTAATTATGAAACAGGCAATAGAATAGCATCTTCCTCCGTCTGTCTGCTCCGACCGTGCTCTCCATACCCGCGGGTTAACAAAGTAGGTGTGCCTACATCGGCGCGATCATACCTGCACACCGCACTCTTTCATGACTCAAGCTGCTCGGCTTCCTCTCTGCTCGCTGCACAACAGAGACTCTCCGAACGCAAAGATAAAGAATAGCTTTGCAGCTACCATTTCGTCGTTGCTATCGACACATTTAAATAATGTTCCCTTGGCTGTTACCCAGCAATTTACAATACTTATATTATAATTACAACGAATTATATAAATACACAAATAAGTACACTATTACATCAATTACGTATTAAATAAAGTGTCCGTAGTACAGTTTACAGATTCAGAATTAGAAGTATATTACAATTTATCAGCAGATACTAGCGGCGAAAAATTTTGGATGGTGCAGAAGGTATTTTATCTGCATTTTCACGATGTTAAAACATTTAAACACTGAAGAGCCAAAGAAACTAGTACACCTGTCTAATATCGTGTAGGGCCCCCGTGAGCACGCAGAAGTGCCTCAGCACGACGTGGCGTGGGCTCGACTAATGTCTGAAGTAGTGCTGGAGGGAATTGACTTCATGAATCTTGCAGGGTGTCCTTAATCCGTAAAACTATGAGGGGGTGGAGATGTCTTCTGAACAGCACGTTGCAAGACATCCCAGACATTCTCAATGATGTTCATCTCTGGGGAGTTTGGTGGCCAGCGGAAGTGTTTAACCTCAGAAGAGTGTTTCTGGAGCCACTATGTAGCAATTCTGGACATGTGGTGTGTTGCATTGTCCTACTGGAGTTGCCCAAATCCGTGATACGCACGACAGACATGAATGGATACAGGTGACCAGACAGGATGCTTACGTACGTGGTCACCTGTCAGAGTCGTATCTAGACATTTCATGGGTCCCATATCCCTCCAACTGCACACATCAAACGCCATTACAGAGCCTCCACCAGCTTGAACAGTCCCCTGCTGAGATGCTGGATACATGGGTTCATTAGGTTGCCTCCATACCCGTAGACGTCCATCCACTCGATACAGTTTGAAACGAAGGTCGTACGACCAGGCAACATGTTTCCAGTCATCAGCAGTCCAATGTCGGTGCTGAAGGGCCCAGGCGAGGCGTAAAGGTTTGTGTCGTGCAGTCATCAAGGGTACAGGAGTGAGCCGTCGGCTCCAAAAGCCCATATCGATGATGTTTCGTTGAATGGTTCAAATGGCTCTAAGCACTATGGGACTTAACATCTGAAGTCATCAGTCCCCTAGACTTAGAAATACTTAAACCTAACGACACACACACATCCATGCCCGAGGCAGGACTCAAACTTGCGACCGTAGCAGCAGCTCGGTTCCGGATTGAAGCGCCTAGAACCACTCGGCCACAGAGGCCGGCTTCGTTGAATGGTTCGCACGCTGACACTTGATGGCCCAGCATTGAAATCTGCAGCAGTTTGAGCAAGGGTTGCACTTCTGTCACGTTGAACGATTCTCTTCAGTCATTGTTTGTCCCGTTCTTGCAGGATCTTTTTCCGGCCGCAGCGATGTCGGAGATTTGATGTTTTACCGGATTCCTGATATTCACGGTACACGCGTGAAATGATCATACGGGAATATCCCCACTTCATCGCTATCTCGAAGATGCTATGCCCCATCGCTCGTGTGCCGACTATAAAATCAGCTTCAAACTCACTTAAATCTTGATAACATGCCATTGTCAGCAGTAACCAAGCTAATAACTGCGCCAGAGACTTGTTGTCTCAAATAGGCGTTGCCAACCGCAGCACCGCATCTGGCTGTTTACGTATCTCTGTATTTGAATACGCATGTCTACACCAGTTTCTTTGGCGCTTCAGTGTAAAATCGCGTTGCAGACACGCGAAGCAGGTGCGCCCAGTCGTACAGAAGCTGTCCGGGATATTATTCTACGAACACAATTCATTTTTTGTTTTAGTTTCTAATAGAAAATCGAGAAAATCGACAGAATAAACACCCGGGTAATGCCGTCTTTTGTCACTTTTTCTATACGCCGAGTCAGCTTTCAACGTGATATTACTGAAAGGGTTAAGTCTGTTTTTTAACTCCAGTATTGTTGTAGTTGGGCAGAATTCTTCGTCAGTGTATATGTTCCCATGATTCTGCTTTGCCGATTTATGAGTTCTCGATTTTTTTTTTTTTTATTGTTTTGCTGCACACTCTGTTTCCCCTTTGGCATCGTCCATGTTTCACTCTTCGTGGATTAGACGCCCTAATACTGCTGTGGAAACACGTTGTTGCTGACGCTCCTGCTGTCCCCGCAGTTGTGACGTCACACGCCTCCCCAACCGCCGAAGCCGATGTTCGCAGTTGCCGGGCGGTGTGTTAGCTGGCGCTGCGCTTCTGCAGACAGCGCTAACGCTTCACAATCCGATGGGCCGCGTCGCGCCACAGGACACGACTGTTACACGCAGGCGTAACCAGAAAGAGCACTCACACGACTCTTATTATCACAGTATCATCCGCATGGACCAAACTCACTCACAGCAGTACTGGCGCCATCATACGCACTCTCTAACCGATCGCAAATGTTAGCGGATACCGTTTTCCACCACCAATGGGTAATACGACCGGGACGGACATTAACCCACTACCGACACGGCGGCCATCTTGAAGAACAACACGTTTTGGGCCACTTTCGGCAGACCATAGATTTAAACGTCAGTTAGGGAGAGGTGAAGAGACATACTGCACAATGGAGCCAACAGAATCTTCCACGGCATTTGGCGTAACAAATTAATAATAGCAGTTATAGGGGGCGAGGACACGAAGAGAGAGCACTAGCTGAGAAGAGAGTGAGACACGATTTTAGCCTATTCCTGATGTTTTCAATCTGTAAACTGAGCAAGCACTAAAAGAAACCAAAAAGAAATTTGGAAATGGAATTGAGGGAAAATTAGTTAAAAAAAGTTTGAGATTTGCCGATGACACTGTAATTCTCTCACAGAGGGTAAAGAATTGCCAAGAGCAGTTGAATGCAATGGATAATGTCTTGAAAAAAGGTTGTAGCGGTAATGAAATGTATTGGAACTAAATAAGATGATACTAATGGAATTAGTTTAGCAACTGAGACACTAAAAGTAAACAATGAGTTTCGTTACTCAGTCAGCAAAATGAGTGATCGTGGCCGAAGTACAGGATGTAAAATACAGGCTATGCAGCAGAAAAAAAACGAATTTAGGAAAAAACGAATTTGTTAACATCCAAGATAAATTTATGTGTTAGGAAGTCTTTTGTGAAGATATCTAGCTGAAATGTAGCTTTTTATGGAACTAAAACGTGGACAATAAGCAGTTAAGACAAGAAGGGAATAGAAGCTTTTGAAATGTGTTGATACAGCAGAATACAGAATATTTGATGGGTAGATCCAGTAACTAATGCAGCGGTATTGAATCTAATGGAGAAGGAAAAAAAATTAACGTACTACTATACCAAAGGAGGAATCGGTTGATGGGTCGCTCACTGAGACATCAAAGAATTATCAATTAGGTAGCAACGCAATGTGTGTGTGTGTGTGTGTGTGTGTGTGTGTGTGTGTGTGTGTGTGTGCGTTGGGGGGGGGGGGAGGGGGAGCACAAAAATTGTGGAGGAAGACGAACGTTTGTTTACAGTGAGCAGGTTAGCAGGTGTAGGTTGGACTAACCATATTGCTGGAGTTAGAAACTTCTGTTGACTTTTCTTGCCGCCCTTGCGTATTTAATTAGGAATTTTAAATTCTGTCTTCTGAAAAATATAATTTATTTCATTTTTCTGTCAATACAAACATGTTCAAACACCTATGTATCATCCTCCCTGGGACCTTGATCAATTTCTGTAAATATGCTATGCAAAGTTGATGGTTGTTTTTTTCTATTTTAGGCACAAAACTGCAACATGTGAATTTTTTTATTTTGTTTTGTTTGGTCGCCTTAATTTATTGCTGAAACTACATTAAATGCGAAAGATGATTTGCACAGATCGGTTTGTTTGTTAGCCTTTTATGGCTTGACAGTATGTGATCTCCAAAGTAGTTGTTTAAAGAGTTATTAATTTTTAAATTCTGTTACTGACTGTATTAATGGTGTATGTCCTCTGCTTAATATTTTCCGCCTTGTTGTAGTTCCCTATATCTTTGGTGAGATTCCTTTCTGTATTGTAATTATGTACACTGTTTTTCACATCTTTTATACTTCACTTTGACCTGGTATCACTCGTTTACACAAAATTCGATTTTGAAAAAAATCAAAAGGCTCTGAGCACTATGGGACTTAACATCTGAGGTCATTAGTCCCCTAGACTTAGAACTACTTAAACCTAACTAACCTAAGGGCATCTCACACATCCATGCCCGAGGCAGGATTCGAACCTGCGACCGTAGCAGCAGCGTAGTTCCTGAACGATTTTGAACATAATGTACTTTCCAGTGAACAGACTCTTATTCTTCTGAGATTAAATTGACACCAGACAGAGAGGAAACGCTATTTACAGCCAATGTTGTCCGATAGTTTGGTTTTCAGAGAGTATCGCTGCCCCACTTCGAGAAGAAACTTTGCGCTGCAAGTAACTCGGCCACAAAGTTTGGGCCCCGTTGTTTCCAGGAAGGCGGCGAGTTTCAGATAACTCCTGCAGTTTCATCTTTTCAGGTAATTCAGCTTCCTACTTGTGTTCGGCAACTCCCTGAAGTAACAGAAACCTGCAACAATCTGAAGCGATCCATCTCCGTAATACCTACTAGGGCGACATAGTGCCAAACACGCCGAGATTGTATATTCTACTGCGAACGAACTTCTAAAGGATTTATTTTTCTTGACGAATTTCCTAGAGTACATGCATAAATTAAACCTGCCTGTATCCTGGTGGATTCATCGAAAGCGTTAGAAACGGCGAATAAACGTGTGTGTTTGTGTGTGTGTGATTTTCATCTTAGTTTTTAGGGAAGGACATTGAGTCACGTTGAAATTTGTATACAGGGTTAACCAGATTTCCACTGACAACATTTCAGATGTTGTTCATGGATAAATCCTGAGTATTTTACTATAAGGAACGCACAGCATGCGACAGTACGTTACAGAGTGATAATATGACTACGAATTTTTCGGTTTGTTCTGCAACAACCCTCAGACGAATCACTGTGCTGTGACGTGGTTGCCGTCAGTGCGGGAACATCTCACTATTCCGTCTTTGTGCCTTTCTTCCACTGCTTTCAGTGAACCCACACACGAGCTGCATGTCGGCTAAGTCTTCAACAGTAAACCTGTCCTTAAGGACCACTGTATATCACTGTTAACGTACAGCTAACACTGTTGGACAAATAAAGCGCCACACAGGATCGACCAGTACTGAATGAAGATTTGAGGGCAATGAGGTACGAATGGCGTATTACTTCTGTCAACAGGAGGGGCCGTGTACGAACGAAAACAACAGACACAGGATGCGGTCGATATGTGCACTGTTGTGCACTATTTTCAGCGCAATATAGGTGCAAAGCTAACTGGCTCAAGAAGCCAAACGAATTGCAGTAAGACTGTAACGTGCCGCTGCAGACCGTGGGTCCCTCATGACCGAAATATACACAAGATGTTCTTGAACAAAATCTGACAATTTGTCTGTGGAGTTCTGGTTCACCCTGTGCTTTTAACTTTTACATCAGTACTCCTGTAATAGCTTAGTGCTCGGTCACTGCGACCTGTGTATAAAGAAACAATTTTCCGGATATGTTACCGGGTGGTCACATTCTTTTGCAGGACAACGTTAATGAATGCAACTAGCAACAGCGACCGAAACGTTGCTTTGTACCAGTGCTTCTCAAACTGTAGTGCGCGGCCCCAGGCTGGAGGGGGGCGGTAAGGCAAGGGGGGCGGGACTAACACGAATGGCGCGCAAGGGGAGCGCATACGTTAAAAAAAACACTCTTAGTAACAAACAGTTACCTTTATCTTTCGCTTCGTTGATCTAGACTGAATTCCGCCCGAGATGCCGTAACTACGGCGCGCTGTGCATGCTTTGGCTCGTGTATCTCGACACCTCCTTATAGTCTTCCAGACTTCGCAAGGAAGACTTGACTGCAGCATGGAGCAGTTCCTGGTTGGAGACACACAAGAAGACACGAGTGCTCCATTATCTGGAGGAGGGGAGCGAGATATCCAAAGGCTAAAACGAGTATGTATGATCAGAACTATTTATTGCTAGGCTTCACGAAAACTACGATCAACAGTGAAGAACGTCCGTAATGTGTATATTTGTTTAACCATTTTAGCTGCTGATAGCATAAAAGCTCTCCGTCTTCAGGCCACAAGTGGCCCATCGGGACCATCCGACCGCCGTGTCATCCTCACTGAGGATGCGTATAGGAGGGGCGTGTGGTCAGCACACCGCACTCCCGGTCGTTATGATGGTTTTCCTTGACCGGAGCCGCTACTATTCGGTCGAGTAGCTCCTCAGTTGGCCTCACGAGGCTGAGTACACCCCGAAAAATGGCAACAGCGCATGGCGGCCTGGAGGGTCACCCATCCGAGTGCCAGCCACGCTCGACAGTGCTTAACTTCGGTGATTTGATGGGAACCGGTGTATCCACTACGGCAAGGCCGTTGCCTGCTGATAGCATGAAGCCTAAGAAATAAGTTCAAATGGTTCAAATGGCTCTGAGCCCTATGGGACTTATCATCTGAGGTCTTCAGTCCCCTAGACTTAGAGCTACTTAAACCTAACTAACCTAAGGACATCACATACATCCCTGCCCGAGGCAGGATTCGAACCTGCGACCATAGCGGTTGTGCGATTCCAGACTGAAGCGCCTAGGACCGTAAGAAATAAGTAAAACCAAACACTCTGAATTAACGGAAAGTTCAAAGAAGTTGTCATGAAACCCAGAAGATCTTGGCTAAAACGACGAATATGACTGCTAAGACCCTTCTAGCCTCTGACCGGATTTTGTATAGGATTGCTAAATACAAGAAACCACACACGGTTCCAAAAACTCTGGTTTTATCAGTATCGATTGATATACCACCAAAAAGGTTTGGTGACTTATTTGCTCGACAGTTGAAGAATATTGCTAATGACTCATTGCGCAGAAGAATTTTAGACGCGTCTGACGATTTATTCGAGCTTTAATCGACAAATTTGCCCACAACTGTTTTTTATTTCAAGTGGACGAACCGACTGATACTCATAAATATCCTCAATTGATCGCTTATGTTCGTTTCGTTGGCGAGTTTAACATTCGAGAGGTATTGCTTTCCTGTGAGCCGACACTGAAAACAGCTTCAGCTCAAACCCTTTTTGACACGAGCAGTACATTTAACTAAAACTGGATGTCATGGAACAGTGCATTGGAGTATGCACAGATGAAGCCCGCTCAATGTCTGGAATTCATGGTGGATTGCAAGCGAAAGTTAAAGCTCTAGCTCCTTATGCAGTATGGACCCACTGCATGATACATCGAGAGGCTCTGTGCGCTAAAGAATTCAGCGCACCCTTCACGATGTACTGCAAACGGCTATAGAAACAGTTAACATTGTTACGCAAATCTATAAATTCAAGGCTTTTTAAGTGCTATGTGAGAAGATGGATTCTGAACACTGCTCTTTTATAGTACCTCTGATGCTCGATGGCTTTCAAGGGGTAAAGCACTAAAAAGAATGTTTGAACTGAGAAATGAGGTATTCTGCCCCTTGAAGGAGACAAGTCACTCTCTGGCAGACTGTTTCAGCAACGCAGATTTTCTATTGAAAATGGCTTTCCTCACTCACGTTTTTGAGAAACTAAATATTCTTAACAGTTCATGGTAATGACGCAAATGTATTATCTTGAAATGAAAATGTGAAGTCGTGCTTAAAGAAATCAGAGCTGTGGCAAAACCGAACGGAAGGTTGAATGCTGGATATGTTCCACACTCTTGCACTCTTGCGGATAGCGCGATATGTCCAATGGAGATAAAAGCCTGCTCTCTTCATCATGTTTATTTCAGCGACGATTCTAATAAATTTAGTTGTATTTCAGATCTATCCAAAATGCTTCAGGACCTTCAAGCCTAAAAATAAAAGAGCAAGAACATTTACTTCACTTGTGATACTTCACTGAAGATTAAACTTAATGGAGTGTCTTTGTTAGAGTTTTGGATACATATTTGTATTAGCGAGGAATTCCCAACGCTGAGCAAAAATGCGTTGAAGATCCTGATTCCTTTTGCAAGACTATACGTATACAAGACTGGGTTTTCAGCTTTAACACTTATGAAGTCGAACTACCACGTAAAGTTAAGGAAAGAACTTTGAATCGCTGTTTCCGCTATTACACTACGTCCTGAGAAACTTTCTTCTCAAAAGCAAGCTTATCCGTCACCTTGAAATTTGTAATTTAAATTGTTAGTGCTCTTGTAATCCTTGTTTGCTGTATTTTTAAATATTGTTCATTTCATAGGTTTTGAATAAATGAAAATGTGATAAAGATAAACAGTTTGTTTCGTATTTTCTTTATAATAATTCATATAGTTTTGGATTCTGTTCCGTAAAATCCTTCGAAATTGAATTTGTGGAACAGAGAATAATGCAAAAAACATATAAAGGTGACTATTTCCGTTAATAAAAAAGGCTGTTGGTGGGGGCGGGAGGCTGATAGTATTTTTCCTCGTGAAGGGGGGTGGGGGGGCAGAGGGAAAAAGTCTGAGAACTACTGTGTAGGGTAAGATGCCGATGCAGTCAGCTACTGTAACGGTTCGTCTATGTCGATCATTCATACGCTTGTTTACCCCTCTAACGAATATCAAAAATAGGAGAATGTGCAAAGAAAACTTGCAGAGCGACAAGGTTAAGTCACAAGTGAGAAATAAAAGATATATTAATTTGTTCTAAAAATGTTCTAGAAAGTACTGTTATGACACCACGCAGCAGGGGTGACAATGTACGGAACTCCAAAGTGCGTCGGGACCCCATTGCTGCTGCTCAGGAAGTGAAGTTACCCAGGTGTAAAACGCCAGTCGTTGTCTTGTGTAACTTGCTGATTCACGTAATGCTTTATGTTGCACCAGTCAGGTTATCATTTGAAGTTAATGTATAACTGATTTCACATTTAAAAGAATAGACAGGGAAATACGAGGCGATTTAGTTTGTGGTGTGTGATATCGTCCAGTAGAAGATGCGTAAACGGTAATTAAAAGTAACACCAGAACTACGAAGTACAGGAAAACCGTATACTTGGAGTTGACTGAGAAGATCTCTGGTAGATGAATTGATAGAGCGTCAGATTGTTGTGCGAAGGGTGTAGAGGACTAGCATTAAAACAGAATCACAATACGACAATAAATCAGTTCGCAAGCCAACAAAATAATTAAAAAAAAGAATTTTTGTGTACAGCAAACCAAACCACAGAGAAAAAAAAGAAGAGTTTAGATAACAATACGGAAATTGTACCCATGAAACTTAAAGCTCTCTTCATCTGTACCAATGTATTTGTTAACATACAAATAAAAGTTTGTTACGTTACAAAAAAAGTTCGAAACCCACTGATGGTGGTTCTTTTTAACAGATTACGCGTGAAATTGTTATATAGGAGAACATTCTCCTGCCATGTAAAAGGCCGTTTCGAAGTTTGTAGCAATGTTATTTTGCCACTTTGCTTTCGCTTCGTTAGTTGAAAGTAGCAAACCTATAGCTTACATTTGTATAGATAGGTGTGGTGTTATCCATAAAAATGTATAAGTTTGCAAACCTATAGTGTACAGTTGTATAGATACGTGTGGCATTATCTGTATAAATTAAGCGAAAACGGAGTGCCAAAAGAACATTGCTACAAACTCCGAAACGTCCTTTTACAAGGCAGAAAAATATTCTCGCATACAACAATTTCACATGTAGTCTATTAAAAAAAAGCCATCAGTGGGTTTCGAAGTCGTGACCTTTAGTTCAATGATCTGACGCTCCACGAACTTTTTTTCCAAATCTTATTTTGTTCGGTATTATTCGTTGCGGATGTCCCATGACACACGTTGAAGTTCATCGTTGATCCATTTACTCAGTTTTCTTATTACAGAGGGCAGATAACGATCTGACCGACCACGCTGAGCTCACTGTTACGGTCTTCTACACTACGTAGCTGTGGTGTTACTTTTAATTACTGTTTAAGCATATTCTACTGGACGACAGCACACAACACGAACTAAATCGCTGTTTTGACTGATTCTCGTCCGATACACAACATTTGTTACAGATCTGAGTGTCTGGCAGCTGGAGGTTTGGGTGTAAGAGCTATAGCAATACCATCAAGCTCTTAGAACGGACAAAGCACTGTAGAGAGGAAGAAGATATACAATTCCAGTGCACAAGCGTGCTTCTGCTTACTGAATACTTCTGACACTTGGAGGTGGAAAGGGGAATCTCGGTGGCGGCCGCTACGGTAAGCCGTCCGATACTGCAGGACTCTCTCCTATTTAATCTTAATATTATTTTTCGCACTTGTAAACAGCTCCTGAACTATTGGTTTCATCATCACAAAATTTTCTTCTAAGCCTATTTTTACATCGTGGGCATGAATTTGTAATAAAAATGGGGGGTCGTCGTAGAATGCTGAAAGGCCAGCGCATTCCCTAACTCTGGGGCAGGGAAAAGACATTGACAGCAGCAGTGGATGACAGAAGTCGTCTTTGTCTTCGAAAGCAACCTTATTTTGTTTACTAGTGCACCTAGCTGTCTACTAGTTCAGTGGTCCGAAGGCTAGCTTTACTCTCAAGCATCTCAGCAGAATCAGCTGAAGACTGTATGACATCTACATGCTCTCCCTGGATAGCTTTCATTGTTATGCTCCTTGACGGTGGTGGGGACTGACATGAGATAATTTGCTACTTATAAGCAACCCTCTTCTGATTGACAGAGTATCTCAATTACATTGGAACGTCTTTGCTTTCGCTGCTGCTGTTGTTGCAGAAGCTACCGCCGCTGCTGCGAGTTAAACGAGGGGACAGACATGATGGACATTGATGGTAAGCTCTTTTTTATAGGAAAAGTTCACAATTTGTTATAACTCTTGCTGTCTTCAGTCCGAAGACTGGTTTGATACAGCTCTCCACAGCACTCTATTCTGTTTTAATAATTAGCCTTGTAATAACGTTGTAGAACATGTGGAATAATCGGGGCTACTGCCGGATGTTTGTGTCGCTCAGGCACAATATTTCGGCCACGTAACTCGTTGCCTTCTTCAGGTGCTACCTGAGACTGCCGTGTTGGAGGATCTACATCTACATCTACATTTATACTCCGCAAGCCACCCAACATTTATACTCCGCAAGCCACCCAACACGTTACAAGCAGCGCCAGGCGGGCGCGGACGGCAAAGAGAGCAAGCACTCAGCGCCCTCTGGGCATAAATACTGGACAAGATCCTCCAACAGGGCAGTCTCAGTTAGCACCTGAAGAAGGCAACGAGTTACGTGGCCGAAATATTGTGCCAGAGCGACACAAACATCCGGCAGTAGACCCGATTATTCCACATGTCAAGATCTCGCCGGGAAAGCCTGAAGAGTTACAACGTTGAAGAAGTTACTCCTACTTTCTTTTTATTTCCTTCTCCAAGAACTAATCATTGTAAATGTTGATTAAAAACTCTAATTAAACCATGCAGTAAGGAATTCAACGAATTAGTGTATTAATACAGTTGATAGAATCTTACAAGCGACTTTACGCTTTAAATACCGATCTCTTCCTATATGCGCAGGAAGTGCACTGCCCTCACCATGAGCGTCGGCAAGGGAAGGGGGGCGGGGTGCCAGGGGGCAAGAGGGGGCACTTGCGCCCTCCTTGAATCCCGTGTACAGAACTTTTATTCATCAGAGAATTATTGCTAATGTCTAGCAATTATTGTCTGCGACCCTACTAAACTGTAAATTTAACACTGCAGAGCACGACGTGAAATACTTTGACTTTAGCAGTCACTATACATACGGTCTAGTCACATTAATGTGACCACCATCTAGTTCAACCTCAACGTCCAATAACCACTCACAGAATGCCGGTGGCACCACTAGTAGCGGAGGGTATATAATGCGTGAACAGTGCAGTCATTGTCGTAATGCGAGAACTTAGCGATTTATCTGACAGCCAAAAGGACATATCATTAGCTTTCAGCCCAAGGGTGGAAGCATTTCCGGAACGGTTAAGTTTTTATACTGTTCGCGTGCCTTCGTGGTTAAAATATACCATAAATGGCAAAATGGCGCTAACCAAAACCGACGCCGAGAATACTATGCACCGGAGATGTCAAGAGAGGACGGTGTTGCAGAGATGTGCACGAGCGAATAGGCATGCCAACTGATGAACAACTGGCTGCCCAGATGAACCAAGGGACTACCAACTGTGTCCCCTCGACGACTGTCGCAGCGTGTGAGCCTCCTCAGCAAACGCCTGGTTCATGCACCCATGATGATTACTGTTCTTCGCATCGACGACGAAGGCTGCAACTGAAAGACAGGTGGTCTTTTCAATGGATCGCGTTTTATGCTTCATCGGGCAGATGGCTACTGACGTGTACGACGTGAAAGATCTGAAAGGAATTGTCGGAAGGTTCCAGGGCCGCAGGCGGGAGCGTTATGGTCTCAGCAATGTTTTCGTGGTATTTGTTGCATTATCTTGTCATTCTAGAAGGCACAGTGGGTCAACATAAAAATGCATCTATCCATGGGGACCATGTCCACCCCTGCATGCAGCTTGTCTTGTCTTTGGATGATGTCACCTGCCGGCAGGACAATGCGTGGTTCACAGAGCACCAAAATGAGTTTACCGTAGTTCCCTGGCCACCAGACCCACCAGATGTAAACCGGTCGAGAATCGGTGGGACCACCTCGATCGGCACCTCTGTCGGTACCTTCCAGAATCTCACTGAGTCCCTTCCCGCACGTCTCGTAGTGGTCCGTGCAAAAAGGTGATTATTCATGTTTTTGACAGATAGTCACATTAATGTGACCTGACAGTGTACGGTATGGTTTGCTACACTACTGGCCATTAAAATTGCTACACCACGAAGATGACGTGTTAAAGACGCGAAATTTAACCGAGAGGAAGAAGATGCTGTGATATGCAAATGATTAGCTTTTCAGAGCATTCACACAAGGTTGCCTCCGGTGGCGACAGCTACAACGTGCTGACATGAGGAAAGTTTCCAACCGGTTTCTCATACACAAACAGCAGTTGACCGGCGTTGCCTGGTGAAACGTTGTTGTGATGCCTCGTGTGAGGAGGAGAACTGTGTACCATCACGTTTCCGACTTTGATAAAGGTCGGATTGTAGCCTATCGCGATTGCGGATTATCGTATCGCGACATTGCTGCTCGCGTTGGTCGAGATCCAATGACTGTTAGCAGAATATGGAATCGGTGGGTTCAGGAGGGTAATACGGAACGCCGTGCTGGATCCCAACGGCCTCGTATCACTAGCAGTCGAGACGATAGGCATCTTATCCGCATGGCTGTAACAGATTGTACAGCCACGTCTCGATCCCTGAGTCAACAGATGGGGACGTTTGCAAGACAACAACCATCTGCACGAACAGTTCGACGACGTTTGCAGGAGCATGGACTATCAGCTCGGAGACCATGGTTGCTGTTACCCTTGACGCTGCATCACAGACAGGAGCGCCTGCGATGGTGTACTCAACGACGAAGCCGGCCGCGGTGGTCTCGCGGTTCTAGGCGCGCAGTCCGGAACCGTGCGACTGCTACGGTCGCAGGTTCGAATCCTGCCTCGGGCATGGATGTGTGTGATGTCCTTAGGCTGGTTAGGTTTAAGTAGTTCTAAGTTCTAGGGGACTGATGACCAAAGCAGTTGAGTCCCATAGTGCTCAGAGCCATTTGAACCATACAACGACGAACCTGGGTGCACGAATGGCAAAACGTCATTTTTTCGGATGAATCCATGCTCTGTTTACAGCATCATGATGGTCGCATCCGTGTTTGGCGACATCGCCGTGAACGCATATTGGAAGCGTGTATTCGTCATCACCATACTAGCGTATCACCCGGCGTGATGGTACGGGGTGCCATTGGTTACACGTCTCGGTCACCTCTTGTTCGCATTGACGGCAGTTTGAACAGTGGACGTTACATTTCAGATGTGTTACGGCCCGTGGCTCTACCCTTCATTTGATCCCTGGGAAACCCTACTTTTCAGCAGGATAATACACAACCGCATGATGCAGGTCCTGTACGGGCCTTTCTGGATACAGAAAATGTTCGACTGCTGCCCTGGCCAGCACATACTCCAGATCTCTCACCAATTGAAAACGTCTGGTCAATGGTGGCCGAGCAACTGGCTCGTCACAATACGCCAGTCACTACTCTTGATGAACTGTGGTATCGTGTTGAAGCTGCATGGGCAGGTGTACCTGTACCCGCCATCCAAGCTCTGTTTGACTCAATGCCCAGGTGTATCAAGGCCGTTATTACGGCCAGAGGTGGTTGTTTTGCGTACTGATTTCTCAGGATCTATGCATCCAAATTCCGTGAAAATGTAATCACATGCCAGTTCTAGTATAATATGTTTGTCCAATGAATACCCTTTTATCATCTGCGTTTGTTCTTGGTGTAGCAATTTTAATGGCGAGTACTGTAGTTGGTCACCTCTACTGCTGCGTCTCTTTACCGACCAATATCTGGGTCACAAATAGCGGAGTTTCCAAGAGTCTGTCTGGAGCGAGTTGAGCCTGTCGAGTTCATTTTGGATTTTTTTGGTTATGAGTTTCATGGGAAGTAACACCAATTCCTTGGTGCAGCGGCTGTTTGGCACCGTCCAGCCGTTTACGTGGATGCGACCCTTTACATAATACTGCCGAGATAATGTCCTTAATCTTATCTTTTTTCTGCCACTTCCTCATAACGCCCTTATCGAGCTGCAAAGAGGGACTAGTCCAACACGTGCGGATTCCCAGCACAAATTAAATATGTCAGCCTCACTCGTGACTGTCATCTATCCCCAGTATCATTACGGGGAATAGTAGAAGGCATGAAAAAAAGTAATAAATCACGTAACGTGATCACATGTCAAGTTCTGTAAGCAAAGAAAGTATTGCAGATGGCATTAAAGCTGTGCTGTTTTAGAGTTTATTCGCTACTACTCCACTTCGAGGACTAAACGAATTCTGGAATCTGCACGACAATGCCGCAACTGAACGTCCACTGTGTGGCGACAGATGGCATTACCGATGAATCACGTTTCATGCTCCATCGGACAAATGGCCGCTGACGTGTGCGGCATGAAACGTCTGAAAGCAAACAACCTGCAGCAATGGTCGGAAGGTTTTTTTATGTTTTTAATTATCCTTGTCTTTTGTTTTTAAATTTTTTTAAAAATGTCCAACAGTATTTTCTTACTCGTTCTAACTTGTTTTTCTATTTTACGTTTTTAATGTTCAGTTGCAACCTACGTTATACGAAAATTAATAAATATTTTTTGCAATTATTTTCTAGCTTTATTTTATAACTGGATGGATACCATGGGTATAATCATGAGCATGTTAATTCAGTTTGTTAAATCGGAAAAGTGACATCCATATTCACTTTAATAAGACAAAAGGAAGTACTTTGTATATACTGTTGAATTGCAGTTATGGTTTATGCATCAAAGTAATTTACATTAAAAATGCTAACCGATTATCAATCATTTGAGATACAATAAGTTTTGTGCGCTTCTTATCACATTTAGTCATGGGTACGTCATGTTTGAATATTTACCGAATCACTTACGTCAAAACTGGCAATTTGAGAGGCCATGTCCCTCTGAGTAAAATTTTTGTGGACATCCATAATCATGAATTTTGACTGTAGAGATGCAACAACTTTGGTAAGAACTAACTCTCCCATTCTGGTCCAAGCAGATGGAAAATTTATAAGATCACAGTAAGTAAGCCTCTACAGTGATGTTGACAACTGTTTTAAGCATTTATTCCTAGATTCCGTTATTAACAACAACAGTGTTTCAAGTAGCGCAACTGTTTACGAACACTGGTATTGTTGTCATATCAGTCTTCAGTCCAAACGATAGCTTTGATGAAGCTTCCCACACTACTCTATCCAGTACGTGTCATGTCCTCTCTATACCGGAACATTCCTCCAATTGTACCTGCTTGTGTTTTCAAGCCTTGCCCTCTGTCTACGATTTTTTACCCTCCACCCTTCATTCCATTACCAAATTTTCCATTCCTTGATGTAACTGGATGTGTTTTATCAACCTAACCCCTCATTTGATTACATTACGCAATTAATGCATTTCAAAAGCTACTGTCCCCCTCTTGTCTATGGAAAAACGCGTTACCTCATATTCATTTCTGTTTCTCCATGGTTATCGAGGGGGAAGACGAGGAGGAGGAGGACGGGGAGAAGAAGATACAGGAGGGAAATATTCGTTGTTGTGAGAACAGAAAAATTGAAGGTAACTTAATTTTTATTGAAATTTATAGTGGTCTAGAGTCAGAGTCTTTGATTAGTAATCATAACGTCCTCTGTTCCAGGTTTGAACCCCACCACCACTCAAACTTTCAATAATAATCAGCATTGGCGGCCGAGGACTACCAGCATAAGAAGTAACCCTCATCCTGCTACAGGCCTTGTCAAAGAGGGCGGAGGAGCGGAAAGAAGTCCACGGCTCTATCTTACCCTTGGGGTGGGAAACTACCCCTAAAGGCTAGAGAATCAGCAATGATAAATGGCAAGAGTATGCAGAAGGCAGTGGGAACCACTGCATTAAAGGCACATACCAGTATCCCCGGATACGTGACCTGTAATTGAAAAAGTGTCATGATGGCCTCTCCATTGGAAAAAAATTCCTGGATAATACTCCATTCGGATCTCCGGGAGGGGACTGGCGGGAGGGGTGGGGGAGTGACCATGAGAAAAACAACTGAATAACCAACGAAGGTACAATGTTCTACGAGTCGGAGCGTGGAATGTCAGAAGTTTGAACGTGATAGGGAAGCTAGAAAATGTGAAAATGGAAATGTAAAGGCTCTGTCTACATATAGGCGGTCAATGAAGAGAAATGGTAAAAGACAAGGATTTCTGGCCAGTTGAGAATTGAACAATATCAGCAGCAATAGAAAATTATATAACGGGAGTAGGATTCAGGGTGGCTACTCGAACTTGAAAAAAAATAAATCCCTGAGAATATCTCGTATGTCATCACTACAGAAATTAATAAGTAATGGCCCTTGTCTACAAGGTAATGGAACTTTTTATAGTATAAAAATGTTTGAAGTGTTGATTCTACCTATAGTACAGGCAAAAACAATGCTGTTATAGAAGGTTTACAATGAAGTGGTAAAAAATTGTTTATAAATGGTCACTCACAACAAAACCAAAAATATTAAATTGATAGAAATCTGTTTAAAATTAAGCATGCTTATACAATATAATACAATTTTCTACAAAAAATGAAACACTTCAAGTACAGGGTGTACATAAAGTCCGGGAACACTTTCAGTTATTTATTGCACAGAAACTAAACATTGTACAGATATCATACATATTGCACTTTGAAGAGAAACTCGGAAAGTTTTTTTTTTTACAAACATTCGATATGCGAACCATGAGTGACCCGGCAGACGTCAGTACAGTAATCGATTTCTTGCCATACGCCTCCCAGCATGGCATCGTCGACTGTGGCATTCGCTTCGTGTATTCTCTCCCGGAGCTTTGCTCCAACATGTGGTAGAGGCGGTACATACATCAGATCTTTAATGTGTCCCCACAGAAAAAAGTCACACGGAGTGAGGTCTGGTGATCGGTGAGGCCATTTCGAGCTCCAACACACTGAAATCTTGCTCCGCACCTTAACTTGCCATGTTTGCGACTACCGCTGACTATCGTCAAATTACCAAACTACGCTGTGGCGGTATACATGAAATAAAAACTTTCATGGTTTCTCTTCAAAATGGCATATGTATGATAACTGTACAATGTTTGGTTCTTCTGCAGTAAATAATTGCATGTGTTCCCGGACTTTATGTACACCCAGTACTATTTCAATAACAAATAATGTCTACTTACACAGCAGTTATAGTTTAAAGTGTCATTTATACCGCTCCCAAGGATTTCTTGAAACATTAAAGTCTCAACTCGAAACACATAAAATGTCTATTTAGAAATTTGGTAGAGGACCAAACTTTTGAATTTTTCAGATATTTTCACTATTTATGAAACAAATATATAGTCACAATGCAATTATCGAATTTTTTAAAGCCTTTGTTTGTTCTTCATGTGCAAACACTTCTTTTGTAGCACTTACTAAAATTTTGAAATGCTTTGTTTCCAACTCTTTCACTTCCAAGTCTTTCTCCTTTTTTTTTGTAAAATGCTCTGTTCTTCTCCAAGGTGTTGTTCTTTGAGTTGATTACGATATTCTACATATCATGAGTGTGCATTTCTTGTGCTGAATAAGGGATTTTGGAATATCCAAGTTGTCAGTGCCTCCTATATTGGACACAGGATCATATATTTGTCTTCGTGTAACAACTAGTTTCTCCCTCATGTTTTCAAAGAGGCATTCACCATCAACTGAAAAGCCCCTTTCAGTGGGAAAGACTGAAAACTAATTTCACGACAACCATCAAATTTTGGTATTTATCACTAAGGGTACCCTTCCCGAAATAATCAACTTTTTTTCAGAACGGCTGTGTTCATTAAAAGAATTGATGACATGTGGTAGAGAAGTCAGATCCTTGAATTCATGCATTGCGTTATTTGCTGAGTTCCACTTAGGTTATTACATTTTGTGAGAATACAAAGCAGCTTATCAAGACGTGATTGTGCCTAACTGATGTTTGACACAATCAAACCTGGGCCAAGACACACAATAGTCAGTGTCAACAAGTAGTTTAATGGTGACCTGTTACTAAGTTTCAAGACAAATGTTTGAACACTTGTCTTACATTCTTGTCGAAACTTTAGAATAACGACAGTTTTGTTTAATTCTTTACGGGTATCAAAACCTAGAATCATGTTTTTCAGGTAACGTATTTCTTTCTTCTTTGGCAGCAGCTAATTTGATTCATGTGCTTTTTTCCAATATCTCTGGACTCATAAAATGTGCTGCTACTGTTTTCACTGTAGATACAAAAGTTGTGTTGAGAAATGGTGTTAACGGAGCATCTGTCTGGAATTGTGTTTGGAAAGTTCGATACCGCAGGCTAACGATCTGAAAAAAGAAAGCTTGGCAGATGGCAATGGATCATTAATAATTTTACTCACTGGCTTTCACTCTTTGGTTCATTCTTATCTTTCTTCAAACCCTCGATAAATTTCTTCATGTTTGGTGTTATATTGATTGCTCTTGAGCAAGTGAGGAAATCTCCAGCTGTCTGATACGACAAAATTTTTTTTGAAAACAGTGGAGCTTGAATAATGAGTATTTAATGCTCTCCTTGCAGGAGCATTCGTGAACAAGTTATACAAAGCTCTCAAAATGTGCTACCTTGATTGCATCTTTGAAAACATTATGCATGTAATGAAACCCACTGCCTCCAATATCAAGCAGTTTCAGCTCTAATGAATGTGCTTTATATTTTTTTCAGAACCAGCCAATTCACATTTGACCTGTCCATTGAAATCTGAAGAATCTTTCCCTTTGGTATGTCTTTTACCACATCAATGACAGACGATAAAATATCAATAGCTGTGTAACGACCAAGAAAACGGGAAATGACATATGTTGTTGTTATCTCTTTTTCATCTTCATCCAAAATCTTGTATTTACATCAATTTGTGTGTATCACTCAGTTTTTTTCAGTGATTTATCAAAACCAAGTACCGTATAACAGCCTTTCATCAGCAAGCCAAGCAAATGTTGATTAAAATAAGGCGCAATTCCGAACATAAGAACAATCCTATCTTATCTCGCTTAAGCTGCATCTTGTTAGCTACAGTACTACCTTTACACATTCTTAAGATTACAGCAACGTCCTTTTCAGCCTCCCGAAGTGACTTGTCTATCACAATTATTTAAACACATCAGAGAATTTTCGCCGTCGTTACGTCTTCTTTTAATACAAATTCCGCAAGTCTGCCTGGACGATTTGCTGTTGAAAGTAACAGAGATAGTTTAAATTCTGAAGACGATGATACTGGTGTGTGTGGCTCAGAAGTACTGGATGAGAGAATAGCAGTTGACTTTTTTGGCTGAAAAGACACTTCAAACTGAGATGAAGTTCTCTTACCAACAGCAAGTAGTGTATGTTGTCTACCCTTCCTGTGGCTAAAAAGCGCCTAACGTCCCATATTACTTACAGATATTTGGCTATAGCAGTAACTGCAATAAGCTAAAGTAGGTTGACCAGGCAGAGAGGTTCAAGTCAGTCCTTTAAAATTGTATGACTTTTACAAATCTCTTGATAAAATGTCTTCAAATTAGACATTGTAGCATTAATAATCTGTAAAAGAGGAACAAAATACACCATTTTAAGATACACACACACACACATACACACATGCACACACATACACACACACACACACACACACACACACACACACATACTCAACAACAACTTTACCGTATGTAAATTGCGTACACACTATCACAGGAAACATATTAGTCCTCGAAACGTTTCCTGCGAAATTTCGTGACATGTTTCCATCTTTGTTTCTGGTTTCTGTCCACACTGGTGGCAATGATTTCTTGTAGTGTATTCCCATGTCTAAACCATTGAAAGGTGGCTACACTGAGCCACTGCGCCAGAGATTGCGCCAAAGAGTATTATTAAGCCGCCTCCAGAGTGCGTGGGTAGAGCTCGTAGAAGACAGTTCTTGCCGAGAAGTTGTGGTGGACACTGCTTGTCGTGAAGTCGGAGTGAGATGTGATAGCGGAGAGTGTTGTTCCATGTTTTATGTAGTCATTTGATGGGAGAGATAGCAGATGTTATTCTAATGAAGATATTGTAACGATCAGAGTGCTTTTCGTCAATATATATGAAGGTAGAATATTGCGTGTTTTTTCATTAATTCCATGTTTTAAATAATGCATCATTACAGGTTCAGTCAACAAAGCATCTGGCTTGTGCTCTTGTATTAGAGTGTAATTCTGGTTTTCTTGCGTAATTATAGTTTTTCTAATTTTCTTTTATCACGTCAGTATAATTGGTATTTAAAAATTCTTGTCTTGTTGAAGAAGAACCGTGCCAGATGTGCGTTGAGTCATACTTCCACATACAGAACAGTGATACTTGTGCTTGGTTTAGTAGATTTTATAGTTGCTGGGGACTTAATTAATTAACTGTGTTTATGAAAATTTTTCATTTCATTCTTTGTTGTTGTTCTAAGCAGTCAGATTGCGTTACAATAATAGTCAGGGCCAACCGTTTACGAGGATAGCGTAATAGGACATAACAACTACGAAAAATAAAAAAAAAAATTTTCAATTACATTTAATTAAGCCCCCATGCACCATGTTTGTCGTACAGTTTTCGTATCGTCTGCTGCGTTGTCTGTTGCGGAGGAACCTGTAATGATACGTGAAGCTGAACTATTAATACTCTAAGAAAGTCTTTGCAAACAAAGTGAGAGGCCTCGTCGTTGTTGGCGGACGAAAACATACTAGAAAAAAAATGGCAGGAATATTCTGCTACAGGAGCTGAACACGGAAGACGGCTCTGGTTTTCGTAACTTCACTTGCATGTCATCCACTGATTTTGAATTCCAAATAGTTCCTGAAATTAAGGGGAGTATTGGTGGAAGCCCTTAAGGTTTGTGTAACGGTAACTGAATGAGAAACATCGTTAAACACGCATTTTATCAAATTTTTACTCATTTGATATGATAACAAAAAAATCATCAAAAATTACTTCCTCAAAGTATCGTTACTTTCCGGGTTGCTCATGAATGTGACAGGGGAACGAACGTAGCAGCAATTCTCTGCAGGGCGTCTTTTTTGTGCTGTTCTTTTACTGCTTCCTTCACTTGTTCAACAAACAGACCTCAGCCTGGTGTGGCGATATGTAACAACTCAACATTCTTTTGCTATGACCACTCCATTTTTTCGGAAAAACTCACTAGAGCAAGCGAGAAAACAACACGCATCAACTCTGTACACGAGACACAATGCGACACATAATTACGCGCTAGTGCCGTGCAGCGGTGAGCCATTGACATATATTAGCCACCTGAAAAAATTGTTTTCTTCTGTCCGTACCGACACTGCTATGAATATTTGCTTCCGTATTTCAAAACATGTTTCGAAACAATCTCCACAAGAACTAACCGGAGACGTATTTTGAAAACATGTTCCAAGCTCAATGTATGCGCAGCTTCAAAACTCATAATGACCTTGAGCCCTACCTACCTACCTCCCTTTCATTAAGCGCAGAACAATAACGATCTTTTAACATTAACAATTTAAACAAACTTTTCCAAAAACATATTTAACCACAAGCAGAGAACATAGTAGTGGATAACGAACTAAACACTGAAAAAAAGAAAAAATATATATAAAATAAGTTCAAATCAGCATGAATGACATTTAAATACGAACTTTGAGATATGTGAACACGGATCTAGCTAGTTTCCTGTTTGTATAGAGTAGAATGCTTTATCAGTTTTAGTTTACTAGAGACGCGTAATGCATTTTATGTTGACTTCTGATCATATGTTGTAAACGCGTATTTGTGAAAGTTGGCTGTGAAAACACGTAATAAATGTTATAATGAAAACAACATTTTTACCTTTCTTGTAAAAACTGAAAAGTGACGGTAAAATTTAATCACTGGAGCATATTAACGCTATGAAAACAGTTACTGAACAACACACTTGCTACGCGTCAAACAATGTTGCAACGCAAGTTTCTGTTCCCTTCGACTGCACATTGGTGCCAACATTGGCCAGAAGTTGGTGGGATGTAAGACTTCACATTTTTTTGAAATCAGTAAGTTTTAAATAAAGTATAAATCGTACGCAAATACATTCATTAACGTATTTCTTGCTGGTAAAGTTCTATGAACTCAAAAACTCAACTATCCCTGAGACGGCGATTTGAAGAATCCTATCTGGAAGTACAAGCGACATACAGCCAACCTCGTATTTCGAAACGAGCACCAAATTTCGTTGGCAGCAGTGTGTGGTCACCTTATCGATACTGGCTTCAGCGTCCTTTGATATTTGGTTGAAAACCGACAAGAAACGGAGTTGTACCAAGATTGGGGCCAATATTCATTTATATAAGTAGTACGTTTTGAAATATTAGGTATTTTAAAATTTGTGGCTTATAAAGCTCACAAAAACTTGAATTACAATGCTAAGTTAAATTTCATGATACTTTATGAATTTCTGAAATTCTGTGAGATATCCCCTGATTTTTCGAGGTGCAATGTAACTCCCTGAGAATTCCAGGTTTTCCAGAAGAATCTCCACCCACGTCATAAATAGAAAGGCAGGGCAGAGACTGTGTTACTGTGCACTGTTCACAGATAGCGTTGTTCTCATCAGAATAGATAGCAAACTAATACGGACAACGATAGCTGATGTCGCAAGCTGAAGATGAAGAGATAGAAGAAGTATATGAATATAGAGCGGGTAACGCACACATAAAGGGAGAAGAAAATGTAATATTCATGGGTGACTGCAATGAAGTTGTAGGGGAAGGAGTAGAAGGAAAGGTTACGGGAGAATATGGGTTTGATGCTAGGAATGAGAAAGGAGAACGGCTACAATAAATTTCAGCTAGTAATAGTGAATAGTCTGTTCAAGAAACATAAGAGGAGTTATAATTGGAAAAGGCAGGGAGATACAGGAAGATTTGTTAGATTACATCATTCTCAGGCAGAGATTCCGAAATCAGATACTGGATTGTAAGACGTATACAGGAGCAGATGTAGACTCAGATCACAATGTAGTAGTGATAAAGAGTAGGCTGAAGTTTAAGAGATTAGTCAGGAAGAATCAATATGCAAAGAAGTGGGATACAGAAGTACTAAGGAATGACGAGATACTCTTGAAGTTCTCTAAAGTTATAGATACAGCAATAAAGAATAGCTCAGTAGGTAGTGCAGTTGAAGAGGAATGGACATCTATAAAAAGGGCAATCACAGAAGTTTGAAAGAAAAACGCAGGTTCAAAGATGGTAACTCCGAAGAAACCATGGGTAACAGAAGAAGTACTTCAGTTGATCGATGAAAGAAAGAAGTACAAAAATGTTCAGGGAAATACAGGAATACAGAAATACAAGTCGCTGTGTCATGAGATAAACAGGAAGCGCAGGGAAGCTAAGACGTAATCGAAAAAGAAATGATTATCGGAACGACTGACTCAGCATATAGGCAAGTCAAAACAACTTTCGGTGAAATTAAAGGCAAAGGTCGTAACACTGGAAGTGCAACGGGAATTCCACAGTTAAATGTAGAGAAAAGAGCTGATAAGTGGGAAAAGAGTGCATTGAAGATCTCTATGAGAGGGAAGATTTGTATGGTGTGATAGAAGAAGAAACAGAGGTCGATTTTGAAGAGATAGGGGATCCAGTATTCCATTCAGAATTTAAAACAGCTTTCGAAGAATTAAGATAAAATAAGGCAGAACGGATAGATAACATTCCAGCAGAATTTCTAAAATCTTCGGGGGAAGTGGCAACAGAACGACTATTCACGTTGGTGTGTAGAATGTGTGAGTCTAACGATATACCATCCGATTTTTGGAAAAATATCAGTTGCGTAGGCTGCAAGAACTGACAAGTGTGAGAATAATCGTACAATCATCTTAACAGCTCATGCATCCAAGTTGGTTTCAAAAATAATATACAGAGGAATGAAACAGAAAACTGAGGATGTGTTAGATGACGATCAGTTCGGCTTTAGGAAAGGTAAAGGCACCAGAGAGGCAGTTCTGACGTAACAGTTGATAATGGAAGCAAGACTAAAGAAAAATCAAGACATGAAACTTCTTGGCAGATTAAAACTGTGTTCCGGAACGAGACTCGAACTTGGGACCTTTGCCTTTCGCGGGCAATCTTGGGAGCTCAGATGGTGGAGCACTTGCCCGCGAAAGGCAAAGGTCCCAAGTTCGAGTCTCGTTCCGGAACACAGTTTTAATCTGCCAGGAAGTTTCATGTCTTGATTTTTCTTTAGTCTTGCTTCCATTATCAACTGCTACGTCAGAACTGCCTCTCTGGTGCCTTTACTTTTCATATCAGCGCAGACTTCGCTGCAGAGTGAAAATCTCATTGTGAAAATCATGTTCATAGGATTTGTCGTCCTGGAAAAAGCGTTCGACAATGTCAAATGGTGCATTAAGTTCGAAATTCTGAGAGAATTAGGGGTAAGCTACAGGGGAGGAGGCTAGTAATATATAACGTGTACAAGAGCCGAGAGGAAATAATAAGAGTGGAACATCAGGAATGATGCCCTCAGATTAAAAATGGTGTACAACAGGGATGTAGTCTTTCACAACGACTGCTCAATCTATACATCAGAGAAGTAATGAAAATAAAATGAAGCTTCAGAAGTGGAATTAAAATTCAAGGTGAAACTATATAAATGATATGATTCACTAATGACATTGTTGTCCTCACTCAAAGTGAAGAATTACCTGATCTACTGAATGGAATGGGTAAAGAATATGGACTCAGAATAAATCGAAGAAAGGCAGAAGTAATGAGAAGTAGCAAAAATGAGAATTGCAAGAAGCTTAATATCAGAATTGATGGTCACTAAGCAGGTGAAGTTAAGGAATTCCTCTACTTAGGCTACCCATGAGGGACGGAGCAAGGAGTATGTATAAAGCAGACTAGCAATGCCAAAAAGGGCATTCCTGGCCACGAGTAGCTACATATTTGAGGAATGTACGTTTGGAGCACAGCATTGTATGGTGCAAAACATGAACTGTGGGAAAACTGGAACAGAAGAGAGTCGAAGCATTTGAGACGTGATGCTGCAGACGAATGTTGAAGTTAGTTGAACTGCCAAGGTAAGGAATGAGGAGGTTTCCCGCAGGATTCCGCAGGATCGGAGAGGAAAGCAATATGAGGAAAACGCGGACAAGAGGAAGGGGGAAGGATGATAGGACATCTGGTAAGATGCAGAGGCAAAAACTGCAGAGGAAGACAGAAATTGGAATACATCCAGCAATAATGGAGGACATAGGTTGCGAGTGCTACTCTGAGATGAAGTTGACACAGGAGTTGAATTCTTGGCGGGGCACACTAAACCAGTCAGAAGACTGATGACTTTAAACAAAAAAAAATTCACAACTTCTTTATATTACTAAGATTGTGACTGGAAAATGAATTGTTTCATAATTGTTCTCTCTTTACGCTTATCAAACTTACAAACGATGACTACGTCGATAAATATCTGGATAAAGATGAAATTGATGACTTCATTAATGACCTTACTAGGCAAGCACTCAAGAATCAGAAAAAATACATTTCCTTTAGAATAATGTAATATTTTTATGATAAAATTGTTTTACGTAGACAAAAATTTGTTTCGAGGTTTTTTTGCCTCCATTAGACAGAGAATTTGAGTAGTCTTCATTTTATACAATTCGAAATGACAGTAAATTAACAAAAACTCGAAAACTACATACTATGACACTACGCCCGTGTTTATAACTTGCAGATAATCCCACACATCAAATTTTTGCGTCCGAAGTTCAGCAGTATATACAGGATGTCTCAAAAAGAATGATCTGATTTTGGGTGGTAATAATTACGAAACATGGGATGCGTCGGCAACAAATGCGTGAGTAGTAGGGCATTGGGGAAGTCAGCACAATTTTGATATCAAACTGATATGCAAATTAATTAAATTGATCAATTAACCATGCCAGCCTCCGACCACCCCCCACCCCCAGATGACGTCACGTGTTTTCTCAGCTGCACATGTGCCCCAGCCCCCTCCCCAACCCCCTACCCTATTGGCGGGAATTTCCAATTTTGGCGGGAATTAAGACCTTTTGGCGGGAATTTCTTTGTGCGAGGGCTGTGCTGACGTCCCCCCCCCCACCCTGTTGTTGACGGGAAATTAAAATTGGTGGTGCCCTTTCCAGGACTCGAATCCTGGGGCTCCTGGGTGGAAAGCCCAAGTACACCCCCTAACACACGGGAACCAAAAAAATGGCTCTGAGCACTATGGGACTTAACAGCTATGGTCATCAGTCCCCTAGAACTTAGAACTACTTAAACCTAACTAACCTAAGGACAGCACACAACACCCAGCCATCACGAGGCAGAGAAAATCCCTGACCCCGCCGGGAATCGAACCCGGGAACCCGGGCGTGGGAAGCGAGAACGCTACCGCACGACCACGAGATGCGGGCACACACGGGAGCTGTCCAGATGCGGGAGAGTAACGTTACGTTAGTGTACTTTACTTATTTTGGTTGGGAAACTGACGCAAAAATCGATCCTAATTATGTAATTAATCATAAATATCAGTCCTAATTACACAACTATATGCATAGCGCTAGACAAGGATGGCGTAAAAGAGCAATACACCACAAAACCTGACGATACCATACAACTGGTGTTATCCTGCTGGGAAAAAATTTCGCTATACCACACGAAACTAGCGACAGACACCCTCAAACTCTAGCCTACACCTACAAGCTGGCGGGTAAAAGGCTGGGGTGTAAGGTACTATCTTTATTCTTTTTGGCGGGAAATATGTTCAACTGACGAGATGCTGCTGTTGGACAGAGAGGAGTTTAAAAAATTACCTGTAAGCATACAGAATCTATCGTTGTTTGACGTCAGAGTTCGTTACAGATGTCTGCTCAAAAACCATCCAGCAGCACAGGTAATCGAAGCTAATACATGCTACCACAACTGGTGGGAAAAAAATGCATCGCATGTACTGGGAAAAATCATCGTCCTAAAAGACTACAGAGGTGGCGGTAGTTGAATGTGCTCCTTCAAATGGCCAGTGGCTCCACCGAGCGTCTTGCGGCGCAAGCATGCCGCTATCCGCAATTTTGCTGCCACCCTCTGCAGTCGCTCGCGCCACATGGCTTTCCACCGTCTGCCCGCCACCTTAAGGCGACGTTCCTACACCAGTAGCGTGTTGATTCAACTAAACGATAGCAGATAAAAGGACGAACGCCTCAAGAGCAACTTGTTCGTCTAAAATATAGCGACAGAGCCCCCACGCACCACCCCTCCTAGACAGAGAGCAGTTGTGTCTGGCGCCCTTTACTGTTTTTCTGCCGACCCTCGTACAGCTGCAGGTCCTCTGATTCACTACCGATATGCGCCATGCCTTCAGGTGGCAGTTGTAGACAAAACAAAAGGGATATTAAGTAGCATAACCCTGCCCATCTGGAGGACGCTCCAGATAGCTATTTCAAAAGTCGGCTGATTGTGAAACAGAAAGTCACTCCCACAGGGCCTTCATATAGGTAAGAAAAGGGGTTCGCTACGCTTTCAACTACCTAGTTTCAACTACTTATCAAGGCCATCCAACCACTCACTTCCTGTTCCGAAATACAGGCACATAGATCGATGTATGTAGGAAATGTCTTAAGATTTTTGGTAGGTTAGCGAATATGACAGGTAAATATCCTCTTACAAAATATTTGTTAACTTTTGCATATACATTTACACACAGAAAACAACTCTTTCCTTATTTTTGATAGGTCTAGCTTTAATAATGTCCAATTTAATTTATAACTTAAAACCTAAATCCACAGCTGAATGATCTATTTCTTTCTCCAACCAGTAATTTGACAAATACAGAGAGGGTATTTTCTCGAACTCTAATACATATCTAATTTTCTTCCTGCAGTTCTTCTAGGCGAGAGCATTCGTGGATTTTTTCTCCGTGTCTCCTCCATGACGCCATTGTTATAATCTTCCACTTCTTCCCCATAGGTGGATGGAGAGAGGAAGGGGGCCTCGATTTTCGGCAGTTTGTGGACGTCTATCAAGGAGAACACATGTTCAACTACCACTGCCTCTGCACTCTGCAATATTTTAGGATCATGATTTCCCCCTAGTACTTGTGCTGCATTATGACGTCCATTATAAGTGTTGGTTTTTTCATGACAATTTCGATGTGTAATTAGAACCGTGACGCTTTTTTTCCAACAGTTGTGATAGCGTGTATTGGCTTTGTTTACCTGGGCTGCAGAATGGTTTTTGCATCTGTAGCGAACTCTGATGTCAAACGGCGTTAGATACTGTATGCTTACAGGTAATATGCTTTTTAAACTCCTCTCTGACCAACAGCAGCATCTCATCAGTTGCACGTATTTCCCACCAAAAAGAATAAAGATAGTACCTTACACCCCAGCCTTTTTCCCGCGAGCTTGTAGGTGTAGGGTAGAGTTTGACGGTGTCTTTCCCTAGTTTCGAGTGGCATTGCGAAATTTTTTCCCAGCACGACAACACCAGTTGTACAAAGGGCGTTCAAAAAGTTTTGCACAGTCGTCTCTATATTTTTGTATTTCTTGCAGGAGGAGAATGAAATGTTTTTGTGATCATACTTAGAACACTTAGCTATAAGTTTGTACATAAAAGTATTTTCTTTTATTTACAGGTGAACCACAATGGACCGTGAAGTAGATGTCAGGTTGCAACAACTGTCGTGATGGAGTTCCTCTTCAAGACTGCCGATGACTTTGCCACATCGATTCACAGGAAGTTGCTCCCTGTTTATGCGGAGGGCACAGTGTATCGCAGCAGTATCCAGCGGTGGTTGCAGAGGTTTAAAAAAGGTGATTTCTCTCTACTAGACAATCCACGATGCGGTAGACCATTGACGGCAGTGAGTGATGTGAATAAGGAGTCCATTGATGAAATCATCCAAAATGACAGATGTGTGATGACACGACAGCTGGATGAAATGACTCGTTTGTCCTGGGTAGTGTGGTATCACTGGTACAGCCACTAGGGTACAGAGAAATCTGTGCACGTTGGGTGCCTAGATTACTGACAAGAGAAATGAAAACGACGAGGAAGAATGTGTGTGAGGGTCTCATGAAGACCTTTACTGAAGTGTGGAGACAGTGTTTTGACGGCACCATTACCCAGGATGAAACATGGTTGTTTCTGTATGAACCTGAGAGCAAAACCCAATCCATGAAGTGGCGTCATCCGAGTTCCCCTCGGAAGAAGAAACCAAGACTTCACGAACAGCAGGCCGAAAGGTGATGGCCTCCTTCTTCTGGGATCAGTATAGTGTTATTTTCATTGACTTTTTGGAACCTGGCTCCACTATTAATAGGGACTATTACTGTTTGTCATTGGACAAGCTGCGACATGCCATCAAGACCACAGCATCAGGGTGAGCTTAGACTACACCATGACAATGTCAGACCCCATACAGCCCTTATGATGCAGGAGAAAATCAGGAAAATGGGTTGGAAAATTGTTCCTCATTCTCCCTACAGGTCGGACTTGGCTCCGTCTGATTTATACCTCTTGGTGGTTCAAAAAAATGTCCAAATGTGTGTGAAATCTTATGGGACTTTACTGCTAAGGTTATCAGTCCCTAAGCTTACACACTACTTAACCTAAATTATCTTAAGGACAAACACAGACACCCATGCCCGAGGGAGGACTCGAACCTCCGCCGGGACCAGCCTCTTGGTGGTAGTCTGAAGGCCCACCTGCACGGTAAAACATTTAATAGTGAGAAAGACCTTATTTCCTGTGTCAAGCGGTGGTGTAAAAATCAATGCCCAGAATTTTACCAAAGTGCATTTACATCATGGAAAGAACGTTGGGCCAGATGCGCCAAAGCTGATGGAGGCTACATTCAGTAGGCTCAATGTATAGCTAAATATTCCAAGTATGTACACAAAAAATTTCATTCTCCTGCTGCACAAAATATAAAAATTAGAGACGACTGTGCCAAACTTTTTGAACGCCCTTTGTATGATATCGTCAGTTTTTGCAGTGTATTGCGCTTTTATGCCTTCCTTGTGTAGCGCTATGCATGTAGTTGTGAAATTAGGCCCGATCTTTGTGGTTAATTACGTAATTAGGATCGAGGTTTGCGTTAGTTTCGAGTGGTATTACGAATTTTTTTCCCAGCACGATAACACTAGTTGTATGGTATCGTCAGTTTTTGCACTGTATTGTACTTTTATGCCGTCCTTGTGTAGCCCTACGCCTATAGTTTTGTAATTAGGACCAATATTTGTTATTACGTAATTAGAATCGATATTTGTATCAGTTTCCCTACCAAAATAAATAAAGTTCGCTAACCTAACCTTCCTCTCCCACATCTAGACAGTTTCCATGTGTTGGGGGTGCACTTGGCCCTTCCATCCAGTAGAATCAGGGTTCGAGTCCCAGAAAGGGCACCGCGATTTTGTATTTCCCTCAAGCGCCTCTGGTTGTTTAATTGTGTTAGGGGGGTCCAAGAGGACCAGAGTTGGAGTCCCAGGAAGGATACCGCCAATTTTAATTTCACGCCTCTTCCCGGAGGGTAGGGGTGGGGTGGGGTTGGATGTCAGCAGAGTCCTGGGACAAAGAGATTCCCACGGAAATTCGAAATTCCCGTCAAAATTCGAAATGCCCGTCAAAATTCGAAATTCCAACCAATAGGATAGGTTGGGGAGGGGCGTAGAGGGAGGAGGGGCCTGGCGCAAACGTGCAGCTGAGAAAACACGTGCCTTCATCTGGGAGCGGAGGTGGGCATGGTCGGATGTGGGTGTAATTAATTGATCAAGTTAATTAATTTGCATATCAATTTGATAAAGTGTGCTGACACCCCCCACTCCCAACTACTTGCGTGTTGTTCAAATGTTTCAGAAAATTGCCGTTAGATGACATTCAATGCGTCTTCTCACTTTGTAGTCAGTCAAAAGTAAGATGACGTCCACTCAACAGAGGGCGTTTTGTGTGATGCAGTTTGCAAAGAGTGAATCAATAATTTCGGTCCAGCGTGCTTTTCATCGGCGTTTTGCTTTGATCCCGCTGGACTCAAAAACGTTGGTGTCGCCAATTTTACGAGTCAGAATGCTTATGCAAAGCTAAGAATCCAGCCCGACCTCGCACTTCTGACAATATAGCAGAATGAATTCGGCAAACGTTTGAGTGGTGACTGGAACACCACACTGGCACAACAACATAAGTCAGTTTTTCTCAAAAACACTCTGCCTCACCACTGAATAGGGCACACGTTTTTGCTCTCGAGGATTATACTGGTTTAATAGTGTCTTTGTAACCACTATGATAAAATCTTCATTTGACTTCCATCTCTTGTTCCATGCTTTCTCATGCATGTATGCATGCATGCATTATTATGCAGCACAGAGTGGACTGGAAATGTTTTCGAGAATATAAGAGCCTGAAGCTTGTTCCTTTCTCTGACTGTGGCCTATTCTCATTTCAGATGTTTGCAAGGGCATGGAGCCTAGACATCTGTGTATGTCTCAGCATTCTGGTTGTAATGTGCCTTGACTCATTTAGATAGCCATCTGCAGTAGTTGGTGTGCCTTACCTTGTACAGTACTGGTGAACAATATCCTGCAGTAGAGCAAGACTATGGAAACAAGGAGGATTCTACATCTACATCTACATCCATACTCCGCAAGCCTCCTGACGGTGTGTGGCGGAGGGTGTCTTGAGTACCTCTGTCGGTTCTCCCTTCTATTCCAGTCTCGTACTGTTCGTGGAAAGAAGGATTGTCGGTATGCCTCTGTGTGGGTTCTAATCTCTCTGATTTTATCCTCGTGGTCTCTTCGCGAGATATACGTAGGAGGGAGCAATAGACTGCTTGACCCCTCGGTGAATGTATGTTCTCGAAACTTCAACAGAAGGCCGCACCGAGCTACTGAGCGTCTCTCTTGCAGAGTCTTCCACTGGAGTTTGTCTATCATTTCCGTAACGCTTTCGCGATTACTAAATGATCCTGCAACAAAGCGCACTGCTCTCCGTTGGATCTTCTCTCTCTCTCTTCTATCAACCCTATCTGATACGGATCCCACACTGCTGAGCAGAATTCAAGCAATGGGCGAACAAGCGTACTGTAACCTACTTCCTTTGTTTTCGGATTGCACTTCCTTAGGATTCTTCCAATGAATCTCAGTCTGGCATCTGCTTTACCGACGATCAACTTTATATGGTCATTCCATTTTAAATCACTCCTAATGCCTACTCCCAGATAATTTATGGAATTAACTGCTTCCAGTTGCTGACCTGCTATATTGTATCTAAATGATAAGGGATCTTTCTTTCTATGTATTCGCAGCACGTTACACTTGTCTACATTGAGATTCAATTGCCATTCCCTGCCCCATGCATCAATTCGTTGCAGATCCTCCTGCATTTCAGTACAATTTTCCAGTGTTACAACCTCTCGATATACCACAGCATCATCCGCAAAAAGCCTCAGTGAACTTCCGATGTTATCCACAGGGTCATTTATGTATATTGTGAATAGCAACGGTCCGACGACACTCCCCTGCGGCACACCTGAAAAAATCACTCTTACTTCGGAAGACTTCTCTCCATTGAGAATGACATGCTGCGTTCTGTTATCTAGGAACTCTTCAATCCAATCACACAATTGGTTTGATAGTCCATATGCTCTTACTTTGTTCATTAAACGACTGTGGGGAAGTCAAGAAACACGGCATGTACCTGGGAACCCGTGTCTATGGCCCTCTGAGTCTCGTGGACGAATAGCGGGAGCTGGGTTTCACACGATTGTCTTTTTCGAAACCCATGTTGATTCCTACAGAGTAGATTTCTAGTCACCAGAAAAGTCATTATACTCGAACATAATATGTGTCCAAAATTTTACAACTGATCGACGTTAGAGATATAGGTCTATAGTTCTGCACATCTGTTCGACGTCCCTTCTTGAAAACGGGGATGACCTATGCCCTTTTCTAATCTTTTGGAACGCTACGCTCTTCTAGAGACCTACGGTACACCGCTGCAAGAAGGGGGCAAGTTCCTTCGCGTACTCTGTGTAAAATCGAACTGGTATCCCATCGGGTCCAGCAGCCTTTCCTCTTTTGAGCGATTTTAATTGTTTCTCGATCCCTCTGTCGTCTATTTCGATAGCTACCATTTTGTCATCTGTGCGACAATCTAGAGAAGGAACTACAGTGCAGTCTTCCTCTGTGAAACAGCTTTGGAAAAAGACATTTAGTATTTCGGCCTTTAGTCTGTCATCCTCTGTTTTAGTACCATTTTGGTCACAGAGTGTCTGGACATTTTGTTTTAATCCACCTACCGCTTTGACATAAGACCAAAATTTCTTACGATTTTCTGCCAAGTCAGTACATAGAACCTTACTTTCGAATTCATTGAACGCCTCTAGCATAGCCCTCCTCACACTACATTTCGCTTCGCGTAATTTTTGTTTGTCTGCAAGGCTTTGGCTATGTTTATGTTTGCTGTGAAGTTCCCTTTGCTTCCGCAGCAGTTTTCTAACTCGGTTGTTGTACCACGGTGCCTCTTTTCCATCTCTTACGACCTTGCTTGGCACATACTCATCTAACGCATATTGTACGATGGTTTTGAACTTTGTCCACTGATCCTCAACACTATCTGTACTTGAGACAAAACTTTTGTGTTGAGCCGTCAGGTACTCTGAAATCTGCTTTTTGTCACTTTCGCTAAACAGAAAAATCTTCCTACCATTTTAAATATTTCTATTTACGGCTGAAATCATCGATGCAGTAACCGCTTTATGATCGCTGATTCCCTGTTCTGCGTTAACTGTTTCAAATAGTTCGGTCTGTTTGTCACCAGAAGGTCTAATATGTTATCGCCACGAGTCGGTTCTCTGTTTAACCGCTCAAGGTAGTTTTCAGACAATGCACTTAAAAAAATTTCACTGGATTCTTTGTCCCCCCCCCCCCCCCCCACCCGTTATGAACGTCTGAGTCTCCCAGTCTATATCCGGCAAATCTCCACACAGAACTATAACACGGTGGGGAAATCTACTCGAAATATTTTCAAAATTTTCCTTCAGGTGCTCTGCCACAACAACTGCTGAGCCAGGGGGCCTACAGAGACATCCAATTACCATGTTTGAGCCCGCTTTAACCGTGATCTTCACCCAAATTATTTCACATTTCGGATCTCCGTCAATTTCCTTCGATACTATTGTACTTTTTGTCATTATAAATACGTCTCCCTCTTCACTGTCCAGCCTGTCTCTTCGGTATATATTCCAATCTGAGTTTAGAATTTCATTACTGTTTACATCTGGTTTCTTCGCTGTTTAGTCCCCCTTAAACATCCCAACAACCACCACCACCACATCTGGTTTCAGCCAACTTTCCGTCCCTAGTACTATGTGGGCATTGTTACCGTTTATTAATGAGAGCAGTTCTGGGATCTTTCTATAGACGCTCCTTCAGTTTACTATTAGCACATTAATATTCTTATTCCCTGTTGCATTTTGCCTACTCCTACCTTGCCGCGCCTCAGGAGGCGTCTTGTCGGACCTAGGGAGGGAATTCTCTAACCTAAAAAACCCACATGTGCACTCCACACGTACTCCGCTATCCTTGTAGCCGCTTCCTGCGTGTAATGCACGTCTGACCTATTCAAGGAGGACCCTACATTTCTCCACCCGATAGCGGAGGTCGAGAAATTTGCACCCCAGATCTCCGCAGAATCGTCTGAGCCTCTGGTTTAAGCCTTCCACTCGGCTCCAAACCAGAGGACCGCGATCGGTTCTGGGAACGATACTACAAATAGTTGGCTCAGATTCCACCCCGCGAGCGAGGCTTTCCGCCTTCACCAACTCCGCCAACCGCCTGTATGAACTGAGGATGACCCCTGAACCCAGACGGCAGGAGTCATTGGTGCCGACATGAGCAACAATTTGCAGTTGGGTGCACCCAGTGCTCTCTATCGCCGCCGGCAGGGCCTCCTCCACATCTCGGATGAGACCCCCCAGCAAGCAGACAGAGTGAACACTGGCCTTCTTCCCCGACCTTTCCGCTATTTCCCTAAGGGGCTCCATCACCCGCCTAACGTTGGAGCTCCCAATCGCTAATAAACCCCTCCCCCCGTGTGCCTGCTCGGGCCTTGCTGAAGGAGCGGCCACATGTCCACTCACAGGCAGAGCGGGCGATGTCACACGGCCAGCCTCCACATTGACCCTCCGCCTCGTGCGCCGCGAACGCCGCTGAACCCGCCACTCCCCTTGGGGAGAGGGTGGCCCAACCGCGCCCGGTACCCGCGAAGATGTCTCGACAGCAGGGACAGTGGGTGAAGCATGTAACACCTGGGGTGTACCTTGCGACGCACCAGACTCCCCACTGCCGCTACACTCCGAGGCAGCAGCCTGAAGACGGCTCACCGCGGCCATCCACACGTTCAGCTGTTCACGAACAGTGGCCAGCTCCTCCTGCGTCCGTACACAGCAGTCACACACCCTGTCCATACTAAGAAATCAATTTACTGTAGAGAGTTAATCAACTTTTAACTAGACTGCTAATTCACTAAAGGCGGCTGATAGTTGACTAAACTGTGGTTACTAGACTCTTCTTGTAGAAAACAATGAAAATAGCACTACCTGTCTCTGGACTGTATTCAAAACAAACACTAGCACTACTGGCACTATGGCTTCTCTCTGTATTCAAAACAAACATGAAATCTATAGAACACTATTACTAACACTAGACAATTAAAGCTTCCTAAAAGCAAAAACACACGGAAGAAGTGACAAGTAAGAAAAATACAGTTAACACTTAAATTAACGTAGCTCGCTGCACAGCAGACGTGACGCAGACGGCAGTTACGACAACACTGACACTACTGGCACTATGGCTGACTAAAGGGACGCTCTCTGACTGTATTCAAAACAAACACGAAATCTGTGGAACACTATTACTAGCACTCGACAATTAAAGCTTCCTAAAAACAAAAACACACGGAAGAAGAAGTGACAAGTAAGAAAAATACAGTTATTACTTACCTCCATTTATAACATATATTGCCACAGTACAGAATACTATGGAGACAAGGAGGATTGTGTCGTGGTGCTGAGATCTACTTATGGTTTATTTTAAATGGCATTAATTCGAGCCTCAACTTAAAACATATATTCCTAAATGCGCAACTCCTATGGATATACTTATGGTGTTTGGTTGTCCAGGTTGCAGGTCCGCAGATCCATTTTTACGTTTAAGACAATCTTTAAACTTTATTAAGGACAAAAAAGACTTTAAATAATGTTTATTTATCTTCCAGAATAAAAACAACAATACTAGTTACATGCATTAAGCTACCTAGCTGTATAAGTGTTGCCAGATTCATCCTGGGCAAAAAAAACTACAGCGCCATCTTGAAAAAATATGAAGATATGTAGCTGTTAACTGTGTGCCATGACTCTCAGCACAACAACGCCCCACACCCCTCCCCAAGCGCCCAAATGCTACTGCTTCCCTTCAAAAAAAGCTACTTTTTTTTAATACTAGTTCCCTGTATGCCATTACCATGTCAAACAATCCTAACATCAAAATTGTGATGTGTCTCTTAAATCAAATTAAGCATCATGCAAATTTAACTTACGCTGACGGCTTATTATATACATACTTCAATGCATCCAAATGACATTAGGAGTACCTTACAATATGCTCGTATGAAAATCGTATTGAAAATATGCTGATTGAACCAGGTTGAATCATCAGAATAAGCCTATGAGAATCTCTAAAATTGAACAATATGAAACACAAAAAGAACTATAAAAATAATAATAAAATGACATGCGTATTTCACTTGCAGTTGTGTTTTCTTAGGACATTCATCCACATCACCATCATGTGATTAAATAGACTAAAACTGAAACCTATGTGTTGTACTGGCAGTGTTACAATAACAGCCATATGCGTACAAGGTCTGTGTATCTTCCTGAAACCCACAGTCCACAGGGAAACACGGAACTAATGTGAGTGAACACTTCTTGAATGTAATCATGAAATCTAGAGAAAACGTCAAAGATTATCTATGCCAGACAGTCTGGATATTCAAATCTTGTAATGAACAAAAAACTGTAAAGCCATTAAATAACTCACAGATATTAAAAATATCTGAAAAGTTTCTGAAGAAGTTGCTTGTGTAACCTGTAAGGGCTGTTTAATGTATTATGATTTCTCATGCTCTGTACAGTAATCTCCAGTTGTTCTAGTAGATCAACTTTCTTTACTTTATCTTTTGTATGCAAAAGTGCAAACTCAGTCCCCACATATGAAGGCCAGTTTCATGAATATACATGAATATGGCTGACTTCTAAAAATTTCTAAGCTGAAATATGTCCCCATGTTCTTTCTACCTTAACTTAACAGACCTAACTGTTTAGCTTACACTATTCATATTACAGGTGTAGCATTGAATTTTGTAGAAATCAGTCCTATCGTATTTGTCAACTTCATGGTGTAAAGTTTTTCTTAGCTTAAATTGCAGTGTGCTGTTGGTCTGAAATATGACATCAACTTTAAAAGATTTGAAAATATTAACTACTTTCTGAGAAGACTACCGAAGGATGGAATTGTGACTCTAAGCATTCCACATGCCATTCTCCTTTACATTCATGTGCTGCTTCTTGCAAATTAATTTATTCACATGTTTTTGTGGTAAAGTTAGCTCTGGCTATCAGTTTTATGATATTTAGTCAGTCATTCTATCTTGCTCATTTAGAGATTCTACAAATTAGACAGCAAAAGGCAGAAAGTTTTTGGCTATTTAGATAAAAAAGTTTACTATGCAGTGTGAAGTACCCCTGACAAGATTTCAATTTCCAAGCTGCCTGGCGTAGGTATACATCTTTGTTTCTTTGGTATAGTATTCAGATTTTCATGTTTACATTCACAAACGGCTCACTTGGCTTAGTTCTGTTTTTGCCTGCAGAATGTTGCTTTCAGGAAGATACACAGGCTGGGTACACATTAGCTGTTACTGTGACATCATGGGGAATTCAATTTTCATCTATTTTATCAGTTGACAAAAGATGTGGATGTATAACTTAAAGAGGACATGGCTGCGATGGAAGTGCCCATGTTATTTTTACTACTATTTTTATTGGTCTTGTTTATTTTTTATATTGGTCCCTTGTAGAGACTGTTGTAAGGTTATTCTGATGATGAAGATTTGAGCTTTGAAATACATAAATTGTTGTTTTTTACATTGTAAATAGTTGGTTGAGCTGACATTTTAACATTAAAAATAACTAGAAAAATAACCATATAAAAATAAAATATGTTATGATGTATATGAAATGATGCGCTCTGTCATTAAGCAGCATCTGTGAAGCAACAGTCTGTGGACAGCAATATTCATGCAATGGAGTGGCGTGCCCAGACTCCTGACCTGAACTCAGTGGAACATCCTTTGGGATATGTGCTAGAGAAAAAGACTTCAGATCTCAGCGTCCAAAATTACTACCTTCTGCTTTTCATTCTTGAGGAAGAATAAGCTGCCACTCCTCACAGACATTGAGACACCTTGTACAAAGTGTCCCCAGCAGAGTTCAAGCCACCATAAAGGTCAAGGATGGCCACGTCCCATATCAGTGTCCGCTACAGGTGACTGGAAACTTTTAATCTCAGAATGTACCAGCTTGGAAAATTACAACATGTTAAGCACTTACAGTACAATTCATGAAGTACTATGATTTGTTACTGAGTGTGCTGTTTTGTTTAATGTTGAGTTGTTGTTGGTGACTGTGTTTCCAGAGTTTTGTTATTATTTACATTATAAACAGGTTGCTCAATTTTTGTAACAAAGTTAATAGTGTACATGTTATGTTGCAGCAACTTACGTCATGCTTCAAGTCTGTCTTGAGTGTTAACTGTGCTGAATATACTGTAAAATGTCACCACTGCTTGTTTGGAACAGAGATGTTGATTTGTTCTTTATTGTAAGATTCTGTTACTTTTGTGGAATTATAAACAAATATAGTACATGGACTGGTTTGTTTTTGTTGTATTTTATACTTTTCTGTAATGAATATGAACTTTGTATGCACTCTGGTTGTTCAGTAGCCACTTTGTCTATTTTTCTTTGTTGCTAGCATATTAGGTATAAGATCTCATCCACATGTGCTACTCAGAACAAGAGTTTCTGCTTTTTTGGATACTCTTAATGTTAATACAATGTGTTCAGTGTGGCACAGGAGTATGTTTCCTAATGAAGCAGAAACTCGAGATCCTGTGGGAGGCACCTCCTGCAAATTCCCAGAAGTCATTGCTGAACTTAAAGTAATTGTGCTATTGCAGTGTTGTAAGCAAGTTCTCACTGTTGGCATGAACAAGATAGACAGTTGTCTTTGGTATTTTCCACCATGTCAAGAGATGTTTCTGGTTTGCTCCAGAGCATGTGTTCTAGGTTCAAGAGGAGAAGTAAGTAGCGTGTACATCTATTTACATATTTTGCACACTGTGTTAATTACCATAATTGAGTACTCTGAATTCATATAGTATGATGCTCTGATATGTTTCCAAGTGCACAATACCAAAAGTCAAACTGCATATGAGGAAAATGGTAAGGGTAACAGAGGTTAACAACCAAAAGAGACATATTATCGTAACATTTATTAAAAATAAGTTAATGATGGAAATCACATCTGAAAAGCTTGCTCTACAGTAATTATGTTAAAAATGCTACTTAATTACATTATGTGTAACCAGTCACATATTCTTCAAAATCTTACTATAAAAATACATTCCTCCTTTAAATTTCAGGCAAAATATGAATCTCTTAATTAGTACCCAATTAACATGATGAATGTGTTTTTTATGTGAGTTGTGGGGCTGGCGGCCAAGGCTGTTCATAAGATGCAGTTTGTTGTAGAATCTAGAGTGTGAAGAGGTGCACACTCGTAGCCTTGGTGTGGTGGTGGAGCCGTGAGACCGGGGTCCCAGTGCCTACTTCTTGTAGACGTAGCTCTCAGCACCGCCACGGCCGAAGCCTGCAACAGATCCGCGAAACACGTAGTCGGTGTTATTTTACTTCATACGAACATTATGAATCAACAAGAAACTTGATTAAAAATACTAAACACTCTAAAACTGGACATAAAATCAAGCGGAAAGTAACAGAAGAATATATGGCATTAGGAAGAGAACCTGAACGTGAGTGTAGACAAATAAATCACGAAAGATGAAAATGACTTAGACAATGCTAAGAATTTTCAATCAGCTTAAATAAAAATGTAAATGTTGGTTCGTTCAAAACCGGAAATCTCCAAATGTTCTTCACCTATTGCTTCGAAATTTTGACGCAGTGTAACATTGAAACACACGTGTTGTTGTAAATATGTAATATATATAGGGGAAACATTATTACCAAGAATCTGAAAAGCTCTTGACCAATTTACTTCAAATATTGAAATGTTGTCAGCAAGCAAGAAAGTTGTATTTATGGCTTATCGGATTATGATTAGAATACTACCACAGAATTTCAATTTGCAGAAGGAGGAAATGAACACAGAAAGCGGAAAGGAGGACATGGAAAGAGAGGGGAGCAGGAGGTCATGGAGAGATGGGGAGGAGAAGATGAGCATATAAAGGGAGGAAGAGGTGATGGACGGGGAGAGAGAGGGAGCAAGAGGAGATGGAGAAAAATGGGGGGGGGGATGTGATGGGTGCACAGAAGGCAAAAGAGTAGGCAGGAGGAGATGGAGAGAGGGGAGGTAGGAGAAGATGGCCAGAGAGAGGGAGAGGAGGAGATGGACAAAGACAAGGGGAATGAGATTAGGATGTACACTCCTGGAAATGGAAAAAAGAACACATTGACACTGGTGTGTCAGACCCACCATACTTGCTCCGGACACTGCGAGAGGGCTGTACAAGCAATGATCACACGCACGGCACAGCGGACACACCAGGAACCGCGGTGTTGGCCGTCGAATGGCGCTAGCTGCGCAGCATTTGTGCACTGCCGCCGTCAGTGTCAGCCAGTTTGCCGTGGCATACAGAGCTCCATCGCAGTCTTTAACACTGGTAGCATGCCGCGACAGCGTGGACGTGAACCGTATGTGCAGTTGACGGACTTTGAGCGAGGGCATATAGTGGGCATGCGGGAGGCCGGGTGGACGTACCGCCGAATTGCTCAACACGTGGGGCGTGAGGTCTCCACAGTACATCGATGTTGTCGCCAGTGGTCGGCGGAAGGTGCACGTGCCCGTCGACCTGGGACCGGACCGCAGCGACGCACGGATGCACGCCAAGACCGTAGGATCCTACGCAGTGCCGTAGGGGACCGCACCACCACTTCCCAGCAAATTAGGGACACTGTTGCTCCTGGGGTATCGGCGAGGACCATTCGCAACCGTCTCCATGAAGCTGGGCTACGGTCCCGCACACCGTTAGGCCATCTTCCGCTCACGCCCCAACATCGTGCAGCCCGCCTCCAGTGGTGTCGCGACAGGCGTGAATGGAGGGACGAATGGAGACATGTCGTCTTCAGCGATGAGAGTCGCTTCTGCCTTGGTGCCAATGATGGTCGTATGCGTGTTTGGCGCCGTGCAGGTGAGCGCCACAATCAGGACTGCATGCGACCGAGGCACAGAGGGCCAACACCCGGCATCATGGTGTGGGGAGCGATCTCCTACACTGGCCGTACACCACTGGTGATCGTCGAGGGGACACTGAATAGTGCACGGTACATCCAAACCGTCATCGAACCCATCGTTCTACCATTCCTAGACCGGCAAGGGAACTTGCTGTTCCAACAGGATAATGCACGTCCGCATGTATCCCGTGCCACCCAACGTGCTCTAGAAGGTGTAAGTCAACTACCCTGGCCAGCAAGATCTCCGGATCTGTCCCCCATTGAGCATGTTTGGGACTGGATGAAGCGTCGTCTCACGCGGTCTGCACGTCCAGCACGAACGCTGGTCCAACTGAGGCGCCAGGTGGAAATGGCATGGCAAGCCGTTCCACAGGACTACATCCAGCATCTCTACGATCGTCTCCATGGGAGAATAGCAGCCTGCATTGCTGCGAAAGGTGGATATACACTGTACTAGTGCCGACATTGTGCATGCTCTGTTGCCTGTGTCTATGTGCCTGTGGTTCTGTCAGTGTGATCATGTGATGTATCTGACCCCAGGAATGTGTCAATAAAGTTCCCCCTTCCTGGGACAATGAATTCACGGTGTTCTTATTTCAATTTCCAGGAGTGTATATCCAGTTCCCCTACAGATTAGAAATGTGTGCTTTTCTTTTCTATTTTTTCCATTTAACTAGCCACAGTAACACGTGGCTGGGAACAGCTAGTTTTTTTTAAAAAATATGGTACAGCTAATTAAAACTTAAATGCCATAAGCTAAGGTCAATGGTTAGATTACAGCTAGTTTTAAAAAATATGGTGCAGCTGAGTAAAACATAAATGTCATAAGCTAGGGTCAGTGGCTAGATTATTACACCAGACTGGGAAAGTAAGATCGAAACTGCACGCAATGCTTGTAGTAAGATATCGAAATGACAACCACAGAAATATTAATAGAGATGAGGGAACATGGATCAACACACGAAGAAGATAAAAAACGAAAAACCTTGAGGAGATGCCACAGCAGAATATGGATTAAAGGTAAACCAAAACAAACAAAAATATTGAGGAGCAGCAAAAATTATGATGATTGACACAAACATGACATCTAAATTGGGAATCAGTTGGTCGATGAAGTGAAGGGATTCTTTCCGCTTGGGAGGACGAGGTATAGCAAGCATAACAAGACCGGCACAGGCAAAGAAAGCGTTCCTCACGGAAATGAGTCTTCTAATAAGTCTACTAGTATCAAACATGGATCCCAATTTGAGGAAGGAATTTCTTAGAATGTACATCTGGAGCACAACACTGTATGAAAGTGAATCATCAACTGAGGGGAAATCCGCGCAAGTCATACACAACGTTTCCTATTGAAAGAGTCTGTCATGATCCCGTAAAATTGTGTGTGTCATGTGGGAATTAATCGGCCAGCCATACAATACAGTCATGTTTAGCGTGGTAGAAAAATTGCTACCATGGCAAATGGCAACTTGGTAATGAGGACAGTCTTGCTTATTTTTTTGTTACATCTCTTATATTCTTAGCATCCGTTAGAGGAATACATCTTATTTCACCTGTTATACAGAAACGTGTGACGTTCATACACTCATGGCAGGCGGGACCATTCTGAAGTCCGACAGGCTCACAGTTCTACAATGGAGCGTCAACCAAACAGAAGGCAATAGCTGACCTTAATTGGTCGTGCAACAATAAGGTCAACAGATCTTAATTGACCTCGTACTTCTTATTGGCAAAATAATTGTTCCCCAGCTAAAGGAGCAGTACGCCAGACTTGCGGTGACGTCAGTCCACATTTACCAACAGTGCAGATCATTTCCACTTTTGACAGAGGAGAACTTACGACTTAGCCGTTGAGACGGGCAATTGCTTCCTGAAGGCTCTTCAGTGTGAGAAGAGTCTAGAACAAAAATCCGTACATACATTATCCAAAATTCGCCTGTTATGTGTGCTTGGATTCGACCGTTGGCAAGGTCGGCAACGCAGCAATCGAAGCAGTATTTTTTTTTCTTTTTCTTTTCTTTGCTTTCTTCAACATCTAAATCTAAATATCCAGCACGTATGACAACTCATCTAGCGTGGCATTGAGACCTACTGAGCTACAGCACGTAATGGTTAATACGCATTTATTATTATAATGACATATATGTTTAATAGCGACAATTATTACGAACAGCCAAAACAGTAATGGGTCACCCTTCAAAATGGAGATAATTACTAAAGTACTGCCCGCTTATTGTCAAGGTATTCAAGCCGTTAAGATTCAGCCATTATCCTTTCATTTATTCCACAATTACATTCACTATTGTCTCTCTCTTTAGAGCACTACAAATATATGTCATATGAAAAAAGCGACCAATTAACGTGCTTAGGAAACTACAACGAGAATTAAAGCTGTAGATCGAAATATAGGAAGCAGTGATTACAAGTTTCAACCAGTTAAATGGCCATCTTCTGATCATGATACAAACATGTAGTGTCTACGTGAAAAGAATAGGTAGGACACTTGCTCATTTCAGTGTTAAAGTCCTGAAGGAAGTGTCAACTTACAATCGTGTTTGCAATGTACATATGTGAAACATACTGTGCAAACATCTTTGTAGCAAACTGAATGTAAGGTAAGTCATCATGCCCGGCACAATGTCGTCCAAAATTAACAAGATCAAGACAGCAAAAAGAGTCCAGCAACTGGAGGGATTTTTCATTAATGAAATACACAGTTGCAGAACAACGGCTTTGTCCAAACAAGGAGGAACAGAGAAGTAATTATAAAATGAAAATCTTCGGAAGAAAGGTGACGTTGATTTCACGACAGCCTTTTGAGTAAATTAGAGCCTTTGAATTCAAAGAATACTGTGAACAGTTTTGCTGGTTCCACCGTAAACTTTGCGTAGAAACCATCACAAATAAGGTAAAAGAGCCCCTACTAAGCCATGCAGATTGTCATTTTCCTCTGCTTCATGCGAGAGGCCAGAAAATCTACAATATTGGTAGGAAGAAACCCTGTACAACGGTTTGTGGAGTTTACATAGGTTGTCCCAACCCGTAGAGCCAAAATAACGCGGACAGAGCACGCTAAGCCGATTACTTTGAACCAGTGGCAGAAATGAGTGTTTCAGGCATTAGGTCTTGAATGAACAGTGCTTGCGAGACAAGCCAAAAGGACGAGAAAGATAATATGGAGAATTAACTATGAGAAAGATCTGTGCAAAATGAGTGTAGCATCAACTGAATGTTGACCAAAAAGAAAGGCGAAAACGAATGTTTCGATCTTAATAAGTAAATTCGTCAATAGAATCCGACTGACAAGTGCGGCGATTTTCTTGTGTGAATGAGACGTGGGACAACCACTTGATGCCAGTAGCTAGAGAGCAATAAAAGCAAATGGGTGGAACCAGTGGATGTACATACAAAAAAAGCAGAAAAACATTAACTGACAAATGACTTGGAAGTCTCCTAGAGAACTTTGACGAAAGAAAACGCAGGTCTTAAGAGACTTGGATGGCAAAACTGGAAAGTCATCTTTCGTCAGGACAGCACACCCGTTCACAGTTCCACTACAGTGAAGAACCACAGAGGCGTAAAGTAAGAATATATGGGACATTCACAGTATTCGACCTTCTCTGATTTCCTTTTATCCTCACATCTACAGTAATTTGTGGACGGACAGTATTTCGGGTCCAGTGAAATTGGAAATCTGTGGTAGGTTCCTATGGGATCAAACTGCTGAGGTCATCGGTCCCTAGGCTTACACACTACTTAATCTAACTTAATCTAAGTTACGCTAAGGACGAGAGACACACCCATGCCCGAGGGAGGACTCGAACCTCTGAGGGGGGAGTCGCGCGAACAGTTGAAAGTCGCCCTAGACCGCGCGGTTACCCCGCGCGGCGGGTCCAGTAAAGAGCTTACGTCATCTGTAGATGGATGTTTCGTACTCATCGAGAATCACACTTCAGTTACGAAATCTCAATGATGGAAAAACATCACATTTGTCCTACAATGGGGATACGTCGAAAATTAAAACAATTATTTTCATATATACAAATATGGGCATTAATTGAAGTTTCCATCGTTACTCGACAGAATATGACAATAATATCGCAAACGAAACCCTTTTAAATATTCCGAAAAATACAGCGTGTAAAAGTCCGGGAACACTTTCAATTATTTACTGCACAAGAACCGAACATCGTACAGATATCATACATATGTCATTTTGAAGAGAAACCATGGAAGTTTATTTTTTCATGTATATCGGCACAGCATAGTTTGGTAATTTGCCGACAGTCAGCGCTAGTCGCAAACATGGCGAGTTCAGATTGGAGCGAGCTTCCTGTGTGTTGGAGTTCGAAATGGCCTCCCCGATCACCAAACCTTACTCCGTGTGACTTTTTTCTGTGAGGACACATTAAAGATCTGGTGTACGTACCCCGGGAGAGAATACGGGAAGCGACTGTCACAGTCGACGATGCCATGCTGGGACGGGTATGGCAAGAATTCCGATTATCGTATTGACGTCTTCCGGGTTACTCAGGGTTCGCATATCGAATGTTTGTATTAAAAAAAAAAAAAAAAAAACTTTCAGAATTTCTCTTCGAAATGCAATATGTATGACATCTTTACAGTGTTAGTTCTTGTGCAATAAGTAATTGAAAGTGTTCCCGGACTTTATGTACGCCCTGTATTTATTTAATCACAAATCTGTTTTCAGCTTCTCAGGTGACTGTTAGGTGATAACTGAATGTCGCAACCACAGTCGCAAAAGGGTTCGCGTATGATAACTATGGAAGCTGGAAGAATATTAATGAACAATGCTACAGTTATTGTCCCGTTCACGCAAGGGGACACACATGACATAAGTGCTACAGACACAAAAGCCGAGTTACCAGAATGTACAAGATACAAACACTAAATTCAAGCCGGCCGGTGTGGCCGTGCGGATCTAGGCGCTTCAGTCTGGAACCGCGTGACCGCTACGGTCGCAGGTTCGAATCCTGCCTCGGGCATGGATGTGTGTGATGTCATGTTCTAAGTTCTAGGGGACTGATGACCACAGATGTTAAGTCCCATAGTGCTCAGAGCCATTTGAACCATTTTTTTAACTAAATTCAAACAAACAAAAAACAGTGGATTTTCATCAGGCGAAAGAGCCAATAGGCCTCAACAGCGGATACAGCAGAGAAGACCATCTGTAAATCGAGAACAAAATCATAGAACGGAACTGAGCAATGAGTATATGTAGATTACTTCTTTATCTGCTACTGATAAACTGACTGTGAAACAGTGCCAAAAACGTGTAATTACTCCAGTAATCATGTTTCACAAGTACCAACAGTCAGGTTATCACAGAAGGTCTTTATCCATCTGTGAATGTCCAATGACACATGTTGAGGATGTAAGACTGTAAATATGAAGAGAGTTAGTTACTTACTTATGTGTTCCATAGTTCACATTCACGATAAACTTTAGGATGGAGACCGTGTCAACATAATAAACGTATAACATATATTTAAATATTTAAAAGAAGATGAAAAAATGGCTACTATTCTACTTTGTTTATTGCGTGTTGAACAATCTGCATTGGCAGTCTGGATTGTCTGCTGTGGCTATTTCCGAGCACCCGTATTTGACTGTATTGTAATTGCTTACGAAGACAGATGGTTTGAAAATAGAACTTTTGGAGATCTCCGACCATTTATTTCAACTTCTCTGATATAGGATTTATGACTGACAGTATCAAATGTCTTGTTTAGGTCACATAAAGACCCAACTGGTAATATTTTATCACTTAGAGACTTTATTATGTGCTCATACAAACAGTTGACTCAGTAGAAAGGCCCTTTTTAAATCCAAATTTTAACTGACTAAATATCCCATTACCTTCTCAATTTTTTTTAGAAAATGATGAAAGGAGTGACACTATATGGTATTTATTAACAACTACACATAATTTAACCTGTCTGGGAAAATACCCTGGATTAATGATGCATTACAGAGGTGACTAACAACATTACAGATTATAGGGCCACAACTTTGTAGTGTCTTACTGGACATAGAAACTTTTATTTTTAGTCGTAATAATCTTCCGTATTTCTGATGGCGATGTGTGATTAATTTTTATTTTACTAGATGTCCTCTGTGTTCTTTATTAGTGTACCGTTTCGCTTTCTCTTCTGAGTTACTTGCATCAATTTTCCAACTGAGGGAAAGGGGAAATATAAAGTAGATTGGGGCAGCAATGAGAGCGTGGATACCGGCGGGAGGTGTGCCAAGATAATCCGTGCTGTTGTGTTGAATCGCTGAGCCATGGTGGCTTAGTGGCTAACGCGCCTGCCTCGTAAGCAGGAGAGCCGGTTTCGATTCCCGGCCTTGGAACAAATTTACTCTCACTGTCTCGATCTACAGGGTGTGGCGCTTAAATGTGAACAAATTCCAGTTCGAATTTCCCGCCATATCGTAATTCCGTCGAAGGTAACGATTGGCTTTCTTGGAAGCCATAGGCATCTAGTGAACAGTCAAACTGGCCGAGATGTGACGGACAAATGCGGAGTACAACCGAAGAGCCGCTATTAACGAAAGTCTTCACGCTTGGCCTTGGCCCACTCAAATAGTTCGATTTTAAGGGTACCCGAGATCAATTGTTAAAGATACTGTGACCAAGTATAATGCTTCGGAGAAATCTGGGGAAGGTTCCGCTAACCCCGCGAGGGAACCTCATTCGAGGAAACGCGGGTCACGAACTGCGGCAGTCATCGAAAAGGGTCAGGCACTGATTTCGGAAGACCCGGGGCAATCGCTGGGGAAACTGGCGTCAGTATTGAATGTCAGCGAGCGAACAGGGCGTCGGACGGCAGAGGAGGACTTCATACGAGTCATTTAGTCCAAAACTGGGGACAAAGCTGACATGTTCTGATCCGAATAGCCTGGATTTAAAACCCCTCGTCTACTATGTTTGGAGTGCAGTCGAAAGAACTACCAATAAGACGAGGCATCTGTGCGCACCGCTATCGAAGTAGCATTCGCGAATATGGACTGTGCTGTTTTAAAGAGTGCGTGCGATCGCTTCAGGACAAGACTGGAGGCGTTTGTTTCGGCTGAAGGAGGTTACATCCAGTAATCTTACCATTGAAAGATATCACCACTTACATGCAAAATGATTTTCATTTTCACTTGTATTTAAATTGCAGGATGTATGTATGTATAGCCACCTCGGTTGCACAAAATTATTGTCAAATTGACCATGATTTGACAATAATTTTGTGCAACCGAGGTGGCTATGCATACATCCTGTAACTAAATAACGTACAGTTGCTGGATCTCAGCCAATAAAAATGTTTATAATTTATATTTTCTTTTAACAAATTTGGTTTAAGTTTCTTCTGTCCGGATTTAAGCGCCGCACCCTGTATATACATGAAAAAATTAATTTATCCGTTGGTAGGTAAATATGGGGTGTTTAACGTTAAAATCTGCCCGTCCGGTTAGCCGATCGATCTAACGCACGGCTTTCCGGAGGGTGAAGGAACGCCTGGTCCTCGGCGTGAATCCGCCCGGCGGACTTGTGTCGAGGTCCGGTGAGCCGGCCAGTCTGTGGATGGTTTTTAGGCGGTTTTCCATCTGCCTCGGCGAATGCGGGCTGGTTCCACTTATTCCGCCTCAGTTACACTATGTCGGCGATTGCTGCGCAAACAAGTTCTCCACATACGCGTACACCACCATTACTCTACCACGAAAACATAGGGGTCACACTCGTCTGGTGTGAGACGTTCCTTGGGAGGTCCACCGGGGGCCGAACCGCACAATAACCCTGGGTTCGGTGTGGGGCGGCAGAGGGGTGAAGTGGACAGCGGTAGTCGTCGTCGGGTTGTGGACCACTGCGGCTGCGGCGGGGGACGGAGCCTCTCCGTCGTTTCTAGGTCCTCGGTTAACATACAACAACTCTTCTGGGTTGTTAGACCGCGCCATATTTCCTATAAAATAATCGACATCTCGACCTCTCTCCTGGGATCTTTTTCAGGATATTCCGGTGTTCTAGCAATAGTGGACACCGTAAGATCCTGAAGAAGATGCAAACAGAGGGGCCGAAACGTCGATTATTTTAGAGCTTAACAACCCAGAATATTTTAACTTAGGAGAGAGAGTAGTTGGTCAGCAGTGTTTCTTGGCTCACCTGTGGGCCCGAAGAGCGCGTTGTAGCATGGGTGGGTGCAGTAGGGCTTTCCCTCGTGCTCGGCGTGGCTGCCCGGGGTCAGCGTCTTGTTGCACTTCTCGCAGCGCAGGCACGCCGAGTGCCAGTCCTTGCCCAGCGACGTCTTCCGCTCCGCTGCAACACACGCACAAACCGCACCCAAGTCAGGCATCAGCACGCAGCACACACAACGCATCACGCACCTCGCAGCGCTGTAACGCGGAAGGCGAGCCGTCCTCTGCACACGCCGCGTGCATCTTAAAGAGGACAGGCAGCGACAGGAGGTTCTTTATTTGTATCTGTTTCCACTTCAACTTTTTATTAGCATTGTTGCACACACCGTGCACAGAAAACGTGTAGCGAAGCTTTCAGAACACGTTAATTCCATGATGCTGTATACATTTATTCACACACACACACACACACACACACACACACACACACACACACACACACAAACACAAACACACAAACGCGCATGAGCACACACACCAATCTCCCTTTTTATGGGTCCACATTCACACATAGACGCCGTTATCGAAATTGCATACACACGGCGGAAATATGGAAGCACGAAAAGCGCAACACATTACTATGCCTAATACAACGTAGGAAACCAGTTAGCATTCAAAATAGCTTCCAGTCGTCTCGGAATGGATAGATAAATACAGGCTCTGTACGGTTCTCAAGGGAATCGTACACCGTTCTTCCACCGAGCGAGATGGCGTAGTGGTTAGCAAAGTGGACTCGCATTCGAGAGGACGACGGTTCAAACCCGCGTGCGGCCATCCTGATTTAGTCCTTCCATGATTTCCGTAATCGCTTCAGGCAAATGCCGGTATGGTTCCTTTGAAAGGACATGGCCAACTTCCTTCCCCATTCTTCCATAATCCGATGGAACCGATGGCCTCGGTCCCCTTATCCCAAATGAGTTTTGCTATTTGGGGAGCAAAATAACTGATGATGGTCGAAGTAGAGAAGATATAAAATGTAGACTGGCAATGGCAAGGAAAGCGTTTCTGAAGAAGAGAAATTTGTTAACACCAAGTATAGATTTAAGTGCCAGGAAAACGTTTCTGAAAGTATTTGTATGGAGTGTAGCCACGTATGGAAGTGAAACGTGGACGATAAATAGTTTAGACAAGAAGAGAAGCTTTCGAAATGTGGTGCTACAGAAGAATGCTGAAGATTAGATGGGTAGACCACGTAACTAATGAGGAGGTAATGAATAGAATTTGGGAGAGGAGAAATTTGTGGCACAACTTGACTAGAAGAATGGATCAGTTGGTAGGACATATTCTGAGGCATCAAGGGATCACCAATTTAGTACTGGAGGGCAGCGTGGAGGGTAAAAATCGTAGAGGGAGACAAAGAGATGAATACACTAAACAGATTCAGAAGGATGAAGGTTGCAGTAAATACTGGGAGACGAAGAATCTTGCACAGGATAGAGTAGCACGGAGAGCTGCATCAAAGCAGTCTCTGGACTGAAGACCACAACAACAACAACATCCTAAATCAACCAACCAACCATTCTTCCTACAAAATAGTGGCAAGTTCAGATAAGATGATGAAGGCGGGTAGCGATCATGCACACTTCTATCTGAAGTAGACCATAAAGGCTTAATAATACAGCGATCTTGTCACTGTGATGCTCAGGGAATATGCGACGATTCATCCTCGTGTTCACAAAACCAGTCCTAGACGATGCGAGGGGCCCTGTTGTCTTGGAACACAGCATCCTTACTTAGAAACAAAGTTTTTTTCCGTAGGGTGGACCTGACCAGCCAAAAATATCACATAATGGTTCAAATGGCTCTGAGCACTATGAGACTTTAACGTCTGAGGTCATTAGTCCCCTAGAACTTAGAACGACTTGAACCTAACTAACCTAAAGACATCACACACATCCATGTCCGAAGCAGGATTCGAACCTACGACCGTAGCGGTCGTACGGTTCCAGACTGAAACGCCTCCAACCGCTCGGCCACTACGGCCGGCCTATCACATAACCCTTGGCAGTAATGCGACCTTACAAAGTAACCACGGTGTCCATCGAATAGCCCGACATGGCTGCCCAAATCGTCACCGAAACCCTCCAACCCCCCCCCCCCCAAATATTTCAAAATCGTCACTGTAACCCTCCAACCTCCCCCCCCCCCCCCCCAATATTTCAATCTCGGGACATAAACTCGGAAAGAATTTGGAAACCGCGAAAGAAGACTCAGCCGACCAAATAACTTTCTTTCATTGCTCCACAGTCCAGGTTTTATGGCTTTGACTCCACGTTACGGGCATTTGCATCAGTGATGAATGGTTTTGGAATTCCAGCTCGCCCTGCAGTTCGCTGCTTATGGAGCTCCCTTCGTTTCGCCAGAGTCCTCTTCCTGTTCGCGGTGTAAACTTCGATTAGGTGCCTCTTGAAACACCAAACACTTCGGCTCTTTTGGTTATGGAAGCATCCACCATTGAGAGCATCAACCATTTGCCTACGTTCGAATGTATAAGAGGTGGATCAAAAAGTTTCCGTTATAAGAGTGTACAGTCCAGAATCGGAATGCCAATCAGGTAATCGTCACACCGACGCACTAGGTTGAAGAGACGTGTTTGGTAGAACACCGTGCCTTGCTGCGTGAAGAAAATCGCAACTGCCTGCTGCACATCCTCGTCCGACAAGAGTGTCGACCCCTCAAGGCCTTTTTCAAGGGACCGAAGGCGTAATAATCGTATGGGGAGAGATCAGGACTATAAGGCGGGTGCTGGAGTGTATTCCATTTGAGTTGGCGCAGCTTCTGCGTTACGTCTGCGATACGGAGACGTGCGTTATCGTAAACAGTAGCATCCCTTGTCGGACACCATTCCTCAAGAGTGGTTTTCGACGGACATGCTGCCCGATACACTTTTTTCATTCTCCGAGGAATGTCTACCGGTGTTTGTTCTCCGGCAGCCAAGAAAAGAATAACGCAGCACATTGGTCCTGTTTGGACGCATACGGCAATAACGTCGTTGTTCGCGTTTGCGCGTGTACCGCACGCAAGTCGTAAAGACACGAATGCCACACTAATCCCTTAGCTACATGTCGGTGCTTGCATACCCGCATCGAAGTCGCGCTACGTTGAATATACGCTGCAGCACGCCCTCAAACGGAAACTTTTGGATCGCCCTTTATATTTGGGTCCGACAAAATGCACTCACAACTGCACAGAACACTGGTCTAACGACGACTGATACTTGCGGCAACGTACCGGTATTGAGGACACTGCATAGGTGGCGTTCGTGGTCAAATACACTACTGGTCATTAAAATTGCTACACCAGGAAGATGACGTGCTACAGACACGAAATATAACCGACAGGAAGAAGATGCTGTGATATGCAAATGATTAGCTTTTCAGAGCATTCACACAAGGTTGGCGCCGGTGGCGACACCTACAACGTGCTGACATTAGGAAAGTCTCCAACCGATTTCTCATACACAAACAGCAGTCGGCCGGGGTTGCCTGGTGAAACGTTGTTGTGATGCCTCGTGTAAGGAGGAGAAATGCGTACCATCACATTTCCGACTTTGATAAAGGTCGGATTGTAGCCGATCGCGATTGCGGTTTATCGTATCGCGACATTGCTGCTGGCGTTGGTCGAGATCCAATGACTGTTAGCAGAATATGGACTCGGTCGGTTCAGGAGGGTAATACGTAACGCCGTGCTGGATCTCAACTGCCTCGTCTCACTAGCAGTCGAAATGACAGGCATCTTATCCGCATGGCTGTAACGGATCGTGCAGCCACGTCTCGATCCCTGAGTCAACAGATGGGGACGTTTGCAAGACAACAACCATCTGCACGAACAGTTCGACTACGTTTGCAGCAGCATCGAGTATCTGCTCGGAGACCGTGGCTGCGGTTACTCTTGACGCTGCATCGCAGACAGGAGCGCCTGCGATGGCGTACTCAACGACGAACCTTGGTGCACGACTTGCAAAACGTCATTTTTTCGGGTAAATCCAGTTTCTGTTCACAGCATCAGGATGGTCGCATACGTCTTTGGCGGCATCGCGGTGAACGCACATTGGAAGTGTGTATTCGTTATCCTCATACTGGCATATCACCCGTCGTGATAGTATGGGTTACTCGTCTCGGTCACCTCTTGTTCGTATTGACGGCACTTCGAACAGTGGACGTTACATTTCAGATGTGTTACGACCAGTTGCTCTACCCTTCATTCGATCCCTGCTCAACCCTAATTTTCAGCAGGATAATGCACGATCGCATATTGCAGGTCCTGTACGGGCCTTTCTGGATACAGAAAATGTTCGACTGCTGCCCTGGCCACCACATTCTCCAGATCTCTCACCAACTGAAAACGTCTGGTCAATGGTGGCCGAGCAACTGGCTCGTCACAATACGCCAGTCACTACTCTTGATGAACTGTGGTATCGTGTTGAAGTTGCATGGGCAGATGTACCTGTACACGCCATCCAAGCTCTGTTTGACTCAATGCCCAGGCGTATCAAGGCCGTTATTGCGGCCAGAGGTGGTTGTTCTGGGTATTGATTTCTCAGGACTATGCACCCAAATTGCGTGAAAATGTAATCACATGCCAGTTCTGGTATAATATATTTGTCCAATGAATACCCGTTTATCATCTGCATTTCTTTTTGGTGCAGCAATTTTAATGGCCAGTAGTGTACAACAGCGCAGCTTGCAGTCTTGGCTAGCATCTGTATTTACGTTCAAGCATAAATTGCTCGCAATGTTTCCATATTTTTGTCCTACCTCTGTACTTTCGAGTGTATAACACTTCCATAACTGTGCCTATGTGTCTGAAGATAAAGTCATAAAAACGCTTAGTAATAGATGGAAAATAACGTAAATAACAAGCGCAGCTCAGTGGAAAATATCCTGTGTACTCCATAACAAAAAAATCACAGTTTACATTTCACTTAAAAATGTTATTAATGCGTTTTCTGTAGCTCTCCATCTCTGTATAACCAGTGCACAGTGTAACCTACATATATTTTAAACTGCCAACCGTAGCCAGGCCTTGGTCTTTCTATCCACTCCCCCCCCCCCCCCCCCCTTTACCCTCCAGTACCAGATTAATTCATGCTTCGGGTTGCGTTCAATGAACATAAACCTTCTCTCAGTCAACTTTGGTTAGAAATCTTTTTTCTCCGCAAGTAGATTTAGGATCTCTTCATCAGCTACTCCGCTTGCCCATCTGATCTTCAGGATTCTCATGTAACATGATATTTCAAAAATTCTTTTCATGTCTGCACTGTTTATCATCAACGTATTTCTGGTTTTAGGCGTCTTACTGAGGTTCCATGGCCAAAAAGCTTCTACTTTTAATATAGACCTCTCGGAAGTAGATCATGCCACGGGGCGTTAACGCTCGAAATACTTTGCTGAGCTCCACGACCTGCGTTCTGCGCCTACGGCCGGGTGACGCTTAGTTTTGAAAAGCCTGACACGCATCACAACAGTTTACTCGGTCCCGCTCAACAACATGTCTGCCTACATAATCTGTAAGCGGCGTGACTCACTCACATTCGCCTAATGTACCTGTCATATCCTCCACACACTGCTCAATCCAGATGCGCTGAGGGATTTTTTTTTTTAATAGAAGTGATGCTAAACATCTGGGTCCTAAAATAGTTAAAGACGGTGGTGGTTAAACAGTAAAACGTTAAAAGTATATAGAAGGTTGTTAGAAATAAATAGTACCAATTGTGTCACTTACTGACTAGTCTGTGATTTTGCGAAACATCTACTAAAAATAAATATGAATTACTTTTCCTAATAAAGATTAGTTAGGCGCTAATGTTGATATGATGATCCCCCCATTATCACATAAACATTAGGGGGCATATTAGCTACACTCCTGGAAATGGAAAAAAGAACACATTGACACCGGTGTGTCAGACCCACCATACTTGCTCCGGACACTGCGAGAGGGCTGTACAAGCAATGATCACACGCACGGCACAGCGGACACACCAGGAACCGCGGTGTTGGCCGTCGAATGGCGCTAGCTACGCAGCATTTGTGCACCGCCGCCGTCAGTGTCAGCCAGTTTGCCGTAGCATACGGAGCTCCATCGCAGTCTTTAACACTGGTAGGATGCCGCGACAGCGTGGACGTGAACCGTATGTGCAGTTGACGGACTTTGAGCGAGGGCGTATAGTGGGCATGCGGGAGGCCGGGTGGACGTACCGCCGAATTGCTCAACACGTGGGGCGTGAGGTCTCCACAGTACATCGATGTTGTCGCCAGTGGTCGGCGGAAGGTGCACGTGCCCGTCGACCTGGGACCGGACCGCAGCGACGCACGGATGCACGCCAAGACCGTAGGATCCTACGCAGTGCCGTAGGGGACTGCACCGCCACTTCCCAGCAAATTAGGGACACTGTTGCTCCTGGGGTATCGGCGAGGACCATTCGCAACCGTCTCCATGAAGCTGGGCTACGGTCCCGCACACCGTTAGGCCGTCTTCCGCTCACGCCCCAACATCGTGCAGCCCGCCTCCAGTGGTGTCGCGACAGGCGTGAATGGATGGACGAATGGAGACATGTCGTCTTCAGCGATGAGAGTCGCTTCTTCCTTGATGCCAATGATGGTCGTATGCGTGTTTGGCGCCGTGCAGGTGAGCGCCACAATCAGGACTGCATACGACCGAGGCACACAGGGCCAACACCCAGCATCATGGTGTGGGGAGCGATCTCCTACACTGGCCGTACACCACTGGTGATCGTCGAGGGGACACTGAATAGTGCACGGTACATCCAAACCGTCATCGAACCCATCGTTCTACCATTCCTAGACTTGCTGTTCCAACAGGACAATGCACGTCCGCATGTATCCCGTGCCACCCAACGTGCTCTAGAAGGTGTAAGTCAACTACCCTGGCCATCAAGATCTCCGGATCTGTCCCCCATTGAGCATGTTTGGGACTGGATGAAGCGTCGTCTCACGCGGTCTGCACGTTCAGCACGAACGCTGGTCCAACTGAGGCGCCATGTGGAAATGACATGGCAAGCCGTTCCACAGGACTACATCCAGCATCTCTACGATCGTCTCCATGGGAGAATAGCAGCCTGCATTGCTGCGAAAGGTGGATAGACACTGGACAAGTGCCGACATTGTGCATGCTCTGTTGCCTGTGTCTATGTGCCTGTGGTTCTGTCAGTGTGATCATGTGATGTATCTCACCCCAGGAATGTGTCAATAAAGTTTCCCCTTCCTGGGACAATGAATTCACGGTGTTCTTATTTCAATTTCCAGGAGTGTAGTACCTGATTACACTCAGGGGTAATGGTCTCAGAAAGATCGGGAACCACTGGCGTTTAAGGTCTATCCATTCGCCTGGATGTGTGTCCCAGACACCTGCATTCCATTTTCAGTACAATAAAAATGAAGTCATTCTCTCCCTGATCCAAATGCTCGGTTCCCCCCCCCCCCCCCCCCTCCATGTAATTCACAACACGCACCTATCCTTTGTTGGTTGTGCAAGCCTCAGTTTTTGAATGGTTTTATTGTACTACGCATTACAGGTAATGGGTCTAGCCGCGTCAAGTGGATGAATATGCACGAGCTTTCGGCCGAGCCCTCCTGAGCCACTGTCAGGTGGTGACACTCGAGTGATTTCTGCTGCCGTCCTTAGGCAGTGACATGACTGGTCCCACCCCAGCGCCGTATGAGGTAGTGTTTTTGTTGCGTGCGCTCCTCACCCACTTCAGCCTTCCGATAGCCAGGTCCCAAGCTGAGCTTAGCTGCAGGCCGCTGTCTTTATCGAGCGTGTTGACAGAAATTCGATCGCTTCTTTAACAACGCTGTCGCAGAAACTATCTGCCATTTCATAATGTAAGTCTTGTCGAATGTAATTCGGTGTCCGTTTCCCGGACCACGTTCCGCTACCGCTCATTTCTCGGTGTACGGTAGGCGCAAAAGTCGACATACAAAAGTTGGCAGGAATTCGCTCGTCCGTAGGAAGATCAATGCGCGAAGCGCACAACTTCCACCGTCATAACTTAGTAATCAATCCTGCCGAGAGCCCGAGACAATTCTGGCCATACCTAAAATCACTAGCCGGGTAGAAGCCTTCCATCCAGTCACTCGTCGAGTAGTCTGTTCAGTCACGCAGGACAGTCGTACAAACATACCGTTGTGTGATTCACGCGCAGACTCCCTGGCGTAGAGAAGGAACTGGAGGAGCTGAAAGCAAATAAACCACTAGGTCGAGATGGAATTACAACTCGGTCTTACAGAGAATACTCTAACGCACTTGCCCCTTATTTAGCTTGCATTCATCGTCAACCTCTCGCCTAGAGCAAAGTCCCAAGAGACGGGACAATAGCGCAGGTGACTCCTCTAAATAAGAAGGGTAAAAGAACGGACCGCATAATTACAGACCAATATCCTTAACATCGGTTTGCTGCAGAATTCACGAACACATTCTGAATTCGGATACAATAAATTTCCTTGGGACAGAAAAACTAAGCCGGTCGCTGTGGCAGAGCGGTTCTAGGCGCTACAGTCTGAAACCGCGCGACCGCTACGGTCGCAGGTTCGAATCCTGCCTCGGGCATTGATGTGTGTGATGTCTTAGGTTAGTTAGGTTTAAGTAGTTCTAAGTTCTAGAGGACTGATGACCTCAGAAGTTAAGTCCCTTAGTGCTCAGAGCCATTTGAACCATTTTCGTCAAACCCACGAAGTGGTAGCTCTCGCTCACTTGTTCATAGTCAAATTTTTAATACATTAGCTCTTTTCTAAAGTAATTAGACGTTTGAAGCTATTTTACACATGGGAGTTTGACTCTAAAGTATCGGAGGTTTGCCAGTTGGGTAATAAAAGAGGGAGCTAGGTAGGTGAACCTTGGAGACCCTTACTAGTGCCAAGGTAGACTTTTAGTTTGGATACCTAAGTTAAAGTATTTCAAGTTTTTGCCCACATTCGTGTAGGAGATACAGCTTTGTCAAACAGAGTGATTCTTTCGGAAACACGCAGTTTAGCATGAACAGCAAAGATCACTTACACTTCCCTGGGGCACGCCGAACATTATGTCAGTTTCCCGAGATGACTACGTTCAGTATAACGTGCTGCATCGTGTCTGTCACCAAGATTTGAACAAGTTGCAAAACCTTGTTAACTATCCCAAAGGATCATATTTTCTTAATGACACAGGGTACTTTCGAACGATGCAAAACTGACTTTTTACAACTTTATTAAATTCGATAGTCTTTCCTGATTACTCCGTTTATACCTAAAAATGACCGCTATATAATAAATTTCATATTCAAGGTCATGTATGGCGCCACGTCCCCTTCATTATAATTACAGGAAACCATTAGTACTTCGAAAAACACCTGCAAAAAGTTTGCTTCCAACGATTTTGTTTGGTATATATTGCATACGTTGGAAACACTACTAGTTTCCAGCGTCTGTAAATGATCATCTTTGCTTCTGTTTACTTCTGCTTCGGAGTAATTTTTTACGTCCTCCTAAAATTTGTTGCTTCTGGGTTACAGATATTTGTGTGTGTAGATATTCTGTTGTATACAGTGATACGTTTCAGTGATCGATCGTTTCAATATAACGTGCTGCGTCGTGTCTGTCACTAAGATTTGAAAAAGTTGCGAAACATGGCTAACTATACCAAAGGACGGAAAATTACTTTTTCATAACTTTATTAAATTAGATAGTCATTCCTGATTACTCCGTTTATACTTAAAAGTGAGCGCTATATAATAAATTTCAGATTCAACGTCATGTATGGTGCCACGCCCTTTATTTAAATTACAGAAAACCATTAGTACTTCGAAAAACAGTTGGAAATAGTTTGGTTCCAGTGATTTTGTTTGGTATATATTGCATACGTTGGAAACACTGCTAGTTTCCAGCGTCTGTAAATGATCATCTTTGCTTCTGCTTACTTCTGCTTTGGGGTAATTCTTTTTGTCCCCCTAAAAGTTTGTTGCCTTCTGAGCTACAGATATTTGTGTGCGTAGATATTCTTTTGTGCACAGTGATACGTTTCAGTGATCGAGTGACAGCTAGATTGTAAGTGTCGAAAAATTTGGACATAAGATCTGACTCTTAAAATGAAAGACCAACTGCCTGTCCGTGACAGACTAAAGGCGCAGAAAGCTGAAAGATGCGCTCTTCAAATGACAAAGTCGGAACAAGTGCTAAAAGAAAATGCCAAGAGGAAGTCTGAAGATGAAGAAAAGGAGCAGAATAAAGACTGCGCTTCAGGAACGTTCTGTCACACACAATTTAATAGACCCATACAATCCCAATTTCTCACATGTTGAATTTTTCAGAATTTTGCTACACGTCCGTGGGTTTATAAAGCATCGTTCTAATTTTTTTCTGTAACTTGAAATTATCCACACGTAACTAGCAGACCTAAACTTTACTGCGGTTTCGCTAAATTATAGAGAAATAAAATGTTTAAATTCGGAAAAAGATTCTACAAATTAAAATATAAAGTAGAATAAATATTTTTTCCGATTAACATATAGCTGCAATGTGCGAAACTGATTTTTCTGGTTAACATACAGCTGCAATTTGCGTAACTGAATAGTCTAGTACCTCAGCCATCGTGTCATACACATCTGGGCCGGCCGCGGTGGTCTCGCGGTTAAGGCGCTCAGTCCGGAACCGCGCGACTGCTACGGTCGCAGGTTCGAATCCTGCCTCGGGCATGGATGTGTGTGATGTCCTTAGGTTAGTTAGGCTTAAGTAGTTCTAAGTTCTAGGGGACTGATGACCACAGAAGTTAAGTCCCATAGTGCTCAGAGCCAGCCATACACATCTGATAAAATAGTTAGTCTCCTTCACACGTGTATTATGGGATTAAATGTGTCTGAATTGGGCCACGCACATTATAAAATTTTGTTCATCAGTTTTTTTTTTGTTATTGTTTTCTCTAAACATCAATATATTCTAAACTGCTGGAAATACTTGTAAAATGTTTAGAGAGCTTTCTGCATTAATTGTAAAAAAACTGCAGAACCGTAAAACTTACACAAAATAAATAGTACATGAAAGAAATAGGTGCTGAGTTTCACATAATGTGGAGCCGGGAAGGTACCACGTGCCCTGAAAGTGTCGACGTGGTACTGGTTACGGGTATTGACCAAGTTTATCAGAACATACTGCGTAGCTACAATTTGTGCGATGGACCTGGCGCACAGCATACAGAGCAGTTTTTTGTACGTTTGTAAGCAGACAGGAATACATGTCTTAGCGCGAGAGTAATGCAGAAGAATCAGTTGTGTTTTCTTTGTGCCACCGAAATGGACACGTGTTCTTGCGTCAAATTTTACACGTCAAGTACACTGTACATCATGTAAGCGTACAGCGGGAATTATAGAACAGCCTGGTTAGCGCGGTTCACATCCCCAGAATCGCCTCGCATCTCCGGGTGAGGGACGGAAGGCAGAACAAGGGGCGTTGTTAGCGCGTCTGTTTGCAGGTAGCTGGCGCGTGCAGCCCACGCACGAGCCGGACAGCTCGGTGCGTGCACGTGTGGGCCGCGTGTGCTGTCTAGCGAAGACACACGCTGCGGCGGCCGTGTAACAGTGGCACTGCTCTAGGCTGGCCGCCGTAATGTATCGTCGGTAGCGCTCTCTATCTCTCTGTCTCTGTCTCACACACACACACACACACACACAAACACACACACACACTACTACATTTGTAGTGACAGTGCGTGGCCACATGCTGACGTAATTACGCTCCACACACGGCTGCCCTGCGCTCGAACGCGACAGGAGACACTTCAAACCCTGATCCGGCTGCCCAGTATGAGATAATTTTTTTTCTCTCATTCGTTCCTCTATACATGTGGGACAACTGCTTCAACTAGGCGATTACTTGATGGATGATACCGCATCTAACATTAGCGCATATGAAGCCCCACTATCATTTAAAAAAATCACTTGGAAAGCACTAGAGACAGAGAATCGTGGTTTGTTGTAAAACGTTCACAAGTTCTCAAAGTTTTTTTCCTTCTTCCTTTGTTTAAGACTTGTCTTGAGACTGCATCAAAATGGCGACGGACCAGAAGAAGGCCCAAAGTGTCATCTAACATGCAGAATTCAAATCTTTGACAACGGTACTTCGGATTTAATGACGCCACTATGTAAGGGCACAACTTCCAAAAACAACCACAATGTGAGGCCTACAGTGCTCAAGTACCTTACGGAAATGCAGCCGGTGACAATCGACGACATTTCGACAGGTGATAACGCTGTCATTTTCAAGACGACTGCACAGCGCTTACTTATATGAGCACAATCATAATGAGTTAAAACTTTAAAGAGACGGGCAATGTCAAAGACCTTCTCGAAGCGGACGACCCCCTGTGTCACCTGCCGGCCGTTGTGGCCGAGCGGTTCTAGGCGCTTCAGTCCGGAACCGCGCTGCTGCTACGGTCGCAGGTTCGAATCCTGCCTCGGGTATGGATGTGTGTGATGTCCTTAGGTTAGTTAGGTTTAAGTAGTTCTAAGTCTAGGGAAGTGATGACCTCAGATGTTAAGTCCCATAGTGCTCAGAGCCATTTGAACCATTTTTGAACCTGTGTCTCGAGCACGTGTTGGCACAGTACAAGCTGAGATTCTGCGCAGCCACCAGAAGTCAGATCGTCGTGCACCACGCCAATTCCAGGAAGCAAGGCCAATTATACACAAAGTACTACATAAGCGGTTACGCCTTTTTGTGTACAAAGTTCAAAAGGCCCATGCATTGGAACCAACCGACTGTCCTTTGCAGTACGCATTCGCGTCTTCCATATTGGTCCCCACTGATGCTGACAATGACTACCTCAAAAAGTGCCTGTTTTCAGATGGAGCCACGTTCCGTATTTCTCGACAAATCGATGGCCACATTTAGGGCTCCTAAAACGGACACGACACATGTCCAAACATCCGTGATTCACCGAAGATAATGTTTCGTGTGACCTTATGGACGACTGTGTGATACACCCATTTTTCTTCGCAGAGAACACCATAAGGAGAAATGATTACCTGCTACGACAGCCGTGCATCATCTTCCAGAATGATGGTGCACCCGCACGCTGCAACTTGAGCGTGCAGGATGTGCTGAATGGCACATTTCCTGAGAAGGAGGATTGGTCGTCATAGTCCCATGTAACGCCCCTGCGCTCTCCTCATGCCACGCCATTACACTTATTTTTGTGGAGTTGCGTCACGGTTTGCGCGTACACAACACCATTCGGTGAAACTGTTAAAACTGTGGCATATATTGACAGCTACTAAACTAAAGAGACAGCTTACACTACACTCGTTCGTCCTCTGTTAGAATATTGCTGCGCGGTGTGGGATCCTTACCAAGTGGGATTGACGGAGGACATCGAAAGGGTGCAAAAAAGGGCAGCTCGTTTTGTATTATCACGTAATAGGGGAGAGAGCCACCAACTTTCTCTTCCGAATGCGAAAATATTTTGTTGAGCCCAACCTACATAGGTAGGAATGATCATCAAAATAATATAAAATAAATCAGAGCTAGAACAGAAAGGTTTAGGAGTTCGTTTTACCGCGCGCTGTTCGGGAGTGGAATGGTAGGGAGATAATATGATTGTGGTTCGATGAACCCTCTGCTAAGCATTTAAATGTGAATTGCAGAGTAACCATGTAGATGTAGATGCACAACGCTCATCTCTAATAATTGCCAAAGTTAGCATTTTCTGAAATGTTAGAGGGGTTCATGTGGGTCGCGTACTCTAGAAGTAAAGGGGGGGGGGGGGATGTTACATTGTTATTAAACAATCGTAAATTGTGCTACACCTAATTTATTCTAAATTAGTCACACTTTATAGATTATAAATTAGTTAATTACAATTGTTAGCTGTCCAATGGTATATTACATACCAAAGTAAGCACAAAATATCCTGTTTTACACTCTACTGCAATCGAAAATTTTACGAGGGTTTAGTAATCTAGGGTTAAATAACGTAACATACGAGATATTATTTGCGATATAATTCTCATCCTATCAGGGTTTAAAGAACGATAGCGGGGCACTCTGTAAATAGGTGAACTGCTGCTGAAAACTCTTCCTTGAACCACAAAACGGGAGACGGAACTTCAATAGGGGCAAACTGCCATAGAGACGCAACGCCGCGTCGCTATATTAGTTACATATATCGTATCTTACCTCACGACCCTCCCTTCCCACATCGTGAGCAGTTACAAGACGAATCATATCGAGCAGCGGGCGGTCTAACGTAGCGCTTTACGACTTCTCGAAACTAGCAGCGGAGCTATGCCACAGGACGTACAGCACGACAGTGTCATCAAGATCTTCAAGAAACTTGCGGGAAACTGCATTGCCTTACGCCGCAGTGGCAAGGCGGGTAAAAGCTCTCAACGAGGGACGTCAGAATGTGGCAGACATTCGTCGGCCAGATCGTCCCCGTGTCAGTGGAGGAGAAATGTCCGCCTGCTCTTAGGGGGTTACTGGACAGTGATCGACGCCAAATGATCCGTGAACTGGTCCGAGGCGCAGGATTACCGCTTACGACTGTCTTGCAGATTCTGCAGAAACGCCAGGGCATGCGACGGATTCCACACGATTTGACGGAAATAAAGAAAGGGCTACGATACGATACTGCTCATATAGCCTCTTGTTACGCTATGGTCGCGAAGGAGACGCTTTCTTACGCCGTATCATTACGTTGCTGTCCGTAACGTCTTAATCCCTACAACAGAAAGAACTCTTCTTCAAATTTACAGGGAAAAGATGATACAGGGTGTCTAACGTTGATCTAAATAAGCCCTCCTGATATTGTACAATCATCCACAACAGGTTGTGAGAACGTGAAGAGATGTGACGGGTGACAGTTATTTGTGTTTATAAGCGAACGAATGTACCAAGCTCCTGGATTTCGGTACTTCCAGTAAGGTGAGGACTGTGATGGCGACACACGCAGCTGTTTGATATTAGGAAAGAGTACAGGAGGAAGGGCGGTGGTGGAAACACCTGGAAGGCTTAAGCCAAATTAGCTCGTCAGCGGCGCGTTGCTAACCCACAGGCCACCGAGGGACGAAGGCCCTCGCCAGTCATTTGGCTAATTCGCGAGTCCTGGAAACACCTCGGCTCATCTCATCAGGAACTACGCCGCGCTTCGCATCAGCGACCAGATTAATCATCGTCGCATTTCACGGTCGACCCCGCCACCGAGTCCCACCAGCACTATACGCCACGTAACACCCCCGGCGCAACGATCACCGGCACGCGCAAAAAATTGGGGATTTAAAAAAATACCGGCGAAACAAAATAAAAAAAGGAAGTTGGGCGAAGGTCCCTAGAGCGCGAGGGGCCTCCGAAAAAAAAAAAGTGCGTCGCGAGGAAAAACAAATATGTGGGCGGGGATGGGGATGGGACCTGTCGGTGTTTGGGAAACAAAACCCCCGATGAAGCGCGTTAACGCCGGTCGCGGGGGGCGGAGAGGGGATTGTCGCCATCGCGCCGGCCGCGCGGATAGCCTATTTATTAGCGGCGCAAGGTAGTCCGGCACCCCTGGGCCCCTCCATTAGGCTAATTAGCTTCTAATTATCGCGCGCTCATTATTGTAATAGCGAACGTCCCGCGCCCTCGCGGCCGCCTTCCGAATTAAAAAGGAAAAGGCGGGCGGGCGAGCAGGCCAAGTGCGCCGTGGGCCGAGCTGCAGCGCCGGGCCCGGAGCGCGGAGCATGTCATTAGCGGAGGCAGAGGTTAATTTGCAGACCGCGCTGCGCGAGGCGAGGCGAGGCGCAGCGTCTCCCCTGGAGACTCCGTCGCCACTGTGCGGACGCGGGGCCAGTGTTGGTGCGACGCCTAGAGACGACGCGCCGCGGCTAATTGCTGCTGCCAAATGGCGCCCGTCCGCCGCTTCCCTGCAGGCGCCGGGTCTTTTCTTTTTTTCCCGAATGGCGCGCTGTTTTACGAAATTACACTGCCTGCCTCACCTGGTTACTTGCAAGAGGCAATACTGTACATAGGTACACTCCACAGACTAGGGATAGGCTAAACTGCTAATTAGGAGAAGTAAGCTACAAAGTTCCAATACCCAGGTAATAGTTTCCACAACATACTACAAATTTAATAGCTTCCGCATGTAACGGGACATCCTTCTCTAACATTACTTTTCCTCAACAGTAGTTGTCGATACCAGTATTACTTTTCGAATTTTGAACAGTTCAATACTATTTCAGTTGCTTTTGTGAAAACTTCCATGAAATTTTATACACAGTATGTTAGATCTGAAGGTAAAATTTATGAAAAGGGATTACGAGGGTGAGTCAAATGAAAACCTTAAATTTGTAATAACAAATCGAAATTTCGCGCCTTTATCCTGTAAGTTGATAAGCATGCTACAAACAGCGTGCAGAATGGCCTGTAGGTGGCAGCATAGTGTAGATGCACTCATACTGTCGCAGTATCAGTATAAAGATGACCGCCCCACTTGCGACTTGCACCAGCGAATAACGCCGTTCTGTCACTCGGTTTTTGCGTAGTGAAGGTGTGAAACCTATTCAAATTCATCGACGAATGAAGGTTCAGTACGGTGATGCATCTGTTTCACAGCAGCAGGTCTACGAATGGAGTAGGAAGGCCGCAAATGGTGTGACTTCAGTGGAAGATGCTCCTCGTCCAGGTCAGGCACAACGAGTTGTGGCTCCACAGAACATTGCAGCAGTTGAAGCCATATTGAAGGAAAACCACTGAGCGACATTGAATGACATTGCAGCATGTTTACAGATTAGTCATGGGTCAGCACACCGCATTGTGCATAATGTGCTCCAATTTCGCAAAGTGTCTGCAAGATAGGTGCCACGGCAGCTGACTCCGGAATGAGAGAAAAACGTGTTGATGCTTGTGAAGAACTTTTTTAACGAGAAGGTGATGGCTTCCTTGCAAGAGTCGTTACTGGGGGCGAAACCTGGTTTCACTTCCACCAACCGGAAACGAAGACAGCGAGCAAGGAATGGCGCCATTCCTCATCACCAAAACCAAAGAAGTTTCGAACAGAACCATCAGCAGGGAAGGTTATGCTGACTCTCTTTTGGGACGAAAAAGGCGACATTTTGGAGCATTACATGCCTAGAAGGACCACTGTCACCAGTGCATCCTACACAGATCTCCTAAAAAATCATCTCCGGCCTGCAATCGCATCAAAGCGACGCGTATTGCTGTCAGCAGGTGTCCTTTTTCAATATGACAATGCAAGGCCCCACACTGCCCGTACAACAGTTGCAACAATCACAGACCTGCATTTTGAGTGTCTTCCTCATCCACCATGCTCATCAGACATGGCCCCAAGTGATTTCCATATGTTTGGACCACTCAAAGACGCAATAGGAGGAAAAAGTTCCGTTCTGATGAAGAGGTACGCCACGCAGTGCATGAGTGGTTGCGCGGACTGCCAAAAGAATTTTTTTCTAAAAGGAATTTATGCACTTTGTGAGCGCTGGAGGACTTGCATTGAGCGTGGGGGAGATTATTTTGAAAAGTGATACAGCTTTGTACCACTTATGCACAATAAACAATATTTAAAAATTATTTAAGGTTTTCATTTGGCTCACCCTCGTACTTTATAAAATATTTTAGTTTCGATGTTATAATCGATAAGTACTAGTTCTGAATGTACAGTAAAAATTATTTTTTTGTAACATTTGAAATCATGAAATATTTGCTTACTTGAAATTTCTATTATTAATTACGGAATCCTGTACTGTTTACTATGTTTATTTATGGATTCATTTATGAAATAATAATAGAAATTAATAATGTAACGAAAACTAGTAGGAATTCATTTATTAAGAAAAATTGTAAACCATTTGGAATATTCTTTTTTTCCGCAGAGTGCGAGAGTCGTAAGCTTGCCTCTGATGTGATCGGCCATATTCTTCTATAATCGGTGCGAATAATGTAATTACGGCTTTGTTAATGTAAAAAATCAAAAGACTATATGATATACTAAAATGAGAGAAAATATATTTACATAAAAAATTCTGCAACAACAATCTTCAAATTTATTTAGTTCACACCACCCATGAGTACCTGATGTGATATTTTCAGCTTCAAGAATCAGAACCCTAGACAAGAAGAACTGGAGCCATCTCAACGTGACAAGCTAGCCGGGCGGTCTTAGGCATCTTTGTCACGGTCCGCGCGGCTCCCCCGTCAGAGGTTCGAGTCCTCCCTCGGACTTGGGTGTGTGTGTGTCGTCCTCAGCGTAAGTTAATTTAAGTTAGATTAAGTAGCGTGTAAGCTCAGGGACCGATGACGTTAGTAGTTTGGTCCCATAGAACTTACCACAAATTTCCAACATGACAACTTCAAAGTTTATTGTAATCTTCGTTCCTTTCAAAATATTCATGAAGACTATGCTTATTAATTACTTGGACTGGGCATTGTTTAATGTGGACAATAGCTGGAAGAAGGAAGGAGGGGGGAGATAATACGCATAATTCAGTGAAATCACAAAATACACTCCTGGAAATGGAAAAAAGAACACATTGACACCGGTGTGTCAGACCCACCATACTTGCTCCGGACACTGCGAGAGGGCTGTACAAGCAATGATCACACGCACGGCACAGCGGACACACCAGGAACCGCGGTGTTGGCCGTCGAATGGCGCTAGCTGCGCAGCATTTGTGCACCGCCGCCGTCAGTGTCAGCCAGTTTGCCGTGGCATACGGAGCTCCATCGCAGTCTTTAACACTGGTAGGATGCCGCGACAGCGTGGACGTGAACCGTATGTCCAGTTCATGGACTTTGAGCGAGGGCGTATAGTGGGCATGCGGGAGGCCGGGTGCACGTACCGCCGAATTGCTCAACACGTGGGGCGTGAGGTCTCCACAGTACATCGATGTTGTCGCCAGTGGTCGGCGGAAGGTGCACGTGCCCGTCGACCTGGGACCGGACCGCAGCGACGCACGGATGCACGCCAAGACCATAGGATCCTACGCAGTGCCGTAGGGGACCGCACCGCCACTTCCCAGCAAATTAGGGACACTGTTGCTCCTGGGGTATCGGCGAGGACCATTCGCAACCGTCTCCATGAAGCTGGGCTACGGTCCCGCACACCGTTAGGCCGTCTTCCGCTCACGCCCCAACATCGTGCAGCCCGCCTCCAGTGGTGTCGCGACAGGCGTGAATGGAGGGACGAATGGAGACGTGTCGTCTTCAGCGATGAGAGTCGCTTCTGCCTTGGTGCCAATGATGGTCGTATGCGTGTTTGGCGCCGTGCAGGTGAGCGCCACAATCAGGACTGCATACGACCGAGGCACACAGGGCCAACACCCGGCATCATGGTGTGGGGAGCGATCTCCTACACTGGCCGTACACCACTGGCGATCGTCGAGGGGACACTGAATAGTGCACGGTACATCCAAACCGTCATCGAACCCATCGTTCTACCATTCCTAGACCGGCAAGGGAACTTGCTGTTCCAACAAGACAATGCACGTCCGCATGTATCCCATGCCACCCAACGTGCTCTAGAAGGTGTACGTCAACTACCCTGGCCAGCAAGATCTCCGGATCTGTCCCCCATTGAGCATGTTTTGGACTGGATGAAGCGTCGTCTCACGCGGTCTGCACGTCCAGCACGAACGCTGGTCCAACTGAGGCGCCAGGTGGAAATGGCATGGCAAGCCGTTCCACAGGACTACATCCAGCATCTCTACGATCGTCTCCATGGGAGAATAGCAGCCTGCATTGCTGCGAAAGGTGGATATACACTGTACTAGTGCCGACATTGTGCATGCTCTGTTGCCTGTGTCTATGTGCCTGTGGTTCTGTCAGTGTGATCATGTGATGTATCTGACCCCAGGAATGTGTCAATAAAGTTTCCCCTTCCTGGGACAATGAATTCACGGTGTTCTTATTTCAATTTCCAGGAGTGTAGTTTGGGTTACTGTACGTTAAGGACAGCATTCTAAATAAAATTTGATATTGTCAAACTGCAGAACGCAACCTATTTTGGAGAATACTTTTTATTTATTCACAATTGTTTTGTTGGCTTTGGATGGACTTGGAACAGTTTACCGGTTTCCTCTCTTACGACTCATCATCAGGCTCTGTATCTGACTTTATCCTTGTGCACACTGCATGAGATGGACGTTGAAGTCATAGCTGGGCGACGCTAATCGAAGATTTAACTTCGTCAAAAGTTAAAGCGTTACTTTACGGGAAATTTATCGGAAGTTAAAGTTAATCGTTAACTCGCAGTAGTAAACTTTGCGTTGTGGATGTAATGAAATGAAAAAGTGAATAAAACGTATTACTGTTGTTTAAATAAAAAAGGCAATTATGCCAAAAGTCTCCCCAATGCTTTTCTGTCGTATTCTTTTAACCGGATTAATGCCATTGACTACGCTGTCTGTATCTAAATTTTGAATGTAGATTTTTCTTTTTGGCTTTTCACGATCGGATCCTGCCTTCACTGTTTCTTCAAGCTGTCACACCGCCGTTTCATGCGCTCTTCTTATGTGTTGTTTAAGGCTCGAAGTAGAGTTCTAATTGTTGATTTGTTTAGGCAAAAGCACAGTTTGCAACTGAAAAATATTTGTTCTCCCGACCTGGACACAAAATTTACGTAATCACTTAAATGCGGCCATGGATTTTCAACAACGTAGAGCTAGAATCCGACTCCAGTCAGTCCTCTAACAAAAAGAGCATACCCTACTTAACGCGAACTCAGTAAAGGTACTTTCACACCGAAAACCAACTCAAACAAACTCGGTTGACAACTGTTTTCAACTCGAAGTTTGACTTAGTTTTCCACTGTTGCTAACAGTTGTTTCAAGTCGCGAGTCTGAACAGCTAGTCGAGGGAAGTTATGTCTCGAGTTTTTAGTTTACGGTAGTGAGCAAAAAAACGACGGAGTTGTGTGACTTGCGCATGCGCATTTGCCGTGTCATCTGCTGTGTTTCTTTCTCCGTCGGCTGAGTTTCTTTCGACAATGACAACTCACGAGTCGTCAACTGATCCAACGATTTAGTTTTTGTTAGAAATTGAAATGAGGAAACCTCTGTAGGATCCTTCTGATTCTGCATATAAAGACAGATATAAAAGGAAAGATTTGTTGAAAGAACTTTCGGGTATAACTGGTGTACCGCTTGTGGAGTGTGAAAGGAAATGGAGAAATATGAAAACACAGTACAATCGAGAGCATTGTAAAATGGTCAAAACTAAAAGTGGGTCTGGGACAAATGAGATCTACGTTCCGAAATGGATATTTTACGAGCATATGAAGTATTTGGAAGGCGTGAACAAGCCAAGGAGAAAAATATTTACAATCGTATAAGTAAAATGTCATTCACTAGCGTAATTGAAGCTGTAAGACTTCTGATCTGAAATTTTGCAATTACAACTGCATTTTCACAGGAAATTTATTTATTTTTCTTGTCATATAATTTTGGAAACATCTGATACAAACTAGGTTGCAAATTAATGGCTTACATTGTTAATAACTGAAGCTATAAGGCTTTTGTTCGGAAGTTTTTATTACATTTGTCTTTTCAGTCGATATTTATTTATTCATATTTTTCTTGCCATTTCGCTTTAACAACATTCGATACAAAGTAGATTGCAAATTGATCCCTTATATTCTTTGCGGTTCTTCCCGCGTTGCCTCTATTTCTCTAAAGACATTTATTTTGCAGAGACGTCCTCCAACTGCCATCCGAAACCGTGCCTGCTTCTGGATCTTCCACATCGAAACTTCTGCTTTTTCAGGACTTACCGAGCATAGTTGTTCTAACGTACCAAAAAACTGATTACAATATTTCAAAAAAAATTCTCCACAATTCTTCTAGCGCGAGATATTCGGTAGGATCCATTACCATTGCTTTTCTGTAATAAAAAATAAAAACACCGAACGTGTATTTACAAGAGTTTGAAACTGTTGTCAACATGTTTCAACAGTTGTAAGTTTGCCAAACTCACAACAGTTGTATGTTTTCGTTTGGTCGAGTTGGTTTTCGATGTGGAGGTACTTTAAGCAAACAAGAGTAAACAGCCAGCACCAGGTTATTCACCCTCGCACTCGATTGTTTACATCAACCGTGCGTACCGGCGTGGCCACACATCTACACGGTTCGAATTTGTCAGAACGTGACTTCCGCGGGCGGCGCGGTGCAATTTTTGCCATAAGTATGAAGTACCTAACTAACATTTAATGGATTCAAAAGCTTAACGGAAATTAAAGAATCCGTTAAAGTATTTTTAAAAAAATTAACTTGAAAGTTAATTAGTTACTCGAAAAGTTAATTTCGTTAATTAATGATTAACGGTCTGGCATCCAGCTGTGGTTTAAGTACGTAATATGCTTTTTGACTATTAAGGGAGGCCGGGCTTCATAATTTGCAGAACATTTTCGTAACGACTGTCTGCGACGAAGCACTCATTCCTGTTCTGTGATCTATTACTATCTCCTCCGGAAATCCGACTTGGTGGAGGTCTCGGGTAATGGAACGATATTTACGAATTAAGGATCGTATATGAGACCTCCTCTTCGGTGAATTATATTTCCATAATAGTCTTCCGCTGATTCTCTGGCTGACATCTGCCTTCCTCATGGATACGTTTATGCGGTCGCTCCACGTTAAATTTCTCCGGCTGTAAACTCCCACACACTTCTCGGTTGCGATTGATTTCCATCACTGATCGCCGTGTCTGTTAAGCGATGTCGATTTATTCCGCCTGTTCAAACTCGTTTTATTTTATCTGTGTACTACTAGCACATTTTAAAATACATGACGGCTGATTAGCCTGTCGAAATGCGGAAGGTGACCGTCTCAAACATTTGTAGTTGTGCTGGCAAATGGACACGCTACATTCATAAATTGACAATAACGTGGAACAATAACATGTTTTGAAAATAGTTAATCAATTTAGTGGGTGGTGTCTGTTATGAAATGTATTTTACCACAAAAAACACGGATCCCTCAATATGACGCATTCTGACACAATAAGATTTCATTACGTTTTCTTACGCTGATAGTCAGCAGACAATTCTCGGACCAAGCAATCATTACATTAAGGTATTTCTGGATTTCAAGTTTCGTAAATTGTCGCCACACTGTCTTCAGCTGTATATATAACCTCCATATCTCTGACAAAGGAGGTAACACAGAGGTAACACACTAAAAACTTCGCATATGGGAGGTGTGTGGTCCAATTCCCAGTAGGACCATCCAGGTTTAGGATTTCTGTAGCTTCTTAAAATAGCTTAAAGCAAAGCCCATGGGGCTCCTTCAGAAAGAAAACCAACCGATTTCTTCCACAGTCTGAGCTTGACTACGTCACTAATGACGTCGACCTCGAAGCGATGTTTAACTCTAAAACATTTCCTCATTTTCCCCATAGTGTCCTAAGTAACATAGCCTAGACAAAGTAATCGACAAGTTATTCCCATTATTGCCAGTGTGAAGAGATTAGCAGTATTTCTTGTTAGTATTCTTTACAAGAAGCAGTGGTTGATTCTGCCTGTTAATATAACAGGCACGATGTTTTTGCCCACAGTGCCCCAGGAGAGGGTGGTAGCACACTATAGGATGACTTACACACAACTTTTGGTTGGAGTGATAAATGGCACCTAGCTCTAAATGTAAGAAAATGTAGGTTAATACAGATGAGTACGAAACACGATTCCGTTATGTTCGAATAGGGCATTAGTAGTGCAGCGTTAGTGGTGTGCTGCTTAATACAGTCGCGTCGATTAAATATCTAGGTGTAATGATGAAGAGTGATATGAAATAGGACGAGCACGTAAGGACGGCTGTAGGGAAGATGAGTGCCGGCCTCGGTTTACTGGGAGAATTTTAGGAAAGTTTAGCTCATCTGTAAAGAAGACCACGTATAGAACCATAGTACGACCAATTCTTGAGTATTGTTGGACTGTTTGGGATCCCCGCCAGGTCGAATTAAAGGAAGACATCGAAGCAATTGAAGGCGGGCTGCTATATTTGTTACCAGTAAGTTCGGTCAACTTGCGAGTATTTCGGAGATGCTCCGTGAACTCGAATGGTAATCCCTGGAGGAAAGACGACGTTCTTTTCGCAGAACACTGCTGAGAAAATTTAGGGAACCGGCATTTGAGGCTGACTGCAGAACGATTGTACTGCCAGGAACATACATTTCGCTTAAGGACTACAAAGATAGGAGAAGTTAGGGCTGGTACGGAGGCATGTAGATAGTCTTTTTTGTGGAACGGGGAAAGGAAATGACTGTACCAGAGACCTCCGCAAATGCGATAGGCAACCCTTCGGGCACCTGGGGCACGCGTGTAGCCTACACGGCCCCTGCACGCGTCACTGTCGCGCACTCGCCCGGTCGCAGTTAACAGAGGGGCACCAGATGGCCGCCACTTCCATCGGACCTATTCGCGTCCGCCACACACGTGACCAGAAAATAGTGCTGCGAGTGTTCCGCTGCCCGCAGCTATAAAGCTACACAGGTCATGTTACGGCCACTAAAAGGGTTTCAGACTTGATACGATCACTCGATATGTTACGTCCACAAAACGACCACCAGTATCAGTACCCGTATAATGGTGTTCCCTATTGGCTGCTACTCTGATCTTCCACCGTCGGAGGATGGCACGGGACATCAAGTTCCACCGCCACACCTTCAACGTGCTCTCCAATGATGTCATCGGAATGATGTCACTGCAGGATAGAACAATTTTACAGTTCAATCAAGACTGTAAGACCGAGATCCGCCGGCGACGCTGTATCTTAACCTATCACAAAAACAAGTGCACAGGTCAGTTCTTCCAGCTTCGAGAGCGTCTCCGGGCGGGTGCTACTCACACATCTCTCTCAAAGTCCATCGTATGGACCGACGCCCCTATATTCAGCATTCATCGTTGTTTGCCTACGTGAAATTAGACTGTACCCAGGATAGACTTTCCTGTTCCTACGCTGGTGTTATTCAGGGATTGTGTTACTTGTCATACTCTGCAATCGCCATACTGTCTTCATACTTGTGAGACACTGTAATTGTGAATTTGTTTTTACTGTCGAAGCAAACGTTTCTTTTCTTCGTCAATATACTTTTCTGAACTGTGATCACTCCACGCGACCGCTACGGTGGCAGCTTCTTATCCTGCCTCGGGCATGGATGTGTGTGATGTCCTTAGGTTAGTTAGGTTTAAGTAGTCCTAAGTTCTAGGGACTGATGACCTCAGAAGTTAAGTCCCATAGTGCTCAGAGCCATTTGAACCATTTTTTAACTGTGATCACTGACTTCACTGCGTCGGTGTGATCGACACATCAGGAATGATTATTAGTGGTGGCTGACGGAGTTCTACATCATTGAAAGCTTTTCGTCATGATGTGGTTCATGAAACACGACGTGTGAATGAATGAGTTGTAAATACAGGCGACACGCGAGTACTTGGACGCGACGCACAAATTTCACTCACCTACTGGCTTGTCGGTCAGTAAGACCACCGCCTTCGCTGCCAGCTATGGCCCAAACCGTTGCATTCCACGCAGATAAGCAGACAGTACACGGATCGGCGCTTATCTGACAAGCCAGCCGACACGTCACCGTATCACCCGGCCGGAGGGACAGACAGCGCTTATCTGCGGCTATGAGTGATTTACTGTCACCGGTCGACGTTCAGGTACGCCTCTCCATAAAGGCCGATCTGCACAAGAACCACGACCCACGTACTGCTACGGGACTCCGCTTATGCGGTTTCCCCGGCGTTATGCATTAGCAAGTGTTCAACTGGGTTGAAGACGATACATTCCTGCACAATACAGGGTGATTCAAAAATATGTGCGACAAAGACTGTGTCTTCTCGGTACGCCCAGAGAAAAATCGCAAGGTGTGAAGTCTGGTACCTGTGAGGCCAAAAGATCTTGCAGTCCATTTCTTCCAACCCAATGTTGTGGGATCGAGTTGTTAAGACAACGCCTAAACTCCAAGTGAAAGTGAGGAGGGGCGCCGTCATGTATAAAAAGGAAGTCATCGGAATCTTCGAGCGGTTGAGGAAACAACCAATTTTACAACATGTCGAGGTATTTCCGTCACAGGTTCCTCCGCAAAAAAGAAAGGTCAGTAAACTTTGTGGATTGAACGGCACAAAACACATTCAGTTTAGGTGAGTCTCTTTCGACGACGAAGACAGGGTTTTGTGACCCCCAAATTCTTACATGATGGGGGATCAGTTTACCTCACAGACGAAACATCGAGTCGTCCGTGAAGATGAGCCGTTCGGATCCGGAGAATTGAAACGCGTATTTCATGCCCTCTGTTCCTGCTGGAACTGCCACTTATACGGCTTCATATGCAGGAGTCGTTTCAGAACAAGCCCATTGTTGTTTGAGGAAGTTTAAGGTCCTGGCCTGCACGCCTTGTGAACTTCCGAGGGCTCCGTTTGTGAACACATCTCGGATACGCTCGAATTTTCATCAGACGTGCGTGGCCGACCAGTATCTTCCCTTTGGACAGGAAACCAATTTCCAAGAATTCTTTATGCCACTCATAAATCTGCTTGTGCAGAATCGGCTTCTTGCTGAATCGACGGCGGAATGCACGTTGCAGTTGCATAATGGATTGACTTCGCACAAAATCCAAAACACAAAATGATTTCTCTTGTGGTGTAGTCGCCCAGTTGCTACAAACAAGCAACAAGGCAGCTGTGTAAAAGTCTGAGCCTTCCTTTACTCAGTGACTTGAGCGATGTGTTTCTATTTTTACAGTCTGTCTGTAATAAACAACTGAAATATGTTCTATCTTTTTCAATCACCCTGTAGTTCTACAGTGGTACTCGTAGTCTTAGTTGAGCTATAGTTATGCACAAGGGCAATGCCAACAGTTGTGAGCAACCGACTGCCAATTCCATTTCCAACGCGTAAAAATCTGACTGCAGGATTGTAATCTACAGACTCTACACTACGTGTTGCCATATTGTGACGTCATAAGCGTCTATCACGAGACCATATGTACTACTTCCATAATGGCAGACATCAATGTTTCATTTCGACAGCGAGCGGTGATCGAACGTTGGATAAAGAGGGAAAGTGTGCTGCCGGTATCGGCGCTAGCAGTGTTAGGAGATGGGTGAAACATTTTAAAGATGATAAATACGAGCATCCTATATGACCACCGCAGTGGTCGCCCTCACACTGCCTCGATGGAACTCAGAAAGAAAAGAGTGGACAAGGTCATTAGAGACGACAGGCATCTCACAGTGGATGAAATCGGTGTAAAATTTGCTGTAGGACACAGTGCAATGCAAGAAATGATTCAAAGCTTACGTCACTAAAAGTTTTTGCCCATTGGGTTCAGAGAAGAACCGTCACCCAAAACCTTCTTCGGAGATTTCAGAATGAAGGCGATGAGTTTCTAAAGAGATTTGTGACAGGCCATGAGAGCTGATTCCATCACCGAGCCTGAAACAAAACTCCACTTGGATTCCCCATCGAAGAGAAAGCGACGGCACAGTGCCATATGCTGGGTTAAGTTATGGGCTCTGTCTTCTGGACTTCAGAGAGTTGCGTTCTTCTTGCATTGCTTGACCCTGGGCAAGAAGAGAAAGCGACGGCACAGTGCCATATGCTGGGTTAAGTTATGGGCTCTGTCTTCTGGACTTCAGAGAGTTGCGTTCTTCTTGTATTGCTTGACCCTGGGCAAGAAGAGAAAGCGACGGCACAGTGCCATATGCTGGGTTAAGTTATGGGCTCTGTCTTCTGGACTTCAGAGAGTGCGTTCTTCTTGCATTGCTTGACCCTGGGCAAGCTACAGACGATGCCCGCTTTTTGCGGGCACTTTTGAAGCTCCGTCGTGCGTCGCGCGATAAGCACCCTGGGAAGATCAGACTGCAGCAAGATAACACGCATTCTCACACGGCTCGTGTTACTGTGTGCCCAGGATATTTGAGTGGGAAGCTGTTCCAGATCCTCCACCATCAGCCTAAAATCTTTTCGGTTCTGTGAAGTAATATATGCGAGACCAATGCCACGAGACGGTGGAGTAGTCCGGAAAGCGCTGTGTCAGTGCCTTCGAGAAGCTGGAACGGAATTAAATCGTAACAGTATTTTCAAAATTGCAGAATAATACGAAAAATTTGTCCAAAGGAGTAGGAACATGTTGAAAAGCAGCGGAAATTATGTAGATTAAGGTGATGTACTTGGTTTGTCTAATAAATAAAGATTAAAATTTTGAAAGTCGTTGCTTATTGCTATCAGAGTGGCCCTCGTATACTCCTATTTCAATTGTTTTACAGCTTGTTGTTCGTCTACCTCTACTCAGTCTCCATTTCTCTTTATCCGTCCAAGTATCTTTTTCTCCAATTGTGTTCCTGCTTATCTTCTGCAATTTCTTCATTCCTGTCCATTTACACTCTTTTCCCGCCTTCCTAGAGATCTCCACTCCCGCACTTTCCGTGATGTTCTGTTACAATCCATTCGTCTCATACTATTTCTTTCGTTGCCGCTGTACTAACGTTGAATCCGTTTGTATTGACCACTTAATGTCTTCGCTGCTTATTTTGTCCTAATATTCTGGTTTTGAAACGCCTTCTCCGATACGTAATTTCCACAGTGTGGAGTCTTTCCTTCATTTAATTTGTCAGTATCAACACATTTCCCACAAATACCACGATCGATGACTCCTGTTACAACCATGAATTTATTATTGTCCAGAGTAACGGAAGCTGTAACAATGACGTATGTAGGATGGTTGAGCAAAGCTATTCATCTCTAATATTTTCGGAATCGTTTAAGGTATCGCAATTCTGTTTTCATGCAGTTCGTTATGAGGAAAGTCCCACCGAACGACGTAATAAAATCTTTTCATAGCAAATATTAATTACAGCTTTATCATTACGAATTTCGAATTTTCAAGCGGAACTGTAGTAATTTGTTCTGGTAATAACGTAGTTCCAAAACATACGAATACAGCGGTGTTCCAATACTCAAAAACCGATTGTTAATTTCGGAGAAATTACAATATTTAGAACTAAAAATGTATCTGGTTTGAATTTGAAATCGTTTACTGTCATAGCGGAAGTTCATCATTTCACACCCAAGTAGGGAAATACATTACATCGTTTAAGTAGTAGGGAGAGTTTGAAATTAATTATAAATTATAAAACTGCCTAGATCGCAAAGGCACGTTTATTACAAGATGAGAGGTTTCGATTACCACATGATGATCTTTAGACCTTAAAAACTGTAATATGATACAGGATACAAATTACAGGGCAACGTATGCACAACGAATGCGATGTTTATTAGCCGGCCGCTGTGACCGAGCGGTTCTAGGCGCTTCAGTCCGGAACCGCGCTGCTGCTACGGTCGCAGGTTCGAATCCTGCCTCGGGCAAGGATGTGTGTGATGTCCTTAGGTTAGTTAGGTTTAAGTAGTTCTAAGTCTAGGGGACTGATGACCTCAGATTTTAAGTCCCTTAGTGCTTACAACCATTTAAACCATTTTTTTGCGATGTTTATTTGTTTCCTTTTTAAAGTTCTTAGTATATTTATGTGACAATGCCTGCATTAATAAGCTATTCCTTCTGTATTAAAAATTGTTCTACGTAATTTTCGCGTTCTATTTACTAATAAATGCATCTTTTTGCACATAACTCTTCCGATCTACACCCGACCAGTTACCGCTGGTATCATGCTGTCAACCGTAGGCGGAGCCTCAAGTATTTCAGAAATAGGTGCGCTGCTCTCCATGGAGCGGTTTGTGCTGCGTATACAGCCATTATCCATAAATAAGTGTTTATCTATGTTTTGTAATTTTATAGCTATTTTTAAGTTCTTGTTATGTATTCCTCTAATTTGCATCCAGTATCATATTACAGTTTTGAAGGTCTGAAGTTGATCATGTGATGGATTTTGTGCGAAGACCTGGTAATAAGCTTGCCTTTGCGATCTAGATTCTTTTACAACTAATTTCAAATATTCTATTTTGATTGCTGGCTTTGTCCAGCGATGTTTTCAAAAATAAGTAAGGCGAGTATTTAAGCGCCGCGATACCACATTATAAAACAGGAAATGTAGCTTTCATTCTGTGACGCCACTTGTATCGAGTGCTGGTTAATCTGAAACATCAAATGCCTTCCACAAACCAGGAGAAACTAGACACAAGTATGCTACTTCTTTACAGTGAATGCAAAAGAAACGGGAAGAGAACAGTTTAGTTGTGCGCATAAATGTAGGCCGACAGAGATTGTCCAACAAGAAAGACAATCCAGCGAATGTGCAATATGGTAATTGGAAGGAGATTGGAACACTACGCAGAAGGTAAGAAGCAAGACTGCAGCGAGCGTAGCGAACGAAGTAGATGTTCTGGCAGCTGTTGCTCATAAGCTACACGCCAGCTCCACAGAAATTGCGAGTGCCTCTGCAATAAGTCAGCCACGCGTTGTTTGCATTTTGCGCGCAAACAGCTTCCATCCGTATCCAGTGTCACTTCAGTAGCAGATGAGCATTGGTACTGCAGAAGACTCGTGGAAGTATGTCACGACATCAGGACAGTTCCTTCTTTAGAGAATTATGTTCAGACAGGTTGAATAACAGACGCGGTCCTAGACAAGGTACCACTTGAAATACCCGTGCGTAGATGTATGTGGTACCAGCGTGATGTATGGCGACTCAATGCTCGTTTGTGGCTATGAGAACACTCACCTAGCTCTCTCCTCGTCACTGGACAGGACGTTAAGCCGTTACCAGCTGGCCAGCACGTACGCCTGATTTGAAGCCATTGGCCATTTTTGTCCGCGAAAACTCAAAGCGGAAGTGTATGTTTAAGTTCCGACGACCCAGAAGAATTGAAACCATTGCAGGAATCTCTGGAGTCTGTCCAGATGACTGAAAACGTTTGTAGCATAGCCGCTGGGCATTTCGAACACTTGAGGACATAAATGGAATTTTAAGAGAGTGCTTATGACCACGTTGTTTTGTGATGTTTTTTTTTTTTTTTTTTTTTTTTTGTTGCTGCTGCTGATGCACTTCTGAAATGTCTTGAAATACGAGGGGCATTTGAAAAGTAGTTGCAAAGTCCGAGAGATGGCACCACCGGCGCGTATCGAGGTCATGTTTAGTTAGTGGCATCTTTGAAAAGAATGCACACCAAGTTTCAGCCATATTGGTCTATTTCTTTGTGTTTGGCATTCGTGTGAATCAAGGAAGTCTAGTGATTGTCAAAAAATGGTGATTAAACATTATTTTATGAAAGGCAAAACGCCTCAGGAGACTAAAGAGAAGCTTTATAAACATTACGGTGACTCTGCACCTTCTATCAGAACAGATTACGAGTGGTTTCAAGATTTTCGGAGTGGCCATATGGGCACAAGTGATGCTGAACGTTCTGGACGCCCTGTGAAGGTTACGACTCCAGAAATCGTTGATAAAATCCATGATATGGTGATGGATGACTGAAGAGTTAAGGTGCGTGAGATTGTTAGTGCTGTGGAAATCTCGAATGAACGGGTCCATAATATTTTGCATAAACATTTGGACATGAGAAAGCTATCCGCAAGATGGGTTCCGCGCTTGCTCACGCTTTACCAAAAACGGTATCGTGTGAAGTGTTGCAAGGATGGTTTGCAGCTGTTCAGGAAGAATCCGCAGGACTTTAAGCGTCGTTTCGTCACTGCGGATGAAACATGGATACATTACTATACTCCTGAGGCCAAACAACAATCTAAACAATGGGTTACTAAGGGAGAATCTGCACCAAAAAAGGCGAAGACCACTCCTTCGGCCGGTAAGGTTATGGCGACTGTCTTTTGGGATTTGCAAGGGATAATCCTCATCGACTATCTCGAAAAGGGTACAACTACTACAGGTGCATATCGTTATTGTGCGATTTAAAAACCGAGCTGCAAGAAAAACGCCGGCGTTTGGACCGCAAAGAAGTCCTTTTCCATCACAACAATGCACCAGCACACACCTCAGCAGTTCTGGTCGCAAAGTTATTGGAAATAGGATTCCAACTCGTTTCACATCCCCCTATTCTCCAGACTTGGCTCCCTCGGACTACTATTTGTTCCCCAATTTGAAGAAATGGCTGGCGGGACAAAGATTTTATTCAAATGAGGAGGTGATTGCAGCAACTAATAGCTATTTTGCAGACTTGGACAATTCCTATTATTCGAAAGGGATGAACAAAATAGAACAGCGTTGGACGAAGTGTATAAGTCTAAAAGGAGACTACGTCGAAAAATAAAAAAGGTTTACCCCAAACACGTAATTAGTTTTAATTTCTGCACGACTTTTCAAAAGCCCCTCGAAAACGCGTAGTGAAGTTATTATTAAACGACCTTTACGTCTAAATTTCCTGTCTTGTAGATCCCTTAAATTTTTAACTTGCACTTTTCCTTCAGGGTTATGGCAGGAGGAAGAGCAGACCTGTTTGCGCAGTTAACTGGCGACTTATTCCTAGACGCGGTGTCCTTTGCCTTTCTGTTGGTTTGTCGGCCCAGTCAGATTTGGGCAACTATGATTAATATCACTTTCGAATTAAAAAATAACAAGACGCCATACATATATATATAATTAAGGCAATGACGGCCAATGACCTCTTCAGAGCAGATACACACCAGGTTCGAACTCTTACGAGAATCGGCGAAATGACGCAAGTAAAGAGCATAATGAGCAAGGGCACTACATTCATTGTGTGTGGGTTAGTTGAGAATTTGGATCTGATTGGACGCGTGCTACGGTAATCCGTGCAGGTGTCCCGATGGCTCAGTGATCAGAAAATCTGCCTTTGTAACCAGGAGACCTGGGTTCGAAACCCGCTCTGGCACAAATTTTCAACATTCCCCATTTATATAAATCAATGCCCACTCGCAGCCAATGTCTGTAATTCCTCTGTGTCTTAAATTAGATTCTCTCACCTGCGTCAGGCTTGAGTGTCCCAACAAACGGCCGCGGTAGTTCCCTATAACAACACCAACTTCTGCAAAAAGACTGCAGTCGGTTTCAAGCACATCACTGATAAATCCAAGTTGTAATTATGTAACATCTCCAACACTACTGATTAGATTTCGAAGAGTGAAACGACGATGAATTCGTCTGTTTCAGAACCCTACATTAGTAGCAGAAATTACTGAATTTCTACCAGAAAAAACTAAGTTGATATCGATATCTCTGCAGTTAACGTAGCTACGAAACGAGACTATATGTCATTTAGCGAAGTTTTTATTTTTTTTTTTTTTTTTTTTTTTACAGTTTATTTGTGTTGGCAACTTAGCTGAATCACCCCTATGCACGCTTATTATTAGGTATACTGACACAGTTGTTAGCTGTTAATATAGATGCAGCTGTTAGATCTACGAAGTTTCCAGCATTGTGGCGATTCGCACTCCTGCACATCTGATCATTCCTACAAGGTTGATATGCCCGTAATGTTTTTTTCCTTCTATTAAAATCTCATCTCCATGCGTTTTCGTCCTAAGTCAAATGACTTTGTATATCTCATCTGCCATTACTTCCGAAATGTTTTTATTGTCAGTAATAACAGTTTTCTAATTCAGATCTTGAAACAGGGCTTAATTTGAGCTTATGCAACAAGTCAGCAAGTGGACCTTCCATGTGGCGCTAAGGCCTCAGGTCGACTCGTGATATTTAATTTTGTGGACGCAGACAGAAGCTCCATCGTATGTCAAAGCGATTAAATGCTCTTTCAAAAAATCATACCCTAGACCTACTGACTTTGCTTTAAATGTTCTTGCAAGATACTAAATGCTGTTGCGTCATTCACCGAGCCGCTCCGCAACTGATTGAGCGTTGGGCTTGGTAGCAGTTGAAAACAAGACGTCATACTCGCGAAATGGTTCAAATGGCTTTGAGCACTATGGGACGTAACATCTGAGGTCATCAGTCCCCTAGAACTTCGAAATACTTAAACCTAACTAACCTAAGGACATCACACACATCCATGCCCGAGGCAGGATTCGAACCTGCGACAGTAGCGGTCGCGCGGTTCCAGGCTGTAGTGCCTAGAACCGCTCGGCCACTCTGGCCGGCCATAGTCGCGAAGATTACCAGCTTGTGCCGATATACAGAGTGTACACAAAGCCCGGGAACACTTTCAATTATTTTTTGCACAAGAACTAAACCTTGTACGGATGTCATATATATTGCATTTTGAAGAGAAACTCTGAAAAGTCTTTTTTTACAAATATTCGATATGCGAACCATGAGTGACCCGGCAGACGTCAATACGGCAATCGCATTCTTGCCATACCAGTCCCAGCATGGCATCGTCGACTATGGCAGTCGCTTCCCGTATTCTCTCTCGGAGCTCTGCTACATCACGTGATAGAGGTGGTACGTACAACAGATCTTTAATGCGTCCCCACAGAAAAAAAAGTCACACGGAGTGAGATCTTGTGATCTGGGGAGGCCATTTCATGCAACAGCTGTCCCCCTCTGTAGCACGGCCGATCCATCGATGCGTCGTCGTCATTGAGCTTGTGCACTAGCTCCAATTTGAATGATTTCATAGACAGCTTCTGTCGTAGGATTTACCAAACTGTCATTGGAACCATTTAGAGTTCACGGGATGCACAATGGACCGATTTCTTTGGACTCCTTATGAATTTCTCTCGTACGTGCTCCACATTCACTTCACTCACACTGGGATGTCCGCTTCTCTTTGCCGGGCACAAGCAACCCGTCGTAAGAAGTTATTGTGCCGGTGGTAAATGATCTTCCTTGTTGATGGCTTCTTACCATACTCGGTTCTGAACATCCGTTGAACAGCTGTAGCACACTTGTTTTTGTCGAACTCCAACACACAGAAAGCTCGCTCCGCACCTGAACTCGCCTGTTTGCGATTAGCGCGGACTATCGGCAAATTACCAAACTATGCTGTGGCGGTATACATGAAAAATTTTTTTTCAGAGTTTCTCTTGAAAATGACATATGTGTGATACCTGTACAATGTTTGATTCTTGTGGAATAAATAATCGAAAGTGTTCCCGGACTTTATGTACATCCTGTATTATATCGAGCAGAACTATTGTGCAAAATGATACTGCTGCGGGGACAGAGGTGGCACCTTCTGTTTGTATTACATCTTGTCTCTTTATCGGTTTGATTATAAGAAATGATACTTTCTGGCAGATTAAAACTCGGGACCTTTGCCTTTCGCGGGCACGTGGTCTACCAACCGCGCTACCCAAGCACGACTCACGCCCCGTCCTCACAGTTCTAATTCCGCCAGTACCTCGTCTCCTACCTTACAAACTTCGCAGAAGCTCTCCTGCATAACTTGCACAACTAGCACTCCAGGAAGAAAGGATATTGCGGAGACATGGCTTAGCCAGAATCAAGGGAATGTTTCCAGAATGAAATTTTTACTGTGCACCGTAGTGTGCTGATATGAAACTTCCCGGCACACTCCGCTGCAGAGTGAAAATTTCATTCTGGAAACATCCCCTAGGCTGTCACTAAGCCATGTCTCCGCAATATCCTTTCTACCAGGAGTGCTAGTTCTGCAAGTTTGGAAGGTAGGAGACGAGGTGCTGGCGGAATTAGAACTGTGAGGACGGGGCGTGAGTCGTGCTTGGGTAGCTCGGTTGGTAGAGCACTTGCCCGCGAAAGGCAAAGGCCCCGAGTTCGAGTGTCGGCCTGGCATACATTTTTAATCTGCCAGGAAGTTTCATATCTGAGCACACTCAGCTGCAGAGTGAAAATTTCATTCATAAGAAATGGTGTTTACTAAGCTGAATTTCAGATCAGTATTTTGTAAAAATATTTCAAATTGTAAATTTTAACACAAGCTTTCAAAAATCGAAACTTGTTTAATGGCTGGGGGGGGGGGGGGGGGGGGTGTAGGTTTGACGAGTTGCGTTCTAATTTTAGACATTAAGCTCTTTCGACATGGTGCGTGGAGACGTGTGTCTTGGGTTCTCTGTTGTTAGTTACTCTCCCGTCTGCAATCGTATCTCAAGGTTCGTCTATCCAAAACAAGTTCCGGTTTTGTTTCCCCCATACAATTTGTTAATTGTTTTCAATTTCTTATTACCATATGAATTCGCTACAGGTCCGTACCACTGCAAATATTCACAGCGACCAGAACGTCAGACAAGATTTTAACGCCAGCCAAACGTGGCTATAGAGCCAACGCTGTCCTCCCGTTCCCACGCAGAGCTGCTATCGCTGTTTACGTCTGGGGACTCGTGGTGACGTGTGTTCTGTTTCCACACAGCGCCCGCCAGTCCATTGGCACGTACTGGACACATGTCGCAGACTGGCGAACATTGCGAAGTACAAACTGGCACAAACCAGTGTCGCCTCGGGTTCCTAGTCTCTATCCACACGTAATATTCCCAAGTGTCAAGAATTTATAATTCGGTGAGTATACAACACAACTTTCTCGATGAATGTCAACACTGAATTTTTTAGCCGTTATTTACCGCAAGATGGAATAGATTTCACTATATGTGGGATTTTTCAATTGCAACGCACATTTTGAATTGTGGTACGTGAGCCAGGCGCAATGTCGCATTCTCGCTAACGCAGCTCTAAGCAAACCGACCTACAGCGGTACGGAGTGTAGCGACCGGAGGTTATTTCCACGATAATCCTCGTGTAGCAAAAATTATTTTCATCTCAGAAACTTTACTTTACTGAAAATGATAGTGGTACCAGAAGTACCTCCGTCGCACACCATGAGGTGGCTTGCAGGGTATACAGGGTGATTTTTTCCACCGTGTATAAACGCTGGGGATTGATCGACGAGAGGGTGCCGAACAAAAGAGGTCTAATGAACTTATGTCCGGAAAGGCATGGTGTCCATGCTAGAGACCATTTATTCAATCATACTTTGTAACAGAGACTGCGGTCTAATACGCGCTGTACCATGCAGCCATGGGGGTGGGATTGTTGTATGTTCATAGCCTGTGTACGAGGCATTTTCAAAGAGTAATTGAAATTTTGTTATTTCGCGTGTTGTATTAGTCGAATTCGCATGATTTTTAAGTTGCTGAGCGAATAAACACGTCTGAAGCCTATTTGTACAATGTTGGCAATGTCGAATATTTAGCCTCCTGGTAGCTGTCAAAAAGCTCACACGTGTTTTGGTAGTACCGCCGATTAATAAAAGGTGTACAACTTTGCTTCCGCCGTTTGCCGATAGGTGGCAACAACGGTAAGTAGTGGTCGAAAGAAACAGATTGCAGACGTCAGGCAGTTAGCTTGGACCTCCGTCAACATAACATCATTCAAACATTAGTCGATTTGTGTCTGCAGCATAAAGTTGTTCTTGATTGAAAATGCCAGTTTACGAGCCTGATTCTCGTCATTTGCGGGAAGTGTTACTGTTTTGTATCAGTATGAAGAAAACAGTGGCTTAGCCTCATCGAATGCTCTCAAGTACGTTTGGTAAGGACGTTATTAGTGAAAGAACGTGTCGTGAGTGGTTTCAACGCTTCAAGAACGGTGATTTTAACGTCGTAGACTGGCATAGTGGTGGAAGAGAGAATGTTTTCGAAGATGCAGAATTGAAGACATTGCTAAGTGAAGACTCGCGTAAAAATCAAGAAGAATTGGCACGATTAGTGGGAGTGACACAGCAAGCCACTTCAAAATGTCTCAAGGCTATGGGCATGATTCAGAAAGAAGGAACTTAGGTCCCGTGTGAGCTGAAACCAAAGACGCTGAACGGCGTTCGTGTGTTTGTGAACAGTTGCTTCAGAGGCAAAAACGGAAGGGATTTCTCCATCGCATTGTGACCGGGGACGAAAAATATGTTCATTACAATAACCCTAAACGCAAAAAATCATGGGGATATCCCGGCCATGCTTCCACGTCGACGGCCAAACAGAATATTCACGGCTCCAAGATCATGCTCTGCATTTGGTGGGACCAGCTCGACGTCGTGTACTATTTGGTGTTAAAACGATGTGAAACAATCACAGGTGCTCGTTATCGAACGCAATTAATGTGTCTGAGCAGAGCATTAAAAGACAAACGGCCACAATACAGCAAGAGGCACGATAAAGTGATTTCGCAGCACGACAACGCTCGACCCCACGTTGCAAAAGAGGTCAAAACGTACTTGGGAACGTTAAAATGGGAGGTCCTACCACACCCGCCGTATTCTCCAGACATTGTTCCCTCTGTCTCTCACCTGTTTTGATCAATGGCGCACGGCCTGGCTGACCAGCACTTCCGATCTCATGAAGAAGTCACAAATTGGATCGATTCGTGGATCGCTTCAAAAGATGAAGAATTTTTTCGACGCGGGATTCGTACACTGCCCGCAAAATGGGAGAAAGTAGTGGACACCGATGCAAAATACTTCGAATGATATATGTGTAACCAATTTGTTTCATTAAAGCCTCGAATGTTGAGGGAAAAACGGTGGAAGCAAAGTTGTACACCCTGTACTTTGTATGAAAATGGATCAGAGAATTTGTATTAAATTTTGATGCAGTGGGGGAATAAAGAGCAGAAAAGTTTTACTAATGTTAAATATTGTTTTTGGTGAGACTGGTATGAGTACACAAGGGTGTAAGTACGTTGATCTCCTGCTACCCTCTAGGGCTTTGGACACGCAATCGTTGTCGAAACCATTGACGACAGAATCTGGTCGTTCCGAAGAACGTCGTGAAGACGTTGAAGACGATAAGCACCGGCGAACTCCCAGCACATAATTTATCGAAAAAATCGTGGAAAATGTGAAAGAAATGAAACGATTATGAAGGACACACAAATCGTAATAGGGGAACTGCATGCCTTTTTTCAATGTAATGGCTATGAAAAGTGTGACAGCATAATTCGTTCCACAATTTTTAAATTTTGAATAAAAACAGCGGCCAATCTAGATCGCTCAAGAGTCGCTACATTAAGTCAACAACGACGCAGAACTACCTGCGTATGTCGAAACAGCTAACGAAATGCGGGTTTACGCATATGACCTCGAAACCATGGCTCAATCGCCCCAGTGGAAGCATATTGGATCGACAGTGGGAGACAGTTGTGGCCAATATGAAGTTCATGCTCGATGTGCTCGTCGATTTTAACGACACTGTGAACCACGGGTTCTTGCTACGGCATGGTCAGGCGATCATTAAGAAGAACTACTTACAATTACACGACGCTTGCGTGAAGGAACCCGTAATAAAATCTCCTGGATTTGTGGAGAATCAATTCTTGGCTTCTGCACCACGACAACGAACCTGCTCGCAGTTCATAGTTTTTTCGCGAATTTCTGGCCAAAAAAAAAAATATTGTAACGATACCCAAATCTCCATATTTGCCTGACTTTTTTCTGTTCCCAAAAACAAAGAAAAAAGTATAAAGGGCCGCTGTTTTACAAGCACAGATGAGATTAAAAACGCATCGCAAAGAAATCTGCCAGCTATCCCAAAGATGAAGAACCGGAGATGTTTTGGCGATTGGAAAAAGTGCTGGCATAAGTGTATGATACAGGGTGGCAATTATTGAACTATACAAACTACGGCGTGCACACACTTTATTCAAGATGTAAACGTCGCTACAGATATTCGGATTTAGGTTATGACATGTTCGATATGCCTGCCATCATTGGCTATGATTTGGCGCAGATGAATAGCGAAATTCTGCATGACCCGCTGAAGTCGGAATATCGATGCTGTCGATAACCTCCTGAATAACTGTTTTTAGATTAGCAATGCTTTTGGGGTTATTGCTGTACACCTTGTCTTTCATATAGCCCCACAAAAGAAGTTGCGTGTGTCGAGATCCCAAGAATATGGCGGCCAATCGAGGCCCACGCCAGTGGCCTCTGGATACCCCAGAGTGAGAATGCGGTCTCCAAAGTGCTCCTCTTGAACGTCAAACACTCTCCCACATCAATGGGATCGAGCTACGCCTTGCGTGAACCACATCTTGTCGATATGAGAGACACTTTGGACAATAGGGATGAAATCATCTTCAAAAACCTTGACGTACCGTTCGGTAGTCAACGTGTCATCAAGGAATATCGCACCAATTATTCCGTGACTGGACATTGCTTACCACACAGTCACCCGTTGAGGGTAAAGAGACTTCTCGATCGCGAAATGTTTATTGACGAAGCCATCCAGATGAAAGCGAGCTTCGTCGCTAAACCAAACAATACAGCCAACCGAAGTGGCCGAGCGGTTCTAGGCGCTACAGTCTGGAACCGCGCGACCGCTACGGTCGCAGGTTCGAATCCTGCCTCGGGCATGGATATGTGTGATGTCCTTAGGTTAGTTAGGTTTCAGTAGTTCTAAGTTCTAGGGGACTGATGACCTCAGAAGTTAAGTCCCATAGTGCTCAGAGCCATTTGAACCAAACAATACAGCGCATACTAATCCCCATCATGCCCCGCGGCCAACCGTTCAGTTTGAACGCCCTAACGCAAACCGCTCAGAAGTTAAGGCGATTTCATTTCATATAGTTCAATAATTGTCACCCTGTATTTAATTGTGACTATTTTGAAGAGGATAACATTGAGGTAGCGAAATAATATAACTGTTTGAAAAAAGTATCATCATTTTTTGAACGCATCTCGTATAAAATAACCAGAGTTTTTTTTGTGTCTTGTTTCTGAATTTGGGTTTAAAATGAAATAATCAATAAAAATATATGTGCCGGCATTCTGGTACACCTTCCTCAGTCCATTAAATTTCCGCGTTCCCACTCGAGTGGTCCAGTTTCGGCTGCGAATGGACGGACGGTGAATTCTGGGAGCAATAATTGTGGAGTCGGCTTACTTGATCGGTAGAGCCTGGTAGAGGCCTGTTACAAACAAGAGGGCGGTGCACATAAAAAAAGGAGATAGAGAGAGAGAAGAAAGAGAACGGCGCGAGCCGCATTAGCACTCGTGTCTGAAGCCGCCGCGGCAAGAGGGCTAATAGAGCCACGGCCGGCGGGGGTGGGATCGAGTGCGCCAAGTACAGCGGGGGCGGCGGCGGCGGCAAGTCGTTACGGTAATGCGGCCGGGCCGGGCCGGGCCGTTCCATTAGCAGTTATTACGGGGCGCAGCGCCTTGCCCCTCGAGTGGCGCGGATCTCAGCCTAATGACACGCACGCCACGCACACACGTGCTACGCTCTGGTCCCGGGTTTGTGCCTGGCGACAGACTGCGGCGCTCCGCGATGCGATGACGCACGCGGCTGGGCAGCTTCAGAAACAGACACGGGGTGGCAGCGCCTTCCACAGCTATACAACACTACATCTACATCTATACTCCGCACGCCACCTTGCAGTGTGTGTCAGAGGTTACTTTCGTTGTAAAATACACTGGTGAGCCAATACGTTATGGCCACCTGCTTGTCCACTTTTAGAGCGAAATACAGCTGCGATTCTGTGTGGCGCGGATTGTACTCTGTCGTCATATCTACCACAGCTCGCCGCCTGCCCAGGTTTACAGACCGGGCGGGCCTCCAACCTACACGTTCTGTGGTGAGGCGTGCGCGTCCAACACTTTTTCGCCTACTCACAGTTTCACCATCCTTCATTCACTTTCTATAGATCTCTGGTTGAGTCATCACGGACAGCGGACATCAGCTGGTCAAGTGACTATAATTGAAATTCGCCAACAGCCGTGTAACTGAGATGTTATTTTATATCATTTTGACTACCAGTTTCGGCAATCCACTACGCCATCTTCAGGCCCGATATGCATCTCTAAAATAAACGATACTGTCATATATTGCCATATATTCGTGGATGTCGTGAATTGAAAACCGTATCCCAAGTGCTTCATTCGAAGGCTTGTTGTCAAATAGACGGTCAATAGCATCCATGTTACTGACAAGAATAATATACAGAAGAATGGAAAAGAAAATTGAGGATGTGCTAGATGACGATCAGTTTGTCTTAAGAAACGGTAAAGGCACGAGAGAGGGAATTCTGACGTTGCGATTTATAATGGAAAAAAAAAGATACGTTCATACGATTTGTCAACCTGGAAAACGCCTAGATCAATGTAAAATGGTGAAACATGTTCGAAATTCTGAGAAAAATAGGGATAGCTATAGGGACAGCCGGGTAATATACAATATACACAAGAGCCAAGACGGAATAATACGAGTGGACGACCAAGAACGAAGTGCTCGGATTAAAAGTTAGGGACGTAGACTTTCGCCGCTACTGTTCAATCTCTACATCGAAGAACTAATTATGGAAATAAAAGAAAGGTTTAGGAGTGGAATTGCATTCAAGGCGAAAGAGTATCAACGATACGATTCGCCGAAACATCGCTATCCTGAGTGAAAGTAAAGAAGAATTACATGATATGCTGAATGGAATGAACAGTCTAATGAGCACAGAATACGGATTGAGAGTAAATCGAAGAAAGACGAAAGCAATGAGAAGTAGCACAAATGAGAGTGAGAAACTTAACATCAGGATTGATGTCAAGAAGTAGATGAAGTTAAGGAATTTTGCTGCCTAAGCAGTAAAATAACAGATGACGGACGGAGCAAGAGGACATCAAAAGCAGACTAAGCAGTGGCAAAAAGGGCATTCCTGGCCGAGGGAAGTCTACTAGTATCAAACACAGGTCTTAATTTGAAGAAGAAATTTCTGACAATGTACGTCTGAAGTACAGCATTGTATGGTAGCGGAACATGGACTGTGGGAAAAACCGGAACAGAAGAGAGTCGAGCCATTTAAGACGTGGTGCTACAGACGAATGTTGAAAATTAGGTGGACTGATAAAGTAAGGAATGAGGAGGTTCTGCGCCGAATCGGAGAGGAAAGGAATATGTGGAAACACTGACAAGGAGAAGTGATAATATGATAGGACATCTGTTAAGACATCAGGGAATGACTACCTTGGTGCTGGAGGGAGCTGTAGAGGGAAAAACTGTAGAGGAAGACAGAGATTTTAATACATCGAGTAAATAATTGAGGACGCAGGTTGCAAGTGCTACTCTGAGATCAAGACGTTGGCACAGGAGAGGAATTCATGGCGGGCCGCATCAAACCAGTCAGAAGATTGATGGGAAAAAAAAAAAAACGCGAACAGCTGACCAACTTCGCCGCTTCCGAGATGTCCGTTTCCAGGCGCCGCATCGTGACAATCTCCCCTCTGTCGAAGCCGCTTATGTCAGTCGATTTCCCCATTTGTGGTCCATGCCATCGCTAGAACGATTCCCTATTCGTCTCTCCCCTCCTCTCTTTGCATACTCTTTTTAACACCTCACGCCCCCGCTACTCCATCAGGCGGGTATTTTGCTATTTCACGGTGGGCAATCACGTTTTCAGTCGAGTGGTGGTTCGGATCAATGAAATTCGCCAAGAAAGCGTGCATTCACACATGGTGGTCACAATGTTTTGGATTATGAGTCTGCACAACAAAAAACACTGCTCTGCAAAACTTAAGACGAGCTAGAGGAAGTACCGTAGCATATTAACTACTCAATGGAAATGAATGGAAATACAGGAGGATTTTGCCGCGAGTCTCCTTGTCGTGCACAGAAAGCTAGACGTCACATGGCGTGGGGTAAGCGTGGCTGTAATGCCAGATGGGCCTGGTCCCGCAACAGGAGGCAGTTCAAGGGACGGCAAAGGGCAGTGTGTGTCAGTGAGAGAGCCGGTACGGTCTCGTCTCCTATGGTGGTGTTCTTCATCACATCACGGTTCGGAGACAACATCTGGATGACGCCACACGGGGAAGATTCATCGGGAAAGTAGGACGAAGTGTGACGAGTGTAGTCCAGGAGTTTGCTATTGCTCACATCGCTTCACGCACATGGGGAGCGTTCGGAACCACAGGCACTACAACAGCAGAAGTCCGCTACATCGTGCAGCAGGCTAGAAATGGCCCACGTCAAGCAGAGGGTGCAGTTGCAACCACATGTAACAGGACTGCAAGGCACGCAGTCTCACGCTCCTCCGTGGCATGGCGACTGCATATGTGTGGACTCTTTGCACGATGGCCAGTACGTTGCGTTCCCTTGACACACGCACATCGGCGCTGGTTTTTGATGGAGCCAAGAGCACTGGGACCGCACCGACGTGGAGTGAGGCCGGCCACATGCTCTTTTGGGATAAGATCAGATTCAGTATGAGTACTGATTTTCGACGTACCTAGATACGGCCAGAGATCGCCTAGTCGCCTATCGCAGCCAGCAATATTGTCGGATTCAGTCGTTTTGGTGGTCCATGCGTTACAGTGTGGGGAGGCATAACGTTACATAGGCGTATTCAGCATGGTGCGCTCGGAGATAAACATTGCTGTGACACAGTGTCTTCTCCCCATGTGCGTCTTTTCACGGGTGCATTCGGCCCTGAATTCATTTGTATGGATGATAACGCGCGAGCACATCGATCTGCGCAGGTGGAAGGGATCTTATAACGAGAAATATTCGGTGAATGAACTGGCCTGCCCGTTACCCCGACTTAAATCACGTCGAGCAAGTGTAGGATGCGTCGGGAATACGTACTGCTGCACGATTACATGCACCAACGACCATCTGGCAATTGTCAACTGCTGTGGTGCAGGAACAGAACGCCCTACCCCACAAGACCTTGCCGATCTTGTGGCCAGCATAGTAGGACTTTGCATAGTATGCACTGCCGTCCGTGGCGACGACGAAACATATTAACACTTTGCTGTCTGGCGACACCACAGTGATGTCGTGTGCATAGTATCGCTCAGCGGCCGGCGACACCACAGTGGTGTCGTGTGCATAGTATCGCACAGTGGCCTGTGACAGCACTTTAGTTATCTTTTTCATTCTGTTGGTGTTTTGTTTAGATACAGTCAACAAGTTTTTTTTGTTTTTATAGGTACTTGTGCGCTTTCATCGTGGCAGACGAAAGAGACGATACGATCATTTACGATGAATGTCTGACTTTCCGGAAGACTTGGCCGAAGGGAAGAAGATACTGGATATAAAAAAAAATGAAAGTGAAGCAGAATCGTCGGAAGATAGTGAAATACGTCCAAGAAGAATCCGGCGAACGCTACGGTTGCCAATTGATTCACATGAATCAGACGAAGAAGACAGTCTGATTTACTGAGGACCAATAATAAATTTGGAGGATCTCCGGGTCCACACATATTTCCCAAATATACACAGGCCGTCGTGGATATCGTACAATTACATAATGGGAACGATCTATTTGAATATATTATCAACAAAACCAACAAGTATTACAGTCAAAATTGCAACAGAAGAAAACTGCATAAAAAATGCCAAATTTGTCGACATTATGGGACGCGAACTTAGAAAATCGTTTGCGTTTGCTATCCTTATGGTAATTGTAAAAAAGCAAGGATCGATGATTGCTGGTCAACGAATCCGTTGACAGACACACCGATATTTCGCAAAACGACGTCTGGCAACAGAGTCAGACAAATATTATCATTTTTACATTTTTCCGACACTAACAATAAACCGGATAATGCCGACCGGCTTTTCAAAGTGCAATTCGTAATTGATTATTTTTCCAAAAAGTTTAAAGAAACGTTTAATCTAACTCAAAACATCTCAACTGATGAAGGAATGAGACCGTGGCGTGGAAAGTTAAATCTTTAAGTTTACATTCCGTCGAAAATTACGAAATATAGCATACTCATTCGGATGCTGTGTGATTCGAGTACGGCATACATTTCCTCATTCAAGATATATTCCGGCGCTGGACAACCTTAAGCAAAAATAGTGATGGAACTACTGACGCCTTCTCATGGAAAGTGGCATCATCTCTACATGTATAATTATTATAACAGTGTAGAACTTGCAGAGAAGTTACTTGAAAAGAAAATTCGAGTTTGTGGAACGATACGGAAAAATAGAGGATTTCCGGAAAAATTAAAGCGCGCAAAAATCAATGTGTTTGAAGCTTGTCATCAACGGAAAGGTGACAAGCGGCAGGCAACAAGTCAAGTAATGCGAATCAGCTCTGCCGGCGCCAAGCGAATAAATTTGTACGAGAATGAAATTTTCACTCCACAGCGGAGTGTGCGCTGATATGAAACTTCCTGGCAGATTAAAACCGTGTGCCAGACCGAGGCTCGAACTCGGGACCTTTGCCTTTCGCAGGCAATTGCTCTATCAACTGAGCACGACTCACGCCCCGTCCTCACAGCTTCAATTCCGCCAGTACCTCGTCTCCTACCTTCCAAACTTCACAGAAGCTCTCCTGCGAATCTTGCAGAACTAACACTCCTGGAAGAGTCTCGGTCCGGCACACAGTTTTAATCTGCCCAAAAGTTTGACGCGGAAGTTATTTTCGTCCGTTAAGTTTTGCACACCAGGGTAGTAGAGGACGTTGCGTAGGGTAGTAGAGGACGTTGCGTGTGAAGTGCTAGAGTAAGATGAAGATGTTGGCACAGAAGAAGACGTGTCAGGTGCATACAGTCATCTACGAGCATTCATCCACGACGATAGATTTGATGGGCTGGTTTTCTCGCTACTGAACGTAATTCTGGTAGGAGCCGCAGACGGCTAGGGTGAGGTATGGAGGTACGTGTCGGTGTGAGGAGCCATCGGGCACGGAGTTGGGTGGTGGGTGCTGCGACCCCGGAGGCGGCGGGCAGCCATCGATCCCAGCTTCCTGTGCGCGGGGGCCGCGGCTCGTGCCCCGCCGCCGTCGCCGGCGCGTCCCCGATAAATAGCTGCGGGCGCGGCTAATTAAAAACGCGGCTAATTACCGGCCGCGCGGAAGCCACACGGTGAGAGAAGAGCAGAGAACTGAAGAGAAGGGCGCGGGGAAGCGTATTACTGCTACCGCCCAACGGGGAAGGGAAGGAGACACGACGGCTGCCGCCCCCAGAGGACGGGGGCGGAATCCACTCTGCCCTGCCCTGTGCTGCTCCGCTGTGCTCCGATGTGATGTCACGGCGAGACCCAGAGCTCCGCCCTGCCTCCCAGGTCGCAGCCACACCACACGTGGCAGAGGTATTGCTCGCATCTCGTGCTCGCTCGGCCCTAAAGTTCTTATAATCGAGCACAATTTTGTGGTGCTATTGAGACTTGTCATTACTACTTTTATGAGTTATTGTTGTTTACAGTGAGCGTTTAAAGGAACGTCGTTTATTAAAAGCTGAAATACACAGTATTGATGATCCACAATAATATTTATCTTCTAATTCGTTCTGAACCAGCTTTCGCATTTCTAGGCTAGGCAGAGGCAAGACTAAACAGATAGTCCACACAACATCAGCGGCTGTTTATAGCTGTATACTTTTTTTTCAAATATATGTGATCTTTTAGGACTATATGTACACACGATGAGTCAGGACGAAAGGTAGGGCCGACTTGCTTTCAGGGGTGATAGTATTAGTGATTCTGAACAAAAAAAAAGTCGTATAAACATATGTCCTGTTCTTACCAGTTTCCGAGGGAGCTAATGAAAACAGTGGGGAACATAACAAATGCAGGTGATAGTAAATGAAACATTGTGATCTAATGTTTTGTTTAGTTTCGCACATTCCTCACAAAAGATGATCAAAACGTTCATCGTCAACAGCAATGCATGTTGCAGCTCTTGTAAACAGCTGCTGTGTTACTGGTCTGAGTTCATCATTGCGGGCCTTTACTTGAGCAGACGAATGTAAAATACGAGCGACAAGTTCTTCCTTTGTGTCCGCTCTCCACTTGTAAACTTCGCCCTGAACCCACCCCCTCAAACAGTAATCTAATGGAGTGGCCTCGGTGACCAAGCAGTGACTCCACGTCGACCGATCCAACGCCGAGGACACGTTTCAGTGAGGTACTGTGCCGTGTCACTGGCTGTACGATAAGTGCAGGAGCTCCGTCGAGCTGAAAGTACATACGCTGTCGTGTTGCCAAAGGAATATCCTCCAAGTATTCTAGTAACACATTTTGAAGGAAATCAAGATACCGCACTCCATTAATACGTTTATCTGGAACAACTGTTCCGATAAGCTGGTCAAGTTAAGTACGAACTGAAATGGACAGGGAAAACAATACGACGTAGCCTGACGCCGCTTTTACTGTATTCGCCTATCAGTGCTAGTGAAGAAGGATACGCGACTCACCAGGGTGGGTTTCCAACAGCTGTATGTCAGATGCGGTTAAGAAAACTGCATATGTTCACTTGAAGTGTTTTGTTCAATGCCAACACCCCTCAAAGCATCTACCTTTCCTCCTGACTCACCCTCTACAGATACACCACAGGGTGTTAGTTTTTAACTCGAAAACGGCGCACCGTACGAAAAAAATGTTTCCGGTGTTAGTCAAGGTGCTACTGAGCACCTCCTAACCACACCTCCGTCGTAGGCGGCATCAAGTTTGTATTTTCAAATGGTATCCCCCTCACATTCATTCCATATTCAGACAATACGCCAAAACAGTATGTACGGTTTACTCAAAACATTGTTTTCCGTCCGTGGTACATGGTGCTATGTTGTTGTAGTTGTGGTCTTCAGCCCAAAGACTGGTTTGATTAGCTCTCCACGCTACTCTATCGTGTGCACGCTTCTTCATCTCCAAGTAACTACTGCAACCTACATCCTTCTGAATCTGCTTAGTGTATTCATCTCCTGGTCTCCCTCTATGATTTTTACCCTCCGCGCTGCCCTCCAGTACTAAATTGGTGATCCCTTGATGTCTCAGAACATGTCCTACCAACCGATCCATTCTTCTAGTCAAGTTGTGCCACAAATTCCTCTTCTCCCCAATTCTACTCCGCACTTCCTCATTAGTTACGTGATCTACCCATATAATCTTCAGCATTCTTCTGTAGCACCACATTTCTAAAGCTTCTATTTTCTTCTTGTCTAAACTATTTATCGCCCATGTTTCACTTCCATACATGGCTACACTCCATACAAATACTTTCAGAAAAGACTTCGTGACACTTAAATCTATACTCGATGTTAACAAACTTCTCTTCTTCAGAAACGGTTTCCTTGCCATTGCCAGTCTACATTTTTATCCTCTCTACTTCGACCATCATCAGTTATTTTTCTCCCCAAATAGCAAAACTCATCTACTACTTTATGTGTCTCATTTCCTAATCCAATTCCCTCAGCATCATCTGATTTAATTCGACTATATTCCATTATCCTCGTTTTGCTTTTGTTGATGTTCATCTTATATCCTCCTTTCAAGACACTGTCCATTCCGTTCAGCTGCTCTTCCAGGTCCTTTGCTGTCTCTGACAGAATTACAACGTCATCGGCAAATCTCATAGTTTTTGTTTCTTCTCCGCGGATTTTAATTCCTACTTCGAATTTTTCTTTTGTTTCCTTTACTGCTTGCTCAATATACAGAATGAATAACATCGTGGATGGGCTACAACTCTGTCTCACTCCCTTCCCAACCACTGCTTCCCTTTCATGCCCCTCGACTCTTATAACTGCCATCTGGTTTCTGTACAAATTGTAAATATTCTTTCGCTCCCTGTATTTTACCCCTGCCACCTTCAGAATTTGAAAGAGAGAATTCCAGTCAACATTGTCAAAAGCTTTCTCTAAGTCTACAAATGATGGATACGTAGGTTTGCCTTTCCTTAATCTATCTTCTAAGATAAGTAGGGTCAGTATAGCCTCACGTGTTCCAACATTTCTGCGGAATCCAAACTGATCTTCCCCGCGGTCGGCTTCTACCAGTTTTTCCATTCGCCTGTAAAGAATTCGTACTATTATTTTGCAAGCGTGGTTTATTAAACTGATAGTTCGGTAATTTTTTCAGACCTGTCAACACCTGCTTTTTTTGGGATTGGAATTATTACATTCTTCTTGAAGTCTGAGGGTATTTCGCCTGTCTCATACATCTTGCTCACCAGGTGGTAGAGTTTTGTCATGGCTGGCTCTGCGAAGGCTATGAGTAGTTCTAATGCAATGTTGTCTACTGCTGGGGCCTTGTTTCGATTTAGGTCTTTCAGTGCTCTGTCAAACTGTTCACGCAGCATCGTATCTCCCATTTCATCTTCATTTACGTCCTCTTCCATCTCCATAATATTGCCCTCAAGTTCCTCGCCCTTGTATATACCCTCTATATACTCCTTCCACCTTTCTGCTTTCCCTTCTTTGCTTAGGACTGGGTTTCCATCTGAGCTCTTGATACTGATACAAATGGTTCTCTTTTCTCCAAGGGTATCTTTAATTTTCCTGTAGGCAGTATCTATCTTACCCCTAGTGAGATAAGCCTCTACATCCTTACGTTTGTCCTCTAGCCATCCCTGCTTAGCCATTTTGCACTTTCCTGTCAATCTCATTCTTGAGACGTTTGTATTTCATTTTGCCTGCTATAATCGACAAATATCGAGTGTGGCTGTCTTGCAATTCAGAACGGACTGATTTGATTCCACATTCCATTTGCGATGTAAATGTGAACCTTTGCGTTCTAGTGGTTCATACTGATGTTCAAACATTACTTCAGTATTGCAAATATGATTGTACAGTACAAATAATACGGTTAGACACTGACATTTCTGGCAAAGAAACTACTTCTACAGTACCGTAGTCTTCCGTTCCCTACGGATTTGATCGTGTTAAGTTCCCAATTCATCGGAATACTTGATTTCCGTGACCGCGCTAAAACCCCACCATCAAGGTGGCTGATTTCGGTGTGTGTCTCCATCCAACCGCCAAACACTCGCGCTGGGTGCTACGTGGCTACTGGCGAAATACAAACACCAACCACTCTAATAATGTAAAACGTCCATGAAGTGATATCGACAGGCGCACCTGCAAAGGAAGCTACCCGAAATCAAGCACCCCGATCGTTAGAGGCAAGGCGAATCACCGAAATCAAGCACCCGAATAGTGTGAGGCAAGGCGAATCGCCGAAATCAAGCACCCAAATGGTGTGAGGCAAGGCGAATCACCGAAATCAACAAGGTACATCACCGAAATCAACCATCCAAATGGTGTGAGGCAAGGCGAATCACCCAAATCAACCAACAGAATGGTGTGAGGCAAGGCGAATCACCGAAATCAAGCACCCAAATGGTGTGAGGCAAGGCGAATCACCGAAATCAACAAGGTGAATCACCGAAATCAATCATCCAAATGGTTTGAGGCAAGGCGAATCACCAAAATCAACCACCCGAATGGTGTGAGGCAAGGCGAATCACCGAAATCAAGCACGCGAATGGTGTGAGGTAAGGGGATTCACTGATATCAAGCGTCCCGATGGGAAAACAAAACCTACATACTCCTCGTCGTTTTTGGATCACGCTAAACGAAGTTTCTAACCAAACACCGAACCGGGCTAACCATATTGTACTGTACATTCAAATTAGCGACACTAAAGTAAATTTCAAACATCAATATCAAACGTTAGAACACAAAAGTTTACATTTACGTCGTAAATGTAATGTAGAACCAAATACATCTTTCGTAACTGGAAAAAACAGGCACACTTTATATTTCTCGATTACAGTTCCATCTACCACGAATGGAACAATGGTTTGAGTGAAAGGTATACGTATTTCTTTGGCGCAGAATATGAATATTCAAGAAAAATGTGGGTTCTCATTTGACCAACCGGATGACTGAAGCGGCTACCAACTGCGTCTCCTTGTTCATACACCCGTGCTGAATGTTGTTCATTGGCGAAGAAGGTTGGAATTTTCACGCCAAACTGAGTGGCGACAGATGCCCTTTCCAAATGAATAGCGTTTAAGCTCCATCGGACACACGGCCGTTCAAAGCAAACATCGTGCGACAATCTTCAGAGGGGACCAAGTAGAAGAAGAAAGCCTTAAGCCCAGGAGAATGTTTTCGTCGCATTCCTTGGGCGATCTCGTCATACTGGAACTAACAATGAGCAAAGACAAGTATAAATCTATTGTTGGGGCCATGTCCACCCCTACATGCGACGTGTTTTTCGTCGGCACGACGGCATCTACCAGCACAACAATGCAACGTGTCACACAGATCGCTGAGTACGTGCGCGATTCGAAGATCGTCAGGGTGGTTTTACCGTACTCCTCTGGCCATCAAACTCCCCGGATGTAACTCAATCGAGAATCTGTGGGGCTCCATCTATCTGGTTATTTGGGCCACAGATCCTGAACAAAGAAACCTGGAACTGAAGTTGGCATGACTCCACATCCCTGTAGGTACCTTCCAGAGCTTCAAAGAGTTTCTTCCTGCACGTCTTGCAGCGGTCCACGCAGCAGAAGGTGGTTATTCAGGCTTCTGACAGGTGATCACATTAATGTGAGTGGATAATGTACCTACTGCTACATCAATTAATACTACCATAAGGGGTCATTATAAAGTTTTACGCTCCATCGGACAGACTGCTGTTGAAAGCAAACACCCTAACAATCGTCGGAAGGGTCAAGGCCGAAGGAGGAACCTTAAGGTCTGGTTAATGTTTTCGTGGCAAAACGAAGTTAAACGATTAAGGTGTCGTTGCGCCAATCAAATACTATAGGGATTTCACGGCATCCCAGCTCTCGCCCGAGAACCGTTTCTAGAAACAAAAAAGTAACTAAGTAAGTTTATTTCTTCGAGATGATAGTTGAAAACCTGATGACAACCCCTCGCACTAGGTATCTATCACATTCGAGGGAATATCATCTCGTGTAAGTTCTTCTGACAGAAGTTCACACGTATTACGCCGTTAAACATTAGTTCGTGCTGCACACGATTCATGTGTAACGATTTGGCTTTGTGAGATCATTCAGTAGCGGAGCTTCGGATATTAGTGTCGCTAGGGTAAATATGGGAGCCGTGTCCAGACACCAGACCGTGGTGAAGAACGTTGAGCTCGCGGCTGGTAGCTGCACAAAACAACGCGCATCTGGTCCGACACGGCACACGCCCGGACAGCAGCTCTCATTAGCGGGGGACGGCTAATGGCGGCCTCACTCACATGGCCGCCTGCATTCAGAAGGCGTAACAGGTGTGCGCGCCTCGCTGGGGCAAACATTGTTACGCGGACCGGTAATGACATTGTTGTACACGAGAACGTCGCATGTTAACGTTTAAAGCCGTGGACGTCACTGTGCACGAACTTTCTCCAGAGGATGCGCAAAAACAGATTTCGCAGTCATCAGCCAGAAGACTGGTGCGATGCAGGTCCGTAGTAGTCTATTCTGTGCAAGTTCTGCATAAATACTGCCACCAACAACCATTAAATACCGCGGCCTACAACTATTTGAACCCACGTACTACCCTCAGGTCTTGGTCTCCTCACACAATTTTCACCACCCATATTTGTCTCCATTATCAAATTAACGATTATACACTACTGGCCATTAAAATTGCTACACCAAGAAGAAATGCAGATGATAAACGGGTATTCATTGCACAAATATACTATACTAGAACTGACATGTCATTACATTAACACGCAATTTGGGTGCATAGATCCTGACGCAATTCCTGAGAAACCAGTACCCAGAACAACCACCTCTGGCCGTAATAACGGCCTTGATGCGCCTGGGCATTGAGTCAAACAGAGCTCGGATAGCGTGTACACGTACAGCTGACCATGCAGCTTCAACACGATACCACAGTTCATCAAGAGTAGTGACTGGCGCATTGTGACGAGCCAGTTGCCCGGCCGCCATTGACCAGACGTTTTCAGTTGAAGAGAGATCTGGAGAATGTGCTGGCCAGGCAGCAGTCGAACATTTTCTGTATCCAGAAAGGCCCGTACAGGACCTGCAACATACGGTCGTGCATTATCCTGCTGAAAAGTAGGGTTTCGCAGGGATCGAATGAAGGGTAGAGCCACGGGTCGTAACACATCTGAAATCCCACGCCATGCGGATAAGATGACAGTCATCAGTGATACGAGGCCGTTGGGATCCAGCACGGCGTTCCGTATTACCCTCCTGAACCCACCGATTCCGCATTCTGCTAGCAGTCATTGGATCTCGACCACTGTTCAAAGTGCCGTCAATGCGAACAAGAGGTGACCGAGGCGTGTAACCAATGGCACCCCATATCATCACGCTGGGTGATACACCAGTATGGCGATGACGAATACACGCTTCCAATGTGCGTTCAGCGCTTTGTCGCCAAACACGGATGCGACCATCATGATGCTGTAAACAGATCCTCGATTCATCCGAAAAAATGACGTTTTGCCATTCGTGCACCCAGGTTCGTCGTTGAGAACACCATCACAGGCGCTCCTGTCTGTGCTGCAGCGTCAAGGCCGCAGCCATGGTCTCCGAGCTGATAGTCCATGCTGCTGCAAACGTCGTCGAACTGTTCGTGCAAATGGTCGTTGTCTTGCAAACGTTCCCATCTCTTGACTCAGGTATCGAGACGTGGCTGTAAAGCCATGCGGATAAGATGCCTGTCATCTCGACTGCTAGTGATACGAGGCCGTTGGGATCCTGCACGACGTTCCGTATTACCCTCCTGAAGCCACCGATTCCATATTCTGCTAACAGTCATTGGATCTCGACCAACGCGAGCAGCAATGTCGCGATACGATAAACGGCAATCGCGTTAGGCTACAATCCGACCTTTATCAAAGTCGGAAATGTGATGGTACGCATTTCTCCTCCTTACACGAGGCATCACAAAAACGTTACACCAGGCAACGCCGGTCAACTGCTGTTTGTGTATGAGAAATCGGTTGGAAACTTTCTTCATGTCAGCACGTTTTAGGTGTCGCCACCGGCGCCAGCCTTGTGTGAATGCTCTGAAAAGCTAATCATTCGCATATCACAGCATCTTCTTCCTGTCGGTTGAATTTCGCGTCTGTAGCACGTCATCTCCGTGGTGTAACAATTTTAATAGCCAGTAGTGTATGAGGGATGTTCGGAAAGTAAGGTCCGATCGGTCGCGAAATAAAACCACAGTGAAAATCAAAAAATTTTTATTCGCAACAGTTAGCCACACCTTCCAGCTACCTCTCTAAACAGTCGCCGCTCCGACTTGGAGATTTGTCGTGGCGTTGTACAAACTTCCCAGTACCCTCGTCTCAGAAAGCAGCCGCCTGTCCTTTCCACCAATTCTCTACGCTGGTCTGCCTTTCGTTGTTTGTGCCAAAATGTTGTCTTCGTAGCCAACGGGTCATGTGAGCAGAGATGAAAAACGGAGGGAGCCAATTAAGGGCTCTATTGTGGGCGATCAAGCACTTCCCATCGAAAAGGCCGAACGGGCGTCTTCATTGCCCTTACAGAATGCGGCTGAAAATTGTCTCGAAGAAAGAAACGCATGACATTTATGTTATGTGGGCAGCATAGCTTCGGGAGAAATCTCTCGTCAGATCCACGTATTTGGCGGGAGACACTGTTGTTCTAGGCATTTCTACGAGATCGCTTTGCGCTCTGAGCCGAAAAGAGCGACGTGAAGCTATCTACAGGCACACTAAAGACACTGCCCAACACATCTGTGCAAAGTTCCATCGAATTTTCACAACGGTTTCCATTTCGCGCCTAAGCAGACCTCGCTTTCCGAATACGCCTCTTATAACGCCTCAGGATGTCTCCTGTCAACCTATGCCTTCATTAAGTCAGCTTGTACCACAATTTTCATTTGTTCCTGATCCATATTTACAAATATAAAATGTTTCAAAATTGGGTTCCATTCCACGCTCGGTGCCCGGTACAGCAACCACTTACGAATTTCTTGCAATAAGACGGTCTTTGATGCAAATTATTTTAGTCATTTATTGGCAGTGACGCGTTTCGCCCTTTTGGGGCACCTTCAGATTACTCTAGGGGTGGAAAATAACAGCGTGACACATAGAAACATTAAAAACTGGAGGATAGGGGTAATGTGAAGCAAAGTTCTAGACTATGTAGCCGTCTCTACAACTAACAATAAATGTGAACTTAAGCAAGAAGCAATGTGGTGGGCCAGCACCCGCTCTTTAATGCAGCATATGGCATTAAGATAAAACAACATCGTCCTGTCGTTATTAGACGATCGTCCTATCGTTATTAGGCAAATAAAAGCATAAGGGGCATGAAACCAGAAATAAAACTCCAAAGTGTAACTACAATATCTACTGGAAAGAGGAACTATGGAAAAACAAGAAAAATATTTAAAAGAGATTACGTAATAAGGAGCCAACAGCGTAGTGTACACAGAATGGAGCGTCGTGTAGAGCTACGAAATGTAAACATAATGCGGTCGAGAACACAAGATACGTCGGACCGCGCTGCCGGCCACACAAACACGGAGTCGTAAGACAACATTGTAGAACCGTTTTTCTTCAAGGAAGTTTGTTAACCAAAGCCGTCTAGCCTTCGTTTATGAATTTGATTTTGCCTTCACGCTTATGTACATCTGCGGTATTTGACGCTTCTGCATTGCGGATAATTTAACACGGTTGTGAGTTGACTGCAAAACTGTGTTTAGCGTGCAGACAAGTACAATTTTCTTATCTTCTTGCAAAAGGTGGAATATCAGGGCACGTGTCACAAGGCCGTGTCGTATACGACACTGTTAGTGGAATTCAGCCAGGCCCTTTTGGTTTTAATTTACTGATACATTTTCACCGTTGCTCACTTTTTTAACTTCTTTTTCTTTTCCTTACTTGGAAAGTTGACCGCAGTCTAACTGTGAAGTGAATAGTCTTATCTCAGTACTTGTTATCAGTTGCGAGTCATCCCTTGAATATTTCTTCTACATGTTATCGTTCCCAACTTCTCATATAGTGTGGACCTTTGCCCCAAGTTAATTACTTTTGTCCACACGGGTTACTGCAATCAGCGGGATCTCACTTGGTGGATTGTACTTGCAAATATTTTTCATTGCCTACTGTTCTTATAGTGTTTTGTAATTATGGCTCAATGTCTGCACTGAGTCGGGGGTCAAGTTCCTTTTTTTGTTGGTTTTGTCAGTATGTAAAGGCGGAACGATAAACTGAGGCGACAAAAAGTCATGGGATAGCGATGTGTATAGATGCACATGGCGGTAGTATCGCGTACACAAGGTATAAAAGGATAGTGCATCGACAGTGCTGTCATTTGTTCACAGGTGATTCACGTGAAATGGTACCCGCCGTGAATATGGCCACATGATGTGGATTACAGACTGATCGCTGAATAGTAGTTGGCATAAGATTCGGAAATCTGTAGGGAAATCAGTGACCTTCACTTAACGACCGAGAGCAGCGGCGTTTGGGTACAGTCGTCAGTGCTAACAGAGAGGCGACACTGCATGAAATAACCGCAGAAATCTATGTGGGACATATGACGAACGTATTCGTTAGGACAGCGCGACGAAATGTGGCGCGAATAGGCTACGGCAGCAGACGACCGAGGCGATTGCCTTTGCTAATAGCACGACATCATCCGCAGAGCCTCTGCTGAGCACATGACTATATGCGTTGGAACCTAGACGACTGTGAAAACCTTCGCCCGTTTAGATGACTCCCGATTTCGGCTGGTAAAAGCTGACTGTAGGGATCGAGTGTGGCGGAGACCCCAAGTTATCAACAACGCAGTGTGCAAGCTCGTGGTGGCTCTATAATGGTGTGGGCTGGGTTTACACCAAATTGACTGGGTTCTATGGCCCAACTGAACCGATCAATGACAGGAAATGGTTAATGTTAGGCTCCTTAGGGCCATTTGCAGCCATTCATGGACTTTGTGTTCCCTGACATGTCACTGGGCCACAGTTGTCTGTGAGTGGTTTGAATAAGATTTTGAACAACTCGAGGGAATGATTTGGTCATCCAGATCGCTCGACACGAACACCTTCGAACATTTATGGGACATAAATGAGAGACCAGTTCATGCACAAAACCCTGCACCGGCAACACTTTCACAATTACAGACGCAGCACATCTCAATATTTTTGAAGGCGGCTTCCAACCAGTTGTTGAGTTGCTGCAGTCGTACCAAAGAAGAAAATATATCGGTATATAACTTGCATTGAACTGTGTTTAAGAATAAATGCCTTTAAGAATAAATGTCACATATTAAAACCGGCGCGTTACCGTTCCCAGCTCCTCATTAGCTGCCCTGTTTCGGTTTAAAGAGTGTCTTTCCATTCAGACGCAGCCACTAGAAATCTCACTCGTAGTACATTCACATCTGTTTGCCTCGTTCTGGCCAGCTTCCGCATCAGGACCTCAGGCGCACGTAGAGGTGCTCGGACGTGTTTCGGCAGACGCGCCAATCATCAGGTAGCTCATCAGGTGCGGAACACACACACACACACACACACACACACACACACACACACACACCTGCCCACGCGTGTGCCGCGCCGGGCCAGCTAATCAGCGCGTCTTGGCGCCGTTCTCCGCGGGTCCGCGTTACTTCCGCACCGCGGCGCCACCGCCCCTCCTTTATTAGCGGCCGCGAACAATGGCGCCTTTCTGCGGCGCCTTCTGCGTCTTTATCTTGGTGCGCCGCACCGGAACCGCCTGCGTCCATTGTTGAACCACCGCCCTGGGTGCGTGAGTGCGTACACCGCCGGCGCCGCAGAGGAGCGAAAATACCGCATGCCTTCTCCAATATCGCCCAGCCGAAACGTATACGTCTGCTTACAATAACACTTTCCGCGAGGATTGAAACGAGTTCACGTTTCTAACGTTTGCATTACTTAATGCATGCATTAGAAGGATCGTTCCATAAATAATGCTCCACATTTTTTTCTTAGAATGTATTTATTCTTATGAGTTAGACTTTGGGGACAAAAGGCATCTACGTATATACTCAGCAAGACATCGCAGTTGCATGGCGGTGGGTACCCTTTACCACTACTAGTTATTTCCTTTCCTTTTCCACTCGGAGTAGAGCATCGGAAAAACGACTGTGTAGGCTATATGACTCCGTGTAAACCCTAATTTCTCGCATCTCATCTTCCTAGTTTCTACGAGAAACGTTTGTTGGCAGCACTAGAAACATTGTGCAGCCAGCTTCAAATGCCAGTTTCTCTACAGTGTTCCACGAAAAGAATGTCGCCTTTCCTCAAGGGATTCGCATTTGAGTTTCCGAAGCATCTCTGTAACACTTCCGTGTTGTTCGAAGCCACCGGTAACAAATCTAGCAGCCCATCTCTGGAACTGCTTCGTTATCTTCCTTTAAACCAACCTAGCAAGGATCCCAAACACTCGAGCAGTACAAGAATAGGTCACACTAGCCCTATATGTAGTCTCCAGTACAGGTGAACCACACTTTTCCAAATTCCTCCCAATAAACCGATGTCGATCATTCTCCTTCCCTACTACAATGCTCACATGCTCGTCCCATTTCATGTCGCTTAGCAACGTTACGTCCATATATTTAAACGACGTGACTGTATCAAGCAGGGCGTAATACTAATGCTGTATCCGAACATTACAGGTTTGTTTTTCTTATTTCAACATAATTTTTTCTACATTTAGAACTAGCTACCATTCATCACACCAATCAGAACAATATTACTCAGCATTTCTTTTACATGTACTGTCTTTCTACCCTATCACGTTCTATAGTCTTATGCCAGCGTTGTGTGGAGATCCTTGTTAGCCCTGCTCGTTTTAACTGAAGGAGTTACGCTCTCACCATCTTCAGAGTGTGTTCCTCACAGAGAAACTGTAAATGCCTCAAGCAGATAGGAGTCCGAGGGCGCCAGGTCTGGCATGTAGGAGGAAGAGGCAGCGATGTCCGACCCAATTTTGCGATGTTTTCCCAGATACTGTGTGTGTGTGTGTGTGTGTGTGTGTGTGTGTGTGTGTGTGTTTATGTGTGTGTGGACGTGCAGTGCCCTCTTGGATCAAGATTGCCTTTGGATTCTTATCAGACCGAATACGTCGGAAGCGGTTTTTGAGCTTGTTCTGAGGCTTCACACTTGCCTCTCAATTAATGGTAGACCCTTTTGGCAACACTTTCACGAAAATGACAACATCCTTACCTCAAAAGACTATCGACATACCTTTGTCAGCAGAGCGAGCTGCCCTGATTTTTTTCCCTCTAGTGATTGCAGGTGGTGCCAATCGAGTGTTGGGAGAAGTGCCTCTGACAAGTCGTCCCGAACATTACCGACAATGGTGCTCACTATCTGCTCTTCCTGTCGCTTTAACTCTTAACCACTGCCCAACAGAACTCCTTCAACTGCATCGTTATCATATACTGCACACCAAGATTTTTGAATGTTCACCACAGCTACTTTTTCCGTGCCCAAGAATTCAATTACAGCACGTTGCTTCTAACGAGTGTCTTCGAGGCCCACGAGAAAGACAGGCCGCGGCGCGTACGTCACGAAGGTATTCCTGAACTCGCTCATTCGCTCACTCAGCTCAGCACACAAAATGCGTTTCTAAACCTGTTAACTCGCAGCTGGGCGTGTAAATACTAACGAGAATTGCATTTTCCACTGGAATCTGCTATTATGAAGTCTTACTGATTAACAGTACTACAGCCGGCAGCTGTGGCCGAGCAGTTCTAGGCGCTTCAGTCCGGAACCGCGCTGTTGCTAAGGTCGCCGGTTCGAATCCTGCCTCGGGCATGGATGTGTGTGGTGTCCTTAGGTTAGTCAGGTTTAAGTAGTTATAAGTCTAGGGGGCTGATGAGTTTAGAGCCATTTGAATTTGAACAGTACTACAGAAAAATTTAATTTAAGATCAATACTTGATATAAATGGTATAACAGCCTGTTTATAGCATTTAATGGTTGCTTCTGAGCACTATGGGACTTAACAGCTGTGGTCATCAGTCCCCTAGAACTTAGAACTACTTAAACCTAACTAACCTAAGGACATCACACACATCCATGCCCGAGGCAGGATTCGAACCTGCGACCGTAGCAGTCGCGCGGTTCCGGACTGCGCGCCTAGAACCGCGAGACCACCGCGGCCAGCTAGTATTTAATCTCTTCTGCTTAACAGTACTCATTACATGCTGGAAGGAAGTGGTGCCTTATGCAACTGATAATCATTTTAGCATGATTTTATTTTATTGTACGCCAGTACAGCCGTAACAAATAAGTAGGCTCATGGACTTCCCATCATTATAGGACTAATAGCAGTAAGATCCCATAATAGCGGATTCCAGTAGAAGATTCAGTTTTCGTTTGTACGGACACGCCTAGCTACGAGTTAACAGGTGTAGAAACATAGTTTGTCTGCTGATTTGAGCGAGCGAGCGAGCGCAAGACTACCTTCGTGACGTACGAGCCGAGGCCTGTCTCTCTCGTAGGCCTCGGAGTGTCTTGCGCAGACGTCATCTGATGGTTCGCTAAGGCTCTGCCATCTGCCGGAAGCATTCGAAATGTGGCACACGTGCAGAAGAAACGTCAAAACTGAAACATCTAGAAGAGCTTTTTGTATATATACACGATGATTCCGTGATGATGTTACGAACTTTCAGGGATGATGGAGACGCGTAAATGTATCAACCTGAAATAACGGACCCTGGACCGGAAATGACCGAGTCGAAAGTTACAGGCGACAGTCGTTCTGGTACTGCTGACAGTGGGATACATGTGCCGGTGCTGTTCTTGCTAAGACTGTAGGGTAGGCAACTTTCGGAGGTAGTACGAGAGGTGTTCAATACGTAATGCAACACTTTTTTTTCTCAGCCAGTTTCGGTAGAGAAGATGCGAAGTTTGTTGTGGGACATGGTGGAATATGCCCGCTTCAACCCCTAAAGTTCCGATAGGTGGCAGCGTTATAGGTAGCCTTCAAAACGACGCCTGTAACGGAGTAGCGATCCAAGCAGACAGCTGCCAATGAGTTTCTTTTGGCGGAAATCCAGAGTATCGCAGATATTTATAGAATGTCTACAGAGATCAGTGAACAGAAGTACGGTGAATCGTTGAGTGAGGTGTCTGTCAACATTGCAACGAGGACGCGTAATTCTGTCCGATGTCTCGCGTGCCAGCCGGCCGCACACACCTGTGACTTCCGTAATATTGAAACGTACGGACAGTCTCGTTCGAGGTGATCGAGGGATCACAATCAGACACCTCGCTGCTCAACTGGACGTCCCTGTTGGTAGAGTTGACACACGCGTCGACCAGTTAGAGTACTCAAAGGTGTCTGCCCTTTGGTTCGTCGCCCGTAATAGAAGACCATACAGAGCAACGAAGGACCATCTGTGCGGAATTGCTTGCGCGTGACGCGGCTTATCGCGATATTTTTTTGTCGAACGTCCTCACAGGCTCCGACGTCGATCAGTAGAGTGGTTCCACGTGGCCATACCGGTCCTCCCATTAAGGTGGTGTAAGGTGGTCGCATTGTAAGGCGATTATGTTGAAAAATAGGGTATTGTAGTCAAAAGATTAGGGAGTAATGTGGTATATTGGCTCCCTGAATGAAACCAACTTGCTTACAGAAAAAAAAAGTGTTGCATGGCTTATTGAACGTCCCTCATAGTATGAACCAAAACAAGAAAAACAAAAGTCCGGTACACATGGGCTCTAAAATGGATATCTTAAAAGCTATGAGCACTTCTTCAGTAGAGGAGATGCATTTCACAGTATCGAAGATAGACAATACGTCTAGAATGAAATTTTCACTCTACATCGGAGTGTGCGCTAGTATGAAACTTCCTGGCAGATTAAAACTGTGTGCCGGACCGAGACTCGAACTCGGGGCCTTTGCCTTTCGCGGGCAAGAGTTCTACCAACTGAGCTACTCAAGCACGACTCAGGCCCCGTCCTCACAGCTTTAATTCCGTCAGTACCTCGTCTCCTACCTTTCTAACTTCACAGAAGCTCTCCTGCGAACCTTGCAGAACTAGCACTCCTGGAAGAAAGGATATTGCGGAGACATGGCTTAGCCATAGCCTGGGGAATGTTTCTAGAATGAAATTTCCACTCTACAGCGGAGTGTGCGCTGATATGAAACTTCTTGGCAGATTAAAACTGTGTGCCGGACCGAGTGCTAGTTCTGCAAGGTTCGCATGAGAGCTTCTGTGAAGTTTGGAAGGTAGGAGACGAGATACTGGCGGAATTAAAGCTGTGAGGACGGGGCGTCAGTCGTGCTTGGTTAGCTCAGTCGGTAGACCTCTTGCCCGCGAAAGTCAAAGGTCCCGAGTTCGAGTCTCGGTCCGGCACACAGTTTTAATCTGCCAGGAAGTTTCATGAACAATACGTGTTATACTTGTTGTGACAGCGAGAGACTTAATAGCAGGGTTTGCAAAACCAGCAGCCGACATTCACGGAGAAGCTACGGGACTATCACAGTGTCATCAGTTGCGCCTTTGCGAAACCTAAGTGTTTCGGCTCGCCCTGACATTAAGGCAACCCGCCGCGCTGGCGCCTGGCTACCGGGAGCGGCGGTCGGAGAGAGTGGCGGTCCGCTTTGACCGATGACGGAGCGGGCGGTGACGTCACTGCCGCCACAGGCGCTCCTGCTGACCCAGAAGCGGCGAGGCGTCCCAGATCATCTGAACGCCAGCACTTGCATGCTCTGGTCTATCTCATCTTCTCGACAACGCACTGATTTCCACGACGATCGGTGAAATTCAGTACTGCTTGTATTCTTCGACGCTCCCACATTCGAAATATCGACTGCGAAGACTGATAAGTTTAGTCCAAGGAAGTAGTAGTCTGTGGCATCCAGAGTATGAAAAATATCATAATCAGGACACAGATCGAAACTGAATCGAAAGCACAAGTAGGCAAAATCATTACTGGAAATTTTAGGCGTAAATCATAACCTCAAGAATAATTAGGTGGACGTTAGCTGTCTAAGAATTATTACTACTGCTTATTGAAGGGTTTATGTCAGATAGCGATTCTGTTATTTGAGGTGGTTTTGCAAATGTGATGTGCATGTCTCCACTTTTGATGTTCTGAGTATATTATTCTAAAATTTGTGGTTGTTTTTCAAATGGTTCAAATGGCTATGAGCACTATGGGACTTAACATCTGAGGTCATCAGTCCCCTATAACTTAGAACTATTTAAACCTAACTAACCTAAGGACATCGAAATAAGTGTCCAAGGAATAGAAAAGCAACTGGAATCACTCAACAGAGGAAAGTCCACTGGACCTGACGGGATACCAATTCGATTCTACACAGAGTACGCGAAAGAACTTGCCCCCCTTCTAACAGCCGTGTACCGCAAGTCTCTAGAGGAACGGAAGGTTCCAAATGATTGGAAAAGAGCACAGGTAGTCCCAGTCTTCAAGAAGGGTCGTCGAGCAGATGCGCAAAACTATAGACCTATATCTCTGACGTCGATCTGTTGTAGAATTTTAGAACATGTTTTTTGCTCGAGTATCATGTCGGTTTTGGAAACCCAGAAACTATTATGTAGGAATCAACATGGATTCCGGAAACAGCGATCGTGTGAGACCCAACTCGCTTTATTTGTTCATGAGATCCAGAAAATATTAGATACAGGCTCCCAGGTAGATGCTATTTTTCTTGACTTCCGGAAGGCGTTCGATACAGTTCCGCACTGTCGCCTGATAAACAAAGTAAGAGCCTACGGAATATCAGACCAGCTGTGTGGCTGGATTGAAGAGTTTTTAGCAAACAGAACACAGCATGTTGTTATCAATGGAGAGAAATGGAGAGACGTCTACGGACGTTAAAGTAACCTCTGGCGTGCCACAGGGGAGTGTTATGGGACCACTGCTTTTCACAATATATATAAATGACCTAGTAGATAGTGTCGGATGTCCCATGCGGCTTTTCGCGGATGATGCTGTAGTATACAGAGAAGTTGCAGCATTAGAAAATTGTAGCGAAATGCAGGAAGATCTGCAGCGGATAGGCACTTGGTGCAGGGAGTGGCAACTGACCCTTAACATAGACAAATGTAATGTATTGCGAATACATAGAAAGAAGGTTCCTTTATTGTATGATTATATGATAGCGGAACAAACACTGGTAGCAGTTACTTCTGTAAAATATCTGGGAGTATGCGTGCGGAACGATTTGAAGTGGAATGATCATACAAAATTAATTGTTGGTAAGGCGGGTACCAGGTTGAGATTCATTGGGAGACTCCTTAGAAAATGTAGTCCATCAACAAAGGAGGTGGCTTACAAAAAACTCGTTCCACCTATACTTGAGTATTGCTCATCAGTGTGGGATCCGTACCAGATCGGGTTGACGGAGGAGATAGAGAAGATCCAAAGAAGAGCGGCGCGTTTCGTCACAGGGTTATTTGGTAACCGTGACAGCGTTACGGAGATGTTTAACAAACTCAAGTGGCAGACTCTGCAAGAGAGGCGCTCTGCATCGCGGTGTAGCTTACTCGCCAGGTTTCGAGAGGGTGCGTTTCTGGATGAGGTATCGAATATATTGCTTCCCCCTACTTATACCTCCCGAGGAGATCACGAATGTAAAATTAGAGAGATTAGAGCGCGCACGGAGGCTTTCAGACAGTCGTTCTTCCCGCGAACCATACGCGACTGGAACAGGAAAGGGAGATAATGACAGTGGCACTTAAAGTGCCCTCCGCCACACACCGTTGGGTGGCTTGCGGAGTATAAACGTAGATGTAGATCACACACATGCATGCCCGAGGCACGACTCGAACCTGCGATCGTAGCGATCGCGCAGTTACATACAGACTGAAGCGCCTAGAACCGCTCGGCCACACCGGTCGGCTACAGTGTTAGTCCTGGTGTGTATTTTATATCATTATAAACATAAATTCCATTTCATAAGTAATAAAAATTAGTTTATCGCATAACTTTTGCGCTTTTATGTAACCAAAGCAATTACTTTTGATGCAAGTACCATTTACATGCACAAACATAAAAATCTATATAATTATTCTGCTCTCAATAAAACGTTCTTCATCGTGATCGAAGGTAATAATTTCCTGTTATTACTGAAATTGCGTTTTCTAGCACTATATGATAAATCTGTACTGTTTTTATTATTTTTACTATATCATCGGTCGGTTTCACAACACAAATCAACAATTATCGAATAAAATCTTCATTAAAGACTGACAATTTCAATGTTGCTATTAATGTTGTTTATTTTTAAGCCACAGACAGGAGGGTAACTGTGCAGAACAGAAATGTTATGTAGATTATTTGGTAATTTATATATCTTCACTCTGTTTCTAGACGGTTCACCGCTTCCCGGTTCTACGGCAATACAGTAAGAGACTGATCGCAAACGCAAACAAACGCGATCGAAATGAGGTAACCAGTCGAAAGGAGTCACTCTGAACACAGCCTAACATGTAGGGAGTAATAGCATATTTCACATACGGCATGAAGAACACTATGCCATCGCTCTGGAGCCCCAGTACCGGAACAGCAGCTTTGCGTCGCTACATACGCCCTCTGACCTTGGGCAGCTGTAGTATCGGTTTTAGCCGAACTAGACGAGGTCTTCGGAACGTGTTCCAGAAAGTCGTTGATCCATTTAGCACTTTATACTGGTGTGTCAGTGTATGGCTGAGGTAGTGGCACAGTAACTGTCGTTTATAGTTTACAAGAATGTTGTGCCTCGCATTGTCAATGTGTCATTAAAATGGGGCTGCACTAAAACGCGGTATAAACTTACTGTGACCACCTGGTCTGCTCCCGGTCGTATATATACTGCTTTTTCGTTCTTTTCAGTAGCGTGTGTAACGCACAAGTTTCACTGGAGCCTTTTGGCAAGGAAATACCGAATTATTTGACCGATGCCTGGCTCTGAAAGTCATACGGTTGGTGCCGAATAAACGACAGCTTGCAACAGCGTCGTTGGCAGGTTGTGAGGTTGTATGTGGCATACCGCTTGTACTTTCCCGTTGGAAGGATTGCATCCTCTCTGTCGCACACATCCAGATAGAAAGTTAACGATGACTAGCAAGCAGTCGATGACTGTCATCATCATCTGCAGCAACTTGACATTACTGGATAAAGGTCTCTTCTAACTTATCCATGCACTCGCGAAAAGCTTTTCGCCAGAAAAACACAACTACTTATCTTATTTGGGGAATTTCTCCAGATAAGCCTGTACTTTTCCCGGACGTACTCAAGCGGTGTCTCACCACCTAAGAGACGCCGCCATATGTTCACAAACATGTCTGACGTATTTTCGAACGATATCGCCCTCAAAAGCAAATTGTAGCAGACTACGCATTCGTTTAAAATGAAACAAAGATTTCACACAGCCAGGTTCCATGTAGATGACTGACCACCTGTCATGGTCATAGGTCTTTCTGGCGCGAGTTTGATGGATGTGACTTGGTTCTAAATTGCTATGCAACATTGTGCATTTCACCCTTAATATATACCGCTTTCAAAGCTTTTCCTCGCCAATTGCTTGTATCAGTAATGATGTTTATAGAACAATTTCCAGTAGAAGATTAGTGTCAGTAAATGGTAGATGTAAAGTCCTAGAGAATGTGCTGTCGTAATTCACTTTCTGTGGCTCTTACATGTGTGTTCAGAGAACTCTTTTTTATTGACTGTGATTTTATGAGTGTCTTGTACGAACAGTTTCTGTCTGGTAATGTTACTAAAAGTAATGTGGAAGTCGGTTTTAACACATTTTGCGTCTTCCGTGACTCCAGCAATTTACCTCAACTTCATGCCGCGCGCTACTTAGCTCTGCAAGTGCAAACATACCTAAATTGATCTACGTGTTTTATTTCTACAGGACGCAATCGTTATAGAAGGCTACACAGCGTTTTTCGCAATTTTTTCGAGACAAAAAATCACAGCATAAAGTTACAAGTTCTCAAAGATATTTAATGCATCGGTGCTTCGAAGCACCTCACTTTCGTACGACGCAATTTATAAAAAGAAAACTACCAAATACGGTATTTATCTTCAGAACGATGCAGGGGAATACCGTCTCGAGTCCTCCGTCGGGCATGGGTGTGTGTGTCATTCTTAGCATAAATTAGTTTAAGGTAGTTTAAGTAGTGTGTAAATCTAAGGACCTATGACCTCAGCAGCTTGGTCCCTAAGGAATTCGCACACATTTGAACATTTTTGAATACCGTCTGTTTTGTGACGTCAATAGTTGTTCAGAGAACTCATTTTTATTGATTGTGGTATTCTGAGTGTCTTTTAGGAACGGTTTCTGTCTGATATTGTTGCTAAAAGTATTGTGGAAATCGGTTTTGACACATTTTGCGTCTTCCGTGACATTGAAAGGTTTCGTTGTGGCACTGTCGTTCCGTTCTGTCCGGTAGTTCATTGCAACAATTGCGTAGTTTACTATCATGTCGGCGTCATGTCACGGATTGCGCGGCCCCTCCCTCAGGGGACTGATGACCTCAGCAGTTAAGTCCCATAGTGCTCAGAGCCAGCCAGCCCCTCCCGCAGGAGGTTCGAGTCCTCCCTCGGGCATGGATATGTGTGTGTGTGTGTGTGTGTGTGTGTGTGTGTGTGTGTGTGTTGTGTTCTTAGCATAAGTTAGTTTCAGTTAGTTTAAGTAGTGTGTAAGTCTAGGGACCGATGACCTAAGCAGTTTCGTCGCTTAGGAATTCACACACATTTGAACATTCTGAACTATCATGTCATAATTAGTCGTAACCTCTCTCACAATTCTTCCCGCGTTTTATTAATGTCTTACTTTCTTTTGTTTATGACTTTTCTAATCAGCGTTCTGTAAACGATGTACTGAATCTTTGCAAGATCTAGTAGCTTTAACTCACTTGGACCCACTGAACCTGATAAACAAATAAAATAAATTCATATGACAAGGTTTGTCACGTAACCAAGTACGAAGGTAGTAAGTTTTTCCGCTAAATTCTTCTAGAATGTAGACTGCACCATGTTGGAAAATGATGTAGTACAGACTTTTCAGTATTGCCGGTTGCCTTCTTCAGGGTATACAAAAGTAGCATTACGTACGCCGGTAAATGCAGCCTGCAACACTGGCAGAAACGTTTGCACATCATTCTACTTGACGACGCGGTCGTATAAGCCCAGGAATGCGAAACCGTGAAACGGCTCCAAACTGTCAATTGCAGCGCAAGCGCTGTAGACCACGCACAGCAGATCAGGTCGCTGCTCGAAAGCACGCTACAGAACGTAAATCACACATGGCCCGCGACCCTCTCGTGACAAACACGTCCAGAAGCAGTGTGACCCTTGGCAGACCCTACAGCGGCGGCCGCGTCGTCTTGTTTACGTTTAGGCGACAGCTGTCACGTCACGTGGCGGCCTAGCCTTCGCTCGGTTACCTCACCGCCAGCGAGGACAAACCAAGCCCAGCGAGGCGTAGCGAAAGCGCCTGCGCAACGGCCCGACAACACAGCGACTCACTGACTCACCGCCACCGCCGCCGCCGCCGCCCACGCTTCGACAAGTGCCGACCCGCTCCACAAACAGCACGGCCGCCCACTAGACCAGCACAACGACCCGCCCACCCACCTCCACAATGTGCCGGATAAAAGCACCAATTAAAATGTTAGTCACTCCACTAAGAACGTGAGATACAATAATGTTCTCAATGCGGGCAAGAGGAAACTCTACAATTCTCTTCAGGTATGCCTCACCCAACTGAAGAATTGGCGATTAGGTCCTGTAGAGGTAAAAACTGCACATATGTAGCTACACTTCAAACGCTATTCGAGGAGGAGGGATGGGATTGAGAACTAATTTAGCAGGTAGTCAAGAGGCTATAGGATGCCTATGTGTCAGCTGAACCAGGAACGTACGAAATTTGATCAAAAGTATCCCGATAAGTATAGTGGACAATAAACGGTGTGTCCGCCCTTCGCATTCGGGAGGACCACGGTTCAAATCTGCGTCCGGCCAATTTGATTCAGGTTTTCCGTGATTTCCTTAAATCGCTCCAGGCAAATGCCGGGATGGTTCCTTTGGTAGGTCACGGCCGACTTCCTTCCCCGTCCTTCCCTAATCCGTTGAGACCGATGACCTCGCTGTCTGGTCTCCTCCCCCAAACCAATCCAATCCCCTCTACATCAAAGATACCATGACCAGAATTTAATATAAGTCACTACACCAGTAAAGTGACAATTTTTTGTAATTGTTGTTATGGTCTTCAGGCCCAAGATTGGTTGCACGCAGCTCTCCACGCTACTCTTTCCTGTGCAAGCCTCTTCATCTCCGAGTAACTACTGCAATTTGCATCCTCCTGAATCTGCTTACTGTATTCAACTCTTGGTCTCCGTCTCTTCCATTTTTACCCTCCACGCTTCCCTCCAGTACTAAACTGGTGATCCCTTGATGCCTCAGATTGTGTTCTACCAACTGATCCCTTCTGCTAGTCAGGTTGTGCCACAAATGTCTTGTCTCCCCAATTCTATTCAGTACCTCCTTATTAGTTAGCCCGCATCTCGTGGTCGTGCGGTAGCGTTCTCGCTTCCCACGCCCGGGTTCCCGGGTTCGATTCCCGGCGGGGTCAGGGATTTTCTCTGCCTCGTGATGGCTGGGTGTTGTGTGCTGTCCTTAGGTTAGTTAGGTTTAAGTAGTTCTAAGTTCTAGGGGACTGATGACCATAGATGTTAAGTCCCATAGTGCTCAGAGCCATTTGAACCTTATTAGTTACGCGACCTACCCATCTAACCTTCAGCGTTCTTCTGTAGCATCACATTTCCAAAGCTTCTACTCTCTTCTTGTCTGAACTGTTTATCGTCCGCGTTTCACTTCCATACTCGGCCACACTCCACACAAATACTTTCAGAAACGACTTCCTCACACTTCAGTCTATTTTTTGTATATCTTTAAATTATTTCAAAGAGTCTTGTCCTATTCTCACCTTATGATGTTGGTCACTCCTCAGACTCATTTACCTTGTATTTCATATGTTACCCGTCGACATGAGCGAGCTAAGAATTTAGTGAAGCTAAATGTAGAGACGAGAAGAGAACAGAAGTTTCTGAAATGGGTGCTAAGAACAGAAGTTTCTGAAATGAGTGCTACATAATAATGCGAAGGGTTAGATGAGTAGATCGAGTACCTAATGGAGAGATACTGAATCGAATCGGGGAGCAAAATGCTCAACTCGGCTAAAAGAAGGGATGGGCTAATAGGAAATAATCCGAGGCATCAAGGAATACTTAATTTGGAAACGGCGGGAAGTGTGGGGGCTGGCCGGAGTGGCCGAGCGGCTCTAGGCGCTACAGTCTGGAACCGCGCAACCGCTGCGGTCGCAGGTTCGAAACCTGCCTCGGGCATGGATGTGTGTGATGTCCTTAGGTTAGTTAGGTTTAAGTAGTTCTACGTTCTAGGGGACTGATGACCTCAGAAGTTAAGTCTCATAGTGCTCAGAGCCATTTGAACCATTTTGAAGTGTGGGGAGTGAAAACTGCAGAGGAAAACCGAGACTGGAGGCAGTAGGCTGCAGCAATCGTGCAGAGATGAAGAGGTATGCATTGGACGACCTAGAGGAGAGGCGCATTAAAGGGGTGTTAGGACCGAAGAACAGAACAACAACAACACTGGACAAATCAACTCAATGTGGCCGGACGGTAATTCCAACCACACTCCCTCTGCACACAATAACATGACCTCATGACACAATATTATGACATTTCTATAGTACGAAAATCTCCTCCGTAGTAATCCACGTGGGTTCGGAAAACAACAATCGTGTGAAAGCCAGTCCACTCAGTTAGTCCACGAGACCCATAAGGCGGTAGATACAGGCGCCCGCGATGTTGCTTGTCTGCCATGGCATTCGATACTGTTCCGCACTGTCGCCTAAGAAACAAAATACAAGCGTCAGGGCCGGCCGGTGTGGCCGAGCGCTTCTAGGCGCATCAGTCTGGAACCGCGCGACCGCTACCTTCACAGGTTCGAATCCTGCCTCGGGCATGGATGTGTGTGACGTCCTTAGGTTAGTTAGGTTTAAGTAGTTCTAAGTTCTAGAGGACTGATGACCTCAGATGTTGTCCCATAGTGCTCAGAGCCATTTGAACAAGCGTCCGGATCATTACACCAACTGTGTCATTGGACTGAAGTACTTCTAGCAAACAGAACACCGAATGACATTCTCAGTGGAGAGAAGTCTTCAGACGCAAAAGTAAGTTCGGGCGCTACCCCAGAGGATGTTTGTCTCCATTACTTTTCACAATATGTACAAATGACATAGTACACAGCAGCAGAACTTTCATGAGGCTTTTCGCGGATGATGCTATACAGGGAAGTCGTGACGCTTGAAAACTGCAGCGAAAAGCAGGAAGACCTGCACAGGAACCGTGAGTGTCAGTTGACCCTCAACACAAACAAATATAAAGTATTGCGAATACATAGACAGAGAGACCAATTACTGTATGATTACAGGATTGCAGAACAATAGTTTGCAAACCCTCGTCCGGGCAGTACTTGAATATTGCTCATCAGTATGGGATTCGTACCTGATAGGATTGGTAGAGGAAACAGAGTACGTCTAAAGAAGTCCAACGCGTTTCGTTACAGGTACATACAATAAGCACGAAAGCGTCACACACATGATCAACCACCTCCAGAGGCAGACGCCGCAAGAGAGACATTCTGCACCTAGAACTGTCAACGAAATATTGCTTCCTCCTATGTGTATCAAGCGAAAAGATCACAAAGATAAAATCAGAGACACTCGAGCCCACACGGAGATTTCGGGCAATCTTTTTCCCGCACACGTTTGGCATCCAAACAATTTGGGTCAGTTGATTTGGGGGAAGGGACAAAGAGCGAGGTCACCGGATTAGGGAGGGTTGGAGAAGGAAGCGGGCCGAGCCCTTTCAGCGGAATCATCGCGGCATTTGCCTTTAGCGATTTAAGGAAATCACGGGAAACCTAAATCAGGATGGCTGGACGCGGGTTTGAACCGTCGTCCTCCCGAATGCGAGTCCAGTGTGCAGTGCGACGCAAACAGGGAAGGGGGGAAGTAACAGCGGTGCACGAAGTACCCTCGGCCACACAACGCAAAGTGACTTGCCGAGTATAGATGTAGCTGTAGATGCAGATATAACTTCTAGATGTAGCTGTAACTCTACCGACATTGTTTCGTCTATTGATTAATGAAACAATTCACATCACTGATGGCTGACTGTGCGTCAGATGTTTTTCGGTTACAACAGCTGATCTTTAGTCGTCGACTGGCTCGAAGACCAACCAGTGACGCCAGCGAATTCACTGCTTGTGGACGGCCATTTTTTGAGATGATGACGTCCAGAAAATTGACGGGGTTTCTTCAAATCGCACGTAGGATCGTAAGGTAACATTTTGGACACTTTGCGAGTCCTCGAGATTCCAGAGCGGCTCCGTGACGGGCAAAAGCGCCGTCCGCGCCGCGAAATGGCGCGCCCCCGCCTCCAGGCCCCCAGCCAGAAATTAGCCCCATCGTCTGTCCGCCCCTTTTATCACCCATTCACTGCGCCGGACGGGGATTCCAATTTAAGCGGAATATTTCAGGTTTTTTGCCTCCCCCTCGCCTGATCTCCGTTCCTCCGTCGCTGCTCTCGCCCCTCCACTCTTCCGGTCCCCACCCCTCGATGTCGGCCCCCCCCCCCCCGCCACCTTTTCAGCGAACCTCTCAGGGAGCAGTAGTGCCAACCCCCGAACCTCACCCCCGTGTTGCGAATGTTAATTACGCCCAGTAATAGAAGAGAGGGGAGGAGGAGGAGGAGAGGGGGGAGGAGAGAACGACAGGGCGCCATCGCCATCGCCGGCTGTTGTGTTGTTTTTGTGTGAGGGGGTGCGACCGGATGAAATGGAAAGATTAATTAACGCGTAATTATTTTTTGAGAACACGCGCGCCCCGGCAGGCAGGCAGCGCCACGCCGGCTAGCGCCGTCGGAGGAAACTAATTAACGCGGCTGCTAACGAAGTTTGCCGGGACCGTACAGCACATTGTCTTGTCACCGGCTAATTGACGATACGGCGAGGCGAGGCGCTGCGCTTGGGGGGTTGGGGCAGTCGCCACCTCGCCAACACCCCCACCCGCCACCTTCCGACACGGTCCCGGAAACAGCACGCCCTCGCATCCCAAAACACTCTTCTCCCGCGTCCCGCCACTCAAGATGACGCAAGCACCCACCGTCTCGCTCGACCTGCAGGCAGCGCTGTGTGTAGGCCAAAATGGCGTGGACAAATTGCTGCCCAACGAGCTACGTAGGATGTAACCCAAAGCTACGGTCAAATTTTCAAGAAATATTCCTGGGTCCGGAAACGCTTATTTCCACGTTAGAGCACATTTCCCACTTCTCTTTATGATCACATTTATCGTGCGCAACACATAGAAACAAAAGTGTACCAGCATTATATGAAACGGTTGTTGACGAGAGGCAGTCAAATAAAAACTGAACACCCGCCACAATGGGACCGTGGAATGGTTCCATTCAGAAGTAATCACCACACGCTTTAACACACTTATCTCACTGGGAGGAGAGACGATCAGTTCCTGTTTCGTAGAACGAGGTCGGTTTCTGGCGGATTCATAACCTACCCACTCTTGCACTTCCACGGAAAACGATGTCCACACATGTCTTTCTTCAGGTTACCAATGATGTTAAAATCACACGGTGAAAGATCCGACCTGTACGGAGGCTGCTGCAGTTTTCTCCAACCATATAGTTGAAGCGTAGCCCTCGTCCGACTGGCAGGCGTGCGCTTTGAATGATTCCTGGGCACTTTGTTTATGGGGCGTCGAAGTTTCTGCAAAGTGTCTCCAAAGAGCTGCTCACATTCAACGGAAGAATCTTATGGAAATGTAACTAATCCATGAAAGAAGAGGCTTATAAGGCGCTTGCTCGCCCGATTCTTGAGTATTGTTCATCTATCTGGGATCCCTACCAGATAGGACAGTGGAGATAGAGAAGATCCAAAGAAGAGCAGCGCATTTCGTCACAGGATCGTTTAGCTGGCGAGAGAGCTTTACGGGGAAGCTAAACCAACTCCACTGACAGATATTACAAGAGAGGCGTTGTGCAGCGCGGAGAGAGTTACTATTGACGCTTTTCAGGAGTCGGACAACATACTGCTTCTCTCCACATACATCTCGCGTATTGTCCACGAGGAGAAAATTCCAGAAGTAGAGGCTTACCGACAATCATTCTTCCCACGCACTATTCGCGAGTGGAACAGTGTTGGAGTGATCAGACAGTGGTACCGAAAATACCCTTCGCCAGACACCATTAGGTGACTTGCGGAGTACAATGTAGATGTGGATGGTGGTTCCGCGTTCGAGGAACTCGATGAGCAGAGGAAGCATCCTGTTGCCCCCACTCTGCCAACCGTCAATCGGACAAACGCAATGCTTCTGCGATTGAGTGGGAAACACTGTAACATCCTCCGTACAGCCCGGACCTTTTGCCGTGTGATTTTCACATCTTTGGAGGACTGAAGAAAGACATGCGTGGACGTCGGTTTCAGTCGGACGAGGTGCAGCTGTAGATACGTCAGGGGCCGACCGCGTCCTACGGAACTGATCGTCCCGTCACCCAGTGGGACAAATGTCTAAACAGATGTGGTGATTACATTTCAATGGAACCGTTCCATGGTCCAGTTGCGGCGGGTTTTCAAAGAAGGAGGAGGACCCTAGTGTTTAACGTCCCGTCGGCAACGAGGTCATCAGAGACGGGAGCGCAAGCGCAGGAAATAGCCTGACATTTGCCTTAAGCAATTTAGGGAAATCGCGGAAAAGCTGAATCAGAATGGCCGCACGCGAGATTGAGCCGTCGTCCTCCCGAATGTGAGTCCAGTGTGCTGACCACTGCGCTACGTTGCTGGGTGCGGGTGTTCGGTTTTCATGTGATTGTCGCCTATACATGGAATGTTCGAACTATCTTCTTGGTGATGTTTGGTTAGTACAGCACATCAAGTTGTAATTCTTAGGTTCGCCGCCAGTGTTTTTTTCCATTGTTCTCATGTGACTCGTTTCATTGCTTGTGTAGACATGCGGCTAAATTCATTGCTCTACTAGCATAAAGCACGTTGTGTCAACAAGCTGACCACGGACTTGCTTTCCGGTAAAGTGCAATGGAGGTGCACTCAAATACGGGTTCGGCAATGGACATTTGTTGTACGGATTATCAGGTGCTAATGGCCGTCGCGCTCAAAGTTTCTATCACGAGAAACTTCCAGTACGACGGTGCCCCGAGGCGAGACCGTTTGAGGCAACTGATCGTCATCTTAAGACCAAATGAAGTTTGAGTCTGCTACTCTAGACTGTGGGAGGCCTAGAAGGACTAGGACACCTCTTCATGCAGTTGACGACAACACTGGTGTCAGCGTAAGACAGTTCTTTCCAACAAGTTAAGCTGACGACCACGGGACAGACTGGAGAATGCCACATGAAAACCTGGTGTGTCCGTACCACGTGCAGCGTGTGCCGCCGCTGTCACCAACTGATTTTCCTGCACGGGTTCACTTCTCAAAATGGTTCATCCAATAATATTTCAACTCTCACTTGAGTGCTAATGTGCTTTCACGGATGAGGCTTCGCTGAGAAGTATGTGATTAATGTGTTGAACAGCTGTAGAAACTGAGATCGTAACATGGAAAATAAAGCGTTCAAATCCCTAATGGAACGGGAAGCAGCGGTAATACAAGGCTTACCTCTGATATGCACTTCACACTGCTTTGCAGAGTATAAGATGCAATGGTTTCCACGCCGTCACTATACACGGTGAATCAGGTCAAATGGTACATGTTTTGAAGGGTGACAATATTGATGAATCTGAATAAAAAAGCTTCGAATGAACTTATGCCCCTTTCTTTAACAGTATCCCCAAATAGCTGTTTGTTACTCACAGGCGTCAGTCGCATGTCCTTCTTCACCAGCACTGACATGCGAATACAACCAAACCGACATCATCAGACTACACAGTGTATTTTAATGACCAGTTCAATGCGCACTACACTTGTGCACGGTGGAGCAACGAGTCGTGCGAGTGTACACGTTGTTTACCTCACGTCTCAGTGCCACTGTACTATCCGAGCACGGCCGGCCGCGGTGGTCTCGCGGTTCTAGGCGCGCAGTCCGGAACCGTGCGACTGCTACGGTCGCAGGTTCGAATCCTGCCTCGGGCATGGATGTATGTGATGTCCTTAGGTTAGTTAGGTTTAAGTAGTTCTAAGTTCTAGGGGACTAATGACCACAGCAGTTGAGTCCCATGGTGCTGGGAGCCATTTATCCGAGCACGATATTACCGCACGTGGCCTTCCGTTATGGGAAACACGCGATGACGTTTCAGTAAACAAGTCCAGTGGTGACTATGGAAAGCGCATCGCGCTGTGAACGGGTTTAAAACAATTGTGCACGCACTGTGATGTGGTCCCAGCGTGTCCTTGTTAAATGACACGATGAAACCTCGCGATAATCCGACCGAAACACCCCCACTCCCACGAACAGTAATATTGTGGTCGACTAATACTACAATGTTGCTGCGTGCACAAACAGTACGGGTCGATGTAGTAAAAGTGTCACACGTCTTCCACACATGCGGAATATGGTGACATGATTTCGTTTACGAGTTATGCCAATGGGGAGTCCAGAGCTGCTGTTCGCGAATACGACCGACGATCTCGTATACTCACGAGTTACGGATACCACGGTATTTAGCAGGGCGTTTGACGGACTGCACAGGGGTAGTGTGCTTCCCAGCGTACATATTGTATCCGAATGTCCCGTCCAACAAGATCTAAGTGAAGTTGAGAACGTTCTTGAAATGGGAAAACGAAGCCCAACTATCAGCTCCAGACTAATTGCTTTTCCACAAATTGGTATTCCGCAAACACGAGAGATGCTCATAGTGCATGAGCAGAGTCTGCATCTATCGGCAGAGTGTGCAAAATCTGCATGTACCAGATGTTGCACAAACGAAAAGAATTCTACAATGTTACTTATAAATCCGTCTTGATTGCCAAAATGTTTATTCACATGACCGGTTTCGGTTCCTCTAGAACCATCTTCAGATCTGCAAGTTCGGTTACAGGAGTAACCCGTCCACACACAGCAACCTACACATGCTGCGTCACATCAATGAGATGCAGCATGTGAAGGTTGCTGTGTGTGGACGGGTTACTACTGTAACGGAAATTGCAGATCTGAAGATGGTTCTAGAGGAACCGAAACCGGTCATGTGAATAAACATTTTGGCAATCAATACGGATTATAAGTAACATTGTAAAACTACTGATTGCGGTTATACCATCAGACATTATGTCTGTTTTTGCAAAGAAAAGAATTCTGTGAATGGACCATTGGCAATGAACGCTGTATTCCACGTATTCTGTTCACTTATGAGTCAACATTTACCCGCAACGGCATCAATAACAGGCGCAACCCTCCAGTGAGGGGATATGAAAATGTCCACGACACTGTGGAAACAAATTTTCACCTTCGTTTCTCAGTGAACGGGTGGTGCGGAATTGTTGATGAGCAACTGACCAGTCCAATTGTTTCAGATAACCGTACCAGTTGAGTACGGTATCTTGATTTCCCTCAAAATGTGTAAGGAGAATACCTGGAGAATATTCCTTTGGAAACACGATGTCGTAAGTACTTAGAGCACGACGGAGCTCCTGCACATTCCGTAAGGCCAGTGACACAGTACATACGTCACTGAAATGTGTCCTGGGCCATGCATCGGTCGCCGATCTCACTCCATTAGATTAGTGTTTAAGGGGTTGGCTTAAGAGCGAAGTCTACAAGCGCAGAGTGGACAGAATGAAGAACTTGTCGCTCGTGTATTACATGTGTGAACTCAAGTAAAGGACCGAACGAAAGACCTCGAATCAGTAACACAGCGGCTATCTAAAAGAGCTGGAAAATGGGTTACTGTTGACGGTCGACTTTTTGATCACCTGTCAATGTACACACCTTAAAAAAGCATTAGATCGCAATGTTTCAGCCGGCCGGTGTAGTCGAGCGGTTCTAGGCCCTACAGTCTCGAACCGCGCGACCACTACGGTCGCTGATTCGAATCCTGCCTCGGGCATGCATGTGTGTGATGTCCTTAGGTTAGTTAGTTTTAAGTAGTTCTAAGTTCCAGAAGACTGATGACCTCAGCAGTTCAGTCCCATAGTGCTCAGAGCCATTTCAACCATTTTGAACACAATGTTTCATTTTCCATCACTTGCATTTGTCATGTTCCCCATTGTTTTATTATTTTCCTCAGAAACTGTTAAGAACATGGCATACATTCATGCGACGGAAAACTGGAAATTTGTGGTAAGAGCTTATGGGACCAAACTGCTGAGATCATCGGTCCCTAAGCTTACGCACTACTTAATCTAACTTAAACTAACTTACGCTAAGGACAACACACACACTCATGCCCGAGGGAGGACTCGAACCTCCGACGGGGGGAGCCGCGCGGACCGTGACAAGACGCCTTAGACCGCGCGGCTACCCCGCGATTCATACGACGTTTTGTGTTCAGATTCATTAATACTATCACACTGGAGGCATGCTCCTGAATCACCCTGTAAGCGCAACAGACCGAGTTTCACTGTTTACGGTACAGGTGAAGATTATCGCGCATCGTAGGCGGAATTACGGCGAAACGGCGGGAGGTAGGGCAGAGGGCGCCCGTGGGAATGACATGGCGGGCCATCGCTATTCCAGGACGCAGCGCTCCCGTGACGTCACTGCGTGGCGGCATCATCAACAACCCACGACACGACACGGCATTACTCAGCGCACGCCGACGCCTGCCTACTATCCAGTTCTCACCGTCTGAGAATCCGGCGGGTTGTCTCACCGCTATTTTTGTTCTCTACTGCGAGTTCTGTGTCATACACAATACTCCAGCAACTCTTGGGTTGCGTTTATTTCACATCTTAATGCGGCAAGAACTAACCGATGCGCGAAAACTTTCCTTCTCAGTAGACACTTAGCTGCGTTGCGCAGTGTTTGAGGCATTCGGTTCACAGCTGGTGTCAAATCCCCGTACGAGCATCCACATCTAGATTTTCCCTAAACCTGATAAAGACGAATTCTAGATTTTCCCTAAAACTGATAAAGACGAATGCTGGGGTGGTTTCTTGCCCTGTCCGAGCTTGTGCTCCGGCCTAATGCCCTTAACGGCGACAAAGGTTGAACGCTAATCTTCCTGCCTCTTCTTCCTTTGTTCCTTCCTTCCTAACTCAAAGGGTATTTAACAAATAAATATCTCGAGAAACACTCTTCGTATGAAAAACGTGTTCCAGCTGGAAAGTTAATATCTGCAAGGGGGTTATTTGTCTGTGGTGAAACTGGCGACCTCCTACCCCCCCCACCCCCCCCCCACCCCCTCCCCCATGGGAACCAACTTCCTGTTTTCAAATTGTAACTCTCCATTTTTATAGCAGATTCGTATTCTAAGCCGAAAAAATACCTAGAGATTACTCAAAATATTATTTTCCATTGGTGGTAGATGACGCTGTATTCGGCAACATCCAGTTTTTCCGGTTGTTGCAATAATTAAGAAGCGACTCATTTGACTCTTTAACAGTTGACATTATTATTAAAAATTTAATTTATTTTTGCAAATTTGACTGCACATTAGAGCTTTTACTTAGACATTTAAAAGTTTGCTAATCAGCTACATTTAACGTAATGTAGTTTCCTCTTCCCTTCGGGATTTATTTCGGTGAATCCCCACACCATCAGAATGCTTGATTTCGGTTATTCCCATCGAATATCACCATCAGGCTGATGATTTCCGTGGCTCTTCTGTCCAACTGCCGTAATTCTCGCGTTAATTAAAGCGGCATCTACCACGAATGGAAAAAGAAATCTTTCGGACAAACCCTACGTATTTTCTACCGTAGAATGCGAATCTGCATTTACAAAAAGGGGGCGGGGGGGTTATAGAACAGACAGATGTCCCCTTTGAAAATATAAACTTTCCATCTGGAACATTTTTTTCATACGATGTGTATTTTTCGAGACATTTAGTTTTTCGAAGTTAAAACAAACGCCATGTATACAAACGATTTACCAGGCAGGATTAGCAGCAATCACACTGTTCGCGGACTATGCTGCAGTCTATAGGAAAAGACGTCACTAGTTGATCGTAAGGAAATACACAACTACTTCGACATAATTTCAACTACTCCACTGAATGACATGAAACTGCATACAAAACTCTGCTACAATCCATTCAACAGCTGTGTTCCATCGTCCGTAGACTTTATCGAGTAGGCATGACAACAGACAGCCGGACGCTGTGGCCGAGCGTTTCTAGGCGCTTCAGTCCGGAAACGCGCTGGTGCTACTGTCGCAGGTTCGACTCCTGCCTCGGGCATCGATGTGTGTGATGTCCTTAGGTTAGTTAGATTTAATTAGTTCTAAGCCTAGGGGACTGATGACCTCACATGTTAAGTCCCATAGTGCCTAGAACCATTTGAACCATTTGACAACAGACAGCGACAATAGTCGGAGTCAAAAGTAGTTGCTCAGCTGAACTTAAACGGTGATTCTTCAAAGAAAGTCCAAGATTTCGCATACATTTTGACAACCGGTATTTGAAGAAGATTGATTATTGTACGGCCTTCGTACTGTATCTCACGAACGGATCATTGAGATTAAGATAAGAGAGATTATGGCGATTACCCAAGCATACACGAAGGAAACAAGACACAATGTGGTTGAACACTTGCACGTGGCACTCTTCTGCCGCGTACTGTTGCACAGCGTGTGCGTAGATGTAGCTGACTGGCATACTATAATTTGTACAAGGTGATCTTCTTTTTTAACCGTTCAGTATTCCGTATCAGTAAGATCATTATAACGACTGCTTGGATTTGATAATAATCGGGAGTTATCCAGTCACCTTCCACAGCAAATAGCCATCCTGTCGCGAGGACTGGCAGGAGGTTAGCCACACTGGAAGGAGGGCTTTGCCACCGTAGTTCTCCAAAACATAAACCCTCCAGCGCTCGCTAGTTCGCTGCAAGGGAGTGACAATAAAAACGTAAGGTGAACAGTTCTTCTCAACATCGTATGCGGAATCGGCACTCGAACACCACGCGAACCACTGTCAGTTAAAACGCAAAGTAGCATTCTAAGTGATAATTCGTCAGTTAAATCTGTTGAACTAATAAGGAATTAATTCATAACGGCCAAAAGAACCAGCTAATCTGGTACTATTTGTTTAGCATCTGTTTCTGTTGAATGAAGGTTTGTACGACCGACTCTTGCTTGCTCTTTCTGATGTCTTTTCTAAATATCGGATAGAGAAGCTGTCGTTCGTTATAGTATGGCGTGCACAGGTTGTGGAGAGATATCTCGCAACTGATACATCTTTCACGTGAACTGCTTTGAGTAAAGCAGTGCGGGCAAAAACAGCACGGTGAACAAATGACTGGCGTCCAATGCATGACTTCACTTGATGCGTGTGGCGCCGTTGGACATTCAAAAAGGTAACAGTGAAGCAGGAGAAAGTGTGAAAAATAGTGCATATGATTATATGCCACGAAATACACCAGGCATTCATAAAACGACAAATAAATGTAAGCACAGAGGATCAACTAATCCGCCGCCAACAGCGTTTATCTCGCACAAAAATAATGAGACTAACATGAGACATATTAGGGTCTGTACAGAGGCACATGAGGATGGCTAAAGGAATGGGAGAGAATATCGCTAAATTTTGTTTCGAAGTAATGCGGGCAATGCTCTAGTCAGTGGCTTGTAGAGCAAGGGGTGATTCGGCTGCCCTACCACTGGGTTTTATGCAACCCGCAATGCCTTCAAATATCATGCGCAAGATTTTTCTATGCTCTCGCTAGCTGTGCCCAAACTATTAGTCCTACAGAAAAAAAATAAATAGGACATTTCTGTAGGAAATTAAATGCAGGTAAATTTTGTACTGGGGTATAAAAGCGACCTTCAAACGCGTTTTTCTTGAATAACGATAAAACTGTGTCTCCTAGCGAAAACGTATCCCAGTACAAAATTTGAGTATATTAAATTTTCTACAAAAATGTCCCATTCATTTTTTCCGTAGCACTAACAGTTTGGGTGTAACGAGCGAGAGAATATGAAAATCTTGCACGTGATATTCTAAGGCCGTCCGGGTTGCATAAAACCGTGTGGAAGGGGCAGCTGAATCACCCTGTCCATACAGGGTGTTACAGAAATACTTTCACGAACTTTGGGGGACAGATTTCTTACACCAATACAAGAAAACATGTCTCTGAACATGGGTTCCAAAATGCGTACCTTAAGAGCTATGAGTATTTGTTGAGTAGAAGGTACGAGTTTCACAGTAATGAAGATGAAGAACTGCTCGTATCTCTCAAGGTAAGCACTGAAGGGCACATGTTTACTTCACACTTTTTTTTTTTGTTTTAGTGTAAGGAACCCCTCCACAGAATATTGAAATGAAAAGTCAAATCAGCTGTCACCAAAGTTTTCAACCATTCGCTAACACTCCTCCCCCCCCCCCCCAAAAAAAACCTCGTCGGCTCTATCCCTCACTCTCTCTCTCTCTCTCTCTCTCTCTCTCTCTCTCATACACATCATAAATAGAAGTTAGTCTCGAACATATACTTCGTTAGGTTGGCAACAAATAGGCAAACACACCAAAGAAGATGAAACACGTAATGGAGTCGCAATATTTATGTTGTGAAAAACGGTGTACGTGGAAATAGTTGCATCGAGTGACAAAAGAACAATAGTACACCACAAAAAAAGAGTGAGAAACATGGTGAACAGTGTGTGGAAGGCGAGAAGACAAAGATGTGATTATACAGCAGTGATAAAAGTGGTAGTGCGACCTCCGGACCAGATGTGAGGAAACGCAGATCAGCAAATCGTTAATTACATTTTTTTACAAAAAAATCCCGAAGTGAACTAAAACTAACAAAACTGTATCGTTATAGATCCCACTGATGATGTTTAGAACAGGAGAAGACGAAACGCGTATGGTATAAATAAAGTAACTAGCAGCAGGAAAAGGCAGTTTTATTTACAAAACAAGTATAAGGAACTTGTCCCCAAAGTTTGTAAAAGTATTTTTAAAATACCCTTCATATTGGGTGCTTCAAATTCTTTGCATCAAACTTCAAGTGGTCTTAGATCACGTCATGCAGAACAACGTTTGTTAGAGACGGAATCTACGCTGAGGCGTCCCCCGACACTACGTGTCTTTTTATTAAATTCGCCGGCCCTGGGACGACACATTCCATCGAATTACCAGGGTCTACCAACCAAGAGTGCTGCATGTCCAAACTACCTACCCCAGTAAATTTATAACATTGGTTTTGAACAAGAAAACATTACGAATAAATGTCTCTACGTGGAGAAAGATATTTTAGAAGCCAATCGGAAACTTTAATTTTGCATTGTCCACGCGCTTTCACGAGAAGCAGATGAGTGGATTATAGGCAATACACATTGCACACTCACGCCGCAGGATGCCTACTTCCTGCAACCTCTAAGGGCCACAACCAGTTATAAAAGACACCTAGCGACCCCAGGGAGTATCATCTACATCTACATCCATACTCCTCAAGCCACCTGACGCTGTGTGGCGAAGGGTACTTTGAGTACCTCTATCGGTTCTCCCTTCTATTCCAGTCTCGTATTGTTCGTGGAAAGAAAGATTGTCGGTATGCCTCTGTGTGGGCCCTAATCTCTCTGATTTTATCCTCACGGTCTCTTCGCGAGATATACGTAGGAGGGAGCAATATACTGCTTGACTCTTCGGTGAAGGTATGTTCTCGAAACTTTAACAAAAGCCCGTACCGAGATACTGAGCGTCTCTCCTGCAGAGTCTTCCACTGGAAATTATCTATCATCTCCGTGACGCTTTCGCGATTACTAAATGATCCTGTAACGAAGCGCGCTGCTCTCCGTTGGATCTTCCCCGTACTGTAACCTACTTCCTTTGTTTTCGGATTGCATTTCATTAGGATTCTTCCAATGAATCTCAGTCTGGCATCTGCTTTACCAACGATCAACTTTATGTGATCATTCCATTTTAAATCACTCCTAATGCCTACTCCCAGATAATTTATGTAATTAACTGCTTCCAGTTGCTGACCTGTTATATTGTAGCTAAATGATAAAGGATCTTTCTTTCTATGTATTCGCAGCACAATACACTTGTCTACATTGAGATTCAGTTGCCATTCCCTGCACCATGCGTCAATTCGTTGCAGATCCTCCTGCATTTCAGTACAATTTTCCATTGTTACAACCTCTCGATATACCACAGCATCATCCGCAAAAAGCCTCAGTGAACTTCCAATGTTATCAACAAGGTCATTTATGTACACTGTGAATAGCAACGGTCCTACGACACTCCCCTGCGGCGCACCTGAAATCACTCTTACTTCGGAAGACTTCCTTCCATTGAGAATGACATGCTGCGTCTGTTATCTAGGAACTCTTCAATCCAATCACAGAACTGGTCTAATAGTCCATATGCTCTTACTTTGTTCATTAAACGACTGTGGAGAACTGTATCGTCACAAAAGGTGTTCTCCGTGACGTAATGCCTGACCGCAATCCGTTTGTTCCTCAAGTGCCCATACACCCTGTATAGGGAAATACCGATTTTATACTTGCAATGTAACTGTGTTAGAACCAAAATAGAAACCTATATTTGCATCACTTTCGGTGACAGGTAGCATAAATTGCACATTTTACGACGTTTCCCTTGTGTCACTGCGCTTTCGTTTGCAGTTCTGGACTGAAAATGCTACCGCGGAGTGGCAGAGTCTATCACTTTGTAAAAACTTCACCGCACTAGCGTAGGACAGAAGTCTGTGTACTGTATTACGAACAGCACGTAGATGTAAGAGCAGGGCGGTAACTGCCGTTGGCTTTCTCAGCACGGCAGCTGCAAACACGGAAGTGGGGAAGCCGTTCCGGCTCTTGGCGGGCTTCTTCAGAGCCCGACTGCCGGCGACGGTTCGTGCTCTGACCTGGGGACTCCCTGCCGGCAATACTTCGAAGCCAGGCCTGCCAGCACAGGCAACGGGCACTTCCTAAGCAAGTGATGCCGCAAAAAAAGTTACAAGACACGTGTGAAGAGCGGGACCGATGAACTACGAAGTACACTGACGGAAAACAGTCACAGCACCAAGAAGAAGTTGTGCAACATAAACGAAGGTTAGCGGGCGTGTTTCTACATCTGAAAGATTATGTCTATTCTATTCTATCTACATCTACATACATACTCCGCAATCCACCATACGGCGCGTGGCGGAAAGTACTTCGTACCACAACTAGCATCTTCTCTCCCTGTTCCACTCCCAAACAGAACGAGGGAAAAATGACTGCCTATATGCCTCTGTACGAGCCCTAATCTCTCTTATCTTTGTGGTCTTTCCGCGAAATATAAGTTGGCGGCAGTAAAATTGTACTGCAGTCAGCCTCAAATGCTGGTTCTCTAAATTTCCTCAGTAGCGAGAACGCCTCCTTTCCTCCAGGGACTCCCATCCGAGTTCCTGAAGCATTTCCGTAACACTCGCGTGATGATCAAACCTTCCAGTAACAAATCTAGCAGCCCGCCTCTGAATTGCTTCTATGTCCTCCCTCAATCCGACCTGATAGTGATCCCAAACGCTCGAGCAGTACTCAAGAATAGGTCGTATTAGTGTTTTATAAGCGGTCTCCTTTACAGATGAACCACATCTTCCCAAACTTCTTCCAATGAACCGAAGACGACTATCCGCCTTCCCCACAACTGCCATTACATGCTTGTCACACTTCATATAGCTCTGCAATGTTACGCCCAAATATTTAATCGAAGTGACTGTGTCAAGCGCTACACTACTAATGGAGTATTCAAACATTACGGGAGTCTTTTTCCTATTCATCTGCATTAATTTACATTTATCTATATTTAGAGTTAGCTGCCATTCTTTACACCAATCACAAATCCTGTCCAAGTCATCTTGTATCCTCCTACAGTCACTCAACGACATCTTCCCGTACACCACAGCATCATCAGCAAACAGCCGCACATTGCTATCCACCCTATCCAAAAGATCATTTATGTAGATAGAAAACAACAGCGGACCTATCACACTTCCCTGGGGCACTCCAGATGATACCCTCACCTCCTATGAACACTCACCATCGAGGACAACGTACTGGGTTCTATTACTTAAGAAGTCTAGCATAAGCGTGGCGCTAGTAGCGTCACTATGAGGACGCAAATCAAATTCGCTGTTATTACGTGATGTAACGGCCGTGAAAGTTAGTTACGTTTGAGAATAGACGAAGTGAGTTGATGTTGGTTAAGACTGCCTTTAAGGCGACAAAGACGCCGTTATCAACAACTCAGGGCGTATAATAGAGCTACGAGAAGGTGGATGTTGCTTCTGCGATATTGCAGCAAGACTTGGCATGAATGTGATCACTGCACATGGTTGCTGGCAGCTGTGGTCACGAGAATATACCGCCGCAAGAAGACTGGGTTCCAGATGGCGACGTGGCACTAGCGAGAGGGAAGACCGCCGTGTTCGGCATATGGCTCTGACTCATCGTACTGCATCCACAGCAGCAATTTGAGCAGCAGTTGTCAGCACAGCGTCACAACGGACACTTACAACTCGGTTACTTCAAGGACAGCTCCGAGTCTGACATTCTGTAGCGTGTGCTCCACTGACCCCAAACCACTGCCATTTGCGACTTCACTGGCGTCAAACGAGAGGTCATTGGCGGCGAGGGTAGAGGTCTGGTGTGTTTTCTGATGAAAGCTGGCTCTACCTCGGTGCCAGTGATGGCCCTGTGTTGGTTAGGAGGAGGCCCGTTAAGGGCCTCCAACCAACCAGTCTGCTTGCTAGACACACTGGACCTACACCTGGAGTCATGGTCTGGTGTGCGATTTCGTTTAACAGCTGGACCACTCTCGTGAATGCAAATTTTTACGTCAGTCTGGTAATTCGACTTGTTGTACTGCCATTCGGGAACAGCATTCTAGTGCGTGTTTTCCAACAGGACAACGACTGCCCACATACGGCTGTTGTAACCGAACATGTTCTACAGAGTGTCGACATGTTGCCTTGGACTGCTCGATCACCGGATCTGTCTCCAGTCGAGCACGTATGGGCCATTGTCGGATCACAACTTCAGCGTCATCCATAAACAGCATTAACCCCATCCGTGTATTGATCCACCACGTGCAGCAGGCATGGAATCCCATCTCAACAACTGACATCTGGCACCTTCACAACACAATCCACGCACGTTTCCGTGCTTGCATTCAATATTCTGGCGGTTACACCATTCATTAATGTACCAACATTTCACATTTGCGATGGCGTATCTCGTGCTTACATCAAACTGTGATCTTGCAATGTTAATGACTTAAATACGTTACCTAGACAAATGCATTCCCAAAATTTCATTAGTCTACATTAGATATTTTTTGGTGTTGCGAATTTTTTTTCGTCGGTGTTAATGTAATGATCTTGTTGCTGCGCAATCTCCGTCCAGGACAGGCCGAACTTCTTCATGTTGTGAATGGTTGCAGAAATAAGACAGTCCCTGCGAGTGCCAGTTATAGGTCAGTGGTCCAACAGCCGATCACGAAACGGCGTAACGCGGTTGAGAGCATTATTAATTGCGAAACACTTATCGTCAGCAAGAATGAAGGGCAAGGTAAGCATCATTAATGTTCTGTTGGAATTGTCACAGGGCGCGTTTACAATTTGATTTATTATTACTGATTAGCTCGTCAGATGCGGGTACCTTCAGACAGTCCGGCAACTTATCCGAGGAATATTGTAGTAAGATACAGTTGTTGTTGTTGTTGTTGTGGTCTTCAGTCCAGAGACTGGTTTGATGCAGCTCTCCATGCTACTCTATCCTGTGCAAGGTTCTTCATCTCCCAGTACCTACTGCAACCTACATCCTTCTGAATCTGTTTAATGTGTTCATCTCTTGGTCTCCCTCTACGATTTTTAGCCTCCACGCTGCCCTCCAGTACTAAATTGGAGATCCCTTGATGCCTCAGAATATGCCCTACCAATCGATCCCTTCTTCTAGTCAAGTTGTGCCAAAAAATTTCTCTTCTCTCCAACTCTATTCAATACCTCCTCATTAGTTATGTGACCTACCCACATAATCTTCAGCATTCTTCTGTAGCACCACATTTCGAAAGCTTCTATTCTCTTCTTGTCTAAACTATTTATCGTCCATGTTTCACTTCCATACATGGCTACACTCCACTCAAATACTTTCACAAACGACTTCCTGACACTTAAATCTATACTCGATGTTAACAAACTTCTCTTCTTCAGACACACTTTCCTTGCCATTGCCAGTCTACATTTTATATCCTCTCTACTTCGACCATGATTAGTCATTTCGCTGCGCAAATAGCAAAACTCACCTACTACTTTAAGTGCCTCATTTCCTATTCTTATTCTCTCAGTATCATGTGATTTAATTCGACTACATTCCATTATCATCGTCTGGTTCTGTTGATGTTTATCTTATATCCTCCTTTCAGGGCACTGTCCATTCCGTTCAACTGCTCTTCCACATCGTTTGCTGTCTCTGACATAATGTCATCGGCAACCTCAAGGTTTTTATTTCTTCTCCTTGGATTTTAATTCCTACCCCAATTTTTCTTTTGTTTCCTTTATTGCTCGCTCAGTATACAGTTTGAACAACATTGCGGATAGGCTAGAACCCTGTCTCACTCCCTTCTCAACCACTGCTTCCCTTACGTGCACCTCGACTCTTTAACTGTCTTCTTGTTTCTGAACAAGTTGTAAATAGCCTTTCGCTCCTTGTATTTTACCCCTGCCACCTTCAGAATTTGAAAGGAGGTACAGTTATATCTGGACAAAATATCAGACTAACAACGACTGGAAACTTGCTCTTACTTTTTAAAATCCGAGAGCAAACGATCCATGAAGAGTCAAGCAACATATTACCCCCTTTCTACATACATATCGCGCTCTGACCATGATACTGAAGTCAAGAGACATATCGACAGGGGGGGATAACTGTAGTACACGAAGTGCGCTCCATCACACACCACAGGATTGTTCTTTGAGTACAGACATAGATGTGTATGTACAATAGTGAGGATTTTACATGGGCTTTTATTAGATCAGGGTTGTGTTAGCGATGTACGAGTAGCGCAAGACTGACGGTAAGACGAAGGTGACACGATGGAGCAGTCAAAACACAATTGTAAAGTGCGGTAGAGTGCCTTGCCGGAGAACCCGTGACTGTATTATTACTGCGAAAGCCGCATTCAGAGACTTGGATATCTGATACCTTTGGGCCGTTTGAGTGTAGCCCCATATCTGAAAAAAGTGCTGTGCAGAGAGAAGACGTATATCGCGCTATTTTTCTATCAGGATAGTTTACACGTGGTAAGCAGTCTGCCTCGAGTGTCCAGTAAACTATCTTACTGATGCTTACTCCGTGGTGTTCGAATTTTCACAGTCAGCAGCGTACTTTCGTGGATGACATCTGTTTTTACTGTAGCAATTTGAGCTTCACTTTGACGCATAAATCTCCGTGGGCCGAAATTCACGCGATTCTTATGACATTTGCACGCATAACACCGCCTAATAAAAAAGACCAAATATTTTTATTTTTTTATAGTACGCAGATGTGTTTTGCTGTTATATGTGCAGTCTTTCCTCGGCCTCTGTTTATTTCTCACAGTGAATTATTTAAAACACTGACACTTTCGTCACTTTAGTGATCTGAGCAAGATTTTTGTCTTTTGCTGTTTTGAACACCCTTGTTGTGTCGTATTTGTATATTCTTAAGCGCTTTTGTCCTAACACGACACTACTAATAACTGAACTGTTATCTTGTGTAGTCAGTTTGCGACGGCGAAGTAGGAAGACATTAAGCGACACACCCAGAGAGGTGCGTTACGCAACGGCGCGTAAGACAGCGGGAAGAAACGTGGGTAAAAGAGATAACAAGAGCTTTAAAATTCAACAAAGTTATTATTCCCAAACGATACCAAACATCTGCTTCAAAAGCAACGAATATGTCGTACCAAATCCCTTAAAGCTAAGTGTGTTCAAGTAGTCGCTGCGTCAACATTCGTATTATATCTATCTTGAGCATGCAGGAAAGCTATCTGAAAAGGCAGGTCGACGCAGACTAGAAGGAAAAATTCATTGCGGCGAGTCTGAGAACCTGTCGGATTAAGTGTGATGTACAGCATTCAAACATCACACGAAACGCGACGGTAATCGCAGAGGAATGCGACGGCTAAAACAGAGACATTAAAAAACTGCTGTAGACGTTTCTGTGTGTACAGAGAGACTTTTCCTGAGTATTATGTCTTTCAAGAACTGAAGTATCTCATCAGTTTCTGAGCGCCGAGTTTTATCAGTAATTTATCCAACGCTTACGTGTCAACTTCATTCCAGCTTTGCGTTTTCTTATCGACTTCTCTCTCCTCTAACAGCTCATAAATTTACCAGTAAATCCCAGATTCTCTATAGAATCTAACTCCCACGTATAAAACAGCTTCAAACGTCTGATTACAAATGAGTTAATGTTTTAAATATTTGACGCGAGAAATGTAAGCAAGTAAATGTTTAAAAAACACACATGAAAATGGGAATAACTTCCCGAAACGTGTCGGGCAAAACATAAATAAAAGTAAATCGTAACTGGTAACAGGAAAGTTATTTATAAACAAATCTGTCTTTCAGAAAAGTCTTGAAATTATGAAACTTCCTGGCAGATTAAAACTGTGTGCCGGACCGAAACTCAAACTCGTGACCTTTGCGTTTCGCGGGCAAGTGCTCTACCATCTGAGCTACCCAAGCAAGACTCACGGCCCGTCCTCACACCTTTACTTCTGCCAGTAATTCGTCTCCTACCTTCCAAGCTGTGAGGACGGGGCGTGAGTCTTGCTTGGGTAGCTCAGATGGTAGAGCACTTGCCCGCGAAACGCAAAGGTCACGAGTTCGAGTTTCGGTCCGGCACACAGTTTTAATCTGCCAGGAAGTTTCATATTAGCGCACACTCCGCTGCAGAGTGAAAATCTCATTCTCTTGAAATTACGTTTAAAGTTTGTTAGAAGCCGCTACGTGCTCTCATTACGAAAAGCTTTATGATCACAGTGTAGGTGATTTCCAATCCGTTTTAATCAAAAGGTATCTGTGAAGGTAGTTTTTAAATCTTCTGTTTAAACGCTGTTATGTTAAAGTAGTATTTACAAAGCTTGTTCACCATACGACAAGTAGGTTTGTACTTACGTAAGATCTGGAGGGAAGTCCCTTCGCTACGAAACCTGCATGGAAGGAACAGATCAGGTGATTTGACGGTGGTACCGAAAGGAATCTTTGTGCCAGAGTTAGATGGTGGCAAGCACGCAATCTGTCCTTATCCTGTGTGTTGAATGAGGCTAGAAAGCCAGCCGGTGTACCCAAGCGGTTAAAGGCGGTACAGTCTGGAACCACGCGACCGCTACGGTCCCAGGTTCGAATCCTGCCTCGGGCATGGATGTGTGTGATGTCCTTAGGTTAGTTAGGTTTAAGTAGTTCTAAGTTCTAGGGGACTGATGACCTTAGAAGTTAAGTCCCATAGTGCTCAGAGCCATTTGAACCATTTTTGAGGCTAGAAAAGCACCCAAACTAAATAGCAATGCCTCGGACGTGGAAGATAACTCGCTAATTATTCACGTTATTTATTGTTAGGCTCTGAATCACAAAAATCCGCCACCAACTGACAATTTTCAGAGTCTTAATACAGCAAGAGCCATGAGTAAGTGTGGCGCCTGTAATTCAGCCGCAGAAGACCGCCACTGCCACCACCTGCATTTCAAGCCAAAGTTTAGTACCGTATTGACTTGCATGGACCAATTATTTGCTTCATTTGCAAACGATAATTGTTTTGAGTTCAAATTGGTGTGGAGAACCTTGAATTACTCCTTAGTCTTTTACCTAGAGAGGATCCTTTTCTTAGAGCTTCAATGTATCTTAGTGTCCTAGTTTATTGAACTCAAAGTAATTCTTGTTTCAACTGTGTTCGTTAACTTTTGTGGAACAGTAAAACTCTTAAGTATTCAGTTAGTTCTGTTTCTGAAACACTGCACGTAACTTTTCATAAAGAAACAGTTAAAAGTTTTGTAAAAGAGTAGATGCAAATAAAAGAAGTAATTGCTTCACTTAAAATTCATCCTTACTAAAATCTATTCAGTATTAAAAGTAGCTGAATAAAACAGTGACCGAAACAAGTGGTTGTTGTCCATTGCCGTTTACGGGCCAACATAATGAATACCTGCCGCAAAGGTCTGTAAAAACATTTCTATTCCTCTATTTGTGTTTTTAAGTGTTCCCTCATTGTGTCTTTTCAGAAGTGTTTGGTTCGGATCTCTGATGATAGAACAGTTTCCATGTCGCCTTGTTAAATGTTGAGCCAATATAATAATTAATGTTAGAGTAAAAGTATTTAAAACGTTTAACATCAATTTTAATAAGATTTATGTTCTTAAGGATTAAATGGCTGCAGCTGTTCAGATCATGACATTCAGGAACCCCATGCTTTATTATTGAATCCTCCCTGAGAAAACATGTACTAGTCAGATCATTTCTATGTCAGTTTTTTCAGTAACTGAATGGTAGAAGCTCCTCATGTCCAAACAACAGTAGCTGTGCTCCTTCCCTATTTAGCTACACTGTGCAGTGAATATTAGCTCTCTTGCGTTCAACACAGAAAGAATAGGTTAGTGAGAGATAATTTGGTGCCACAACATTTTACGTTTACATCTGTGTTGACCATGACAAACTGCTGTTCCAATACTTGCTAGATTGTAAAGCCCTACACAGTAATTTCTTTTCTTAATGAACAGTATAATTTTCGGTACCACTTTGCCTGATTAGGCCAGAGACTGCTTTTCTTTCCTTTGACTACAGTTTACTTTACAATTACCACAACCCCGGTTTGATCCCCACTAGTTCAAGTACTGCTCTCTGTCAAAACATCTTTCAAGTAACCTTGCCCAATAGCGTAAGTTTACGGTCAAAACTTAAATTCCTGTCATAGAATTAACATTACCGGCAACTTGCTCCTGTAGCGCTAGAGGAAGTGTTATACTTGTCTTTGCGCGCAACAGGAGTTTTTAGCAGTCGATAGTGTTATAAGATGATGTTCTTTCCGCGAAATACTACTGAGAAAATTTTGAGAATCGGCATTTGAAGCTGACTGCAGAACGATTCTACTGCCACCAACATATATTTCCGTTTCTGGGCGTTGCTGCAGCGTGTATGCAACGTAGCGCGACTCCGATGCGGGTATATAAGCACCGACATGCAGGCAAGGGATTAGTGCGGCATTCGTGTCTTTCCGACGTGCGAGCGGTGAATGAAATATGGCGAAGTTATTAGCAAATGCGTCCAAACAGGACCAAAGAGCTGTTGAACTTTTCTTGGCTGTCGAAGGACAAACACTGGTGTACATCCATCGAAGAGTGAAGAATGTATATGAGGCAGCATGATTGTCGAAAACCGTAGTGAAATGTTGTGAAAAGTTCAGTGCTGATCGCGATTCGGCGTAAACGCCGGTCGATCTGGGAGATAGTCGACACCCGCCCTATAATCGCGATCTCGCCTTCGGTCTCTTACGAAAGGCCTTGAAAGGTCGACGATGCTTATCGGACGACGATGTGTAGCAGACAGTTACGGACTTCTTCACGCAGCAGGGTACAGTGTCTGCAATTCTAACTTGATAGTATTTGCGTCAAAAGCAATATTTGCAATTCCAAAATCTAATCAATGTAAAAAAAGGAGCTGACGATACACTTTCAACTTTTGTAGTCCTGTCTTCCTCAGTTGCGTGTAATATTACGGTATATTGATGATTTTTCCTTATGGACCGTCTGACAGCAACTGAATAAAACACAATTTTAGTGCCATACGCGTTTCGCCTTTATTTTCTGCAAGGCATCATCAGTGGCAGGTTGCGTAGACAGTTTCTTAAATATTACGCTCCTGTTGCATTTTTGGTGTTGTTCTTCTTCCTATGAACACCAATTTGTTGTTTTTTTCCACATTCCACAGCACTATGCACTGAACGCTTGTTTTAATGCCAATTGGCTGTTTTTTTCCACATTCCACAGCACTATGCACTGAACGCTTGTTTTAATGCCAATTGGCATTAAAACAAGCGTTCAGTGCATAGTGCTGTGGAATGTGGAAAAAAACAGCAAATTGGTGTTCATAGGAAGAAGAACAACACCAAAAATGCAACAGGAGCGTAATATGTAAGAAACTGTCTACGCAACCTGCCACTGATGATGCCTTGCAGAAAATAAAGGCGAAACGCGTATGGCACTAAAATTGTGTTTTATTCAGTTGCTGTCAGACGGTCCATAAGTAAAAATTATCAATATACCGTAATATGACGATACACTCTTTGTTCATTACTATAGTAGTTTGGTGGTTAAGATGGTTATCAGCCAAAATGGACAAGCTTAGATCTACACTAGGTCCCAATTTATATATTTTTTCTCTTTCAAACTACAAGTGTTGAGTAAAGTATATAATTTTTTTCTTGGCTCACTGCTGGGAGGAAAGAGAGTTCATCCTTCATGAAGGGAGTTAAACAGATCACTGTTGTCTATCCAAGAGCTCGATGCCAACTTCAAAAATTACCGTGTACATATACGCAAGAGAGTATAGGACTTACTAGATGACTATAATATGGCTCTGTATTGGTAATATTGTTGTAGTTCAAGCTGTTGCCACTTACATAGTTCGTACTTGCAGGAATTTTTAGACAACTGACACAATACTAATCATAATATGACAAACAGTATTGGCCATTGGCGACAACAATTGCTAACTGGAATCATAAGAACGCAAAAAAATAAATAAATAAAAAGGTTCAAATGGCCCTGAGCACTATGGTTCTTAACATCTGAGGTCATCAGTCCCCTAGAGCTTAGAACTACTTAAACCTAATTAACCTAAGGACATCACACACATCCATACCCGAGGAAGGATTCGAACCTGCGACCGTAGCGGTCGCGCGGTTCCAGACTGAAGCGCCTAGAACCGCTCGGCCACATCGGCCAGCCCATTAGAACGCAAACTGAGCCTTTCTTTCCCCTTCTTCTTCTTCACCATAGCGCTTTACATTTCCGCCAGCGGAAGTAGAGGCAAAAGACTTCGGTAAAATATCATTTTATGTAACTACTAATAAACTGGTGGGAACTTATAGTGCATAACACGGAGTCCACATTGCCATGCTGGTTCGTCTGTAATATTATATTTGTGCGAAGTTGTTCAGAACAAATGCAATACAAAATGAAGACTGATAATGATATGACACGCTTTCTATAAAAAAAAAAAAAAAAAAAAGAGGTTAGGTTACACGTTAATACCGAATATAAACTTAGATGTTGGTAAATATTTTCTGAAAGTATTTACATTTCTTTATGTGGGAGTAGAACGTGAACAATGGTAAACACAAACATGAAGAAGACAAAAGCGTCTGAAATGTGGTGCTTTAGAAGAATCCTGAAGATCAGGTGGATAGATCGAATAAATAATGAAGAGGTAGTGCATTGCATCGGGGAAGAAAGATCTTTACGCTAAAACTGGACTAAAAGAACGCATGGGGTGATAGGACTGATCGTGAGGCATCAAGGACTATTTAATTTGATAGTGGAGGGAATTGTGGTGTGCAAAATATACTGCCCGATCATCCGCATCTGTACAGCATTCCGCCTCTGAGGTGCACATCATTCTCATTCTCAGAAGTCAGAATGGTCTGGGGAACACTTCACTACAAAGTCTGTACGGGAACTCAAACCGCAGTGTGGCCCAGGGGAAGTAGTGTATTTCCACTGATTTGTTTATTACGAGATTCAGTGTTTATTTACAACAAAATACACTATGTGATCAAAATATCCGGACACCCGCAAAAACATACGTTTTTCATATTAGGTGCATTGTGCTGCCACCTACTCCCAGGTACTCCACATCAACGACCTCAGCGGTCATTAGACATGGGGTGCTCCGCGGAACTCACGGACTTCGAACGTGGTCAGGTGATTGGGTGTCGCTTCTGTCACACGTCTGTACGCGAGATTTCCACACTTCTAAACATCTCTTGGTCCACTGTTTCCGATATGATGGTGAAGTGGAAATGTGCAGGGACACGTACGGCACAACAGCGTACAGGCCGACCTCGTCTGTTAACTGACAGAGACCGCCGAAAGTTGAAGAGGGTCGTAGTGTGTAATAAGCAGACATCTATCCAGACCATCACACAGGAATTCCAAACTGCGTCAGGATCCACTGCAAGTACTAAGAAAGATGGCCGGAGGTGAGAAAACTTGGATTTCATAGTCGAGCGGCTGCTCATAAGCCACACATCACGCTGGTAAATGCCAAACGACGCCTCGCTTGGTGTAAGGAGCGTAAACATTGGACGACTGAACAGTGAAAAAACGTTGTATAGCGTGACGAATCACGGTACCCAATGTGGTGATCCGATGGCAGGGTGCGGGTAAGGCGAATGCCCCGTGAACGTCATCTGCCAGCATGTGTAGTGCCAACAGTAAAATTCGGAGACGGTGGTGCTATGGTGTGGTCGTGTTTTTCATGGATGGCGCTTGCACCCCTTATTGCATTGCGTGGCACTATCACAGCACAGGCCTACATTGATGTTTTAAGCATCTTCTTGCTTCCCAATGTTGAAGAGCAATTCGGGGATGGCGACTGCATCTTTCAACACAATCGAGCACCTGTTCATAATGCACGACAATAATATCCCTGTAATGGACTGACCTGCATAGAGTCCTGACCTGAATCCTACAGAACACCTTTGGGATGCTTTGGAACGTCGACTTCGTGCCAGGCCTCACCGACTGACAACGATACCTCTCCTCAGTGCAGCACCCCGTGAAGAAAGGGCTGCCATTCCCCATGAATCCTTCCAGCACCTGATTGAACGTAGGCCTGCGAGAGAGGAAGCTGTTATCAAGGCTAAGGGTGGGCCAACATCGTACTGAATTCCAGCATTACCGATGGAGGGCACCACGAACTTGTAAGTCATTTTCAGCTAGGTGTCCGGATACTTTTGATCACATAGTGTAGCTTATAGATAACTGTCGTAAACCTATTGTCTTTATTGAAAAGCGGAACACATTTCCTAGAACGTACATCACCCAGATGGCTTCCATCGTTGGCGATGTATTACTCAAGAAGTCCGCGAAAGCTCCTCATTAAGCTGTCATTCACTTCTTGTGCAGTGGTCTCCTCTTCCCGTTCTGCAGCTTTCAGTTTATTAGTATTATAGAGCCGCAGTGCAAAATCTTTGTTCTTCAGAAGACCTGATCAGGAACCGAAACAGCAGGTGATCTCGCCAATTAACAACAGTCCACTTTATTGCAACCGAGTTCACAGCTCGGCTAGAGACAAGAGAATCGTGACGCCAACTCCCGTTTTAATCTTTTATCGCCCGTGTTTCGCAATCGCTATAACTAAGCTTATCTGCGCAGCGCACTTCGTAGTGCCGGCGTGCCGTTTGTTCTGAAGAGGGGCAACGACTGCAGAAAAGTTTCCCATGAGTCGATACCGGCCCAGTGCAAGAAATGTGCTAAGAGCGAAATTTGTGTACTGTGGTTCTGGATGCAGTGAGCAACAGGTGAGGACTCACATCACGTTCAAGGTGTCTTGCTGGGAGCTACTGGATTTAGAAGATGATAGAATTGCCCCCGCCCCCCCCCCCCCCCCCTCCGGGCCTATAAAGCCACCACACAAAGACTATTCACCTATCTATGGCAGTACTTAACTTCACTCGACTGCATAGATCGTCAAACCTGTACGCTAAAAGGTCGTTGTCTGATACGCTATTGGACAGTCCATTGGAAACGTTGAGCCATATTTTTAAAGACAACAACAGCTAGTCACCACATCCTAGCGATATGTGGCCATGATTAACAATTTCTTCATTCCGCAGCTTCAGGGACATTGCTGTCTAAACGTGACAGCAGCCCATACGACCCTGAGACGGCACTTTTCGCATCGACTACATTCACGATTCGGTGATATCCCTTGGCAGGCGAGAACACAAGATCTTTAATGCGCTAATGGGGTCAACAGCAACTTTTTTTTCACGGTGATTGTACAATACTGATGAAGTGTGTGCCGCAGTCCAGGAAGAGAGAGAGACCATTCCTCATGAAATGATTGAGAGCATAATGAGAAGATTTCGCGGGTGTCAGAAGCAAGGAATCGCCAAACGTAAACTTGTGTTTGTCTTTTCAGTAACAGACATGTGTATACCACATTCTAAGTGAAAAAATGGAAGAACCCTGGAGATACTAAAAGGTATCAGATAGATTATATAATGGTAAGACAGAGATTTAGGAACCAGGTTTTAAATTGTAAGACATTTCCAGGGGCAGATGTGGACTCTGACCACAATCTATTGGTTATGACCTGTAGATTAAAACTGAAGAAACTGCAAAAAGGTGGGAATTTAAGGAGATGGGACCTGGATAAACTAAAAGAACCAGAGGTTGTACAGAGATTCAGGGAGAGCATAAGGGAGCAATTGACAGGAATGGGGGAAAGAAATACAGTAGAAGAAGAATGGGTAGCTTTGAGGGATGAAGTAGTGAAGGCAGCAGAGGATCAAGTAGGTAAAAAGACGAGGGCTAGTAGAAATCCTTGGGTAACAGAAGAAATATTGAATTTAATTGATGAAAGGAGAAAATATAAAAATGCAGTAAATGAAGCTGGCAAAAAGGAATACAAACGTCTCAAAAATGAGATCGACAGGAAGTGCAAAATGGCTAAGCAGGGATGGCTAGAGGACAAATGTAAGGATGTAGAGGCCTATCTCACTAGGGGTAAGATAGATACCGCCTACAGGAAAATTAAAGAGACCTTTGGAGATAAGAGAACGACTTGTATGAATATCAAGAGCTCAGATGGAAACCCAGTTCTAAGCAAAGAAGGGAAAGCAGAAAGGTGGAAGGAGTATATAGAGGGTCTATACAAGGGCGATGTACTTGAGGACAATATTATGGAAATGGAAGAGGATGTAGATGAAGATGAAATGGGAGATATGATACTGCGTGAAGAGTTTGACAGAGCACTGAAAGACCTGAGTCGAAACAAGGCCCCCGGAGTAGACAATGTTCCATTGGAACTACTGACGGCCGTGGGAGAGCCAGTCCTGACAAAACTCTACCATCTGGTGAGCAAGATGTATGAGACAGGTGAAATACCCTCAGACTTCAAGAAGAATATAATAATTCCAATCCCAAAGAAAGCAGGTGTTGACAGATGTGAAAATTACCGAACTATCAGCTTAATAAGTCACAGCTGCAAAATACTAACACGAATTCTTTACAGACGAATGGAAAAACTAGTAGAAGCCAACCTCGGGGAAGATCAGTTTGGATTCCGTAGAAACACTGGAACACGTGAGGCAATACTGACCTTACGACTTATCTTAGAAGAAAGATTAAGGAAAGGCAAACCTACGTTTCTAGCATTTGTAGACTTAGAGAAAGCTTTTGACAATGTTGACTGGAATACTCTCTTTCAAATTCTGAAGGTGGCAGGGGTAAAATACAGGGAGCGAAAGGCTATTTACAATTTGTACAGAAACCAGATGGCAGTTATAAGAGTCGAGGGACATGAAAGGGAAGCAGTGGTTGGGAAGGGAGTAAGACAGGGTTGTAGCCTCTCCCCGATGTTGTTCAATCTGTATATTGAGCAAGCAGTAAAGGAAACAAAAGAAAAATTCGGAGTAGGTATTAAAATTCATGGAGAAGAAATAAAAACTTTGAGGTTCGCCGATGACATTGTAATTCTGTCAGAGACAGCAAAGGACTTGGAAGAGCAGTTGAATGGAATGGACAGTGTCTTGAAAGGAGGATATAAGATGAACATCAACAAAAGCAAAACAAGGATAATGGAATGTAGTCTAATTAAGTCGGGTGATGCTGAGGGAATTAGATTAGGAAATGAGACACTTAAAGTAGTAAAGGAGTTTTGCTATTTGGGGAGCAAAATAACTGATGATGGTCGAAGTAGAGAGGATATAAAATGTAGGCTGGCAATGGCAAGGAAAGCGTTTCTGAAGAAGAGAAATTTGTTAACATCCAGTATTGATTTAAGTGTCAGGAAGTCATTTCTGAAAGTGTTCGTATGGAGTGTAGCCATGTATGGAAGTGAAACATGGACGATAAATAGTTTGGACAAGAAGAGAATAGAAGCTTTCGAAATGTGGTGCTACAGAAGAATGCTGAAGATTTGATGGGTAGATCACATAACTAATGAGGAAGTATTGAATAGGATTGGGGAGAAGAGAAGTTTGTGGCACAACTTGACCAGAAGAAGGGATCGGTTGGTAGGACATGTTGTGAGGCATCAAGGGATCACCAAATTAGTATTGGAGGGCAGCGTGGAGGGTAAAAATCGTAGAGGGAGACCAAGAGATGAATACACTAAGCAGATTCAGAAGGATGTAGGTTGCAGTAGGTACTGGGAGATGAAAAAGCTTGCACAGGATAGAGTAGCATGGAGAGCTGCATCAAACCAGTCTCAGGACTGAAGACCACAACAACAACAACAACAAAGTGAAAAAAATTCGCACCGCGAAGGAATTATCAGAATGGGATAGAAATCGGTACATGTTACGTACATGTAGGAACATATGATTACAATTTCAGAAAAACTGGATGATTTATACAAAAGAAAGAGCTTCCAAATTGAGCAAGTCAATAACGCGTTGGTCCACCTCTGGCCCTTATGCAAGCAGATATTCGGCTTAGCATTGATTGATAAGAGTTGTTGGATGTACTCCTGAGGGATATCGTGCCAAATTCTGTCCTACTGGTGCGTTAGATCGTCGAAATCCCGAGCTGGTTGGGGGGGGGGGGGGGGCCTATACTCCGAACTCTCTCGGTTGGGGAGACATCCGGCGGCCTTGCTGGCCAAGGTACGGTTAGACACGCACGTAGAACAGCAGTAGAAACTTCCGCCAAGTGGGGGCGGGCATTATCTTGCTGAAATGTAAGTCCGGGATGGCATGCCATGAAGGGCACCAAAACGCGATGTAGAATCTCGTACCGCTAAGCTGTAAGGGTGCCGCGGATGACAACGAAAGGGGTCCTCCTACGCGATAAAATGGCACCCCAGACCATCTGCCCTGGTTGTCGGGTAGTATGGCAGGCATCAATCAGGTTTGTATCCCACCTCTGTCCGGGGCGTCTCTGGACAACTCTTCGCTATTCATCGGTGATCTGTTCGAAGTGGGACTCATCACTAAAGACAACTCTACTCCACTCAATGTGATTCCAGGCCCAGATGACCAGAGAAGACGTGTCTGGAGAGGCTCCGGACAATGTTAGGGTAAAAACTGAATGTTGCCCGCCATATGGCCCGACAAATAGGAGTGATGATCTGTGGTGTCATTTCTTTCCACAGAAGAAACCCTTCGGTTGCCATCCAAGTCACCCTTACAACACAACGGCAAGTCGACGTTGTTTTGGTGCCCTTCATGACATTTCGTCCTGGGTATGCATTTCAGCAAGATAATGCCCGCCTCCGCGCGGCCAAAGTTTCTGCTGCTTGTCAAACTCTACCTTGTTCACCAAGGTCCCGAGATCTCTCCCCAAATTAGAACGCTCAGAGCATTACGGACAGGATCCTTAAACTATCTCGGGATTTTGATGATCTAACGCGCCATTTGGACAGATTTTGGCACCATATCTCTCAGGATATCCAACAACTCTCTCAATCAATGCCAAGCCGAATAACTGCTTGCATATGGGCCAAGAGGTAGACAGAAGCGTTATTGACTTTCTTAATTTGTTAAGCTGTCTCTCTTGAATAAAGCATCCAAATTTTCTGAAAATTTAATCATTTGTTTGTCTGTACATGTACGTCACAACTACTGATTTCCGTCCCATTTGTTCATGCTACATCGTTTCTTTTTTCTTAGAGTGTATAAGTTACATTGGTGTAAATATACATTACACATCATAGTGATCAAATGGAAATACACTACTTCCGCTTCGGCCACGCTGCGGATTGAAATCCTTTACTGTCTCTGTAATGAAGTGTTCTCCAGACCACTCTGACATCTGAGAATGAGATGCTACATTGTTGTGCACGTCACTCGCGGGATGCTGTAAGCATTACCCGACAGTGCATTTTACCCATAACACTTCCCTCCATTATCAAAAAGTCCTAGATGGCTCGTGTTTTATAAACATATCACTTCTTTTAGTTGAGTTTTATCGTGAAGATCTCTCTTCGTCAGTTGTATCCGATCTATCCGCCTAATCTTCAGCATTCTTCTAAAGCTTTCTTTCAAAAGCTTCTGTTATTCTGAACTTTCCACAACTTCCCACAAATATGATACTACGAACGGACCATCAAGGCAATGTCAACTCTGTGTTTATGTACTACACGTTCACATAAGTTTATTATTAGTTATATAAAAATGCTCGTTTGCCTAAGTCTTTTGCATTTACTTGTGCCGGGGGAGATCTACAGAGGTCCGATGCAAATGAAAAATGCTCTGTTTGCATTCTTACGTTTCCAAGTAGCAATTGTCGCTAGCCACCAATACTGTTTGTGATACACATCTTCGTAATGAACAGTATCGTGTCAGTTAATCAAAAGCCCCTACAGCTGCAAACCATGTAAGTGGCAATAACTTGAGCAAGAACAATAGTACCACTACAGAGCCATATTACAGACTAGACAAGTCCTGTATTCTCTTGTGTACATGTACGCGAGTATTTTGAAGTTCGCATACACCTCTTAGCTTACCCTTTCAGCAGCGACCTAAGGGGAAAAAATAGTTTACGCAACACCTGTAGTTTTCAAGAGAAGAAAATGTGTAAATTTTGACCCGAGTGCGATATAACACTAGCCGTTTTGACCGACTGCCAACTTAACCAGCAAAATATTAAAGTAAAACTTTTATCCATTATGGATGAGGAACACCGACTGTGATGAATAACGGTTTCTTGAAATTACTGCGACCAGTCGCCTTTTCTTTGTTCTTCAATTCTTTTACCACCCCATTACCAGTTTCGAACCGCTTGGCGATTCATGATCAAATGAATCAATCATCATCAGACAATAAACATGTACCACCTGATAATGTATCGCTAGGCGGTACGAAACCGGTAACGAGACAATAAAAAAAATTAAGAAGAAAACAAAAGGCGACTGGTTGCAGTAATTTCAAGAAACCTTTAAAATACTATAGTATTACGAAGAGAGCGTAGCCAGCTTTTCTTTTATAGATTTTTTATATTCTGGCATTACAAGAATTCCTTTTGACGCAAATATTATCAAGTTAAGAGTTCTTGGCTCAATGTAGAGGATTACGTAGTAAAGAGAACAATACTACACTTAATTCTGAGGGATCACAAAAAACATAAAGTTTATGTAAGTATTATCTTCAGATACATTCCGCGGCAGCGGCAGGACAGCAAACAGAGATAGGTTACGCAAAGCGCTGATAACGCCGATAACGGACAACACAGCTGCACTGCAACGGAGAAAACCGCAGAACGGGCATCTTGCACTAGCGGAATGGAAAACCGATTCCGCGAAACTTTCACATTTTTTATAGGCCGTCTAGTACTAACGACTTTTACACTACTGGCCATTAAAATTGCTAGACCACTAAGATGACGTGCTACAGACGCGAAATTTAACCGACAGGAAGAAGATGCTGTTATATGCAAATGATTAGCGTTTCAGAGCATTCACACAAGCTGACATGAGGAACGTTTCCAACCGATTTCTCATACACAAACAGCAGTTGACCGGCGTTGCCTGGTGAAACGTTGTTGTGATGCCTCGTGTAAGGAGGAGAAATGTGTACCATCACGTTTCCTACTTTGGTAAAGGTCGGATTGTAGCCTATCGCGATTGCGGTTTATCGTATCGCGACATTGCTGCTCGCGTTGGTCGAGATCCAATGAGTGTTAGCATAATATGGAATCGGTGGGTTCACGAGGGTAATAGGGAACGCCGTGCTGGATCCTAACGGCCTCGTATCACTAGCAGTCGAGATGACAGGCATCTTATCCGCATGGCTGTAACGGATCGTGCAGCCACGTCTCGATCCCTGAGTCAACAGATAGATGGTGACGTTTGCAAGACAACAACCATCTGCACGAACAGTTCGACGACGTTTGCAGCAGCATGGACTATCAGCTGCGGTTACCCTTGACGCTGCATCACAGACAGGAGCGGCTGCGATGGTGTACTCAACGACGAACCTGGGTGCACGAATGGCAAAACGTCATTTTTTGGGTTAAATCCAGGTTCTGTTTACAGCATTATGATGGTCGCATCCGTGTTTGGCGATATCGCGGTGAACGCACATTGGAAGCGTGTATTCGTCATCGCCATACTGGCATATCACCCGGCGTGATGGTATGGGGTGCCATTGATTACATGTCTCGGTCACCTCTTGTTCGCATTGACGGCACTTTGAACAGTGGACGTTACATTTCACATGTGTTACGACCTGTGGCTCTACCCTTCATTCGATCCCAGCGAAACCCTACTTTTCAGCAGGACAATGCACGACCGCATGTTGCAGGTCCTGTACGGGCCTTTCTGGATACAGAAAATGTTCGACTGCTGCCATGGCCAGCACATTCTCCAGATCTCTCACCAATTGAAAACGACTGGTCAATGGTGGCCAAGCAACCGGCTCGTCACACTACGCCAGTCACTACCCTTGACGAACTGTGGTATCGTGTTGAAGCTGCATGGGCAGATGTACCTGTACGCGCCATCCAAGCTCTGTTTGACTCAATGCCCAGGCGTATCAAGGCCGTTATTACGGCCAGAGGTGGTTGTTCTGGATACCCATTTCTCAGGATCTATGCACCCAAATTGCGTGAAAATGTAATCACATGTCAGTTCTAGTATAATATATTTGTCCAATGAATACCCGTTTATCATCTGCATTTCTTCCTGGTGTAGCAATTTTAATGGCCAGTAGTGTAATTATAGACAATTCGTACATAGGTTACAAATGTTTTCATATAAATATCTTCAACGACATCTGACTGTTAGGTTAAACAATATTCCATACGACGCACAAATAATGGCAACAGGTTTATGAGATGTCTATGCTGAACGAACGGATACATAAAATTATGTTAATTTAACTCCCTACCCCGCTCCCTCGCACCCAACGCACCTTCCTTCCGATTATCTCGACACTTTACTTCTCCCAATCATGAACTGCGTTGTGTGGCAGAGCATGCTTCACAACTACGCTGCTGGAAAAAAAGTTAGTGCACCTGGAAACAAGACGTCGGTTTCAATCCAATGATATCATATGTCACCTGGCGCCTTGGGGATGGTAGATATAACGGTACTGATAACAGTTTGAACGTCGTCCACCAACATATAGCGTAATAGCATACCTACAAGAGCGCCATCTCTGTCTATTCTTTAACAGGAAATGCTCCAGCCAGAAGGCTCAGTGTGGTGCAAACATGTGAAGCCAAGCAGGCAACCATGCCACGGAGATGCACACGTGCTTCCCACAGCCAAGTGAGAGAGTCTGAAAGGGTCAAATTGTGGCCTTCCAAGTGGAGGGATGGTCCTTTCGGAGAATTGTCATACAATTGGACGTGCTGCATCAGTTGTGCTACTATGCTGGTGTCAGTGGTCACGTGAACCATTGTCACACCTGCAGACGAGGTTCTGGATGTCCACGCAGCACAGACGCCCACCAGGACCGTCGTATAGTAAAGACAGCAGAGGCAGATCGTACAGGTACCATAGCTCAGGTACGAGGGCTTGTGAGCCCAGACGCGTGAACACGAGCTGTTGTGAACCGGTTATTAGCAGTGAGACTACGGGCACGGACACCTGTAGCGCGTCTTTCACTCACGCCACAACATCGACGTGCATGACTAGACTGGTGCCCTCAGAGTATCACTTGGAAAATGGAATGGCGCGTCGTGGTTTTTCACGATGAAAGGAGATTATGTCTGTACGCAGCTGACGGTCGTTTGCGCTTACGACGAAGATCTGGTGAGGGTTGCCTTATAGAGTGCATTCGACCAAGACACACTGGCGCGATCCCAGACATTATGGTCTGGGGCGCGATAAGCTAAGACTGTCGTTCACATTTGATACTTCTGGAGGGGACGCTAAGCAGCGCTCAGTGCGGGCAGAATGCTAACAGACCGATCTTTTGCCGTTCTTGCAACAGGGTGATGTGCTGTTCCAACAGGATACTGCTCGCCCATACGCTGACCGCAAAACTGATCTGCAAGACGTGCAGCAACTTCCCTGGCCAGCAAAGTCGCCGGACTTGTCTCAAATAGAGGACGTGTGGGGTATGATGGGACGAGAAATGACTCGTACGACTCGTCAACCAACAACTCTTGCACAGCTCTTACAGAACAGGTTGGGCAGGCGTGGCATAACGAATCCCAGACAGTATTCGCCATCTGTTCCACAGACTGGATGCCAGTGTCAGCGCCTGCATTGCCGCCCGTGGAAGTTACCCCACTTACTAATAATGGGTGTTTCAGCACGGTTCGGTACCTGCAACCAACTGTTCAGTAAATGGCGAAGGGTACATTGTATCAATATTCTCGTTTTTCTGTTCGATTCCATTCGCGTACTGGGCAGAGGGCTGTTTATATACCTCTGTACGTGCGCTAACCTTAGTGATACCTACGCCAGAGAAATACTAGAGTGGCAGCATAATCCCATCAACATGTCTCTGAATTCGTTCGGTGCCTGCAGTCACGCCTACTTGATATGGACTGCAGACACTGGAACAGTACTCTAGAACTGGTCGCACCAACTTCTTTACAGATACACCGCACTTCACCGCAAACTTTCCGACAAATAATTTCATTCGCTCTCCTTAATACGGATATTACGTGATCGTGCCATTTCATACTGCTTCTTGATATTACTCCTAAATATTTATAAAGTCGTCAAAAGTTTGATATAAATACACAAATACTCGTCTTCTTCTACAATTACTTCCCTTCCCTCCAAAACTGCTACAAATTCGTCGGGCAATAGACCGCGCTGCTCGAACTGTCAACACAACTGGCACTGCTAAGAGCATCCTACGACTGCTACATCGCTGGAAACGGGTTATGCACAATGCTGGTGACTACTTTGAAGCTCAGTATAACTTTGAAACAAGTATCTATTTTGTACGAGCTGTAAATAAATAGTTGCCACTATTAAAGTTCCAACACTCGTATATAACCCTACCCTTTCAGTTATCTTACGTGGATTATACATACCTCATGCTACTGCACGTGTATGGGCCACATTTTATTTTTAGAACTATTTTAAAGTACAGTTTCTCAACTAGAAGAAAACTGATTTTAAAAATTAGTGTTTGTAATTTGGTTCTTATATTTCCCATTTTAGTTACTGAAGATCCGGCCAAAGTACACATTTTGTGATTCCCTCAAACAGAGAGTAAAACTATGATTACTTTCGATTGTTAAAATTTTGGCATTACAGTTCTTGTTCGAGCATCTCCTCTGTTCTTCATCAGTACACCAAGCGCTCGGCATTTCTAGCTGCCGGGGAAGGGAAATCGCCGAGTTCGGGCAGGGGGAATAGTGCACCTTTCCTCGACCTTTTCTATGCGCAAATTTAAATGGGAGCTGATTATAGGGCACCATTCGTTTCAGGTAGTGTTTTTTTGCAGAAGCCGATTAATCGGTTCTCGCCCTAATAGCTGCAAGAAATTCTGTTCAAGATGGGCAAAATGTGAATAAAATAATGACGCTTTTAAAATATAATATAAACAATTTAACGAGATGATTAAAATTATCTTGCAACCTATCAGAAATAACAACACCAGAAATAAAGTCAATTATAATATTTATTTACCTAAAAAATGTACATACTAACAGCCAAATTAAACTTGAATTTCCATAAGAGTTTCGACAACTATCAATGAAAAAAGAATTAATAATCAAAGTTAAAAAGTCTTACGTTGTAAGTTAAAATAATAATTTGCTCACAATCCGCATAAATCTGTCCCGCTGCATTGAACAGTTGTTCACTAGCAACACTAGTAGGAGGTGCAGATAAATATTTAAGTGCAAACGGGCATAGATAAGTACATGGACCAGAAGCATTACTCAAAAGCCAAGGTTCTTTTAAAAAACATGTTAGATGTTCTTCAAAAGGAGGATAGTGATGCTCCAAATCCAACTCGTTACCACTTGTGACTGGCAATGCAAGTTTAACACGTGAATCCCATAAATCATTATCATTTTTTGAGGATGTATTTTCGATATCTGCATCAGACGTTGAACAGGAAGGTCTAGGCTCATCAACATCTACGTCCATACGAGCTATTTGACTCCACCTCGACGCATTCTGACGCAGAAGAATGGTTCAAATGGCTCTAAGCAGTATGGGACGTAACATCTGAAGTTTTCAGTCCTCTAGACTTAGAACTATTTAAAATTAACTAACCTAAGGACATCACACACATCCATGCCCGAGGCGGGATTCGAACTTGCGACCGTAGCGGTCTCGCGCTTCCAGACTGCAGCGCCTAGAACCGCACGGCCACGTCAAAGCGGGGATCCATTAGAGTTGCAATAAATAAATGCGGGGTATTTCTTGCGTAAGAAAATCTCCTGTACGAACCTGTATTTACTGGCGACGGCGGCCGACCGACGCAGCACAGTCTACTTCAGTCCGCGCCAAGCAGGTGAAAGCTTCGCGACTGCTGCAGTTTAATTATCGGCATCCACGGCGCATGCGCAGCTCTAACAGTTATTTCAATTTCGATGCTTCCTACAAATCTTCGGCTTCCGCTTAAACTTCGGCATATTTTGGCCGAAGCCGAAGGTTTGGCCGAAGTGGGATTTTTGGCCGAAGGTGGCCGAAGCCGAATGTTCGGGCGGACACACTAGTCATAGGCAACATTTGAGAATGGCACAGGAGAACGTTGAGAGAATAGTGGTGGTGGTCGGTGGGGCAGTTGGTAGTGCTCCCATATTGCTACAAGACGTACTCTCCGTCACAGATGCACACGTTGTAGCTACCGGCTCTGGCAGCTAGGTGGTGCTGGTGTCGGTGCGACCGCTCCTTGCAACGGCCGCAGCCACAGAGGAAGCGAGCAGCAGGTGTGCCTGCGAGCCTCCTCTTTCGCCTTCCGGCAGTTGGCAGCGGGCCGACCTTGGTGCATCGGCAAGGTCGCTCGCGGACTCTTCGCGCTGCCGGCAACTGGCCGGAACCTGCTCCGCGCGGCCGCGTGCCCGGTCCTCGAACCCAGCGCGGGCGCGCAGGGTTACGGGTTTGACTCCTCCTAAAGTCGTCCTCCCACGCGGCGTCTAAACGTTCGTGGACTAGGAGTGGTGACGTCACAGCGTGGAATCCCATGTTGCATTACAACGCGAAGCGTGAAAAGGAGAATGTGTCATTTTGCCTCAGGAGAGGAATGTGGCCAATGAGAATCAGCATCGGGTTTACATCACAAGCACAAGTTAGGAGACGCCACACTATACGAACTCCTTATGTAGAAGTTTTCATGTTATGGCGTGTCGTGGTCTTCAGTTCAAAGACTGGCTTGATGCAGCTCTCCATGCTGTTCTGTGTAAGCCTCTTCATCTCCCAGTAACTAATGCAAACTACACCCTTCTGAATCTGCTTACTGTATTCGTCTCTTTGTCTCCCTCTACGATTTTTAACCCTCCACGCTTTCCTCCAGTACTAAATTGGTGATTCCTTGACGCCTCAGAATGTGTCCAACCAACTGATCCCCTCTCCTAGTCGAGTTGTGCAACAAATTCCTGTTCTTCCCAAGTCTGTTCAGTTCCTCTTCATTATCGACCCGCCCGGTTGGCCGTGCGGTCTAACTCACGGCTTTCCGGGCGGGAAGGATCGTCGGTCCCCGGCATGAATCCGCCCAGCGGATTTGTGTCGAGGTCCGGTCAGCCGGCCAGTCTGTGGATGCTTCTAGCCGATTTTTCAACTATGTCGGCGATTGCTGCACAAACAAGTTCTCCACGTACGCGTACACCACCATTACTCTACCACGCAAACATAGGGGTTACACTGGTCTGGTGTCAGACGTTCCCGAGGGAGGGGGGGGGGGGGGGGGGCGCCACTGCGGGCCGAACCGCACGATAACCCTGGATTCGGTGTGGGGCGGCGGAGGCGTGAAGTGGACTGCGGTAGTCGTCGTGGGGTTGCGGACCATTGCGGCTGCGGCGGGGACGGAGCCGTCGTTTTTAGGTCCCCGGTTAACACAACATAACATAACCTCTTCATTAGTTACGTGATCTACCCACGTAATCTCCAACATTCTTCTGTAGCACCACATTTCCAAAGCTAATAATTCTCTTCTTGTCCCAACTGTTTACCGTCCATGTTTCACTTCCACGCAAGGCTACACTTCACACAAAAACTTTCAAAAAAAACTTTCCTGACACTTAAATCGATACAAGATTTTAACAAATTGCTCTTCTTCAGAAACGCTTTCCTCGCCATCGTCAGTCGACATTTTATATCCTCTCTACTTCGGCCATGATTAGTCATTTCGCTGCGCAAATACCAAACTCACCTACTACTTTAAGTGTTCTCATTTCCTATTCTAATTCTCTCAGTATCATCTGATTTAATTCGACTACATTCCATTATCCTCGTTTTGCTTCTGCTGATGTTCATCTTTCAGGACACTGTCCATTCCGTTCAACTGCTCTTCCAAATCCTTTGCTGTCTCTGACAAAATGTCATCGGCAAACCTCAAGGATTTTATTTCTTCTAATTGGATTTTAATTCCTACCCAAATTTTTCTTTTGTTTCCTTTACTGCTTGCTCAGTATACAGTTTGAACAACATTGCGGATAGGCTAGAGCTCTGTCTCACTCCCTTCTCAACCACTGCTTCCCTTATGTGCACCTCGACTCTTATAATAACTGCCTTCTGGTTTCTGTACAAATTGTAAATATCCTTTCGCAACCTGTATTTTATCCCAGCTACCTTCAGAATTACAAAGAGAGTCTTCCAGTCGACTGGCGTACGTCTTATGATTATAAGCTGTTTCAAAGACCGTACATAGAGGATCTATCAAAACGGTGACGTTTTAGATACTATTCTATATAATAAAATGACAGGAACTACATGCTGTGAAAGAGAACGGTTTCAGTGCTTTGGCAGAATGATGATCTATCAAAAGCGTGTCGTTTTTGGTGCAATTAGTAATATTTAAATGTCAAATAATGAAATTTACAGCATTTACACACTGTATACCATCTACCTTAGATGCTTCTTTCATGCTGTACTTCACAGCATGGTGAACGGTGAAAAGAAAGGTTGCACTTTCGCATCTAGCTGTTCCCAATTTTTTGTACCTTATGCTTTTTAAAAGATTCTGGGACTTTCTTATTAGTTCAACAGGAGTACTTTCTGCAGCATTAGATGTTTTTGTATTATGCTTCGTGTATTTGCTGAACTCTATCACTTGAAAATGGCATAAAAGGCCGAAACCTGGGTCGTAATTAGATACACAACAATACAGTCAAACGGCGGTGTATTCATTTAAAAATTATTGTACGACTGTTCTTCAGTAACATCAAAAACTGTTTAGCCATATAATATTCAGAATTCTACTCTTATGAGAAAGGCTTGCTAATATTTAAACTTATGTTCGATATTAACAGATCTACCTTTTTCAGACACACTTTTCTTGCTGCTGCAATTCTACTTTTCATACCCCCAGTTATTTTGCCGCTCAAATTGCAAAACTCGTCTACCACTTTTAGTGTCTCGTTTCCTAATCCAATTCCCTCAGCATCGCCTGATTTAATAATCTACATTCAGTTACCCACGTTTTAGTTTTGTTGATATTCTTCTTCTTCTGCTGCTTTTACGGCCTCATTGGACCACTTCAGTCAATCATTTCTGGTCCTCTTCTTTGGTATTTTCCCCTTCCGAGTGGCCCAGTATCTCTTCATTCGTTCCGATGCTTTTCGTCGTTCCTTATCTGTAAATACCCTTTTCATTGTATGTCGTTTGTCAATTTTTGGTTTAAATCTTATTTCTGTGTCCCTCAACTTCTTTAAATTTGGCGTTTTGTTCTGCAAATCATCCAGAGTTATTTCCAGTTCTTCCATATCCTCTCTTATTTCCTTAAGCCATCCTCCTTGTTGTTTCAAATTCCAGAGTTTCTCAATAATTTTCCTTGATAATCTGGTTTCTGGTGTCCTCAGAATGTGACCACAAAAAGAGATCCTTTTCTTTCGTATAGTATCAGTGATGGGCTCCAGTTCTCTGTATACCACTTCATTTGGAACTATCCGCCATTGCCCAGTTTTTTGATATTTCTTATTTATGCATGTTCTAGCAATTCTTCTCTCTACTTTTAAAATTTTGTCAATTCTGTTTTTCTGGGTGACTTTAAAAAGAGTTTCACTTCCGTATGTAACCTCTGGTTGAACCACCGTCTTGTAATGTTTTAATTTTGTTTTAATTGATAGACATTTTTTATTGTACGTAGACCATGTTAGTTTTTGAGCTTTTATCATTTTATTAGTTCTTGCTCGCCATGCAGGTTTCTCGTCAAATTTATGTGTTATAATTTCACCCAGGTATTTAAATTGTTTCACTATTTTAATTTCCCTATTGTTCACTGTGATGTGATCTATTACAAGTGGATCCGTTACCATTATTTCAGTCTTTTCAAATGATATCTGGAGTCCTAATTTTTGTGCTATATTTTGTAAGCTTGTTATTTGTTTCGTGGCTTCCTGAATATTATTAGCTAGTAATGCTAGGTCATCAGCAAATCCCAAGCAATTTAGGTTTATTTTATCTTTCTTAGTTCCAATTTTAATATTCATAGGATTTTCCTTGTACCATTCTCTCATTATATATTCAAGAGCACAACTGAATAGCAATGGTGATAAACAATCTCCCTGTCTCAACCCTGTTTTAATCGTAAATGGTTCAGATATTTCTCCTCTAAATTTTACTTTGGATTTGGTGTTTGTTAAGGTTAACTGTATCATTTTTATTAATTTAGGATGAAGTCCAAAATTCCTTAATATTTTCATCATTGAAGATCTATGGATGCAATCATACGCCTTTTTGAAATCTACAAAGGTTATGACTAGTTGTTTTTGCCTTCTTTTGTAGACATCCGTAACTAACTTCAAGGTGATTATCTGTTCTGGGCAGCTTCTCCAGGATCTAAATCCTCCTTGATATTCTCCCAGTTCCAGTTCTAATTGATCTTTACAGCGGTTGTATAGTATTCTTGACATGATCTTATACGTGCAGTCCAAAAGGGAAATTCCTCTATAGTTGTCTGGATTTGATTTTTCTCCTTTCTTCATTATTCATCTTGTATATTCTTTTCTTTCCATTCCGTTCAACTGATCTTCTAAGCCCTTTTCCGTCTCTTCCTCAGATTAAAGTCCTTCCTCGTCTCACAGCCATGACACACACACAGAAAAACGCGTAGAGAGACTTCATAATACGTAGCGATAAGTCTCAGTTCCGCTGCCAAGTTTCAGAATTTCCTCATTTAACATTCTCAAGGTCCACGATATCTTAAAGTACTCTGCGGTAAATCCCTATCTCGAAAACTTCTATTGATGCTACGCTGTAATAAGGCACCGAAGAAAGGTTTTACACACAATCGTGTCAATTCCAAAAATAAAAGCATTTCTCGTTTAAATTTGAGAAAACAACTGTAGACCTTGTTCAGCGCGGAACTTTGCTTAGTTGTCAGGCGTCCCGTCTTCGGTAAAGCCATGCGCCCGGACACTTAAATATGCCGACTCTTTCTGAGTAACACGCAATAAAACGTCGGACACGGACTGTAGGTGGAAATCCCCATGCGGGAAGGCGGACTGCTCAGAGACTCAACGGTGTCTGTCAGGCGTAAAAGGCGACATTCCACTCGGCTGACTTCACACTGCGGAATGTCCGCAGAGGTGTCCACTGTGCTTTCCTACACGTGGCTCCACGGTAACAGAACGTAGGTTCCGCTGAACTGCTACTCACTTGACCTGCATGTCGGTTTAGGTAAAGCACCGGACTCTGGGTTCAAATCTCCGGTCCTCCTTCCTCCTGCTTCCTCCAAATTACTTGTCAGTGAATGCCGGGATGGTTCCTCAGACATATCCAAGACCGATTTCCGTCTCGGTCTTTGTCCATGCGACGAACTGTAATGCATATGGGATTGATTGTATAGGTAACCAATGGATAATGTCACATCTAACCAAAAGTAGAAAGTTGTACTCAGTAGTTCAACCAATGTAGTCCGCGAAATTATTCTGGCTGGGGAGAAATCACGTATGGGGGTTCCCCAAGCCTCAATCTTAGGTCCGCTATTGCTCCTCATATATGTAAACGATCTTCTGTCTAATATATAACAAGCAGAGTTGGTTCTTTTTGGGGGATGATGCTTTTATTCAATCAACACAAGCATAAATATAGCAACAGACGAAATGGTAAACAATTTTCACTGGTTTCCTGCGAACTGTCTCAACCTCACTTTTAAAAAGACGCAACATACTCAGTTCTCCACATCTAGTGCTACTGCACCAATGATAAGTGTAGCACACGATGAGGAAATAATAGATACGGTGGAAACTTCAAAATACTTAGGTGTGCACATAGATGAGAATTTAAACTGGATAAAGCACATGTTGGAAATCATAAAATAATTTAGTTCAGCCACACAGGCACTTAGAATCTCTGCAAATCTTAGGAAGAGGGAAATCAGTAACTTAACATATTTTTACTCAATAATACCACATGGAATAATGCTCTGGGATAATAACTCCTCTTCAAGAAAGAACGTCTTTATTGCTCAAAAACGTACAATACGAATAATATGTGGTGTTCACTAACAGTTATCTTGTAGATACCTGTTTAAGTAGTTGGGCATTCTGACTACTGCTTCACTGCAAATTTATTCCCTCAAGAAGTTTGTTGTAAATAATTCACTGTGGTTCAAAAGGAACAATGCTGTGCATAACTACAATATCAGAAGAAAATACCACATTCATTATGCCACATTAAGGTTGTATTTAGCATAAAGTAAGCGATCAGCATGTAGGCATATTTACAAAATAATGCGCGATGTGATTGACAAGAAGAAGGGACCGGTTGGCAGGACATGTTCTGAGGCATCAAGCGATCACAAATTTAGCATTGGATGGCAGTGTGGAGGGTAAAAATCGTAGAGGGAGACCAAGAGATGAATACACTAAGCAGATTCAGAAGGATGTAGGTTGCAGTGAGTACTGGGAGATGAAGATGCTTGCACAGGATACAGTAGCATGGAGAGCTGCATCAAACCAGTCTCAGGACTGAAGACCACAACAACAACAACGTGAATATAAAATATTCGTTCCACACCATTACGATTTATGTTGCAGGAAATCCACGGAACATGAAATTTAAGTAATAGAAGCAAAAATTATACTCTGCAGGCGGATTAAATGCTGTACCACGATGGCCGAACGACAGTAAAAACGCAGCTACAACTCATTTCGAGGTGATGGCCTGCACGAATTCCCCTTCCAGTTTCCTCTTAGCTGGTGTGCGCGTCCAAAATTTGGTTCCTCTAGTCGACACTGAATTCTTTCTGGATGAGGTATATTTTGCTTAAGCTGTTCGATAGTTAGACATGAAGCGCCCCTATTTTCGAAACAGAGGTCACTAAGCGAATCTCTGATACGTTGAATATGACATGTTAGAAAAGCGAGTGTAATGGAAAAAAAGAATATGACGGCTCCAAGTGATGTGACACTGAGGATACAACGATTTAATTTGAGCTTTGTTAATGACGAAGGAGAAGGAGCTGGTGCTCACAGAGAGACGGTTAACCTGTAGATAGGGGCATTTGCGCACAATGGAAATGTCCACCAGTTCCACAAACGCTTGTAAATTTCTAGTGCTGTGGGGAAAAGTGTAGGCCTTGTGGTGTCACCGCCAGACACCACACTTGCTAGGTGGTAGCTTAAATCGGCCGCGGTCCATTTAGTACATGTCGGACCCGCGTGTCGCCACTGTGTAATCGCAGACCTAGCGCCACCACCAAGGCAGGTCTCGTGATACGAGAGAGCACTCGCCCCAGTTGTACGAGAACCTAGCTACCGACCAGATGTACGAAGCCTTTCTCTCTCATTAGCCGAGAGACAGAATAGCCATCAGCTAAGTTAATGGCTACGAACTAGCAAGGCGCCATTAGCCATACAGTGATTGTACTTAAAGTCTTCTGTGTATCGTCAAGATCGATGTACCACAAGGAATGAGTAAAGTTAAGTATTAAACCTGCTCCGTACTTTTCTTCCTAACATTAATTGCGTATCCTGTTCCAGTACTTCACGCCCGTCTGCGTTAGTCTAGCTTGCCTTTTCAGCCATCTCAACTTCACGGTGTCGGCCCAGATACCGACACAACAGGCCTGTGAAGAATGAGCGAATGAGAAGCCAGCATCTTTAATACTTTGCGTTTAGTCATTAATTTTAAGAGGATCAGCGGTCAATAAACAAAGAGTCTGATACATTTAAAAGTGTAGAGAAAGTTAACTTTCGATGCAAGTGAACAACAGAAACAATACACTGTGGGCAATATCTAATATTCAGAGTGGTCAGTTCTCAATGTGATTTAGTTAGACGCTTATTTATTCTCGATGGTGTGACGCTCTGGCTTGGTGCGAGTCTTTCTACGTAACTTATATAAAGTTGTTAACATACACGATTAATGGTAATATTGTAGAACGATTCATTTTATACTCTCATTACACAATCACATGTAAATATGGCTATATGCTATTTACACGTCCTGCTCCAAGCCAGCATAGTTCTACGTAGACTTCTAAGTAAAAACTTATATTATTATTAACTCATACCGAACAAGGCTGCTGACCACAGCTTGCACGGCTGAAACCGAATAAAAATATTTTTAAAATACAGAGATGCGTCTTTTTCACCATCCCTTGAGGTCATTTATCTGTAAAACTGTGCAGTGTGTTTGTGGCATCGATAGCTACGATGTCACGGCGTAGGTTGGCACTACGACAGGGACACCGACGACAGCGCACTCTAGCCGGAGCGGGAGACCTCTACGAGCTCCGCTCCAGATTCTGCCCATTTGAACAACAGCAGACGGCCGGGACACTTCGCTTCAACTTAGCACCTAAGGGCAAAGTTATGTATTACTCTTGTTGCTAAAGTAAAGGTGATTTTAATTCACACTGCAGTAAAGAGAGATTTTCACCTTTTCCTGCTCCTACCCACACTCCGTCTTCCAGGCGGGATGCAAAAGTGTTGACGCGACATTTCAAAGTTAACAGATCTGAAGAACACAAAACAAAAAAATTTCTGAAGGAACGCTGCAGCGCAACAGACAATTATGACCAGCAGACTCTCGAGACTCATAAATGATGTTGTATTTAGACCCCTACATCGCGGAAAAAATACACGCACAATCTGCCGTTGCAAGAAAAATGCTGACTGTGAAAGATGTCACGTCTTTCTTAGCTTTCCAGAATGAAAAAATATTTGAGGTCACATAAGTTAGTAGGACGGAGTACTTATCGCAGTGTCCAATATTACGAGAAAAACAATTGTGTCTTCTCAGAAGAGTATCATGTACGCATGGAAATCGAAACAAGATTCGGAAACTAAATGGGATTTTTATAAACGTGTCATTTTCCATGTACCTCACGATAGATAAAATCCATTGAAACTTGAACGGTTGTAGCAGGACTCTTGATGCAGCCTCCTGACATTTTCCCGTATCACTTAGGTCTGTTTACCACTTGATTAAGTACTGATATGGGCGCTTGCAGAATAGTAACTGACGGAGAACATAAATTAGGATGACCCGTATATCGCGGTTTCAGGATCCACCAACGTTCGCCTTCATTACTGAGGAGTATAACGAACCCTGCTTATCGGAGATATGTTTGGGACGGTTCCGCAGGAACCCTAGTACTCGGAAGAAGGTCTGTTCCGCTGACTGAAGAACGTTCCGCTGCCGCGGCTCAGGAGAGAGAGAATTACGAGCAGCAGCTATGTGTGGGCATGACGCCAGACACATGGCCGTGAAAATCGGATGACTTCATGCATGAGCGAGCGGGCGATGTCCGTGTGGCGAAGAGAAGCTGTGAAGAGGCACAACCCAGCTGTCAGGGGCTAGATTACGAACTGAGGCTGCTCGTCGATATGTCACTGTCGCTATTCAGCCTCCGGCATGCGTGGATCTGTGTTGGGGGGGGGGGGGGGGGTGTTGGTACTCAAAACCCCCTCCAAACGACAATTTATCAGTACCATCTACGGCAGCTAGAGTACGACAGTGGGTTTTCAACCCGACCAGCTGAAGGTGTCCACCCGCACACTTACTTCGACATGCTCGTGAGCCTAACGAAGCTGAGTGAGCAAGGCACAAAGAGTAAGACCTAACAGGAAGAAGATCGACCGTTGATGTTAGTCAGTAACGGCCGAAACAAACAACCCCCCCCCCCCCCACCCACCCAAACTCACCTACCAAAGTTACACGCTTGCAGAGCCCCAAAATGCAGATCGTGTTCACAAACTTCATGCTAAGTGAAATAATGATAACGGTGAGCACACACTTAGATTTCATACCATTTAAATTACGACGTTGATATGGTTGTGACAATTTTTTTTACTATTAGTGTCGTTAAATTAAATGTCTGACACATGTTTCTCAAATATTTCCGAGGGCGTATTCCTCTGATTTGGAATCTGTTAATTTTTATACAGGGATTTAATAAGGACAGACAAAAATAAACTCTTAATTTAACATTAATATATTACAATATTTATATTTTTTCATCATTATTATCACAATCCTTGGCACCTGTGGTATGTCGATGCAACTTCGTTCATGTACACACTGTCAGTGCTTTTCCAAGGCAGTAGCACCTACGGTGATGCGACAGGCAGTCGTTTGAGCAGCTTACGAAGACGCCCATCACACGCACTGCTCATTCGAGACCAAGTACTACCTGGAATATTTATTCCTCAATTTGATTCTCCACATTAGAATTCTAAGTTTAGGATCCTCTACCAGCTGCATATTTATCTCCCTAAGTGTCTGAGACGCCGTGTACACTTCTAGACCCAGTAGACAGTCATTCCCCACTCTGTTACATTCACGAATGGAAAAACATTGACTGCTTGCATGCCTCGTAACAAGTCATGAATAATGTGCACTCACCTTCACATTTTTTTCAACCCCATTCTCATGAAGACATTTGGTACTTAGCACATCAATTTGAAGGCAGTCTTCATACACATTCGAGAACAGTCACTAACTCAAAATTTTGTGTCTTCCACCACTGAAATCGAAAGACTTATTCATAAAACTCGTACATCTTTTTGCACTGTGTTGTGTGCACGCAAGCTCAATCGATAGCGGTCGTGAACTGCGTCCTCGTATGGGAGGGAACACTTGTTTGTCGTCAGCAGTTCATCCTGACTTAATTTTCGGAACATAGAAATGCCAACCACCCTTTGCTCTTGAGTCCCTATTTTAGATTTCTTCTCTAAATTCCATTTTAATGAATTCTCATTTCGTGGGCTTTCTCTGCTTTTGTGTTCTCAGCAGGGCTTCTTCATCCTGTAGCCTGGCTAGAATTGTTTGCGTTGTTAGAAGAGGAGCAACGCTTGTTCACCATTCGCCTTTGCAGGCTGCTCACCTTTTAGCTGGTGTTCAGCGTTGTACGAAAACCTCTAATACGAGCTATTTCTGGACAAACATGACAAAACGTGACGTAATATCTCGGTAACAAGGGCGGAAAAGTTGGGACAAATACAGTACAAAAGGGCGCGGAACGAAAGTAAAAGTTTTATAACCATTTTATGGCACGATGTATTAAGCAACAGTTTTATAACATTTTATGGCATGTTTCATTAAGTAAAAGTTTTAGAAGCATTTTGTGACTTGTTTTATTAGACACACAGTTTTTCGAAATATGGTACGTCTCATACATGCGGAAATACGATAGTTAAAATATTGCACTGCTTAGTAGTTCTGCTGAAGCATCGCATCTGAAGCTACACCATTCCTCCTCCAGTAGAGATTTCATGAATTCATGTGAATTCTGGTGACATGAGTTATGAAATCATGGAGGTGAGAATACGCAATGCGGTCACTACTGTCAGTGAAGCAACGTTGAGCAGATTAGATAAAAACAACGCCACCACTCATTCCACAATCAAAATGAGCAACACAACTCAGTAGCCGTGTTTTTATTTTCTGAAGTACACAGGAGAGAGACTATTAGGAGACACACGGCTATCAGCCAGAGGAGTGGCACCTGTCAAGATACGAGCGGTGATTAGCGGTCCGACGCCTGTGCAGCTGTAAGAGAGGTAAGATTAATGGATCGCTCCACGTGGAGGGATCGGTAGAACACTCAAGTGTAGCAAATTCCAGTAAGGCGCTGATAATATTGCCATAAAGCTGCACAATTTTCTGATAGAAAGAGAATACTGTCGGAACACCAACAGACAATACAAGCTAAGAGTTGAAAATATCGTAAATAAAATTTTCCGCACTGGCTGTTAAGCACTTTTATTAAAAAACGTCGCTACTAGTTTCGCATCAACAGAGATAAATCTTCATGTGATCTGTACAAGAAACTAAAACACTAAAAAATTACAATGGCTTGAAAATAATTGTGTACTACCATGAAGCGTCATATATCAATGAGAGCTGTGTAATCACAGTTTTTTTTTTCTTTTTTGAACAGTCACTGTGCGAAAAAGTGATTGCTTAGAGCCAAGTCAACGGTAGTGATTTTAATAATTTTGGCTGCGGTTTCCCAACTTTTAAAATAATATGTTGAAAACATGGGGTGTTTTACGTGCGAATAAACGAAATGAGGAACTGTTTGTGCATCGTCGACGTCGATATCATTAGGGACGGAACACTCATCCAGTTTAAGATGGAGATGGAATCAGCCATGGTGCTGACATAAGAACGACATTGGAACTTGATGGAAGTGCTCCAGGGATACTTCAGGAAACTGACATGTTATATTCACATGTCGAAATATATCTGGTAAGCGCTATACGTGCAGGAATGTCGATATGCACAATAACTGAAATTTCTTGTCTTTGCACTCGACTGTATTATCCATGTTTCACTGTTTCAGAATTTCTGGCCTGTTTGGATAACGATTTTTTTAAACCGGCTCAAGAAGCGAAACAGCAGTCTAACAGTGGATAACAGCCAGTAACCCGGCACAGACTCCTCAAACTGTTTACCTTGCAAAACTGAATACCATAATTGGCGAGTACTGCACAAGTCCTTTGGGTCAACTGGATAACAAAATACCTGAAATGCGATCAGCATTGCTGACGAAAAAGAAAAGTGTTCATCAGAACGCTGCCCCCGCCCGCAATTGCGCTCAGGCAGTGGGAAAAGTGAGAACTACAAATTTTCGGAATATTCGCGCTGTTCTGTCAGATTTGGCACCCCTCACTACCATCTCTTTCATTATGAAAAAAAGTACGGAAGTAAAATATTTTGGGTTCGGTTTATAGCCTACTGAAGCTGAAGGAACGTATTTTGCAGCTCTTACAGAGTCTCGCCTCAGAGATGGAACAAAGCGGATCTAAAATGTTAGTATAATCGTACCGCTAACGCTCAGCTGTGAAAATTTGTAGCGGTTCTGGGCACTGTGTGGGTTCGCGGATCAACGATGCGGGTTTTGGAACGTGGCGCGTTGGAGGGTCAGTCGGCAGTTTACGTCCACACTCTGTGGCCGACACGTCGACCGTGAGCGAAATGATAGCAGTGAGTGTTAGGTAAAAGTTTGCAGTTGACGAAATTTTCCTTTTCTGCTTACGCGAACTGTACCGTCAAGTGCCAAGTATTGTGGGTTGCTACCGAGAGACTTGGTGCAATTACTTGAAACTGAGCTGAGGCATGTACACGCGACGGCAAAGAACTTGATTTCCGTGCTTAGTTTGAACTTTTACAAGCGAATTCTGCGACCGTGATCAAATTAAACTGCCTGGCAAAGAAGGTGAAGCATTGAGATGTGTCGCTGAAACGAAATTAAAATTCCACGGCTTAACAGAATATGTGATGTTATTTCAGTGATTACAAAATCGCGTCAAAATCTTTGCAGTATGAACCCACTCATCTGTATGATGTTTTACGTCCTCTGGCCTGGATGCGAGCACTGATTCTGTTGGGAAGGGCGTCCTTCACTGTATCCTCTCCAGAGGCAGAATGGTTCTCGCTGTTGACACAAGTCTTTGATATCCTGGCACTTGCAGTCTTTGATATCGTGGCACTTGCAGTCGGACGGAAAATGAAATGATCGTAGGCATTGATGGTGGGGAGGCCCCATCCGGGGAAGTTCGGCCACATTGGGCGACTTGCGTGGCGACGATGATGAAATGATGATGAGGACAACACAATACGCAGTCCACGGGCGGAGAAAATCTCCAATCCGGCCGGGAATCGAAACCGGGCCCGCTGCATGAGAGGCAAACGCGTCACCAGGCGGACAACGGGACGGAGTCGACGTCCGAGCCACTCAGCCACATTTTCTATCGGGGACCGACCTGGGTATCTAGCTGGCCATGGGAGTACGTCAACAGCACGCAGACAGCTCATCGAGGCACTTGCCATGCGTGGACAAGCATTCTACTGTTGAAAAATGGCACCCCCTTTTCTTTTTTCATCAGTCTTCTGACTTGTTTGATGCGGCCCGCCACGAATTCCTCTCCTGTACCAATCTGTTCATCCGCGAGTAGCGCTTGTAACCTACGTCCTCAATTATTTGCTGGATGTATTCCAATCTCTGCCTTCATCGGCTCCCTCTAGAACCATGGAAGTAATTCCTTGATGTCTTAAAAAAGATATCCTACCATACTGCCCACTGTCATAGTTTGCTCAATTCACTGAATGCCAGCCGTGCCCTGAAGTCACACCCGATGGCCACCGCTGTGCCTCTCCAAAACACTGGAAGAATGGTTCCTCTCCCCAGGTCATCGCCATACTCGCCGACGAGTCAGTTGGGGGAATGGAGAACATCACTGAACACAACGTGATGCCATTCATCAGCAGACCACGCTTGCCCGTCCACCACTCCAAACGCGCCTTCTCCGTTGTGGCGTCAGCGGCAGCCTAAGCAACGGACGGTAATTCGCCAGTCTCGCTGCTGCTAATGTCCAACCGATGGTGTTGGATGACAAATTTATCTCACTGGGAGACGAGACAATAATTTCCTGTTTCATAGAATGCGATCGGTCGCTGACGGATCCACAACCACACCCAGTCTTGCACCTCCTCGTCCAACTGATACCGACGTCCACGCACGTCTTTCTTCAGATCGCCAGAGGTGTGAAAAGCACACAGTGGAAGATTCGGGCTGTACGGAGGATCCTGCAGTGTTTCCCAACAAAATCGCTCAGGCGTAGCCTTCGTCCGCTTTGGCAGTGTGGAGGCGGACGTTGATGACTATACAAGACTGTAAATGACAGCATCATCTGCAATCAATCTAATGGCGCTGCTCTGATTGTCTCCTGAATTGTTTATGTAGATCAGGAGTAGCAGAGGGCCTATTACACTTCCTTGGGGAATGCCAGATATTACTTCTGTTTAACTCAATGATTTTGCGTCAGTTACTACGAACTGTGACCTTTCTGACAGGAAATCACAAATCCAGTCGCATAGCCGAGACGATATTCGACACGCACGCAATTTGATTACAAGTCGCTTGTTTCGTCAAAAGCCTTCTGGAAATGGAGAAATATACAAGAAGTTTGAAATCCCTTGTCGATAGCACTCATCACTTCGTATTTGAACAAACAGCTAGTTGTTTTACAAAAGTACTATATTTCCTGAATTTGTGCTGACTATGTGTCAATACGTCGTTTTCTTCGAAGTAATTCATAATGCCGACCACATAATATGTTCGAAAATACGATTGCAAATCGACGTTAGTGTTGTTGTTGTTATTGTTGCGGTCTTCAGTCCACAACTGGTTGTTACAGCTCTCCACGCTACTCTATCCTGTGCAAGCCTCATCACCTCCGAATAACCACTGCAACCTACATCCTTCAGTATCTGCTTATTGTGTTCATCTCTTGCTCTCCATCTACGATTTTTACCCTCCACGCTTCCCTCCAGTACTAAATTGGTGATCCCTTAATGCCTCAGAACGTATCCTGCCAACCGATACCTTCTTCTGGTCAAGTTGTGCCACAAATTCCTCTTCTCCCCAATTCTATCCAGTACGTCCTCATTAGTTACGTAATACGAGTCTTTAATTCAGCCGTTTACGTCTATTTCATTTCTTGGATATTGGTGCGATCTGTGCAACTTTCCCGTTTTTTGGTACGGATCTTCCATCGAGACAGCGGTTGTGTATGATTGCTAAGTATGATGCAGATGTAGTCTGGTACAGACATACATTTAGGTCTCGTTTAGGGTTATTTGTTATAAAATTACTCCCCATAAATAATTTGGTGGCGGCCGCAATGTTCGCAAGAAAAAGTTGAAATTTGGCTCAAAAATCAACTTACATATGGTTCTACGGACGTCCAGTAATTTCAAATGTTGGATGACCTGTCGTTTATCTGTCGAACAAAGAGGGCTTATATGATTATCGTTTTGATGCGATAGCAGTGATGCCTTCTCCAGTGTCGGACACGTCCTTTCACAAATTATAAATTCGACTTATTTGGGCGTTTAATACCCGACAACGAGGCACTAACTGACTGTCCTGAATGTGTGCGCACCGTTAGCTGGCCCGTATTTCTGGGAAACTAGGTTCTTGCAGACAGGATACGCGATCCGCGGCAGACGCCGGTGACGTTGACAGTGACGGCAATCCAATCGGCGCGCGGTCAAGCGTCGGCCTCCGAGCAGGCCAGAGGACACCCACAGCTGGACTGGGACAGAGGCGTGCCTGTGGCTGGAATCCCCGCTCCCCGTGCCGGGCATCGCTCGCTGTCCAGCGGCGCGTGCCTCCGTGTCCTGCCCTGTCCGCCCCCAACCCACCCCCGCCCCACCAGATACCGCCCCCTGTGGGCTGCCGTGCGCACTCCAGCTGCTGCCACTCCACGTGTCCCGCATACCGCGCGTATTAGTCGAGCCTGCCACTGCGAAGAAGGCAGTGTGGATACCGTCACACGGAGTATCACTGCAAATATGTCACTGTCTCGGTGAATCTATTATTATAGTAAAATGACGGCTGACGTTTCCCGGTGAGACCAGGCGTCGTCTTATTGAATTAGCCGACCGTAGGACGCAAAGATTTCACCGAACTGGCAGGGCCAAATAACCAGGTTTGTTGCATCTTCATACTTCCCTGCCCAGTAAACTGATAGTGTGGTTTTCAACAAGACAGCCCCAAGAACGAGTGTCTCTAGGCGGAGAGAAAAAATTTTCGAGCTCGGCCTACCGCCTCTCACGCGGAGCAGATGACTGGCTTACAGGCAACACGCAGTGCATACAACTGCCGCAGAATGCCTACGTCCTACCGCTTCGCAGAGGCATAACCAATACAAAACAATGCCTGGCATCTCCGGTAAGTGTCGGCCAGCATTTTTGTCTCTTGCAGAAGTTGTCCCCGTGACATCATCTGTCACCCCTGAACGTTTGTCGCAAGAACTTCCAGACACCCTGTACATTAGTAAATGGCTAAAGCGATCACCCGGTCAAACATACCCAGACGGCCAATCTAACAATTTCCACACTAGCACTCCGTCTTCAGGCCACGAGTGGCCTACCGGGACCATCCGACCGCCGTGTCATCCTCGGTGGAGGATGTCGACAGGAGGGGCGTGGGGTTAGCACACCGCTCTCCCGGTCGTAAGAGGGTATTCTTGACCGAAGCCGTTACTAGTCGGTCGAGTAGCTCCTCAATTGGCATCACGAGGCTGAGTGCACCCCGTAAAATGGCAACAGCGCATGGCGGCCTGGATGGTCACCCATCCAAGTGCCGACCACGCCCGACAGCGCTGAACTTCGGTGAGCTCACGGGAACCGGCGTATCCACTGCCGCAAGGCCGTTGCCTAACAATTTCCGGGGATAGCAAAAATATGTTTTTCATGGATTTATATAATTGTTGGCCCAATTTAAAAAGCTATCAACATCTACTCAATGGCACACACATTAACCAGACTACAATACATTCATCCACTGTATGACAATGGGACTACTTAGAGACCACCAACAAACGTAACACACAATTTCTAGCCTTTTCGAAACTTTATCTCCGTTATGAAACTTCCTGGCAGATTGTGTGCCCGACCGAGACTCGAACTCGGGACCTTTGCCTTTCGCGGGCAAGTGCTCTACCATATCAGCGCACACTCTGCTGCAGAGTGAAAATCTCATTCTGGAAACATCCCCCAGGCTGTGGCTAAGCCATGTCTCCACAGTATCCTTTCTTTCAGGAGTGCTAGTCCTGCAAGGTTCGCAGGAGAGCTTCTGTAAAGTTTGTAAGGTAGGAGACGAGATACTGGCAGAAGTAAAGCTGTGAGGACCGGGCGTGAGTCGTGCTTCGGTAGCTCAGTTGGTGGAGCACTTGCCCGCGAAAGGCAAAGGTCCCGAGTTCGAGTCTCGGTCGGGCACACAGTTTTAATCTGCCAGGAAGTTTCATATCAGCGCACACTCCGCTGCAGAGTGAAAATCTCATTTATCTTCGTTGTCAGCTTCCACAAAATAATGAAAGGATAAAAGTTTATCGCTTACTACATTTTCCTTGTCTATGCAGCTAAACTTCACCACCAGGCATGACGTTTCAATCATTACTTCTTTACAGTTAATTCTATTCACACCACACTTTGCAGTCAGTACCCACATATAGCACAGAAGATACGTACACTAATGCATCATTGCGTAACATAGTTCAGGAGAAAAACTATCCTTTCTGAAAAATGTTAATGGTCTTCAACACTGGTTATATAAATGTTTACAGAATTACGAAAACTGTGTTGGAAGTTAGTTCTCACATACCTCTACTACATGAGCCGAATATTATACCGAATAAAAAAATAACACATGAAATTGTACTGCGAGATAAACTAATAAAATCAACATAGTTAGGGTTTTTCGAATTCAACCGTAAGATTTGACTAGTTATCACATGCAACTAAATGCAAGTGAGACTGTTACAACAAATATTTTGAAAAATTTATACAGTTTCTGCATCTCTCATGGCAATATGTGATCCATTATTACAGCCTCTTATTATTGTTAGTTATACAACTAGTTTCGCCTTGAAAAGCCATTTCCTTGTGTTCACACAGAACAAGGAGTCATATACATGAAAATGGCAGTGAACTCACACAATGTGGTACCGTTCGTAATGGTAACACATTACCAGTTCGCTGCAATTTTCATGGGAATGACTCCTTTCTCTGGGTAAACTCTAGGAAATGGCTTTGTAGGCCGAAACTAAAGGTGTGACTAAGAAAGGCTCTCATGAAATGTACGGCCTACGTGGGAAAAATGTCGCTTCACTTGTACTAAGTTTTCTTGTTTTATGACAATACCTACGACCTTAAGGATTTCCTCACCACAGATCTATGGAACAAAAATTATATTCGTTTCTTTAGTATCTGTTGTATGCTGACGACGTGGTGCTGATATCGAAGACAAACAAGAAATTCCATAGAACTGCATCTACGTCCATAGTCTGCGAAGTGCATTGCAGAGGGTACGTCCCACTGGACCAGTTAATTAGGGTTTCTTCCACGTCCATTAACTACGGAGCACGGGAAGAATGACTGTTTAAATGACTCTGTGCGAGCTCTAATTAATCTGTTATTGTCCTCTCGATTCCTACGGGAGCGATATGTAGGGAATCGTAGAATATTCCTAGAGTCATCATTTAAAGTCGGTTGTTGAAACTTCTTAAGTAGGTTTTCTCTGAATGATCTGCGTCTATCAGTTTCTTCAGCATCTCTGCGACAATCACCCACGGGTCAAACAATCCTGTAACTATTCGTGCTGCCCTTCTCTGTATACGGTGCACATTTAAGCAACATTCAAGTATCGGTCATTCGTATGGAATCCCCTTTGTAGAATTCTATCAGCAAACCGAAGTTTGCCGTCTGCTTCACCTACGACATGGCCAATGTCATCGTATCATTTCATATGCCTATAGTGTGTTACCCCCAGGTATTTGTACGAGCTGGCCGATTCCATTTGTGACTCTTTGATACTTTGGCCATGGATACTACCACTGAAAAGTAATGCCTCCGAATTGTAGCGTGTGGCATGGCTGCGTGTAACGTAACTATATCGTTGCATGAGAAACAGAGTGTTCTAACAGATTTTCGAATTCGAGGAGTTCGTCCACACACGGAGCACCCTCTCCTTTAGCATTACAATACCAGACCACACGCAAGCGCTGCGACATCCGCAAAAATCCGACGCCTTGGATTCACTGTTATCGATCATCCTCCATAGAGTCTCGATTTGGCCCCATCCGATTTTCATCTGTTTCCAGAACTTAAAGGACACTTTCAAGAACTTCACTTTGATAGTGACGAAGCGGTGCACGCAGGTTGTGGCTCCGTCAATAAAGTCAAACACCCTGCAGCGACCGTATCAACAAACTGGTCTCTCGTTGGGCGAAATGTGTCCGTCGCCAGGGTGACTACGTTTGAGACATAAGTATGTAGACAGGGATAATAAAGATGCAGGATGTTACAAACGTTTGTTTTATTTTAAGAGCTTTAAGAGTTTTCACGTAAAATATTCGGAGGTATTACTTTTTCGTGTTGTGAAACGCACAATTTTACATTTTTTAACATCTTTGAGGATGGGAGAGAATCATTTGAGGACACTGGTATTCGTTATCAGCAGTACTAAACGGCGAAGAAGATGGGTCTAGTGAAATAAGATACCCAACTACAAGTTGCGCGTGTGACAATCGCCTCAAAATATTCGCGAGTCGCACGTTGCCACACAGTCCAATGAATCTGCTTTTGTTTCAAATGGCTCTGAGCACTATGGGACTTAACTTCTGAGGTCATCATTCACCTAGAACTTAGAACTACTTAGACCTAACTAACCTAAGGACATCACACACATTCATGCCCTAGGCAGGATTCGAACCTGCGACCGTAGCAGTCGCGCGGTTCCAGACTGTAGCGCCTAGAACCGCTCGGCCACACGGGCCGGCGTATCTGCCTTTACTTCAACGATATTCCTCCGTTGTTAACAATGGGATATTTACACGTGACAATGGAACTCATTCCGAAATGTCAAATCTGCTACAGAGTAAATAGCGTCTATTTTCTTCGCGATGAGGGCAGCATTGAAGACATTATTGCTTGATTGAGGTAAGCAAGACAAAGGTTGTCCCAAGTCGCAGAGGGGTTTCAGAGCAACTCACGAAGTTGATAACTAAAAACTAAATTATTTTCTCCATAGCGTTTGAGTAAATCAGTTACTAATCTGGTGCCGGTAATGCGCACTGATTTGCCCTTATAACGCTCGCCCAGCTGAAGGGATGGAGTGAAGGCAAAACAGTGGTATTTTTTATTCGCTGCAGGTGGTCGCATTGCCACAATCACAGGTGAAGAAGGTAGAATAATGTCCACAAGTCCTTTTTATACAATACTGGAAGCAAAATTAAAGATACGCGACCATCAGCGTGTTGGTGTTACCTCTTTTCCAGTACGACAACGCCTCAGATCTCAGAATTAGTGAAGCACACGTATTTCTCGCCTAGTCGCCAATCCACACATTTACAGTGCACATCTGAATGTCTATTCTGATTTCCGCTCAAAAGCAAAATGAACCATTTGTTGAACGTGGTTTCGAGTGCGCGAAATTCCTTATCTCTGCCTACAAAACAATCCCGAAGAAGCTTGCCAAGGGCCGATATCACGAATCTTCCACTAAATGCTTTGACAGGATGTGCACTACCTAAAAGAACTAACACTTGAGAAGACGTGAAGTTTTAAGTTCCCTGAAAAACCGGAACCTGCATTAACTAAGTTCCGAAATCGACAACTGTGATCCAAATCACGCCACGCAACAGCAAGATTGCGTGAACAGTTTAAGTGTAATAGAAAGAAAAATAAGTGGTAACTATCAGAACAATGCTTTATGTAAGTGTGGCATAAGCACTGATACTTGATATGTCAGTCAAAATATTACATTGTTTGCCTCAGTCACAAGTCCTTTTTTATAATTTCCTCGTACATCCATAGCTGAAATGGAGAACAGTAGGACGTCAGCTGGTATAAATTTATATTAAAAATGAAGAAATTCCTCCAGCTGTATTTGAGGTGTCGATTTTATTTTGGCAACTAGTTTCAACATTGTAACAGCGTCATCTTCAGGCCCATACGTTGAAACTAGTTGCCAAAATAAAATCGACACCTTAAAGACAGCTAGAGGAATTTCTGCATTTTTAATATAAATTTTTATAATTTATTCTTCACTGCGTGGCAACGGCCTTGCCGCGGTGGATACACCGGTTCCCGTGAGATCACCGAAGTTACGCGCTGTCGGGCGTGGTCGGCACTTGGATGGGTGACCATCCAGCCGCCATGCGCTGTTACCATTTTTCGGGGTGCACTCAGCCTCGTGATGCCAACTGAGGAGCTACTCGACTGAAAAGTAGCGGCTTCGGTGAAGAATACCATCATAACGACCGGGAGTGCGGTGTGCTGACCCCACGCCCCTTCTATCCGCATCCTCCACGGAGGATGACACGGCGGTCGGATGGTCCCGGTACGCCACTCGTGGCCTGAAGAAGGAGTGCTAATTCTTCACTGCGCATTTGAATGATTACGCCGTTATGGCTGTGTCCACTAATACACAAAATGAACAAATGTGGACAGCTAATGTAAGACGTACGTGGGCCTCCGAAAACAAAATTTCATAACCAAAAAAATTCAATCAAACAAAATACTGTGGGCAAACATTAGCGCAATATCCTTGATACTACAAAAGCAACATTTTTCTGTCTTCCAACAATCTCGTCCAATAACGCCCACGGACCGGCGCAGCTCTCGAAAGTCGTAAATGTGTGAACGTGACACGCCGACATTGAAAGCCTGAGCGCTATGCATGGTCACGTCACGTTCGCCAGTTACGCCGCGTGAAGAGATGTCACAGCGCACTGGATGCGACCACCGGAAGCGGTCTGCTGATTGCAGCTGCAAACGACCACGACTAGAAGAGAGAGGCTGTCTCATTACTTCTGCCTCGGTTCTGCTGTCCCACGAAATGCTGTTACTGGCCAGAGAAAGCTCCCGACTCTGCAAGGACACCGCAGAGCAGAATACGTATTATTAGTAGTGCTACTATCACTACATTCTCCTCACTAAGTTACAGACTGGGAAATCGCTTATGGAATCTGTTCCTACCTCACTAAGTTACTTTTCAGCGTTTATTATTTCATTATTTTATATGCTTCAGTTGCAGTCGTGAAGTCGATTAATGTTTCGGTAGTTGGGTAACTGCACAAAAAAAGAGAAAATAACTGCAGTGGTACTGGAATTATACGTCCCTCTATTATATAGTGTTTGTTTTAACTTGAGACAACTAAACATCTCGAAAATGAAGCATCATATGAAAAAAATGTTCTATGTGAAAAGCTAATACTAGCAAAGGGAACGTCTGTCTAGGCTACACCTTGCCACCTCCTAACCACACCTCCTGCGTGGGCGGGGATAACTTTTTCATTTTCAGATGGGAACCGTCCCCAGTTTTTATTGCATATTCGGATTCAACACTAAAAACTACGTTTGGTTAACTGAAACCATTGTTACCCATTCGAGGTACATGGCGCTATAATCGAAAAATATCAAGTGTACCTGTTCTTGCTATTTCATTCTGCATTTCATTTACGATGTAAATGTAAACCTGTGTTCTAACGGTAGATATTTATGTTCGAAATTTACTTTAGTGTTGCCAACTTGACTGTACAGTATAATATGGTTAGCCATTCCAACGTCAGGTGTGGATGTAATAGTTTTCTGTTCCGATCGGGAAGCTTGATTTCGGTGAGTCCCATTGCTTCTCATGACTGGGATGCATAATTTCAGCGAGTACCTGTGGCAAGTGCGACAGTCACTATAACTTCATGGATATTCTACGTTATAATTCTGGCTGCGGCTTGCATTACGCCGGTAGCCGCCAGCGCGAGAGTTAGGCGTTTGGATGGAAACACACACACACACACACACACACACACACACACACACACCGAAATCTGTCGCCCTGAAGGCGGGGTTCGAGGGCGGCCACCGAAATGAAACATTCCGATGGTTTGGGGACTCACAAAAATCAATCCGGTAGGGAACGGAAAACTGCGTTACTTTACAACAACATAATTTGCCATAAACGTTAA